>NC_139681.1:3602500-4202500 GCF_964106915.1 Podarcis gaigeae
GAGTGACAACATAAGGAAAGTGAAAGAAAGTGGAATTAGCAGGACTACTGTTAAATAAATAAATGTTTTGCCTATAAGGAGGATTCATGAAAATTCAAGAAATACTTTGGAGTGCAAAGATTCATGGAACATACAAGGTATTGCACACACAGAATGCATGGTGGGGGAGT
This sequence comes from Podarcis gaigeae, assembly GCF_964106915.1. Lineage (NCBI taxonomy): Eukaryota > Metazoa > Chordata > Lepidosauria > Squamata > Lacertidae > Podarcis > Podarcis gaigeae. Next base: position 3,602,671 of record NC_139681.1, read on the forward strand.
GTAATTGCGCACCTGTGCCCTTTAGCCTTACCTGCCCCCTCCCCGGGGCTTATCCACACCTTTCTTCCACTTTTTCCAAGCACAGGCCACAATTTACAGCTCTGTGTCCAAGTATCCTTCTTTCACTCCAGAAAATTCCCTGCAAAAATCCATCAATTAAAGCTTCATTGAAGCAAACGTCAGTCTGTGGGAAAAGTGGATTGACTTTTGCTCTGATTCAGCTTTAAAGAGCGGGTTTTCATGGGTAAACAAACAAACAAACAAAAATCCTCAGACATGGAGCATTAAAGCGCAGACCTCTGCCTGGAAAGAGCTGGGCAAAAGGTAAGGGTGGAAAAACCCAAAGGTTCACACATGTGTCCTAGCACCTCAAAGCCTGTTCAAGCACGGATGTTCAGGCCTTTCTTGTTTCTCAGCACTTGGTGATTAACTGCCGAATGCGTGCAGTGGCTCTGTGGACAAAGACAGCATTTTACAAAGGTCTGTCATCCCTTGTTGCTGAAGTTATCAAGTGCAGGCAGGTGAAAGGTTAGGCAGAGGATGATACAGAGGATGATTTGTGATCTGATTTAGCATGTTCATATTATCTGTAAACAAAGCTAAAATATTTGAAATTTCTTGAGGTGGCCTAGTGTTGTATTTGCCGAAGGCATCCATTCACTAATGAATCTAGGAAACAGAAGAATAAAACACTGGAAAAAGCCATCACTGGAGTACATGCAGACATTCAAAGACACACAGGCCCCAGGTCCCCAATCATGAGTCTCATGCCATTGGATACGGGCACATTGCAAGGCGCATGTTGCCACTGAGGCCATAGTATAAAGGTGGCCCTGTGCAGTTTCCACATTCCTGCGTTTGGTGTGTTCCAGTGTTTACTGCTTGCGAATCTGTGAAAAGGCCTTAACTGGAGACCATTCTGAGAAAGTGTGTAGAGGACACAAGGCACTCTCTCAGCACAGACTGAATAACTACAAATGTTTGTGTGTGTGGATGTCCTTGTTAGTGCAGGTGAGAGGAGAGAGACTTTCTGCTGCCCATCAGGCAATGGCTTTTTCTACCTGCCTTGCCCCCCCCCCCCTTCAGCCCCAGGAGCCTTCAGAACAGAGCTGTTCTACTTATTTGTAATTGTTTTACTGCTGATTTCTTGGTTATTCTATACAATTTATGTTATAATGGTGATCTATTATGTTATTGTTATTATTTGTGAGCTGCTTTGTGTCTCGTGTGAGTGAAAAGCGGCATAGAAATATAAGAAATGAAATGAAATGAATGGTAGCAGCAATGCTGGGCCTGGGTTTATTTTGTTGCTGCTATTGGTATTGTTATGAGTTTGTGGGGTGCCTGGACTCCCCTTCCAATTTCTGGGTGCCAGATGCAGGATCTAGTGTGTTAAAATACAAGCCAGGAGCCAGGCTGGTAATGGTCTGCTAAAGATTAGTTTGTTAGGCAGTGGTTTTCAACCTTTTTGAGTCCATCGCTCCCTTGACCAACCACATTCTTTCAGTGGCTTCCCTATAGGATACGGGGAATCCATACGTGTGTTCCATACGAGGCCCATTCTGCCCCCCCCTTCTGCCCTTGCCCATTTTTGGCACGCATGTAAGTGGGAGCACACAAATGGAGATTCCCCTTTCACTTCTTTTTACTAGCACTTGCCAAACTAAAGCATCTTTCCATATTGCTTCATTTTAAATTTAAGTGTGAGACACGGGTGCAAGAAATTCAGGAAGAAGAAGGAATAAAATAGCAGGCAACATTAGGCCAACAGAGACCCTGGGAAACTGCCTGGAACTTCCTGGAATCTCACACTGCTCGGAAGGGCGTGTAACAATATTAATGTGGAAATACAGGATAAGACGCACCAGACCACAAGACGCACCTAGTTTTTGGAGGAGGAAAACAAGAAAAAATATATTCTGAATCTCAGAAGCCAGAACAATAAGAGGGATCGCTGCACAGTGAAAGCAGCAATCCCTCTTGCTGTTTTGGCTTCTGGGATAGCTGCGCAGCCTGTATTCACTCCATAAGATGCACACACATTTCCCCTTACTTTTTAGGAGGGAAAAGTGAGTCTTATAGATCAAAAAATACAGTAGTTCAATTTGGCTGTGTACTTTTTCATGTGTTTTGTTTATTGTTTGCAACTACTTTTGTTATGTTTGTAATTTTGTAAATCTTCTCCTGTTGTAAGGTGCCTTGAGCACAGTTTTATCAATGGGAAGGCAGCATTGGCAATGAGCCACAGCCCTACTCAGCCACGAAGCTCACGTGGCCCAATACAGCATGAGTCACACACCCCAGCACAGCTCATGCCTTCTGTTAATAGAATGACTTTATTTGTTACATGCATAAATAGTTTTAGTTCACTACTAAGGGCAAAAGTCCTCTCATGGTGTCTTTTATCTGTAAGTCAGTGTTTAAATCAACACCAGTGCAATTAAATGAAAAAGACCAGCCCAGTTGCTGCTAGACCAAAACAAACAGCTCAGTCTCAAAATAATCCACCATACCATGAAACATTGAAAAATATATGCTAATCTGACATCCCTATTAATGATTTGGAAGAGCAAGAAGCAGCGGAGAACGGAGCAAATATTTAAATGCAGTACATTTTACAAATAACGTGAGTTGTGCAGCATGGTGTCAGCCATAGAAAAAGCTGAATATGGATCTGAAAGAGGCAACAGACATTTGGATACAGTATGGTGACTCCTCTAAGCCCAGACATCTCTCCACCTTCAACTGCAACAGCACAGCAGGATTCTAAAAGCACCTTTTCAAAACATTTTCACTTTGTTAACTAATGCTGCCACTGGATTTTCAGTTCTGTTTTATCAATATTATTGTGTTTTCACTCCCCTTAGTCTTATCATTTTAATTTGTATGCTGCTTTGAGACGGATTGTGACAGGCAGCAAATAAACATATATCACATTTTGGGGAAGGCAATTCAAGAGATGAGTGTTGTTTGGAGAGGCTGGCAGGCAAAGTGTTAAGCACCCTTCCTGCTCAAAATTTCAGCTTCCTTGTGCAGCTTTTCATTAAAAAGAAATGCTTCATTACACACATTTGCATGTAATGGTTAGTTTGCCCCAGAGTTCAGGAATTACAGTGTTAGAAGTGAGGATCACCACCAGCCGTTCTATATGGATGTATGCTTTGTCACAGGACACCGCAGAGCAGGTGTGCAGGTGTGGACTTGTCACATATGATGAGCAAGCGTCTCTCTCTTTCACTGCCCATGTTAGGAGGCCCTGTGTGGCAGCAACAGCATCCCTCAGTGTGTACACACAAAACCAAACGTGTTTCTATACACATGCATGGAGAAAGAGTGATAGCAGTTCAGTGGGGCTGGGGGATTTTGTTAGAAGTATGTTTGTGGACCCACAACCTCACCCCACCCCAAAGCTGCCTGTTAACTGCCTGATTCGAAGCCTGTGCTGGGGGGGGGAGGTGGGGGCTGGCAGGAGAAGTAAGAGCTGCTTTGGGCCTTTTGAAAGCTTCGTATTGGGGGTGCCAGATGGCGAGGCAATGATTTCACCCAGTCCAATCATGGTGGGAATGTTTAAGATCAGGCATTAAAGATGATGCAATGTGGTAGATTTTACTGCTTCTTTTTATTGCCCCATTAATTAACAGGATAATGTTTGCAGGAGGGGAATATGAGGCAATAAACTGCTTTTGTGGGTGATTAAACATTTCAATGAAACTAAGACATTTGATGGTGCAAAAGCAGTTTATTGAAAAGCACATTTCCACTACGTATTAAACAAAGACCAGATTGCAAAGGCGAGGTGGGACGAGGAGGACCAAATTCTGAACCACAGGCAGTTTCAGCATTTTCCAGACAAGCAATAAGGGAACAGATTATTTTATATAGGAATTTACTATCAATCACATGGTATATGCAAGTAATGGGAGACGGGAAGGATCCCATAAGCACTCCATAAACAAATCAGAGTGAATGCTTAATAAAGCCCGGACACGGTCAAACTGCTGTGTAGGCTTTGTGCCAGCAATCAGGATGAACGCTCAATAAACAGATCTAGGGGAGCCCAAAGATAAGAAGAAACCACTGTTTAGATAATTTAAAGTTACAGAACGAAATGGAAAGCTGCCATCAACTTTAGCTCAATAGGGTCGTCCCCCCCCAATTACATACAGTACATTGAAATTTACATTTTAGAGTTGCAACCAGAATTTAATGTCTAAATTTGAAAGTCACCCTGCAAATCCAGGAGGTGTGTTGGGGCAGCTGTGGCTCCGCAATGGTGAAGATGAGACAATTCTGCATCTGGTCATGGCATTTTCTTCTTCATTTCAACACCACACATTCTAGAGTAGATTAGTGGCACCGTAACTATGTTCTCACTTGCCATTAGATGTGCTTTAAAGTGTGGGCAAATAACAAGCAATGAGTATTCAGGATAAGTTTTCAGTGCTTTATATTACATATGACTTCATAGATGCCAGGAAAAGTTCTAATGGAAATAAATGCATTCAATCTTGGAGAAAAAAGAGCCTTGGTCCATATACAAGTACGTATAAAGAATAATAAATTTCAGATATATCTTTAAAAAATCTGTAATTATTTCAGGAATTAAATACTGCTGCTTCAAGTCTTCTATTTTTACTACCTATATTAATTACAACTCTTTATCCAAATATATTATATTAAACTTTACGATTGCAATACTAAGTTTATTTATGCCAACATTTTATACAGTGCTAATACTGTTGGGGACGCGGGTGGCGCTGTGGGTAAAACCTCAGTGCCTAGGACTTGCCGATCGCATGGTCGGCGGTTCGAATCCCCGCGGCGGGGTGAGCTCCCGTCGTTCGGTCCCAGCTCCTGCCCACCTAGCAGTTTGAAAGCACCCCTAAGTGCAAGTAGATAAATAGGTACCGCTTTATAGCGGGAAGGTAAACGGCGTTTCCGTGTGCTGCGCTGGTGCCGGCTCGCCAGAGCAGCTTCGTCACGCTGGTCACGTGACCCGGAAGTGTCTTCGGACAGCGCTGGCCCCCGGCCTCTTAAGTGAGATGGGCGCACAACCCTAGAGTCAGACACGACTGGCCCGTATGGGCAGGGGTACCTTTACCTTTACCTTTAATACTGTAGTATTGATATGGCATCCATAATTAATCTACATCCTACTATGCTAGCATTTTTTTGGGGGGGGGAAATACCTCAATTCAATTTTTTCTTTTGGAAATCTCACCAAATATATCTAAATTTGGTGTTATCTTGCCCATTTTGGTGCATGGCTGAGCAAAAGAGGTAAGCAGAGCCTTTCTTTGGTAGGGTAAAAGATTTCCTCCTCTTTCAAATATTCTGATTATTTCTACTTTTAGTTAAGCATTTTTATTTATTTACTTGATTACGGGGGAGGACAGCTGCCCCCCTCCCCCCGGCTACGCCCAGGAGCCCAACCCTACACTTAGTTACACAGATGAAAGTCCAGCTGTGGTCAGCAGGCTACAAGCTCAGACACTGTAAAGACTAACGTATTTATCGTGACAAGCTTTTATGAACTCTGTTCAGAACTCTTGATGAACCCATGACTATTTCTTGCATTTGCTTGGCCTTTAGGCCCGACTGTGTAAAAGATTGTTTCTTACCCCCCCCCATCTCCCCCCCCCCTAGTCTGCCCCCATCTTTCTAGATCATGTCATGCTTTTTACCAGTGGTTGGTGGGTGGAGGCACACGATTCCCTTTCATTTCTACTGCAACATACTACTCAGGATACTCTTCAGGAATCACATTTCTGTCTATCCTATTTGAACTCACAACACAAAAAACCCCACTACCATTTTGGTTCTAGTCTTTTCTAACTGCAGACACAGGTTTTGAAAAGACTGCCTTTTGTTTTCCTTCAGAGAATAGTAAAAGTGTGTGATGTTTTTTCTTGCTGGAAGCATTTGAGGAACAGACAACTCTTGTGAACAATTTAAAAGCTGCAACAGTTCAACTGAACTGCAATATTTAACCCATTTTATTCTCTGCCTATCACCAACATTAAAGGCAAAGCTTTGATTCCACATTTTATGATTCCATTTGTTATTGTCTTAAGCCTGATTGCAGCCTGTGTGTTTCCAGCAGATTATCTCTGGTAATCACTTTCTTTTCTGCAATGGAAATGATCTGAAAATTGCTCTTTGATAACCAGGGATGGGTTCATTGAGGCCACGATGCACAAAAGCAAGAATTGTGCAATAATCATTTGTAAAGAGAAACCGTTATCAAAGGAACTGTGGGGGACACCTCCAGGACTTCTCGGGCGAGTTGTTGAAATTTGAAACATATATTTCTCACACAGGAATTTTGCTGTAAACTCTTCTGAATAATGCATGAGACTTGATTTAACGTCACAGTTAATCCTGGCATTTGCCGCCAGAAAATAGTACTCTTAGGGTACATCAGATTGGGGGTAGGGGAGAGGAGACGGGAGCAGCGCAGAACTAAAATCTGTTAAGATAGTTGTGGCGGAATTCCAAGCAGCTTGATAGGAAGATGCTTTTTGTTGGTAAGAACCTTCCTTAATGAAGCACAATAACCAGCTGCTCCCATAACAGGCAGGAGAAAAGGGCACTCAAGTCTGGCTTTGCCGCTGACTGCACCAACTCAAGAAGGTTCTGCTGTCTCCCTGACTAGAGACTGTGTATAAAAAACACAATTGTCACATTCACATATTTTTAAGAGTGACTATTGATGCTTTGCAGCCGCGGAGTACTTTTCGGAGTTCAAAGCACCTATACCTTCACAACAGTCTTGCATTTGTTTATTGTGCCGCAACACATCCATTGGTGCAGCACTTCTGGCCACAATACAGTATGTATTATTATTTTCATGATGCAGGTTGGGAACTAAGCGTAACAGACACGGCCTTGCCTGAGCTCTGCGTTTGTGGTTGAAAAGAGACTTCCCCTGGTGTATCCTCACTTCCTTCTTCCATGCGTCTCCCCCCAATATGCTCTAGTTGGTTGGGGGACCCCCTGGAGCAGATTGGGGGGGCATGTTGGAGTGCAAGGGGAAGCAGACATTCCACCGTGTGAGCAGAAATTGGCTCAGGTGTTGTTGGATATCACACATGGAGCTTAAATGCACTAGGGACTTTCTGCTACCCCAGAGTAATGCTGCTGCTTTGATTATGTTGAATTTAATTTATTCACATTTTGATCCTGATCTATTCCTTTGCTGTCTGCTACGTATTAATTCATGAAAGCTTTCTTAGTTAAGCAAACATGAATATTTTTTCATTATAGTCATTCTTAATTTATGAAAGGAATTGCTTTTTTATCTATTCAGAAGAAGTTTAACTGGAATGTTTGCTAGCTAGTTAATGTGGATATACATTTACGGAATGTATCTAATCAGCTGAGTATATTTATGTGTTGTTTTGCTGCATCTACATGTTGATTTGTTTTACTCTTTCCATGAGTTGCTTTGAGTATATTTATGGGAAAGCAGCAAATAAAGACACAAATATAATTAATAGCAAACAGGCACCTGATTCCTGCACTCCTTTGCTGAAATCAGAAGCTCTTGGCCACACGGAAGACCCTGCAGCAGATGTCTCCTATGCCAGCATTACTCGGGTTTTGATCAATGAGTGCAAGCTATAGTATGGGCTTTTCACATTACCCGATGGCATGGGAAAGAATCACATTGCAAATTGCTTTTTCCACCTTACAAACATGAGCAATGGGCCCTAAATTACCCCTAAAGATGTAACATGTGAAGTGGCCCTGTATTTACAGCTGATGCAGTAAAAGGATGAAGTTCATCTTAATCAGAAGTTCTACTTATTCCTGCTCCCACCTCCTACATGGGATCAAATTGGAGCAATTCTCAAAGAACAAATCTAATGTCTTCTTGTAAAAGATTTAGAAATGGTAGGAAAATCCAATATATCACTGTAACTTTGCAAACACAAAACGCAAACCCTCACAAAGATTAATGGGTGGTCAAAGTATATCAATCAATTTTTTATTGCAGTCCTAAGACTCACCAATAGATTCCAGTACATAAAAAGACATAAAACATACTTACTATTTTGACATCAGATAAAACTAAGCTTCTTTCAGACCTTTAACTAATACAAAGTGCTCTCTGATCCTGTCCGCCTTAGAATGAAACTTGGCAATTGCCAAAGATACACTGGGAAACCTATCCTCTAATAGGTACCTAACATAAAATTGTGCAGGTCTTCCTGGAAGGTTTGCAATTAAAGAAATTACCTTTTGTTGTCGGACCTGCTTGTATAGTCTGCAGGACAGTAGAATATGCTGCATAGATTCTACTTCCTGAATTGTACAGGGGCATAATCTAGCAGAGTAAGGAAATACCCGCAAATCTGCCTTGGAGCATTTTAGAAGGAAACACATTCAGTCTGGCCTTGGTAAAAAGTCTGCGGTAGTTGACCACTGTCAAGTTCCCGACATACTGTAAACTCACAGCTCTTGGTGAGCAGGATGAGTATGAACAGGTCTGCAGATCACCATAGGCAACGGCCCACAGTCTTTGCTTTAGTGATTTAAAGGCTATGTTGAAGCCCAAGTGTTCAAGAAGAAATGGGGACAGCCCAATTGAGGGAGCTTTTTGGGCGTTGCACTTGGACCAGAAACTAACATACTCATTCTGAGCTAGATGTTGTAGTACTCCTGTCCCCAATATGAAAACACTGACTTTAAGCCAGTATCTGAAGGCTGCCCACCAGGCCCAGGTCAGTAGAGGGCATTCCCAAGTTTCCAAGAAATGACTGAGGTAGGTACATCTGGGGATCTGGAGGACAGCCCTCAAGAATTTAGCCTGGAGATCATGCAACTCAGATGTTAATCCTCCACTCCAGATATTAGAGGCATATAGTAATTCGGCAGCTGTCCTGAATATTTTGATGGCAGGTGGAATATACTGGCCCCCTTTAGTAAAGTGGCTGATTGACTAACTTGTGCTTTCTGAGGGCTGCAGATCTATGGGTGATCCATGTCGTTATGTGATGGAATGTCAGCCCCAGGTATTGGATGCTTCTAATCTGATTGAGGGCGTGCTCATCTAGTGACCATTTGCAGTGGGATAGATTCTTTTCAAAAACCCAAATTTTAGATTTCCCAAAGGTAATTTTTAGGCCATTCTGTACACAATAAGGCATGAACCTCTTTAGTTGATAATTTAGACCTGGTCTGGAACATGAGAGAATGGCTGCGTTGTCAGCATACAATAATAATGGAGTCCTCCAGACCCCAAGTTTGGGCGGGTGGCCAAGTGGCTCTAGGTCATTTATAAATATGGTAAACAATGAGGGTGCCAGGATACATTTATAATTATCTAGTGGCAGCTAAAATAGCAATATGTACTTGTTGCTAGGCGCCAGTCAGTAGGCTGTCAGCCATCAGTTTCTGAGCCACATGATGAGAGATCAACTGAATTTAGATTTAGACCAAATCCATCTTTCTAGAGGAGGACTCATGTGACTCCCCTCTATCAACCCATGCCCATGAACCCTTGGAGGAGGGATTTCACATACAATAAACACTTACTATACAAAAATCCATATATACACAGTTTATACAGCATTGGATTCATAAATGTATAAAGTGTTCCTGAGAAAACATAGCAAAAAATATTACTTATTAAATTTATATAATGACCTTCATCCAAAGGTCACAGGTGGGCTCCAGTATCAGTAATTTAAGACTGTTTGCAACCTAAATGCTTCAAAAGGCAGACATTACTAAAGGAATGAAATCTAAATCAACTGTTACACCTTGCTTCCTCAAAATTACTTTCTAAGATTTTTTTGTACTGATAGCTTTGTAGATGTTACACAGTCATGTGTTTTGAAAAATTTAAGAGAAATTTGACTGGGAGCACAGCTCAGTGGAAAAGTGCCCTGTCTCGTATGTTAGTGGTCCCAGATCCAATCTCTGGCATCAACCAAGGGAACAGAGGTAGCAGATTTGGAAGACACACACACCTGGCACCTGGAGTTGCCAGTAGGAATAAGCCTATTTTGTACAAGGCTTCTTCATGTGAAACAATTCATTTCTGTATGCACTGAAAATAGATTCAATGGAGTCTAGCGCAGAATAATGAGTGTTCTTCCTAGGGGTGCATCCCAGTACTGTATGCGTTTTCAAGGTAACTGCTCACCAGGTACACTTCGAGAACTGAAGATTGTGGGGTAGAAATCTATCAGTAACCCAATGAAAATATTTATCGGTACCAGAGTACTGAAAGAAGGAGTGCCTTTGGGTGACCAGATTAAATTCAGGCCGAAGACGCAAGCCAGATTGGAACCAGTCATTTTGTTGAAAATGCTTTCCTGTGACACCTGGAAAGAGGCAACACATGCAGATCATTAAGCACAAAACACACAGAGGACCAAACTGCTAACTATTCAAAACTGGAGGCACAGCTGCCTCCACTTGAAAGATTTCATTCTACACTCTGCATCCCTGCCAAGAAGTCTGCCCAGCCTCTGAACTGGCTTGCAATAAAATAAGATAAACAATTGATGCAGCATTTGTTTACTAGCAGGTACAGTGGAACAGGTATACATAACTCTAACAGTTATCTGATTCCAACTCTGAACAGCAAAGTAGAGATGGAGTTAGGGGAGTTTGACCGGTTTGCCTGCCCATGAGGGCAAATGCAGGGAGCACCACAACAATGACAAACAATGGAAGGCGGGGCGGGGGGCACTGAATTTTGGGGTTGCCCGGGATGCTGCTGAAATTTGGAAACCCAAAGCACCACAGCCAGGATACGAACTCCGCAGATTAAGTCAAACCCATTTCCAGCCCTGCCCACCTGCCCCAGGCTAGTCCCAAGAAGGTTGGCTCATGGAGCCCAAAAGGTTCCTTAGCCCTAGACTATGGGGATAGAGAGCAGGGTTGGCCCATGTGAGCCAGGTCCATGGGTGTGTACAGCAGGCAGAATCCACATTCACAAGGGTGTAAGTTGCTGAAATGCCAAGGAGCTCTTTGGGTTCTCAAGAGAGAAGAGACATGTGGTGTTATGTGAGACACCAGGGGAAGGCTCTTTCAGAAGCATCAAGCTGCCTCATCCCTTCTCCTCCTTGGGGGCCAGGGATGGTGGCCAGAGCCAGGCCCTCAGCTTTCTCCTATCCCAGGGGTTCTCAAAGTGGGGGTCCATGGACCACGAGTGGCCTGCTAGCTTTATTCAGGTAGTCTGCAGTAGCGATCCCCATGGATGGGGGTCCCTGGGATAACTCAGTCAGTAAAGATTCTTAATCTCAGGGTCATGGACCGAGCAAGAGGACTAGATGACTTTCGTGGTAGCTTCCAACTCTACCATTCCATGCTTCTATGCTGGTTATACTTTTATGATGTCTGTTAAAAATTTAGTAAATTGTGGTGGTAGTGGATGTTTACTTTTCAGTGTGCCTGCCAATAAAATATATTCATTACAAGCCAGATGTGCTTGTACTGATCTCATTTGTAGCCATGCTCACCAAGGTAAGAATGAGATTTATTAGTAGGCTCTAGGACTTGTGGGATGGGAGTTGTCTTTGGAGCAAGAGACACTCCTAAGTAGGTGAAATCCTTTTCTGAACTGAGACAATGTCCAACGTTTCCATCATATATATCAGGAACATTCCGCCCCCCCACCACCTGAGTCCACTGCAGGGGACTTGCAGCTTTTCATTTCAAACAGCTGTGCAAGAGAGGCTCCCTCTCTCTCAAGCCTTCCCACATGAGTACCTTCACAGCGTCCCTTTTGCCTGCCTCAGACTTCCCCAAGAGCCCTGCTTAAGCAATAATGCCCACGGTGCTGGTGTGGTGGCGTCCATACCCATCCTTTGGCTTGAAATGTCTAACTTTATTGACCACCAATGTTGCTGCCACCAGCTGAACTGCACAAAGCTGCCTGATGTTTATGTCAACTGAAAATCTTCAGCTGCCCTCCCAGGATGTTCACACTACCTTGACCTTTCCAAATGTAAAGTGTTCCCTCAGACAGTGAAGATGAAAAAAACAAGGATCAGCAAAAACTGCAGATCTGAGCACCAAAATCAACTCAGGTCTGCACTTTACATAATAAGGGACACTCAAAAATAATTCTATGTTCTGTTATCCAATTACCAGAGGCATCACAGAGTACTTTTGCACACCTCATTAACACCTTGAGCGTTGAGAAGTGTGTTGAAACGGCATGTCTATTACTGGAACAAAAAGTCACTTAGATCCATAATGCTGAGGAGAGATATTTGTAGCTAAAATAATAGCAAATGAGGTGAGGATTTTCATAATAGCTTCTGGAGATTATATTAAGCAATGACAGATGAAGGTATCTGATGCATTCTGTAGTACTGTGTAAGCAGAAGTGGCTCTATTATAAGGGAAACTGAGGCAGAATTAAAGAATCACCTTGCTGCGTCACTGAGGCAACTTAGTCTAGTTTTATATATGTTTTATATATGTTGTGAGCCACCCAGAGTGGCTGGGGAAACCCAGCCAGATGGGCAAGGTATAAATAATAAAATTATTATTAGTAGTAACCCATCTGCAACATGGTCCAGGCACTTCTGCTTTTTAAAAAGGTGCAGCCTCTCTGGGCTCAACAAAAGCAGAGGCCATTACAGAATTAGGACTGGTGTTCAATGTGATGAAGGAGGCAGGTTTCAGTTATCATTACAGGCAACAGAGTGAGTGATGGATATTTTTGATCTATGGGGCACCAATACGTTTTCCGGAGCAGCTCTCACTTGGAATGAATGGTGGCTCTTTTCAGTGAGGCCTGAGCATTAGAGATTCCAGACGGACTGTGCTCCAGCTTATTAGCCTTCCCCCCAATAACAACAGAGAGACAAACCCCTCAGAGCAATGTTAATATTATATCACATGCAGCTGAATAAATGTGTATAGAAATGGTGTGCATGCTCTGGGCAACTGTGATGAACTGGAGCTTCACAGCCACGTGTATTTGCAGCAAAACTGTCCCTTGCTATGATCAACATGTGGATGTCATTCTTTTTTGAATGTGAAAAGACTTCCCACGCTGGAAAAAGTGGTCAGAGTGCAGCAGATGTAAAAGATAAGCACACATACTTCAATAGGTGCCACTGAAACTGGATGGTTGCAGGTCTCCAGACTGCTGTTATTTTGTTATTTGGCTAAATGTGGCTTTGAAGCTGGATTAAATACACATTATAGTAGTGGTCACAAGGAGGTTGCTGAAAATGATAGTCGCACAGTGAGTTAGTTCTCCATCCACCACTAGCAAGGGACTTGCTGTGCAGTTGGCCACTGTCAGGGGCGCCGACTTATAAAAAATATTGGGGGGGCCCACACCGGGGTCCTGCCCCGGGAAGTTTTCTAAATTTTAGATGAAAATTAGTGAGTTTTAAAGTTTTTTAAAAGTATTTTAGAGTCATATGATCAACATTAGAACCCCGAAAACTCGACTCTCTATAACTCCACACTCCGGGAAACTCGACAAGCCTGAAACACTTTTTGGCTTTGAAAAAAGAAGCAAAACAAAAACACGCACGGTATTTTCGTAAAAAGCTAATTTAATTTACAGTAACAATTATGCTTATAGACTATTACAGAGCAGTGAATATATAGCTCTGAAAAGACTGAAATGATATTTAAATAAATCCTAAACTATCATTAAAAGAATAAAACATAAAATATTGCTGTCGCACAGTAATAGCACTTTGATTAATAAGTGAAATAGCTAATTTAAGCTTACTTTGAATAAGGCTGAGGGTTCATTAAATAAATATAATATCTCAAAGTTAATGCTTTAATACAGTTAATAAAGTTAATACAGTATGCCTAATACTGTATGTAAATACTGTAATACTGTATGTAAATAACGGGCTTTAATTGGGTCTTACACCCTAAAAATATTTAAGTATTTGAAAATAACTAATACAGTACTATAGTAATATAGAAATACAGTACTAAACTAGTACTAATATTTCAAAACTGAAAATTTAACATTCTGTATGTATTTAATTCTCTATTTTATAAAGATTTTTAATATCTGACAGTGAGTTTGGAGTAGCCCAATGCAAAAATCCTGAGGATCCATGTGGATCCATGCTTTGTAACCACGTTTTTGCACCACTGTGACCCTAGGCAACAGTGGGTGCGTGATTTTTTTGGTGCAAGATGTAGCCATGGACATGCTATGTGATCTGATGGTGAATTTGGGGTGACCCAATGCAAAGATCCTGAGGATCCATGTGGATCCGTGCTTTGTAACCACATTTTTGCACCACTGTGACCCTAGGCAACAGTGGGTGCATGATTTTTTTGGTGCAAGATGTAGCCATGGACATGCTATGTGATCTGATGGTGAATTTGGAGTAGCCCAATGCAAAAATCCTGAGGATCCATGTGGATGCGTGCTTTGTAACCACGTTTTTGCACCACTGTGACCCTAGGCAACAGTGGGTGCGTGATTTTTTTGGTGCAAGATGTAGCCATGGACATGCTATGTGATCTGATGGTGAATTTGGGGTGACCCAATGCAAAGATCCTGAGGATCCATGTGGATCCGTGCTTTGTCACCACGTTTTAAATGGGGAGGGAAGGAAAAACACAGAAGGGACAAGAAGCACAAGAGGGGTGTGCGGAGAAGCAGCTGGCTAAGAATGCAGGGGAGGAGTTTAACGGGGTGGGGGGGAGGAAAGGAAGGCAAAAGTCCCCCCCCCCCAAGCCAGCCCTCTCTCTCTCTCTCCCACCTGCATCCCTAGAGCACGGAGAGGAGGAGGTGGTGGGCTGGAGCCTGCACGCAGTGTGACTAGGAAAGAATTAGAAGGAAGGACTCGATCCTTTCCTTAACCCTCTGCTTGCCAGGAGGGCAGGGGATTCCCTGCTCTTTGTTGAGTTTGAGCAAACGCAGCAACAGAAGCCGGTGGGCAGTAAGACCCTGAGGCAGAATGCAGGAAAGCAGCAGCTTCCGCCTTCCCTCCGCCCGACCGCCCGATCTGATTTTTGCCTGATTTTTGCTCCTGCGCTCCGGCGAGTCAGCTCCAGGGACCACACATTCGCTCAATAACACGCACAGACATTTACCCTTACTTTTTAGGAGAAAAAAATCTGTGTGTTATAGAGCGAAATTTACAGTAATAATTTTGTTACATTATTGGGGGGGGCGGAGCCCCCCCAAACGAATTTTTGAGGGGGCTCGGGCCCCCTCAGGCCCCATGGAGTCGGCGCCTATGGCCACTGTCCCATGGGAAGACAGCACACCCCTTTTGCCACCTGAAGCTTAGGTTTTAGGAGGAAATATCTTGCCACAGAGACACTCTTCCTTGTGGCATCCTTGCAGCAACTTTAACATGCATTCCAGATCTCAGTCCAGATCTTCTGAACGTACTTAACAGTAGAGAATAAGTAAAGGCAAGGCAAGGTACACCTGGCCATACTTTGCATTGTATAATTTAGGCTGAGGCATCCTTTGACAGACATTATAGTTTTGTTTTCACAGTGTAAAAAAGTAATATTTATGTTCACACGTTTAAGGATCTAGCCTACAAATCAAGGGAAAGCTTTAAGAAGTAAATAAGAGAGGCTTGTAAATGCTTCTTTTAAGCGGTTCAGTGGATTATTTGATTTTATTTGGATTTACATGGCACTATGGGTTATTTATGAAAGGGGTTTATACTAAAGTTATCATTGGGGTCATTAGTCTGCTCTGACTTTTATTATTACTGGAGACAGCAGCAGTTTGTAACTGCTGTTTTGGCAATGAATGTTTCACAGCCTCCTTGCAATTTTTAGAATTAAAACCAGTTGTTACACAACAGCTTCAGAATTAAACAGCAGCAATCATGAGGATTTAATTCCTACTCACCATATGGAGAAAGCATATAAGAAACTTCAGAACAGCATAATTTTGCTCAGGAAGTCCATGTACAATTTCTCTGCAGTTCATCACCCGTAAGCTACTTTCTACACCTGCAAGAACACAGAATTTATTATAACTAATGTTGATAAAGAGTCAAAGAGGTGCATTGCCAGAGAGGAACAGTATGTCTTTGTTTGATCCCAAATGATTTTATCTGTCAAGGCTTTTGTCTGGTACAGGCTAATAAAGGAGGACAAAATGCACTTGCAGTTCCAGTTTACACCCTCTAATGAAACTGCCTGGGAACCCTTTGTCCAAACCCAAATCTCTTCCATATCCAAATTCAATCTAAACAAGACTGCACCACTTCTCCATTAGCTAGTGGGAACCTGAGTTCTAATGTGATCTTACCAAAACACACACAAACACAAGCTGCAACCCAACACACCCCTCACCCTACTTCTCCACACAATGCAGAAGACTCAGAGGTTCACTTCATGCCAAGAAAGACAAATGACATTCTTTCCTCTAATCAGTTGGCAGATGCAGGGCACTTGGCACCAAGAAGGGATCAGCTTCTAATTTTGTACCACCCTTTGCAGACACTTTGAAACAGCAGGGATAGAGTTTGGTAATCTTTTGTAATATGGCGCCCTTTGTGAGGCCAAAATTTGGTGTCCCCAAATGTCTCTTCTCCATTTTGTGCCCCCTTGGTTTGGTGCCCTGTGCAGGAAAAGCATTTGCACTGCTCTAAATCCAGCACTGGGAAGAGCAAAATATTCTTGCTTCTCCTCAGTGTCTGCACAGTCCCGTGTGAAATGGTTGACTCCTTCCCTGTATCAAGTTCCACAACACTTGAGGGAGGATCAGGGCTGACTATAAAGCCCAACCAAAATATGTGAACCCCTGCAATGGGAACTTTGATTCCACTTGTAGGCCTGCAAAGTCTTGAAAATTCTAGGTGTCTGTAAAAGAAAAGCATGTGTCTAACTCTCATGGTTCATGCAGACAGATGTGAATACTGCATCGCATGTCAACTCTTCTACAGAAATCCATGGGACTTGCAAGTGCTCAGTTCTGGCAGTGTTTTTTGGACGGCAGAAATCACAGATAAATCAGAACCACATTATTTATTATTTATTATTATTATTATTATTATTATTATTACAGTGGCACCTTGGGTTACATACGCTTCAGGTTACATACGCTTCAGGTTACAGACTCCGCTAACCCAGAAATAGTGCTTCAGGTTAAGAACTTTGCTTCAGGATGAGAACAGAAATCGTGCTCCGGCGGCACGGCAGCAATGGGAGGCCCCATTAGCTAAAGTGATGCTTCAGGTTAAGAACAGTTTCAGGTTAAGTACGGACCTCCGGAACGAATTAAGTACTTAACCCGAGGTACCACTATATTATTATTATTATTATTATTATTATTATTATTATTATTATTATTATTATTTACTCACTAGTAATTCCATAGTAATTCCAATGATTTGATCATAGGGTTCAAAGGTCAGTAAAGGCTCTGGGAGTTCCCTGAGTAAAGTCTTAAGTATGACAGCAGGAATATGGATATCTCCATAATCATCGAAATTAACAGATTTTCCTATGTTAAAAAAAAAAGCCAAATTAGCAATATAGTTTTACAACCTGTTTACGGCCTGTAGGCAGACCAACACTGCATTATGAAGATGTCTGCAAACATAACATGAAGGCTGGCAACATTAACCCTGCACGGTGGGAATTTCTTGCAGAGGATCACAGCACCTGGAGACAGTCAGGTGTGACCAGAGGAAGAATGATCGCTGGGAGGAATGCAGAGAGAAGAAACCAGCTGCAATAAAACATGTCTCTCCTGTATTGGTCTCTATGGCCACAATAGGTGCTGTAACTCCCCAACCAATTGATTTCATCCCTTTCATGACATCAGGTAATTATTCAGTGTTCAAAACATTTCAAATGCCTACTGTTATTTCACAGGTTGTTGCTGCCTATCTTAATGTTAGGATGACATATTGCCCTTACTTCAACCAGTAGATTTGTCAGCTATAGCCTGGACCCACAGAACAGCTCTTCCCAATTTCCAAAGAGTCTTTCGATTTGTGTTTATGCAAAAGCAGCCCTCATGCACTTAAGAAACATAGAGGACCTTCAAATGGGTTTGTGATATGGAATGTAACTTTGCCATTCAAAGGCGGAGTAAGTCAAGATAGAGAACTGCCTTATAGTCAGACAACTGATTCATCCAGAACAGTACTGTCTACTCCAGGGCTAGCCAGCATCTTGTTGGGCTACAACTGCTATCATCCCTGATCATTGGCCATGCTCACTGTTGCAGTCAAACATTTCGAATTAGCTAGTCTGTGAAGTAAGGGATCCTCTTAAGTGACGATTCTAGGGACCGAGCCTGGGACTTCATGGATGCAAATCTTGTGCCCTAGCAAGAGGCTGCCTAAATCCAACTCAGTACACTCATTGTAATTCTTTTGAACTTGGCTAAAAGTTTCAGTTGATTAACTAGCATGGACCAATTTCAATGGGTAAGGCTAAAAATTAAGATCCTGCTAGTTTATCTATTAATTGTTTGTTATTATGGTTCTGGTAAAGGTAAAGGTAAAGGTACCCCTGCCCGTACGGGCCAGTCTTGCCAGACTCTGGGGTTGTGCGCCCATCTCACTCAAGAGGCCAGGGGCCAGCGCTGTCCGGAGACACTTCCGGGTCACGTGGCCAGCGTGACATCGCTGCTCTGGCGAGCCAGAGCCGCACACGGAAACGCCGTTTACCTTCCCGCTGGTAAGCGGTCCCTATTTATCTACTTGCACCCAGAGGTGCTTTCGAACTGCTAGGTTCGGTTAGCGTAATAGCGAATGGGAAAAATAATTAAGGGTAGCCTTTACTCATAACAATGAGCTATAATTTATCATTAATTTATCATTTACTATACAAACACAATCTCAAATTTCTTTCAATTTCCCCAAAGGAATCCATATCTGGTAATATGCACATCTATTTAAATGTCATCAATTAAAAGGCAGATGATTAATCAACTACTCACTGAAGACAGCCTTACACAACATGACATTTCAGGTTACAAATCAGCTTATCATTAACCAATAGAGTAATAAGGAATCCATGCTCACCAAAATAAACAATATTTTAAAAATCATTATTATCTTTTGATTATAGCAGATGAAAACTTACCCTGATTATAAAGTTTCTGAATCTCCTTAATACTTTGTATGCTAGCTGACCGTCTAAACAGTCCTTCTGCTTTGAGTCCTGTAAGGAGGTGGGGGTGGGGAAGCATTAATAGGATTCCTCGTAAAATTGCTGTTCACAAACATCTTTGTGCTGGTTCGGATCTCTAAGTCTCCAGTGCAAAGAGAAAGGGATGTCTGACTAAGTATGCTCACAAACACAGGAGCTGCACCCTGGTGGTGGTTCACGTGAGTACAGGAGTGTATTTTTCAGTTGCTCTGCTTAGGTACACACTGCTGTCAGGAAGGGTTAGGTTTATTTATTATGACCTGGTTTTTTGGATATGTACCCTCACAAGAAAGTTTGCAACATAATGACATAGCAACTATGCCCTAAAATTCTGAATCCTAACAGTTAAAATGATGTTAAAAGATGGCAGCAAGAGATAAAACATTTGTTAAAACACAGCATCATAAAATTACTCAACTGGATGAAAGAACTCTTTAAAGCTTTCCTAAAGGCCAAATATACAGTATCAAACCCATTTCCGGTGTGGCGGCGGCTGTGTTCTGCAAATGTGGGGTTGTCACGGAAAAGGCACCATCCCTGGTACTCACTAATATGACAGGTCTCAATGGTGGACTACAAAGCAACGTCTCAGATGCTAATATTAAGGCAGGGTCATAAGGGTGAAGATGGTCCTTCAGAGAGGCTGCCCCAAACTTTAGGGTATTCATAGGATAATGCCAGTACCTTAAAATGAACCTGCAAGTGGGTCAGATTTAGCCGGGGAATTGTTGAATCAGCATGCCATGCGATGCCCACCAAAGCCTTGCTTACCCGGGTTGTGCAACTGCAACTTCCAGGTTCCAGTGAGATCCACTGGCACCATCTCTGCGGGGCCGTGGGTGCCAAGAGACCCACAAAATTTTCAATGAGGGGGCCAGGCCTCCTCAATATTCCTCAGCTACGTGGGCTCCAGTGGGCCCTGTCCTGGCTGCACCAGGCTCCCTCTACTGTGAGGAGGGCAGCCGTAGCAGGCCCCTCTGGCCTTTCGGAGGGTGCCCCAGGGCTCCTCCCAGTGTGTGACATCATGTGCAGCGTGCGTGACTTTGTGCGCACCAGGCACCCACAATATTGGGTGGAACCCGGCGCTCCTGGCAAGATCACACAAGAGCCCCATGAGATCACACAGAGGCTTCCGTTTGATTGGGTGGGGCTGAAGTCTCGCCACAACCCAGAAGCTGTCATAGCTGTTTCTCCTCACTTCTGTGGTAGTGGCAGCAGTGGGCATGCCTGCGTAGGCACCCCTTTAATGTTGCAGTCTGATACAGCTGCCTCAGTCTGCTTCATGGATGGGATGGCCCTGACTGGGAGTTGTCTCCACGTACTTGGCTCACTGGGCTGTTCTAAATGGACATCTGAGTTGACCCATAAATACAAGAGCATTTCCATTGGTCCTTAAAAGATTGTGAACTGATTCTGATGAGCATGAGAAGATTCAGTTGCATGAAGAAGCCACTCACACAACCCATCTATTCATGTGAGCTGTGCAGCACTGGAACCATGAGCTCAGCAACATTGCAGCTCCACCATGCATCTTTTAAAAAGTAGAAGTTGGAAGTGATTTTGTCACCAACACACAGCTCGTGTTGTTGTTGTTGTTGTTGTTGTTGTTGTTGTTGTTGTTGTTGTACAAATGAGTTCTCTTTCAGATTTCCTTGCTCGGGTCCAAGCTTTCTTTCCCAACTATCTGGAAAATGTGGCCTTATTCTTTTTCCTGTCCCAAACGACAACTTTCATTCTCATTCTCCCAATTTTGTTGTGGGCAGAATAGTTTGCCCTTATCTTCTACAGCCTAGATAAGTTTCACTTGGGATAGATTTTCAAGCAGTCAGTCCTTCGGTTCACGAGAGTTTATTTAACAGTTAATGCTCTTGTCTGTTGAAGATCTCCTTGTGTAAAGTGCTGCATAATAAATGTTTCCTTTTAGCAGGCTGGGTTTTTGTTTTGTTTTTCCCGGTATGCTTTAGTTTAAAGTGACTTGCAGCAAGCCTTAATTGAAGACATTAATCTGAATTACAGACAGCAGCTGTGCTTGTCTGGAACGGTTGTTTGAGACTCACATCTTTCTTACTTTAGCAGTGCCATAGCACCAAACCTTTGCCGGGTAGCCTTCCTGCCAGTCTTGAGGACAGAGCAACATTTAACTACAGCATAGAAATATGAAATAATGGTCTGACCTATTATTCATATCAGAGATCGCATTAATCAGGCAGCCTGAGATGTGAGTGGATATCCCTTGGTCTTTTTGGAAGATAAATATACAAAATGGTTGATTGGTTATCTGAACACAAGTTTTTCCGGGTGTGGATTTTAGAGGTCTGTGTTCAAATTCCTGGCTAGAGATACAGAATAGCCTTGGGTAGTTCAGCCTTCTGCCTTAGCATTATACGTATTCCAACAAACCCAAGGTAGCTGAAACTATCAACATAACTGTATGGAACAACCTTACATTTACAGAGCAAAATATCCTCTTGAATATTCCAGCCCATGGAACCTTACAAAAGGACAATACGAGTGGACTCTCTGTGCAATTACCACAGCAAAAAGACTGATACTGATGAATTGGAAAAATAAAAATGCAGCTCCCTTCTATGACTGGATTGAAGACTTATACAAACTCACATTTGAACAACGTGCATATAAACACAGACTTGCCATGGACAAATTCAATGATATTTTGAATCCATTCTTACAAATATTGTAATAGCTTAAGATCTGGTGAGGCACAGTAACAACTTTGTAAAGTATACAGTTTTGGGTCCCCCCTTTATTTCTTCTTCTTCTTCTTCTTCTTCTTCTTCTTCTTCTTCTTCTTCTTCTTCTTCTTCTTCTTGTTTAGTCATGTCCTTCATGACCCCCTGGACCAGAGCACGCCCGGCACTCCTGTCTTCCACTGCCTCCCACAGTTTGGTCAAACTCAAGTTGGTAGCTTCAAGAACACTTGTCCGCACGGGTGGTATTTCTTTTTGTCTCATCATGTTTCGTGCACATATAATTATGTACTTTTTGAACTTTCAGTAAAGAAGTCTGGGAGAAAACAAAACAAAAAACCCTACAAACACACCCAAACATTGAAATCCTGTTGAGCTCAGTGTGATTTACTCTCAACTGCATGTTCTAGTTCCAGCTCTGGATACGGACAGAATACTGGCATAAGTTCTCACGCATTCAAAGATAATAAGGAATTTTCAAAATGTACATTTAAGAATGTAATTTCAAATGCTTACCTCCCCCCCCAATCCTTGACATAGGAAAGGAAAATAAATATTTACGTATATGCAATCCAAATCCTGCCTGCCCTAAGACTGGACATGGATGAGAGTGGATGAGGCTTGAATCTCCCCTCTAGCCAAAAGCTCACCGGAGATTGCCAATTTTCAAGTATGAATGTTGATATTTGCCACATTTTGGATACTCAAAGCATTGAGTGGAAAGGCAGCTTCCTACTACACCCTTGGCGGGGGGGGGGGAGGGTAACCGCTGAGCTGAGTGATGCCCTGGGATTTTACCTTGATAGCAAAGGGATGGAAGGATTCCGTGAGATTGGCAGAAGGTTGACTGAAACTGCTGATATGCTGGAGGCAGTGTTTTCAGAAGTATGAAAGGGTAGCAGAGAAAGAATGACAGTGTTGGCTCTGAGAAGGAAGGCTCAAGGAGGAGGCAAGCACCTTTCTAAATAACCAGCGGTGGTCAGTGGGTGTGGTAGTCCCTGCTCCTTTCTAAGACAAATGTTGTGGCTTGGATGCAAGGGCCAAGAGAAGAATGAAAGCAAGGGTGTGCTACTTAATAGCACATGAGCAGAAACTAACGACTTGGGAATGGCTCCTGTGTTTAATCAGCAATATGCACATGAAAAACACATATACAGTGGTACCTCGGGTTACAGACGCTTCAGGTTACAGATGCTTCAGGTTACAGACGTTTCAGGTTACAGACTCTGCTAACCCAGAAATAGTACCTTGGGTTAAGAACTTTGCTTCAGGATGAGAACAGAAATTGTGCTCTGGCGGCGTGGCAACAGCAGGAGGCCCCATTAGCTAAAGTGGTACTTCATGTTAAAAACAGTTTCAGGTTAAGAACAGACCTCCAGAACGAATTAAGTTCTTAACCCGAGGTACCACTGTACATATTTTACAATACTGCATTAACAGAGTAGTCAGGAACCATAGTCCTAAGTCCAACTGACAGGTATGTGTATGTAACTCTTTTATTTAAAAGCATATGCAAAGGGAAGGGAAGGGAGAGTTGGCTACAGGCATTTCTATTTTGGAAGCAGAGTTCCTCATTGATTCTGACGGGAAGTTCTACTTAATAATCAATGGAACAATTTAGCCCAGGATGTGAAGAGAGCTTCACTTGCCATTTCCTGACCTTATAAGCAAAAAGTCACTAGTGCATGGTGTGTGGGTAATTGTGTTGTATAAATATTCAGACCACTGTAAATATAGGGCCTTTATTCAAGGAAGCAGTGAAGCTAGATGCTTAGAACAGAATGCATTTTGGGTTCTTTCATTTCACCCACGTGGCTCTGTGGTTTGATCCACTCCATCCCTATAGCTGCTTTTCACCCAGGAAACTTACTGCTGGAATTCACTCCCCATCCCAGATATTTATCACAAAATCTTTTTTGTCTAAAGCCAAAGTAAATCCTTACCTTTCCTTTTTAGATAAGACACCGTCTGCTTCATTACTGGTGGGATTAATTCACCTTTGTTTTTAGCTTTGAGACTGTTGGAGGAAAGAAAAACAAATCTGAACAATTTTCTCACAGGGTTTCCATACCATTTTCTTACAGGGACAGCTCATATTTGAATCAACTGCGACATTGTGTCCTGTGTGAATAAGCCATCTCAAATAAATTACAAATGAATGAAAATTCAGAGCATTTCCAAGCACCATGCTGCTCAATGGAGTCTGTTCACACGCTCAGCCATGACTCAGCAAGCGATGAGTAATCAAACTATAACCCAGCTCATCTCTGAAATGTTCCTGATCCGTTCTGTAGTATCCAGATACCAGGAACATTTCTGTAGTTAACTAATCTTGTATTCCACAGGGGTCCATAAACGTCTTTCCAAGAAAGCAAATCTTTACTACCACCTTGCGGTAAAAAAGAATGAATAGGAAGTAAAGGGGTTTTTATCCAGTGTGGCGTATGAATTGTGGCAGTCCTAGATGAAGACAGAGGTAAGCCCCCTCATCAGTGATGGATTTCTGTGGCTGATCCAAACCTGCAAAACAGCATCTGTTTTCTGGTTCTTTACAATAAAAAGAAATTTGGTTCTGTATAAGGAAGGCAGGGGCAGATCTGCCTTGAAACTAATGAAGCTTAAGCTTCAGGCCCCCAGAAGTGACTATTCCACGTTGTTTACAAATTTTGGGTCTAGTAGACCCAGTTAGTTGCATGACTCAATTTGATAGGTTCCTCAGCAAATAAGTCCATGTGGAAAGGATGCTTTCAGGATCTGGCAATGTGGCATCAAAGCCATGAACCCAATCCAAACACAGTCTGAAATCCGGTTAGGCCAGACCAGTTCCAAAGTCAGCTGGGGTTGGTCCACACATAATTAACAAAATATACTAGTGTAAAAATGATTTTGCCTCACATACAAATGCATGGGATTGCTCATTCCTATAGATTGTATTCTACAGATTACTGAATGATTTCATTCAGTATGTAGTCATTTCACAATAATTAAGAACAGGCTTCCTTATCCTTCCTTTCTTTAACGTCTCAAAAATAAATCTGTTTCTGAGAAACCGTAGACCATGAATGTTCTGAGTTCTCTGTTGTAATGTAGGCACTCATGACTGAAGGAGTTTTAACCATTGTGAGGAAGAGAGACTGAGAAAGAGAACGAAGAAGCACATGGCGACTCATCCAGATTGAGTAAAAAGAAAGCTCCTTTTTTCCAACAACATGTGAAAGAAATTGTGTGGCTTACTATTGGAGGCTGACACCAAACTGCTGGGTTGGAAGAGGGGGTCTTGGTGGAGGGATCTTCACTGCAGTAGGTGGCTTATTCTTTTGTTTTGTCCGAAGATTTTCATCATGTCTAGTGGAGAAAAGTACACTTAATATTCAAGAATGATGTTGAAATCACTCATGTTTCTCAAGAAAAACTTACAAAGATGTATAACAAGTTCTAGAAGTTCAATCACATTGAAATCTTAATTTCAGACTGTAATCTCTTCACAGAATATTAAAACATAAAATATCAACAAAATGTACCACGTGCTATTCTCAGTTCCCCACTTGCTGGAGTACACTTCATCTTATCCGATAGCTGACATCACTTGGTATTCTTCTGTATTGCACCAATATGGAATACCTTAACATTGCTGTTTATCTTCAGGTAGGGTTTTTATTTTTTGTTTAAAGAACATATTTTAAGGAATATTTGTGAGACACACCTTAGATTAGGGCTGGCATATTTCAAAAGTGAAAATCCCTGGACACCAAAGTTGTTGAGCTTTTTTTGATTTTAATCTCAACAAAAAATGAAACTTCTGACATGGGTTCAGACACTGTCCAGACACTGTTTCTGATGGCCGAATCCGAATTACCGTATTTTTCGCTCTATAACACGCACCTGACCATAACACGCACATCGTTTTTAGAGGAGGAAAACAAGGGAAAAAACATTCTGAATGAAACAGTGGATGTATAATTTTTGTGCTTCATGCTGTGGCCACAGACATGTGATCTGATGGTGAATTTGGGGTGACCCAATGCAAAAATCCTGAGAATCCCTGTGGATCCATGCTTTGTAACCACGTTTTTGCACCATTGCAGCCCCAGGCAACAGTGGGTGTGTGATTTTTGGGGGGCAGGCTGTAGCCATGGACATGCTATGTGATCTGATGGGGAATTTGGGGTGACCTAATGCAAAGATCCTGAGGATCCATGTAGATCCATGCTTTTTAACCACGTTTTTGCACCATTGCAGCCCCAGGCAACAGTGGGTGTGTGATTTTTGGGGGGCAGGCTGTAGCCATGGACATGCTATGTGATCTGATGGTGAATTTGGGGTGACCTAATGCAAAAATCCTGAGAATCCCTGTGGATCCATGCTTTGTAACCACGTTTTTGCACCATTGCAGCCCCAGGCAACAGTGGGTGTGTGATTTTTGGGGGGCAGGCTGTAGCCATGGACATGCTATGTGATCTGATGGTGAATTTGGGCTGACCCAATGCAAAGATCCTGAGGATCCATGTGGATCCATGCTTTTTAACCACATTTTAAGTGGGGAGGGAAGGAAAAACACAGAAGGGACAAGGAGCAGGAGAGGGGTGTGCAGAGAAGCAGCTGGCTAAGAATGCAGGAGAGGGGTATAACGGGAGGGAGGAAAGGAAGGCAAAAGTTTTCCCTCACCTACCCACCCAAGCCAGCCACCTCTTGCGCGCTCTCTCTCTCCCTCTCTCCCTCCTGCATGTTTTCAGCAGCACCGGAGCACAGAGACGACACTCTGCTTTCCCCTCTGCTTGCCTGGAGGGGAGGGGCTTTCCCTGCTCTTTGTTCCGTTTGAGGAAACACAGCAAGGAAACAGAGGAGGGTGGGCAGTAAGACCCTGAGGCAGAATGCAGGAAAGCAGCCGCTTCCTCTTTTCAGGTTTCCCTTCTCCGAGATGCGCGATTTGATTTTTGCCTGATTTTATTTGCCTCCCCTCGCGCCATTTGGCTCCAGGGACCACACAATCGCTCAATAACACGCACAGACATTTCCCCTTCCTTTTTAGGAGAAAAAATCTGCGTGTTATAGAGGGGAAAATACGGTATGTCTGGGAAATTCTGTACGTATGGTAACCCTACCTTAGATGAGATTAACCACCTAAAGCATGCAAAAGTACAGCCATATTGGGTCTATATGGATTCAAGGCCTTCAGGTCTAAATAATGTTTTTGTTTTACAGTGGTACCTCGGGTTACATACTCTTCAGGTTACATACGCTTCAGGTTACAGACTCCGCTAACCCAGAAATAGTACCTCAGGTTAAGAACTTTGCTTCAGGATGAGAACAGAAATCGTGCTCCGGTGGTGCGAGACCCCATTAGCTAAAGTGGTGCTTCAGGTTACAAACAGTTTCAGGTTAAGTACGGACCTCAGGAACGAATTAAGTACTTAACCCGAGGTACCACTGTAGTTTGAAAGCTGCAGCACTAATGCTGGAATCTTGCTTCTCGCAATGACCTTGAGGAGGGATAGTGTTGTATTTTGCCTGTTTATTTTGACATCCATTGCCCTGAGCTCTTTTAAAGGGGGGAAGATCTATAAATATTCTGAGTCAATGAAAATAATAATAAAATAAAATAAGATGCCTTTAGCCCTTTTAAGATCATGAGAAAGAGAGCACCAGGAATGCAACAGCACAACAGTGTCCTGCTTCTCTGGTTGTATGGCAACTGCGTGTGTCCTGCCCTCCCTCTTTTCTGTCATTAAAGCTACACAAGAGTAAGATGAGAAAGAATTTAAGAAGAGCCCTGCTAGATCAGACAAAAGCCGCATCTCCTCCATCATCCTGTACTCAGGGTGACCCACCAGCTGCCCACAAGCAGGATATGAGCACAACAGCTGGTGCTCTTCAGGAACTGATATTCAGAAGCATATTGCCATTGATCCTGGAGGTAAGGATTAGAGGCCACTGATAGCCCCCATCCTTTAAAAGCCATCCTGGTTGTCCACCATAACCACATCTTGCAGGAGCAAATTCTTTTGTTTAACTAGGCTTAACTAGTCAGCTTGTGCATCTTGGTTCAGAGACTTCTAGTGCTGGATTAAACCCTGTGGAGGTCCCAAGGCAGACAAAATCTTGGGGCAGGGGGCTGCCAAATTATCTCCTGATATATTTTTGTAATTTTCTGTCAATATCAAATCAATATTCTTTGGGGTTTTTTGTCACAGGGCCCCTAAAATGCTGGTGCCTACTCTGGCAACCCGGCACTGGAGGCTTCTAACATCAATACATTCCAACTCTCCTCCAAATGCAGTACCATGGCAGCTGCAACTGCAATTCTTAGCACTCTTTGACTCTATTCCTCTGACTTTATGCCCTTCATACACCTCACACTATTGAACATCAAGAAGAGTGAACCTCTAGACCAGTGTTTCCCAACCTTTTTTGGGCAAAGGCACACTTGTTTCATGAAAAAAATCTCGAGGCACACCACCATTAGAAAATGTTTAAAAAATTAACTCTGTGCCTATATTGACTATATATAAAGTAACTCTCTTTAATAGGAATCAAATAAACACAAAGAAAGTATTTTATAATTACTTTATTATGAAATAGTAAGTAAACAGAAATATGAAAAATTATAAAATACTTTATTCAGTGCGCAACCTGGGCCTGTTTGGCTGAACACAAAGCTGATATTCTGGCTGGAATCGAAGAAAGACACACACGTAGCTCTTCGTCAACAGCTCTCAGTCTCTCTCTGTATTTAGTTTTTATAGCAATCATGCTTGAAAAGCTCAACTCACAGAGATATGTAGTGGAAAATGGGAGCAATGTCAAAATAGCTTTGTTTGCCAGAAGGGGGAACTCCTTGGCAGTTTCCAACCAAAAACTGTCCAAAGGTAGATCAGCAAATCTTAGCTTGAAACCACGATTTTGTCTCAGTTCAGTTAGTTCCTCCTGCTCCTGTAAAGTCATGTCCTTTCCACCAACTGATGCTGAGCTATAAGGGTCCCTAACCCAGTCAAGGCATTCAGTGGAGACTGAAGAGAAATAAAATGACAACTTCCCCTCGAGAGTTTTAAAATGTTTACCTATTATCTCACACAGTGCAGCAGTGTGAACACCTTGCCATTGCTTGGTGAGTGTGAACATTTCAAGATTGCCACTTTCCACGTGTTGATGCCAGAGTTGCACCTTTGAACGGAATCCATTTATTTTATCTGTACTTGTAAGCAGGTTTTCATTTCGGCCTTGCATTCGTGTGTTCAGTTCATTCAGATGATGAAATATATCTGCCAGGTATGCCAGCCTTGCACACCACTCATCACTTGCAAGCAGCTTTGCGTAATCTGACCTCTCATTTGTCAGAAACACTTTAAGTTCCTCCCGCAGCTCATACACACGAACCAAGACCTTGCCACGCGACAACCACCGGACCTCCATATGAAACAGCAAGGTTTTATGCTTCGCTCCCATCTCCTCACACAAAGCTGCAAATATGCGACTTTTCACGGGTCGTGACTTTACAAAGTTTACCATGCGCACAACATCATCCAACACATGAACTAGGTCTGCTGGTAAAGTCTTGGCTACGAGGGCCTCACGGTGCAAAAAACAATGCGTAACAATCACATCTGGATTTCTTTCCTTCACTCTGCTTACAAAGCCTTTGGTGTGTCCGACCATGGCTGCAGCTCCATCGGTGCAGACACTTGTGCAGTTTTCCCACTTAAGTCCTCCTTGTTCAAGGTATTCTGATGTGACCCGAAAAATTTCTTCTCCTGTTGCTTTTTCTGGCAATGCCTTGCAGAAAAAGAAGTTTTCTCTAATTGCATCACCATCAACAAAACGCACATTGGCCAAGAGTTGAGCATGTCCACTGATATCAGTAGACTCGTCAAGTTGTAATGCAAATTTCTCACTGCTATGGATCTTTTCCAAAACCACACTTTCAATGTCTGCAGACATGTCATTAATACGTCTGGAAATTGTGTTGTTTGAGAGAGGGACTTTGGCTATTTCCTTAGCTGCTTCAGGTCCGAGCATCTCCTCTACAATAGCTTTGTAGGCGGGAAGTATTAATGTCTCTGCCACAGTGTGCGACTTTTTTGACTTGGCTATAAGTTCAGCAACGTGATAGCTAGCTTTAAGACCTCTTTCATTTACCTTTGAGGTTTGTCTCATGAAAATTGCCTGTTTCTCCGTGTTTTCACGCAGGCGAACAAAATAGTCCGCATTCTTGTTTTGAAGCGAAGGGTGTTTCGTTTGGAGATGGCGTTTAAGTTTGCTTGGGACCATAGCACTGTTAGCTAGCTTTTCACCACACACCACACACAGTGGAGTTGGTTGGTTTGCATCTCCGGTGAAAGTAAATCC
The DNA here is from genome assembly GCF_964106915.1 of Podarcis gaigeae. NCBI lineage: Eukaryota > Metazoa > Chordata > Lepidosauria > Squamata > Lacertidae > Podarcis > Podarcis gaigeae. Next base: position 3,632,820 of record NC_139681.1, read on the forward strand.
AAATGAAATATAGCTTTCGCTATATTGCCTTGTGCCAGAGGATTTGCTTGAGCTAACCATCTTTGCTTTCTTTTCATGCCCACTCATACTTGGACTCTCATCTGGCTCCAAATTTTGTTCAGAGTCCAGTTCTTTTCTTTTCAAAAACTTTTCCATCACTGCAGTATCCGGCCATCCAATTGCCACTGACCATCGGATACAGACCCCTTTTTTTTACAGCACAGCTCGCACAAATGTACACGGAACACCCTTTTCGAATTAAAACACACAGTCTCACGAGAGCAAGGAGCAGCGATTTTATATTTTACGAAAAGAAGTCGCTAGTCCTCATGGTGACAGGGTGGAAAATATTTAAAAGCAGAACCACCTTGAGGAAGGTGGAGCCATATCACATCCCGGCAGGAGGCCTAAATTGGTGGAACGCTCAGGCCCCGCCTATTCAAAGAGGACTATTAATTTGGAGAGCTGCTATCTTCCAAACTGTGAGACGATGAGGCAAAAGGGGAGCCCTGAATGGAACTTTGCATTTTTGTCTCAACGCCGGTCTCGCGCTGCCGCTTCCCGCGCTCTCAAGGACCCGGGAGGAGGAAGGCGTGAAGGGAATCCCGAAGGCGCGAAAACCTCGCGCATGCGCAGGCCTTCCGCCTGCGACAGCCCAGTAGGCCGGCCGAAGCGAGCGGTGATGGGATGTGGGAGGGAGCTCGCTCGCCGCCCCGTGTGTGCTCGCCGCCGCCGCCCCGCCTCTCGCCGCCCGACTCGCCCGCCTCCCTCCCACGGCACACCAGGCAACGTCTCACGGCACACTAGTGTGCCGCGGAACACCGGTTGGGAAACACTGCTCTAGACTGCACACGGCTCTCTCATTTCCTCAGTTGTGGAAGGTCAGCTTCTGGGCAGAAAACCTGGGAAGGTGACCACTGTGCAAGGCTGGACCAAAGGGCCATATCATACACCGCCATTGTTTAAGTGGACAGCTAAGATACGGTACACATACATTTGAATATTTAAAGCCGTAACAACAAGCATGCATGGGCATACTTGTATTTACAAATACACTTAGCACACATAGACACAACGCTTGCTAGGGAACCAGATTGGCAGCCTCTGTTTGCAAAACAGCTCTGAGTTAAAATCGTAATTCTGTCACTTTTACAAGATGGAAGTATAACTCCTCCTGTACATTAACTGCATGGTTATTTATTAAGCAGGGAGGCATATATGAACGTTTAATTGTTATATATTTACGTACTGGTGTACAAAAACCCATTTATATAACAGTGATGCAGCACCAGTACATTGTGTTTTATTTTATTGCTATGGCTAGTGGCTGATTCAAATAAAGATTCTTCTGATCTGATCTGCAACACCAGCTTCTGTCAGTCAACCAAAGCACATGTAAAATACTGTCACGAAGCATTTTATAGCTACTTCCCTCATCCGGAGATTCAAAGTACTTTAAGGAAAATAACAGTGGCTGCAACTGGGAGTTCTGGTGACACGAGAATTGCTGGAACACTCCACTGGTAATCTATTGAGGCTTCTGGCCTTTATGGCTGGATAGGCTTGAAAGTGTGAGTGATCCCTGCTGAAAAACCAGAAGTCAGAGAAGAAGCTGGTTGCCAGTGGTTTAATGCAGGGGTTTAGTGTGCTCTGCAACTCCCCTACAAGGAAAAGTTGCTGCATTTTGGACTTTTTAGTTTAAAGAGAAGACAAGTCAGAGGTGACAGGATAGAAGTTTATAAAACTACGCATGGCATAGTGAGAGTGGTTAGAGGAAAGTCATTAGCATTAGAACTTGTGAAGCCGATGGCCGGAAGATTCAGGACAGATAAAATAAAGAATTTCTTCGCCCAGTGCAGTGTTGAACTAATGGAAGATAAGGCTGTCCACAGCTACTAGCCACGTTCTGCCTCCAGGGTAAGAACCATTATACGTCTGAGCACCAGTTGCTAGCGATTGCAGGTGCGCAGAGTACTGTCATGCTCATGCCCTGCTTGTGGGCAGCCCACAGGCATCCATCCGGTCAGCCATTGCAAGAACAGGATGCTGGACTAAATGGGCCATTGGTCTGATCCAGCCGTCTCGTCTTACATTCATATGTTATCATAATGAAGTAAAATAAGTAAAGTAGGAACCCATTTTGTCAGTTCACATAATTTGAAGAAGTTGCAGAAACCAGCTTTTCTCGGTGCACAGTTTGCATTGCTGGAGGCAGAATTTCCTTTTCCTTTTCAACGCAGAATAAATACTGCCCAAATGATATTCTGGTGTATAACGTACAAGGCTGGTCCACGTGTAACCCCTGCAGATACCTATTTACTTTCTCTGTGGTGAATCATTCAACATTTCTTAGATGTTATTACTGGTGCCAATGCACTTTGTACGATAACATGTAGCCAAGAATAGATCAGGTATATCAAACATTTAATCAGACAGAAATTTAGTGAAGTTGTCTGAAAAAGGAAAACAATTTAATATAAGACCTCCCCCCCCTTTTTAAAGAAGAACCTTAAGGACTGTTTTGAACGTGTTACATACCGAATAACTTCTTGAGGGATCTTAAGTTGGTCGTATTTAAGATGGTCTCTCAGGTCACTCAGGTAATTCAGATACATTACCTTTTTTCCAAACTTGTGACTAAAAATATAAGAAAATTTATACAAACACAGGAATTAGGAATATTTCCTGAAAGTGTTACTTTAATATTATGAAACCTAAATGTCAACGTGAGTGCCAAAAGTGGACTATGATTAAAGCAGCCAAGGCAAAAGATGCATTCATTTTCATTTGATCGAACATAAACATACCATGCTTGAGTCTAATTTGAATAAAAATGACTGTCTTCCATCCTAATATAACTGCTATTTGCATAGATATAGAAACCATTGTTTTGAGAGGGAAACAAAAACCTTTATTTTAATGCAGCATTAAAAATGTATGGAAAGAGTATGTTCTGTTAAGCTTTCTATGTCAATAGTTAAGTGAAAAAAAATAGACCTTGTTGCTGGCAAAGCAATTTGTGCCTTGCTTTATATGGAAAGATTAAATTGTATGACAGCAGTTTCCATAGGTCCAATTCTTCACTGCCTTGACAGAATGGAAACCCCCTGCTCCTGCTAATATCTGGATGTAGGTGTCAGTGTTGGTTGTGTAGTTTCTATTCTGCTGCAGCTCGGATTCCAATGCAAACCAATTAATGTTGCTATTATTAGGATATTCCACTCTATTCTTTTCAATGCAAAGGAAACCCAATGCAAATTAGGGGGGAGGGGAATTACCAATTATATATCATTTGTGGAATGAAAACAGCAATGAACACCAACTGTATTCACTGGATTGATTTCTGTTCCAGATGCATGATGAATAAGTAAACACTGGGAATTTCCACTCCCATTTCCATTGGAATTCTCTGACAATCCCACATGTGTCGCAGGAATAATTTGATGTTGTTGTTTTTCCGGCGAGAACTTTGATCCCTACAAAGGGTTACACTTCCCAAGCAGAAATGATCTTATCTGCCCCTTCCACATGGTTCCTGCAGTCAGAGGGGCATGGGAAAGAAGCTTGGAAGCTTTTCCCGTATTGCTGTGATAACATACGCTACAGACAAACTTGGTGCAGCACAAAACAGTCTTCTCTCTTTTTTAAAGATAGTGTCAGAAGCAGTTCGTCCAGTATTCAACGGGACTGAGCTGAAATTGTTCCAAGAAAGATGATTAAGGGTCTGGAAACCAAGCCTTATGAGGAACAGTTGAGAGAGTTGGGTGTGTTTAGTTTGGGAAAGGGGAGGCTGACAGGAGATATGACAGCCATCTTCAAATATCTCAAGGAATGTCACATGGAAGATTGAATAAGCTTGTTTTCTCCTGCTGTAGAGGGTAGGAGCTGAACCAAAGGTTTGAAGTTGCAAGAAATGAGATTCTGACTAAACATCAGGAAGAACTTTCTGACAGCAAGAGCTGTTCAACAGTGGAAGAGTCTCCCTCGGAAGGTGGTGGACTCTCCCTCGGAAGGTGGTGGACTCTCCTTCCTTGGAGGTTTTTAAGCAGAGGATGGATGGCCATCTGTCATGGATGCTTTAGCAGAGATTCCTGTATTGAGAGGTTGGACCAGATGACTCTTGTGATGCCTTCCAATTCTACAATTCTATGATACTGGGATGATTCACATCAAAATTTGAGAAGGTGTTTGCCTATTTGTTTCCATTACATTCACTCAGGACAATAATAGCCTCAGCACTCCACTCCTGTATGGTGTGTGCTCACTAACTAGACATTTACTCACTGATATTTGGGGTCTGTAAATCAGCAGAATTAGCTCCCACTGCTTTTGGGATCAATATCCCAAATTATCATGATGCTTTGTCCCTCCCACAGTTGTCCCTATGCGCATGGGACTCTGCGGCTGGCAGTCTGTGCAAGAGCATTTCACACAGGGAAGCACAAATCTCTTTGTCTCTTGAACTACACATCCTAGATTAACAGCACACTCTCCCTTTTGTAGAGAAGGATTTGGGCCAGAAACTCACTGTTCAAAATATTGATCATTCAAACTCTGCTTCTGATTGGCTCCAGCACACCTTACAAGATCCAAACACTATGAACATAGGATAGGATATCCATAAGCATAATCAAGCATGATCTAGAACTTAATGGTAATGGGGGTAAAGTCTCAGATCTCTCGGCCCCAGAGAGAGTACCCATTCATGTATCCCTTACTTGGACCCTGAAAATAAGACACAAATTGGGCTAACATACTGTTAATATTATTCCCATTTCTGTAAATTATTCTACAGAATAACATTGAAAGTCCAGCTCTGCATGCACCAGCACCCTCTAGTGGAAGACAGCAGAAATTTTAATTAGAAGAAATTAATTAACGCAAAGAGTTGGCTTCTGCTGTCAAGGAAGTACTTTTACAGAATTAACACTCAATGTGTACAAACCTAGTTAGGCCTTCCAGGATGTTCTTCCATGATAAAATGAAGCATTTATGCCAGCCTATTAGCGAATTCCAAAAGAAAAACACACACGAACAACCAAAAACAGATTGTGTTACCCATGGAAGCAGTGCCTTAAATAATTTGCTCTTCACCTCAGGAGGGCTTCCTGTTCTGCAGAATCTGCTACCTTGACATCAACGTTTTATGGTTTTGCTGCTTTCTAATGGCATGGAACCCAGCCCTTTCACTCTCTCCCTGACTGGAAAAAGCCAACTTCAAGGATGGGGTGGAGATAAACATGAGTGTTTCCAATCACTACTTCAGGAAAAGGCACCCAACACCTACTCCTACGCCCATGAACCTCTAAACTATTCTTCCTCTCAGCTTGAAACAGAAGAAAGAAAGCAGTTCTTCTCAGGTGCCTTGTAAGTTCTTGGATTTGGAAACATCTTGAACATTAAACACACAAACACACACACACAAATGTTCTTTGAATCTCAGCCCACCAGCTGAAATCTAAGGGAGGGGACTTTGGGAAGGAGGTGTAAGGCTCTGGCAGGGTCCTAGAGCCCTCTCACCTCCCCCCCCCCCCCAGCTAGGAAAGTGCTAACTAGGCTTTGGGAAGGAGGCAGGAGTACTCTAGGATGCTGGGAAGTTAAGTCTTATGAACTCACTGAGATTTAGTTCCATCAACACATGTTTAGGATCAGACAGCAAGTAACAGAGGAGAAAGTATCTGACATCAACAGAGTGAGCACAATGGAACAGAGTGGGAAGAGTGAGAACTCTGAACACAGTAGACAGCAAAGTTAGGAGGAAACATAAAATAAAATAATTTCACGTACTCATGCCTAGTCCTCATCACCCATAATATACCGGGTATTTCATTGGCAGGCTCCCCAAGTATTTTTACCTTGTGATTTCTATAACACAGATGTTTCTAGAAATCCACTTAACAATAACAAAAAAGCAAACTACCCTTCAGCTAAGCACAAAATTGTCTTCAGCAAACCAATATGTACCTGATTAGAGGTTTAAAAATGTTCCAAATAATTTTTATGAAATTGGTTGGATGTACAATGTAGAGCGCTTTCAGATTTTTCTTATACCTGCAGAAAAGAAAATTAAATTGTTAGGAGACTTCTGAACGTTACATGCTGTAGTGGAGTGGAGCTGCAATTGAATGTGGGGGGAGTTTTTATTACTGGAACATTATACAGTATTCATTTCAAGTACATCTAATTCAGAGGAATTGAATGTAAAATGAAAAGAAGAAATGGTCAGTCCTGATGGAACTGAAGTAGGTGAAGATTATACAGCGATTACATTACAAACCAGTATCTGAATTGTTTTGTGGGTATAATAATGGTGGGGAAAATCTCTCTAAATGGAAAAAAGTGTGTGGGAAATGGAGAAAGAAAAAAGGTAGCAAGAAGGGAGAAGATCTTTAGAAATTCAAGAGATGGAAACCATTATTTGATTCCAATTTCTGTTATTCATTCATTAAAAAAGAAAGTTTCACACTGAAATGAATTTCCAACTTAATCATTTTCCTTTAAGTATTTTACTTCGCATTCTTAAAGATACCCGAAGTATGGCACTGGCCATAATGATATATGATCAGCACAGCCCCTGGTGGAAGACCTTTCTCAAGGTCTCAAGACCTTTCTTTATAGTGACATGTTGGAGGCAGCCAGAGCAGCTCATTAGGATGCCCACACAGCCATATGAGGAGCAAGTTGAACAAGTGCCCTTCCTTGCCCTGCCCACTGCTGCTACTATCTCCCAAAGTATTTTAAAACCAAGTTCATAGTAGTCACAGGGGTTGCTGGGTGGGCTAGGTGCACCCCCACCCTGAATATCCTTTGTTTTATCCCTCTTCTGTCTAGACCTGTCACTCCTGAGCTATGCAAGATGTACTGACAGTTGAGCTGTGGGTGGTTGGAGGCAGGAAAAATTAGGTTAAAACTGTTATTGATGTGGTGCTATGCCAGTGCGAAAGATTTCCAGGACTTTGTAGCACTGCAAGGCAAATCGAAAGGAGTGAATACTCCTTTGTGCATTCTAAGTTCATGGTGGTCGGGATTCTAATAACAGGTGCAGGTTGCCTTAGAGTTTGACCGATTTGCCAGGCATATGGAGCTTCCTGCTTGTTCACTACTTTTCTGCATGAGGACAGGGACAAACAGGCGAATTTCTTGCAGAAGTGAAAACATCACTATGGGATCCAGCAGCTTGCACTCCATCAACCCAGGGAGACTAAAGACAGCAATTCTCCCTCTCCTCGCAATGTTATTTCTATCCCATGCAACAATTGTGAAGTCAGAATGCTTCTGATATGCCAAAAGCCTGGTAAATATTGTTAATCTGTTTTAAATCATGCCACCCTAATCATATAGGACAGAGTTCATCTAGATCTCCTCCCTTCTGTGAATGAGTGCCACAGGCCTTTCTGCAAAGGCAGCTTAAGCTCTAGGTTATTGTGATGACAAAAATAGGAAGACCAAATATGTGCTATGACGTGCGCCAGGAAGGGGCGGGCAGGATGGAAATGCAATCAATTTTTAATTAAAAGTGGGAAAAACCTGGCCAAACGATGCCTTTATAATGGTGATTTTTTATTTTTATTTTTAAAAAGCATAATTTAGAAAACATACTTCCTGTCAAATTCTTTGTAGGCGCTTTGCAACCAACTCAGGGAGGGTTTATTCTTACTGTTCAGTCCATAGTGAAAGTAGACCACTGTGTAATCATTTTCCACATACTGGTCCAGTGCATACTTTAAATATCTGGAATAAAAGCAACATAGAACACATCAATAAATACACCGTATTTTCACTGTGGTTCTTTAGCTCTAAAGAAGAGAAGGAATACAGGTGCCCAATGGCCTGATACATACCATTTTCATGGTATGCTTAAGCCCAAACACTGAACATCCCCCACAGGACTTGCTAGTATTAAAAGCTTGTTCAGAGATCATTCAAATACAAAGAAAGAGCATAATTCAATGATGAAGTGAATGATGCTTGATTTTACGGCTGACGATTGGAAAGCTATAATGGATGTAGCCCCCACCCTGCCCTGCCTGTTGACACATGAGTGAAAATAAGAAAAGACTTACTCTAATAAGCGTCTGTGATTAAGTTGATAGGAAGGAGGCAAACGGCAGCAACTGAAAGCAATCACTTTTCTCCCCAAATTATCATCACCTGGTAAACCAACAAGAGTTTAGTTATCAGGGTGATAATTTCACTCTAAATGCACATGTTTTAAACGCAAAGCTTTACATGCTGGAGGACTAAAGTTTAATAGGAGGATGTAAGATAAAATGAGAGTAGATCAGCAATTATTAAAAACAAGCTGTTGTGGGGAGCTACTTCTCCCCCAACTCCTCTCCCAAATACCATGCAGATAACCATGTTCACAAATGGGGCTTCTGGGCTGCACTGACACAAAACCACTTGTTGCTAGAGCTTCTGAATCTATTGATGGGCCCCTGCACTCCCAGCCTGGTTTGCTCCTCCTTTGGGGTGGGATGAGGAGAGGGAGAAAAAAAGAAATGAAAGAAGTGAGATGTGGTTTCTCCCAATGCCTGCCCTATAGGAGCAGGGGTGGGCATTTGGAGAGGATCCCTAACTTGGGGCGGGGGGGGGGGAGGCTAGCAGGACAAACTGTGTTCAATAATCAATACAGGACACAGCATTTTACACTGAAATATGGGAAGATGCCGTGTTGTTATACAGGATGAGTGGCAGAGATCAGTCCGAGTGAGGGGCTGATCTGGTCACCCATTTGCTTTCCCTTCTACTTGCAGGCTTCTATTTTTGCCCTAACCCTCCAAGGACTGTATTTCTTTATTACAGGTTAAATAACTTAAAGCAGAAAAATTAAATGATTTGCAAATACAAAGAAGATGCCAAAGAGGTTTTCAGCAAACATACCTACAAGGTGAAGTATATTATGTCTGGCCACATCATAATATGGGTGTGTTGGGCTTATTTCAGCATCACCATTTGACACAGATGCAAATGATACCTGGCTCCCTTCAAGTTCTGCATTTTCTGCCTCATCTTTCCTTAATTCTGAAGCAAAAAACATATTTAGGTACATTTACAAAAAAACAACAACCCAGTAACTCAGGACCAAATAATTAAAAAAAGAATACTGTTCTTTATTAATATATTCCAGTTATTCAGATGCCAAGTACTTCTAGTCCAGATTCCTGTTTGCTGGCAAGCAAATCCATCTGGGCAGCTCACAACTGGGGCTTGAAGACTGCCACTCTCCCTTGCTGGGGTTTCCAGTATTGACAGGTCTGTGACCACTGCTAGATGGTGAAATTGCCCACTCCCCCTTTAAAGCCATATAAGCTAATGACAATCACTGTGTTTTTATGGCAGTGAATTTCCAGTGATGGGTTTTTAATTTTGTCTATTTTACCTTTTTTAATTTATAAAATTTCTATACCGCCCTCATTCGAAGATCAAAGGGCAGTTTACAATACAAAACACAAAAATACATACAAGAATAACAAACAAAACCAATAAACCTCCCACACACAGTTATTTGTTTTTATTGAATCCGTGTTCATACAACAGTTATCCAAAATGCCTATGTATTTGTTATAAAACACTACTGTTTGATGTTGCGATAGCTCAGTCTGTAGTGCATGAGACTGGTGCATGAGTGCATGGTTTGATTCCATGTTGGACAGACGATTCCTGCATTGCAGGGAGGTTGATTAGACAACCCTTGTGGTGTCTTCCCACCCTGCAATTCTAAATCTATGATGCTTTGCATTGAATATGGCACTAGTGAACCCGTGCTGATATGAACAGCTGAAAGGGGTGAAAGCTGTGAGATGTATCAGGAGTGGGGCAGGGGACAACTTCACTCTAGTAATGGGAACACATCCTTATTGAGATTTTCAAAATGTGTTCCTGGAGTTCCCTAGAAACTCATTAAGGATTTCTTCTGAATGAGAAGACTAGCTGCTCTGAAAAACAACAGTCTGCAACTGCCTGTCTCTGTACTTTGTGGCCACAGGAGAGAAATGGTGAACCCCCGAATTCAGTCCATGGCCCTGCAAACTGGCTACACCTGGTGTAGGAATCAACAATGTGAGTAGAGTGGACTGGATATATTTTCTTAAGACGACAGCTTCCAATATATTTTCCCATAATGAGGGAAAGCCTTCCTGGAGAGAGAAACCACTGAAAACTGCTCCTTTAACATAGCATTATAATAGGAATGTGTACAAATTAATGGAAAACATTGATGTTACAGTTGTTACTGTGGAGATTTTCTGCATATCTGGTGAAGAGGCCCTCTAAAAATTTTTGGAAGGAGATGGTTAGCATTAACAGCACTAATGCTATTGGCACATCACATTTATCAGAAAGTTTAAAGAGCAGTGTAAAGATCCTGGATAACAAATTAACCATTAACTTTTAATTAATAATTCATATAATTATTAATACAGAAATAGTTAACTATAACAATGCCAATTTTCACATTGCATAAAGCATAAGCCATTGCACTTATGTTAAAAGTGACCTATTTTAATAGCAAGGAAGAAACAGTTTTATACTATTTTGTAAAGTTAAAATGTAAAAATGATCAGGCATTAACTCTAATGGAAATCTATTAATATTAAATATTAGCTTATGTCATTATTTATCAAAGTGAATAGGCAATGCTTTCTTAATGGACCAGTAAACACTGTTAGTATGTTTAAAAAGTAAGAATTATATTATTTCTGTGTCACATTAAGCATCCCTCTAGTCCAGCAGCCAACCAGATGCTTCTGGAAGTTCATGAGCAGGGTAAGGGGGTGCCGGCAACCTGCTGTTATTTGTTCCAGGCACCCAAGCACTCAAAGGTATACTGCTTCCAACTACAGAGGATTGTTCTTACATGCAATGATTTGTGTGCAATTTCCTCCCTTTTATGTATAAGTGGTGAGATACAATTTATGTTTTCTGAATAAACAGGGTTTTCAAAAGTCAAATTTCTATATTATTATATGTTAGAATTGATCCCCCCCCCAAAAAAAATGATGGGCCCCCTAATGAGTTGGCCATATGGTTATGTTCATTGGAACATCTTCAAAAGATAACACACAATCAGGAGGTCTCTAGCCTCATTCAATACTTGTCTGTTTAGAGTAATGACTCCCATTTGTGCCACAATATGTGATGATAGCATTATTCCAATAGCCTAGAATTTCACTGTGAACACATGCCAATAATTCATTTAAACTGTGTGTATTAAACTAACCTTCAACCTTAATAGCTTTTGATAATAAGGTACATGCCAGTGCAGCGGTTGTAACTCAAAAATATTACACTATCCTGGCAAAAGTTTTTCACTTAGGGAAGAATGTCTTCTAAATCATCTGGAAATATATAGAAGATACCACTTGATGGGCAGTAATAGATCTATCTATAATTTACCTATTTCAGCTAACTTTTCAAAATCGATTTCTGACATGCCTTCCATATACAAAGCTATCCAATGCAGAGAATGTTGTCTTCTAGTTCTTCAGTCCTTGATCAACCCTGAAAAACAACACGAAAATTATTAGAATCAGAGAGAAGGAGCATATTTTTAGGGCTCAGTTCCAGAGACATCTTGTTGCAGCTGTGCTAGGCACTCAGCATTGCATGACCTTTCTGCTCGTTTCTCTTGTAATAAAAAGAAGGCACCTATCTGCTTATTTCTTATTAAATTCATCAAAACCTTTCCAAGAGTGGGCAGATCAGTATGGATCTTCAGGAAACTGTCTGAGTGATCTGCAGTGGATAAGCAACTGTTTCCAGCTCACAATGCTTTTAGCAGTGGTGATGAGAAAAAGCATTATTATTTTTTTTCTCTCTCTCTGCTAAATTAGGCTGCTGGAAACTGGGACAGGAGAAGAGAAGAGAAGAGAAGAGAAGAGAAGAGAAGAGAAGAGTTCTGGTGTTGCAAGGAAACTCCTGGGCTGACAATGGGCTCTGAAGCAACTTGTTCTTCCATTCTATGTCTCCCTTCCTGATCCACTTGGTGTAACTCAGAATTCTAGTGGGAAAACAAAATAGATTCTGCAATCCTAAAGTCTGCCCAGTCCTGATGCACATAAAAACACCATTAAAACCCTAAGCTGCAGCAAAAAGAGAGCAGGTATGGGAACAGCAGAAAAATCAAATATCTAAATCACAGCCCAAAGTGGACTTAAAACAGAAATGTTCTTGCTTGTCTCCTTGTAGTGGGATGACCAAGGCTAGGCAAATGGGAGGTTAGTTTTGCCGACCCACATGGGAATGGACTCCGGAAGAGTCAGGAAGTGGGTCTTTTCCTCAGCACCAAATTGACCCTGTGTGAGTAATAAGCAACAGGCAGATAGGCAGGCAAAAGCTCTTGGGAGGCAGAGCCCCCTTACTGCCTCCACCCACTCTGCCCCACCAAAGGTCTAGGTGAGCAAATCCTTCAGCCTAAGTTTATTTCGCAGATTTTCTAAACAGTGCCAGAATGCCCCTGCAAAAAAATCAGAAACAAGTTAAAACGCGAAGGGAGATGGGATCATGAAAAGAGAACATCTGCCCAGTTTTCAGCATATTGTTCCTGAGGGGCTCCAATTAGAAAGTTTCCATTTACAAGAAAAAAATTACTGTAGCACCCTAGGAAATTAATTTACCCCTGACCATAGCATTCTCTGTTCCTAAGAGATAACATAATCTCCTTAATAGCATTTGACGCCAAGTCTTACTGTTTATAGTGAACTGCCAGAATTAACTCTTCCTCAATGCCTAATGAAGGGAAATGTTCCACAATAAAAATTTGGAAACCTTCTACAATAAAGCCCAATTTGTATCATTCATGAGTACTACCTTTTGACAGCCTAGAAAGATTGTTGCCATGTAGGCATTAAAAAAAAAATGAAACTGCAAACACAAGTTAAAAAAAAATAAAAGAACCTGCATCAATGGATAGATGAAACAAAGCCAAAGGATTCCTTGCAATGTTTGTTAACTCTTTGATGCTTTCCCTTTGTTCCTCTGGCTGTCAGCTACACCTCTTATTTAAATGTAAAGCAGAATGCTATTGATCTGGATCTTTAAAAGGGAGGGAGGTCCCTATCTCCACACGCATCTGCCCTCCACCAATAACTCTTTGTTTCTTCTAAGATGCAACATGAAATATCAGGCTACTTTAATATGCAAAGTACATTTTGCATTCTTTAACATCTTGAGAGGAGCTAAAGTTTCAGAGAACTTTTTTTAAAAGATAAAAATATCAATATTAAATTAAACCTGCATGCTTACTATAGGGTACCAAGAAAAGTAAAATGCAGCCAGTAACAGTTGGGAGAGAGCAAAAGAGCTTGCATATCATTTTTATGAATTCTCTAATTAATGTCTAGGTTTCCCGTGCTGTGATCCTCTGGCTCCCGTGGCAGTTTATTTCCTGAGTAAAAATCCAAAAAATATCTCAACAACATCAATCCTAAAAAAGTTCAACAACTTCAATCCTAAAAAAAGGTTAACAACTTGGGTCAGCCCCTTTCACTTCAGCAAATCTGGCCCTCTTTGAAAAAACACACCAGTGCTCTAGATCTCCCACTCAAAGGTTAGGCAGAGAAGAGAGAAAGACAGCTCTGGGAGGTCTCTCCCTGCCCCATGGAAACCTCTGTGACACTTGCCTCGCTGGCACTGGAGCTCTGGCATCAGTCGTCCCTGTAACCTCACTTCTCACACTGAGGGAACAGCCAGAAGGCTCTCGGAGCTGGACCTCAGAGTATGGGCTCAATGACATGCTCCTTTAGGTATGCAGGGCCAAAGCCGTTTGGGGTGTTAAAGGTCAGCACCAGCATTTTGAATTGTGCTTGGAAACATACTGGGAGCCAGTGAAGATCCTTTGTTACATGGTCCCAGCGGTGCTCAGTCAACAATTCCGGCTTAGTTGTAGTTTCCAGGTCACCTTCAAAGGTAGCCCCATGTAGAGCGCATTGCAGTAGTCCAAGCGGGAGATAACCAGAGCATGAACCACTCTGGCGACACAGAGCACAGGCAGGTAGGGTCTCAGTCTGCGAACCAGATGGAACTGGTAGACAGCTGCCCTGGACACGGAATTGACCTGTGCCTTCAATGGACTGTTGTGAGTCCAAAATGACTCCCAGGCTGAGCACCTGTTCCTTCAGAGGCACAGTTGCTCCATTCAGGACCAGGGAGTCCTCCACACCGGCCCACCCACTGTTCCCTCAAGTTTCTGAGGTGTGCAACCAGGTGCCCCCATGACAGGCATCCTCATCGAGGCTGGAGCTGCGGGGAACCAAGCCACACCTGGGCCTTCGAGGCTGGCACTGTGCTTCTTTCTCCTTGGGGTCAGCAAAGGGACGCGTACCCCTGGGCCAGTTGAGAGGGAGGAAGGGAGAGCTCAAGTGACCACCATTTTACGCAGACTCCTGCCATATTCTCAGGACACGCTGAGGGAGCAGAGAAGGGGCAGCTCTGCAACTTCGCACCCCTGCACCATCCTCCGCGCCAGAGCCCTTTTGCGCATCATTCATCATCCCTCTCCTGGCGCCACCAGCCAGTCACCCCCTACACAGGTCAGCAGGCACCGGGGCTCCCCAGGCTGTGTGGGAAAGGGAGGGGAGAGAGAGAGAGAGAGAGAGAGAGAGAGAGAGAGAGAGAGAGAAAGAAAGAAAGGGAAAGTCAGTCAGGGGGGCAAAGAAGGGTCCCTAAGAGGAGAAGGTTCTCCTGAGTAGAAGGCAGCAGGCAGGGAGAAATAGGGGGAGAGTGGGAGGCTGCCTGGTGCCCAGCTGGTTCTTGCGGGGTGGGAGCTTGGATCAAAAAAAGAGGCAGATGGCAGCGGGCAGCAAGAAGCTGGCAGGGTGCTTCTCCTGGCCATTAACCACTCTGCACGGCAGGTCTCCTAGTCCCATGGAGTAGAGGGAAGCAAGGAGAGACCCCATAACTCGTGCAGCCCTGCTCACTACTCGTGCCGGCCCTCTCCTACTAAGGGCTCAAGCTGCCTCATTGTCCATGTGGCAGTGCCATCCATTGGCCACGAGACGCCGCCAGGGTGGGGTGGGACAAGTTGAGGAGGAAGAGAGGAAGGAGCAGGGTAGCCGCCAATGCCAATGTGGCTGCCCAGTGTGTGCCTCTCCCCCAGCTGCCTAGTCCACCAGGGGGTGCAACACTTGGCACCACCCTGGCAGCCCGTAACCCACACTATGCCCTGATGTATAGGCGTAGTCAAGGGAGGGCAGGGGGCAACTCCCCTCCCCCAGATCAAGTAAAATAGAAATAACTAACTGACCAATCATGTTGGTTCTGCCCCCCCCAACAAAAGTCCTGATGCCAGGTCTGGGTTGGGCATGGATCCCAGGGGACAGAGCAAGGTGTAGCCTCCTCAGTCCTCTGATACACCCTCCCCTTGGAGGTGGGGCTGGTGGCAGCTATAGTTCAACATCTGGAGGCATATTGCTTCAAGGTCCTATTGATTTAAATGAAGAGTTAACTATATGCTTACATTTCTTCTATTGAAATCAGTGGGATTTAAGTGCTTACCTTTGACTTTTGAGGACCCTTTATTATTATTTTAAAAGCAGAAATTTCACATTACACCAGAGAAAGATAACAGGTTTCTTTCCTTTTTTTTTTAAAAAAAAATTATGTTCTTTAAAAGCATCATGTTAGATATTTTGTGGATTCTAAGCTTTGGCTTTTGGTGATAAGATACAGGACAGAGAGGGGCACACAGAAAGGTTAATTTCTGAGATGGACTGAGATGCAGCCTTGGGAAAGTCAGGATGAAAGCAAGACAGACGAGCTTTTGTGTGCTATCATTCCAGGTTACACACTGATCAGACAGAGCAGATATTTTGGAAACCAATTTTCTCCCAGTCTCATTCATTCAACATTTGAGTTGAGAGAGAGAGAGAGAGAATGCTGTTTTATTTTCAAGAAATATATACTATCCAGAGCCAAGGAAGAACTCTTGCTTGGGCATTGATATTTCAGTTTAAACTCAAGCAGTTACAGACACCATCCTGAAATGCCTTCTTAATTATTCTACGCTGAAACAAGGGCTTCTTAAAGTTACATTAATATCCCTCCATGATGGTGTACACCTAGAGACACATTTTCCTTAATGCTTGAGGTAGAGGACACATACTGTAAGAGTGTGAAGCTAATGTACCACAGTGTCCCAACGCAAGCACACACTAAAGCATGGGTAGGCAAACTAAGGCCCAGGGGCCGGATCCAGCCCAATCAGCATGTTTTTACCTGAGTAGAATGTGTGCTTTTACTTAAAATGCATCTCTGGGTTATTTGTGGAGCCTGCCTGGTGTTTTGACATGAGTAGAATGTGTGCTTGTTTTGAAAATGCACCTCTGGGTTATTTGTGGGGCATAGGAATTCGTTCATTATTTTTTTTCAAAATATAGACCGGCCCCGCCCATAAGGTCTGAGGGACAGTGGACCGGCCCCCTGTAGAAAAAGTTTGCTGACCCCTACTAAAGTCATATCATATTATTATTGTTGTTGTTATTACTATTATTCTAAAGTTTAAAATGGAAAGATTGGGGGATGGCATCATGGTATCACAACAAATGACCAATAGGAACAGCCAATTAAAAAAAATAATAATTAGTCACTGCTCACAGGCTAAATACTTTTTTATTATTCGTTCTTATTCCTCATTTCTGCTGACATAAAGTATTTTATGCTACAAACTGTGATTTTATAATATTAGTTTATGTGAACCACTCAGAAAACAATAGTACTGAGCAGTTTTATATAAACACAGTAAATAAATAATAATAATATAAACAATGTATTGTATTAAAAATGGAATATGTGAAATGGTCTTCATAGAGAAAAACGACAGTTCAAAGATTTTCAGGGAAGACCAAGGTGATGGCATTAACTCTCCCAAGGGCTCCTCAAAGCATCCTAATAATGGGGGGGGAGGGGAGGGAGAGAAAGGAGTTGGGGAAAGTGTTAGGCAACTCATTCTATCAACTGTCTACTCCCTGGTTCAGACTGGGAGACTCCTCATACTTTACCCTCTGATGCACTTTGAAAAGTAAGAGAGCTGCAGGCTACTATTTCAGTTGTTCTGTCATGCTGCCATGTGTCTCCTAATGGTGCAGCAATAAAACTGCTAGCACCTTTGCAAAGCTAAGCAGGGTCCAGAATCGTTTCAAACTGGATGGGATTCCTGCACCGCAGAGGATTAGATTAGATGTCCCTTGAGGTCCTTTCCAACTCCATGAATCTAGTTCAGCTCACAAAAATTGGCAGTGTACTGGTCATTTTTGGCACACAGACACTCCAGCAACTTTCAAAACCATCTCTGCCTTGTCATCTAGAAGCAATTTTATTTGCCACAGGCAACCAGGATAGTAGTTACTGGTACTACCTGGTACTACCTAGCCAGCTCCATTCTAGTTTGAGACTGCAGAGTTGTGGATAAAAACAGTTGCCTCTTCACACTTCTGAAAGGTGATCCCTCCTGGTCACAAGACCAAGTATCAGTGCCACTTTTATTTTTATTTCACTAAGTTTTTGGGTCATGTGAATGGGCTCTTAAATAAGTCTAAATGGTGGCTGGATTACAGCCAGAGCTTGGCATAAAACAGACAGCAAAATCTTATATTCGCTTGAAGCAGTGCACGTGTTTATTGGGTAAGGATGATTAGCTGTTAATCGCAATAAACATTAATGATCAACCGTTTTATGAAATCTGCTTTCTATTAAATTAACTAACTGTAAAAGGAAGCAACAACAAAGAATTATGTTAGGCTAAATCCACACTCAAGCAGAGATTATATCCCAAGAGTATAATGCTTTGGATCTTAGACTGAAATATATTTTAAGATGGCAGCTTTAATTGAATTAAGCTGGCAAGCTAGTGGACAACAGTCTGGAGTGTAGTAACTACATATTTTTAACTGCAAGAATGATCCACAGGGAATCATTCAGCTCAAATAAATTAGCTCTTCATAAAGAATATTAATATATTAAATAACACAGGCTCGAGTTTCTTAAGCATAGCACACAATAGAAGCAAAGAAACACAGAGCAAATGAGACAACAATGGCAATCGGCACATTGAAACAATGCAGATTCCCACATCAACAAGGACATAGAGAGGTTCACCCAGTTCCCAGTGCACCCTATGAGATGAATTACATGTGGGTGGGAACAGGCACCTTGGTCCAGGGCTACAAATTACCCACAACATAGTGTGACTACAGCTAGATCAAGACCCTTACCTTTATTTCAATCAAGTGCTGTTTAAAATGGTAAAATGATTCTAAAATTGTGAAAAGACCTTCATGCAGCTTGCCTGCTCAGGAAAGGAACCAAAGATAGCCAGTGTGCCAAGTCACAGTATTTCCTCTGGGTTTCCTATGACCTTCATCAAGCTATGCAGATAGAAAATTTAAGTACCAAAATGGAAGAAGTGAACTGAAGCAGAAACACGTACTGATCTTAACAGGACTTCAAGTATGTGTAGGAATCTAGTTTTAATGAGATAACAAACACAATAAAACTTCAACCGGCTGTTCAGGTAAAAAGCAGGAAATGTTTGTCAGCACCACACAGGCACCATGTAAAGCTGTTGTGTTGCAGAGAACAGGGAAGAAAACGCAAACACAGTGGAGCCATTCTTTTAGTAAAACTGAAGTAAAGGGTACAAAATAAGGGTCTTCCCGCTTGCATGAGGAGAGAGGAGGGTACTTGCCCTCCAAATCTCCTCTGGGGTGTCAGCTAACCAAGGACATTTTTAATCTGCTTTCTTTCCAGGTCCTTGGAGGAAATCCTGCTGGACAGGTAGAGAGGGTGTGTGTGTGTGTGTATATATGTGTGAGATCAGCATACATGGTTAGAGGTTAAGCACATCCCTTGCACACACCCCTTGCACTTCCTATGCCAATACCCACCCCACCCTTGCAGTTGTCTGATGTGCACACACCTCCCACTGTCACTCCTTCCCTCTCCTTCATCTTACACAGTACAGGAGATGAAGGTTTGAGAATACCTTATTTGCTCCATTAATTATGAAAATTCTAAAATTTTAGTTTTCGAAAAAAGCTTCTTCCCGTCTAAATGGGTGCTGGATGGCCATAACCTTGAACGGATCAAATACTTCAGTTATCTAGGGCTCACATTCCATCATACAGGATCTTGGAAGCACCACTGGCAAACCTCCCTTCAAAAGTCGGAGATCACAAAGCTAGCCATACTCAGATTCTTTTTCACAAAGGGCAGCAAATATGTTCCAGCAGCCTTAAGGGTTTTCAACGCAAAACCCGTTTCCCAACTCCTGTATGCTGCACATGTCTGGCATAATGGGGACCTGCCAAAGCTAGATGGCTTTCAGGCAAAATTTCTACGATCTCTGCTGCAGGTACCCAACTGTGTCCCCAACTCCATACTTCTGTTAGAAGCTGGTGAATGCCCAATTTCAACTAAAGCGTGGTGGGCTGCCCTAAAACACTGGCTCAGGATTTCAGTGTTTGATCTAGGGAAGGGTTTGTACCAACACCTGACCAATGAGGAATTTGTCAGCAAATGGCAGAAAACCATGGCTAAAAAAGCCACCTCTATTGGTCCATCACCCCCCAACTGTATTAGCTGGGTTATGAAGGTGCCCAAAAGATGTTATAGCAAAGATTATGGGATAATGCACACAGTGACTTACGATCTCAATCACACGCAGTCTGTAGTCTGCTGGCAGTAGGAGTACAATATGGGCATGTCTTTAAGTTAACATCTTTAAAACCTGACAGTACCAAACTATCGAAGGCTTTTCACCAAAGTCAGACTAAACGTCTTTCCTTCTGCAGTGTTGGACGGCAGGTTGAGAGGAGTTCCCTACCAGGACAGATTTTGCTCATGTGCTCAAGACATCGATTCCATAAAACATATTTTGTTGCACTGTGCAAATTATGAGCAAGCCAGGGCTGAACTGATAATACCCTTGCTGTTACCTTTCCCGGGAAAATCAGAGGCTCACTATGTCAGGTTCCTATTGGAAGACCAGACAAATGCTAGAACATTAGCAGTGGCAAAGTTTTTATTGGTGGTTGCAAGAACCAATGATCCCTATATTCTGAACAAAATGCTTGTTTAACCTGGAGGTAGGCTGTATGAATTGTGTATTGCTTTGTAACGATTTGTTGGGTCTCTGGACCGTAATAAAGATGGTTGTTGTTGTTGTATTTGCTCAGGTAACATATAATTATTTTCTCAGTGCCAAGCTAAATGATAAATATGTGTATGCACTCAGATGTCTTGTTTTTACTTTGAAAATAATAGCCCGGGGATAACCCATACTGGGACCATGGCAGGCAAGAAGGAAGGGTTTAACCTTCTTTACCTATAGCACAGTAAAAGCACCCCCCTGAGCTGCTGCTTTTCCTGGGAGAGAAGCAGGTACAACACTCCTATGCTATATTCAGCTATATCTCACCTAAAGCTGAACTGAGTAGGCTGTTCAGTGTTTATAGGCCTTGAGGTTGTTGCAGGAGGACAAAGTATTACCTTTCAAAGTGTCCTTCTTCCTCTTATTCTCAACCCCTTTTTGTCTGCCTAGAATCCTCCTTGACAGGCTCTCCATTTAGGATCACCACCTACATGGTTCTCCCAAGCAACTCCAAATACCAGTTCACACTGCATGTGATTCCTCATGTGTTTTGTTTACCATATCACACAAGCAGCACCTGGCCTCCTGGGATGTATGTTTCTTGTGTGGTAAGGAAATCGTGACATCAGAGGAACTAGAAGCCTTTCAGTCTACTGAACTTGTACACAGCAAACACTGAGGTAGTAACAGTGGTGGACTTGGGGCTTTAAAATTTCAGCAGTGCCCTGTGCAATGCTAAAATTTGGCGCATGCCCTACCTCTTGCCTTCAATTACTCACCACTGTTGCAGTGTTACCTGTGGCACCTCTCAGCTTGGCGCCCAGTGTGGGCAATCGGGTCTCACTCCCCTAAATCCACCTCTGGTGGTAATAATCAGAGTGGTTTGGGCAAGAATGATGGGTCTTTTGCACAGATAAGAATTTCAGCAGTCATGCATCTAGTGGAGTCATGCATCATCATGGAGGTCTGATAAACACCACCTCTGTTGAATTTTTCTCATTCACACCACCAGTACGTGTATAGGAAGCCCTGTCCTCCTTTCCATCCAGGGCCTCTAAAATGGACACGAATCTGATTATCAAAGGATCCAACTTCCCAGTAAGTATGTATAGGTTTACAACCTTACAGCACAAACTGAACATATTTAGACAGAAATCTTGCAGGTCAATGGGACTTATTTGCAAGTAAGTCATGTTGAACTCAGTGGGACTTGCTTCTAAGTAAACTTGCATTACAGACAAATTCAGACACTGAGGTAAACACCACTTTGCAGTTTACCACAACCAAAGAATAAATTTGCAGTCTTACAGCCCTGATTAGTAGTTACCTGGAAGTGTAGTGCCATTAACTTTGATGCACTTTGCTTCTGAGTACCTTGAGGGCTGCTTATTCTGAAATAACTCCCAAGTAAGTTGAACAGGGCTTATTCTGAAGCAGAGGCCTACAGGATGACAGCCTCATGGGCTAGTCATATAAATGTTAACTAAGCAGTAAGACCCATTGACTTTAGTGTGACATTCTCCCATTTAAAGCTCAGGTTATCCTGAAGGAGATTCCAGAGGGTCAGATGTTTGCCAGAAGGAATGGAGAGCAGTCTGTAGCAGCCCTGGTTGACTTGAGAAGAGACACACGGGCATCAACTGGGTTTAAGTTAGTCATAACTCTTATTTTATTTCAATGGTTCTACTCTAAGCAGTCAGCCTCCTTGGAGGTGCAATGGCCATCTGTCATGGATGATCTAGTTGAGATTCCTACCTTGAAGTGGGTTGGACTAGTAGTGGGTTCCAATTCCACGATTCTGTGGTTCTATAGGAAAGTCCCTAAGGAAGAGCGGAGCGGATTCCCCTCGCTCGTGTGCGCAGCAATTCCCAGCGCGCATCCCGGGTTCAGGAAAGCCTCCCCAATATTATTGGAGGACGGGCTCAACCCAAACGCACAGATTCCTTCGAAATTGTAGCGCTGCTGCTCCCAAGACGTGGGTGGCAAAGGCGGCGACCCCCCGCAAAGAACCACCACCGCCTCTCAGGTCCCGAAGCCTACGGAGGCCTACAGAGGAGTAGGCGGCCCCGTGCCCTCAGTGGGACTTCCTCCCCGGCCTCTGGGGACCTCCGTCCAGGCAGGGCGGCCGCGGGGGAGGCTCCGCTCGCCCACCTGAGCAGGAGGAGGAGGAGGAGGAGGGGAGCGGGGCGCTGGCCCACGTCCCTCCCTCGCTCCTCTCCCCGCTTTGGGGGGCGCGGCAGAGGCGACCCTCCCTGCTCACCTGGCGTCTCGGGCTCCCCTTCCTCTGGCGCTGCTCCTTCCGCCTCTCCCGGGCTGCAGGAACCGGCTGGGACGGGCCTGGTCCCTCGGGCAGGAGGAAGCAGCCTCGCCGCCCCCGGCCGGGAAAGGCCCTTCTGGGGAGGAGCCCCGGCAGCGCCGAAAGAAAGGGGGCTCTTCTTCGCACCTCAGACTCCTCACGGGGGGGGGAGCCCCTGAGGGGCCACAGCCTCCTGGCCCCCCTCGCCCCCAAACCCTGTCCGTGCCCTGGAGAGACGGCAAGGGACTCGCCACCAGGCGCATCTTGCTAGAAGCTGCTAGGGGCGCTTCCTGCGCGCTCCTTTGGGGACAACAGAATTTACAAGTTACTATAATTCTGACTCTCCATGTTTTTTTGGGACTACAATTCCCATCATCCCTGACCA
Source organism: Podarcis gaigeae (assembly GCF_964106915.1). Lineage (NCBI taxonomy): Eukaryota > Metazoa > Chordata > Lepidosauria > Squamata > Lacertidae > Podarcis > Podarcis gaigeae. The sequence goes on from NC_139681.1 coordinate 3,655,587, forward strand.
CTAGGGATGATGGGAGTTGTAGTCCCAAAACATCTGGAGGGCCCAGTTTGCCTGTGCCTGGATTATTGTGTAGGAAATGCTGCCTTGTTTTTAGGCGGGACAGTTTTGGTTCCAGGTTGTTAGGTACTCAGCCATCGCAGTTCACCGTGATGCCTTTTCTAAAAGGGTCAGTTTCTTTTTCCTGTATCAACAGTTGTAGTTTCAGGGAGGGGATCGAGGGGGGGAGCTGTTACAGGATACATTGGAGATGGGTCTGATGAACTAAGATTAAGGGGGCACTATGTATGATTAGCATGTTCTTAATATCAGAATGAAGTTTATCACAGGTGCACCACCTGACCCCTCACAGGAAGGGACATGTTTAACATGTTTTGCTGAAAGAAAAATGGCCTCTGCACAACCACATGCATACCAGCTTCCCAACCTATTCGTTCACAGCATCAAAGAAGCAGGCTTTGAGCAAAGTTTCAGCCTTGGGGCCTGTAAGAATTGTAGAGTGTAATTTACTCTGTTAGGGGTGGCAAAGAGGGAAAGTATGACTCTCCAGAGAGGGAGTTTTACCCCAGAGGTGTCTTGAAACAGAATAAATCAAATAAGCTGTGACATTTTTTAGAACTTATTCTGCTGTGTGTGGGTTTTTTCCAGCTGAGAAAAGTCTAGCAAAAGGGTGTATGAAATGCCCAGGGGTAAGAATTTGCTGTATATAATCCACCATTTTGAAAAATCCCCTAGCTGCGTGCATGATAACAAAACACTTAAACATAGGGTGATTCTTATGCTTTGTCACAGCCAGCTCTCCAGGCAGGTAAAGACGGGGCGCTGAGGCCCATGAAGGAGAATTCAAGCAAATCATCTCCACCCATGCCCCCTAGCACCATCAAGTGATAAAGTGCTTGTTGGACTCTGCCCATGAGTGTACATTGGATAGCAAGGCGCAGCGAAGCTACATGTTTGTCACATTCATGCTTTGGTTTATTTATTTAATACCATTTTATATCTTCATAGTATCACAGTGAAGTTTAACACAACAAATACATTAAGGCAGAAACAAGTGCAGATTCATGAAGCACTAAAAACTCAGCCATATGTGACCTTCGATGAGTTGACACCTCTCAGCTGAATGTGCCTCACTGGGATGGATGTTGTGAGGATAAAATGGGGAGGCCACTTAGGGCTCCTTAGAGAGAAGGTGCAATATAAAACATATAAGTAAATACATAAATAAAAATGTACTTGTGAAAAGGCTACTTTTCATTTCAATTGACTGAGTGCTGCCTTTTTGCTTCATAAACAGAAATGTTTATGAAGTTACATTTTACTAGATTTACTCAAGAAGAAAATTCTGCAGTAGCTAAACTTTAAAAAGGAAAAGCAGCCCTCTTTTGTCACAAGCTTATCCCCCCCCCCCCGAGACCCTCTTACCTATTACATACCCTGAGGAGAATTCTGAGTTCCTCTAAAACTTTGCAGCTTCATTTGCTTTAATTCCCTCAGATGAGCACACATGAGAAGATATATCTGTTGTGTTGTCAAAATAGGTTTTATGGGAAAGAATAGGGTAAGCAATAACAAGACAGTAACCCATCAGCAATCTATGCTGATCAATGTAGCCCAAAGCCAACCCCTGCCCACTGCAGAAAAATAAAATAAAAAATCATTGTGCTGGCTAAGGCAGGACCTTCAACTTATCTCATGATTTGGGCAGGCCAGCAAGTGACAACAGTTCATTGCTCTTTGGGTCACTGCTGGGCTCATTTCATGGGACTTGTGCATGAAAATACCAATAATGTTTAATTAACTTTGCTTCATATCTCATTCTTTGCACACAGTTAAGCTACAGAGAGAAACTTGTCTTTCTCCTCTCTGTGATCATATAAAATCTTAAGCACGTCATGTAAATGAGCAAAGGTTCCTGTCCAGCTGGTTGGGGAAATGGCGAGGATCCAAGAAGGCCTGCAAGGAGTGATAAAAGAAACTGATTGCAGCCGTCAAATGCAATGCTGTTCATCTTTCCTGCTGGCCCATCAAACAGTAAGTATCCTTTCTGAAAGAAAAGATAAACACAGAATGCCCATATTTTTCCTTTCCCTAAATAGACTTTTGCATGGGCTCACAGGAAGGCGTGCACACACACACACACACACACACACATATCCTGGTATCCTGGCATGTGTTGTTGTTTGAAGATCCCCAAATGCAGAGGCTTTTTTCCCCTCCTTGAGCAAAGGCAGCTGGTGAACTATAGGAAAAATATTAAAACTTTTCACAGAAAGGGCTTAATCCACAATCTGAAATTCACAGAAGCATTAAGTCATTATTCAAATGAAAAGCTGCATTTGCCCATTAACATATTTTCATCAACCAAAAAGCAAGATGCTGATACGAGGGATGATCTATGCATTCCTATTTATATGGTAATTGACTGGTTAGGGAGTTTTCTCTGTTATTTTCCTAGGATGTGCTACGTGTCAATTAAAACAATGTTTTTAGCTACCGTTCTAATGAAACAAGACATAGTTAAGAAACCATTTCTTATGTGTAACCACTGATGGAGAAGTGGGGGACATCTAAAGTCAAGCATTTTGTGCAACCTTCATAACTATCAGCTTTTGACTTAACTATGAAGGAAAATGGCTAATTATTATTTTTGCCTGGTCAATGTTTTCTGCCTGTCAAATTTGCTGTAAATAAGCATAAGAACATTGCCTCCCCTCCAGTGCATTTACATACTGAGAACATCTATTTCTTTGAGAACCCCCCCCCCACCAACTCCCCCCTCCCACAAAAACAAACAACCCCCCCTCATATCCAAGATGTAATAGTTCAGTGGCTTGAGTTCTTTTGCTGTTGTCAATCAGGCTTCATTTCAAGAGGGGAAACATCTTTTGAGAACAGATTTGCAAGTGAAATTCCATCATGTTCAAAGCTTTGCTTCAATTCATCATCATGCAAGAGATGAAACATGGCATCCAACATTAATTAAAGTGGGCACATTTTATCAGTGTCATACTACTGAGGGATGTGGCTCAAGCATGACCAGGAGTGATGCGTGGCACAGGGCAAGGAGGAGCCCTGGATGCTGCCTCCGAGTGCCCATCCAGGAGTTATTCAGAAAAGAAAGGGGTGGGGCACATATCAGGCACATATCGTCTTCCATAACTTCTCTGCTCTTGGAAACCACAGTCTTTTCCTCCTCTTTGCTTCATATGTGGGTACATGTTTCTCTCCTATTCTGCATGTATTTTTTTCTAAATAAATAGATTCTACAATAAAACACTACATGCTTCTAGAACACTCTTCACCTATGGAAATTAGAATTAAGTTCTTTTAACTTCACTTAAATAAACAAGACAGAATTATATTATAACTTCTTGTAATGTGGATGAGGTTTCCTATAGTTCATGCTGAAATATGTGCTTAATATGTGAGCCCCAAAGCAGACTAGAAACCCCACTCAATTCTTTGTCTGTCACCTTGCAACAATAAATGAAGCACTCCACTTCTAAGTGGAAAGGTACTGGTACATGTTTTTAATAAAAACCATCACCATTTAAACTTAAAGTACTGATCAATTACATTTCTTGCTGCATTGCCACATATCCAAAACATTATGGCCTGATTTCCATATGCATGCATATCACTTAATATGGGCAAGATGAGGCCATACAAAAGTTCTGTCTGTGATGTAATATCTATGACAGCCCATTCATATGTGCAGATCATCATCATAAATGCTGCAGTCATCCAAATATGACCAGCTGTGAGCTATATAGGCCTTGCTATAATGCTACAGCGACCAATCATTTTAAGAGTCACAGCATTTATCTTCCCATGCAATGTAAACAATTCTAGTCACTTCCAGCGCAGGCAGTGTTTTGATAGACACAGAAATTTAACCCCAAGAGTTAGGTTAAGGTTTATGCTGTTTTGATATGCATTCTGTCAAATTCCAAGGTGTAGTTGGAAACCAAAATTACTTTAAGTGCTGCTTATTGAGTTTAAACACTGTTCTGTAGACTGTTTTTTTTTTTTTTACTATCCTCATTGCAGCGATGAATGCTGAACAGAAAAACTGACAAGCAGATGAAAAGACTAACAGAACCTAGGAGTCAGTGAAAGCAAGCTGGTAATTGATGGTCTGATTGATATACACTTGAGTAGTCCAGGCTGTTAATAGGAACTGCAATCACAACAAATTGGCTTTGTGACCAGCCAAAAATAATCTGCTGGTCTCAGCAAAGCAAGCTCATTGAATTTCCCTCCACACGCCTAGGAACTCGTGCCAAACACAAGTATACATACCAAGAATTGTGGGTGGTTGTTAAAGAAAGTGCAGAGCTGCAAATCTCGCACACTTATGAGGAAATTATGCCTTTCGCTAAGGTTGTCACCTTTTGTTTCTGGCAGGTTTAGTGCCCTAAAGTGCTGCACATCTGACAGAAATTCAGTAGCCGCAGATTTTCCTGCAGAGATATGCAGGGATGGGGAAAGCTTTATTTGTTGAATTTCTGCCTGTTGGAACTGCATACTCTACCCTGCCAGAGAGAGAGGTGGTAGTCCCATTCCACTGCACTAAACAGACAACTACTCATTGTGTAACAAGAGCTACTCGGCTAGGGGGAAAATCCCAACCCCTGTGGGAATAGAATGGACAGCGGTTGACAAAAGGTCTGGATGTATGCTGGAAATCTTCAAGGGGGATGTAAGTGGCATTCCATGGTAGACAGGAAATGGGACTTGTTTTAGTCTGTGGAAGGTGCCACAAACCAGTCTTCTCCAACCTGGTGCTCCCAGATGTTTTGGATGACAGCTCCCACCAGCCCCAGCTAGCATAGCCACTGATCAGGAATGATGCAAGTTGCAGTCTAAAACATCTGGAAGGCACCAGGTTGCTGTAGATAGGGCAGTGGGAAATGCTTAGCTACACTTTGATGTGCTCAGCAGCTGGATGGCATCCAAAACTTGTGGTTTGCCTAAACCACAAGTACCAATTCTCAAATATCCAACTGGGAATAGCTGTTTGATGGCAAACATACCGTTTCCCGAGACTTCCCCAGTGGAAGGAGAAACAAGCATGAATGAAAATGAACAGTAGGTTATGACTGTAGCATTATCTTTGCTGCCAACTCTGCTTTCGGATGCCATTCAGTCTGCTTGTTGATTTAGAGCAGTTTCTTCATTTATCACCAGCAAAGTGCTGTTCACCCTGTTGAGAAGTAACTTGTGCTATTTATGCAAGAATGCAAATGTGGACAGGAACTATTTATCAAGCCAAAATATTAGCTTTGTTTGGGACCATGGGAGTTAGATATTAGCCACACAACTGTAATTGAAAAAACCCACTGAAGAGCCTGTCTTTTTGAAATGATTGATGTTCATCATAAACCATAAACCAGCAGCTTGAGAAAGCTGGTCCAAACCAGACGCAGTCAGGAATACCACCCGGTCCTATGGTTGACAATGTAGCAGCAAGAAAGGAGCATTGAGGGAGTGGTAACTGCAGCCACAGGGTGTGCCATCCACTTGGGGCATAGGTGGGGCTGTGACTCCCCATTCTCCATTCCTTCCTGAAAATGGCTCTCACCTAAATCTAGCTGCTGATGAATGCCATAAACCAGGAGCTACAGTTCAGCAATATCTGGAGGGACACAGATTAGCCCCCCGTGTCTTGAACTGAAAGTGTGCATTGGGGTAGTGAAGGTGTACTAAGCACTGTTCAAGGCAAGAGGAAGGGCTGCTCTGGGTTCACATCCAGGGCTAGGCTGAGATTTGTGGGCCTGCAAAGGGATAGATCTTCACTAGGACCCCTCATTGAGCCAGCAGTTTGAAATACAGTGTTATAAAGAACAACTATGGGCCACCTAGAACCAAGGTTCTTGCAAAAAATGTTGGACTAAGTAGACCTTGGTCGGATCGATGAAGGCACGCTTTGTGTATGAACACATACTCAGGATCTCTTAGCACTTTGTAATTGTGTCTTTAGCTCTGAGAAATCCTGATTATTCACTCTTGCTTTGCAAATTCAAAACATACAAGTAGACCACAGAAGAATTCTAGTAAAACCAAAAGCCAAACAAGTAGGCCACCACTAACTTAACATACCAACTGAAATATCTTTTGATGGTACTTTCATTGCACAAACTATTGTGTTCACTGGCAGCTCTTTCAGCTACAGGAGAGAATGAGCTGGCTTTGAATATGAACTTCCCAGGCTGAGCCACAGCATAGGAGGGACACTGGCAGTTCAGCTGCAATTACCTTGCCTGCACTATCTTTGTGCTGTAGATAAAATAGCTCAGTCTCCAGGGAGTCTTCAATTTTTATACTTCTCCAGCATTACATTTGCTCTAAGAAAGAAAGCAAAGCACGATATACCCTTCTTTCCCATGAGATCACCTTCTGCCAGCACACTCCTGGATGCTATTTTGCTAATAAAATGCTTAGACAATCGTTCTCTCCCAGACCATTCTTGAGCCAGGCTATTCCTCAGTCATGTTTTGATATACACTCGTTTCATCCAAAAGGAATCTGTACACCAGGGATCCAGCCTGTACAATGAGACCATCACACATAGTTTGCTGACAAAGACAGAAGAGGACACAAAAATCATGTGCAGCTTTACACACCTCCTCTCACTTTTTGCATTGCTTCTTCCTGACAGCATTGCTATGCGCAACCAACTTCAAATGGTTTCACGGTTGCAACTTTCACTTGGGTTTGGTTTCCTTTGGAAAGGAGTCACTGGAGGCTTATGGCATTTTGTAAAAATATGACTTTATTGACAAATAGGCAAGTTAAGCATAAACTTAAACAAACCAAAAGACAGCCTAATCTACTGTTCCACTTCAGATTGCAGGTATCCCCAGCCATCTTCTCTCTCCAAAACTGTACTTTTTGTCAGGAGCACAGCCTACTCTTGAGTAGGACCCTGGCAGAAACACATGCCTGACTGGCATGTTCTCTCCCTCCTGGTCTTTCGTCCGGGAGCTTCAAAAACTTTTTCTGCCTGAACATCACAGCGACCGATGCCAACAGACACCAGAACTCTTAGGGATCCGCAGAGTCTTTGCAGCTTGTGTGACAGACCTCAGCAACTCAGCATTTTGGCTAATCTACTTTATTTACATATAAACACACACGGAGCACTGCAACATGGCTCCCTCTCTCTAGCCTCAGACAGCAAAGAGAAAGAACAAAGAACAATAGTCCCACTTCACAGAACACAGTAACACAAACATCCTGTCTCCGTCACTTCCCACTTTGTGGAGTCAAAACATACATCGTCATGTGACAGACAAAAATCCCGTGACTGCAGTCATGGAGCAGGAATTCTAACACTCTTGTTCCGGTCACACACCCTTAAGATTGCAGCATACAGTGGTACCTCTGGATACGAACGGGATCCGTTCCGGAACCCCGTTCGCATCCAGAATCAAACACAACCCGCATCTGCGCGTGCACGGGTCGCGTTTCGCCACTTTCGTGCATGTGCGTGACATCATTTTGACCATCTGCGCATGCGCGAGTGGCAAAACTCAGAAGTAACGTGTTCCGTTACTTCTGGGTCGCCATGGAGCACAACCCGAAAGCGCTCAACCTGAAGCAACTTCAACCTGAGGTATGACTGTATTTAACTAGGGAACAGGAAAGGTCTGGTTTTGCCATATTCAGAAGATACAGTGAAGATCTGCCTATGAAAGCAATCATCTAATGATTAGCTTCCATGGAAACACATCATGTAAATATCCCAGGCTGTTATTTGTTAAGTGCCAGAATCTGGCCAGGTTTTGTCCTAAAGCCACCCACACTGATAGCTCTATTCACATAAATGTGATAGTAAAACCCATTACAATGTAATATCACCTATTGAAGCACCCTTAGTAGAATTGCTTCAACGTGCCTCATTTAGAATACCTGCTACACTAAATATGCTGGATCACTCTCCTTTTGTACTCTGGAATAATTTATACAACCAGTAGAATCCAATCTTTTTTGGACAGTACTGCTTCAGGAGAGGCTATTAAATGTACCCCCACATCAAAACCTTGTTGGTAGAAAACTTACTTGCTGGGGAGAAAGCTGAGCTTAATTTCACTCGGTGAGATGCACACACAGTGGCAGCAATGGATGTGGCACACTCCTTGGAGGCCAGATCTGCTGCTTCCTCGGCAGCCTCCCTCCCAGTGCTATCTCTACAGCAGGCTCTCTGCAGATTGGAGGCCCTGCTAGTCTCCCAACCCAGGGAGGAAAAGGCAGGGAATGCCCTCTGGGGTCTCCTGGGCTCTGCACCCATGCAGGAGGGTTCAGATCTGGCCCGCGATGACCTTTGATTCCTCTCCATGTTCTCGATGTGGAGCTTTATTCCCCCCTTGTTTCCCATCTTCACTCACCCTTTCTTCCATGGCAGGGGCAGAGAGCATACCTCAAGTTCACCTCAAGTGCTAGCATGTATTGAGCCATCCCTGATGGGAGAGCTGAGAGTGGTGCAGTCCAGAAAAGAAGCCTGCCTTCTTGATCTGCTGATTCTATAAACTAGTTCTCTGAGTTGCCTTTAGGCAAGACAATTCTACGTGACTGAGGGCTTGTCCACACACCCACTTCTCCCATGCTTTCGTGGCCTGCGTCTGAGTGGTTTTGCCTTTGCCTTGCCACTTTCCCCCAGAAGATTTGCTTTTTGCACCAAACTGGAATGAACGGCAATCAGTAGGAAACCCAGCTGCCGTTTGTGTCAATTCAGTGCTAAACCACAGGTTTTCCTTGGAGAAAGTAGTGGGGAAAACAGAAGTGTGCATGAGTCCCGGGTCTTAGGTTGTGTGCACACCATTTACTCTGGCTCCAGTGCGCTCCCACCATGGGCACTTGATCCTTTATACACATGGTGTGAGCTACAATTCATATCTATTCTGCAGTTTCTTGATAAATAATGCTGTTTGATGTGTTTTTCCTCAAACCAGCTTCCATCCAGTTAGAAAACGCAAGTCGCAGTTAAGCTCCATTTGAGACGGCTGTTGCCTGTGTGCATGCACAGATGACATCTTCATGACAGTTTGGAGGAGGGGTTGCAAGCGTGGAGGAACCAAGCAGGTGATGTGCCCCTTTCTTTTTCTTTCTTTATTATGATGTGCCCCTTTCTGGTGTGTACAGCAACATGCAAATGTGAGTTCAAACACAGCACAGAAAAGCGACCTTGCTGTATTTAAAGCAGCTAATGCGTACATAGCCTCAGCCATTTCTGTTGCTGCCTGCTGCTTTTGTTTGGAGCTATGGTGCATTCCAGTGGCCAATATGGTTAGCAGCAATGTGCTGCCTCTTGGAGAGGCTTAAAACAGCTGTAGTCTCAGTATTTCTGATGAAGGTCTCTGGCCAAGTCTAAGGAAGGCAGGATTCCAAGATAAGCTGAATGAAGGAGAAATGCAGAAGATCATTAGACATTGATAGAACAGGCAGCCGGTAATTGGAATCAATACATATTAGCATTTTAAAAGCCATAATTTCATAGCACTTCAATTAGCTGAAACTGAAAGAGGAAAGAAAACAGATTTGTTCAATCCACGGAAACATAGCAGATTGAAGATTGATGGGTAGAAACAGGCAGGTTGTGACAGTGTTGGTTCATCTGTCAAAGTAAGCAAAGAGGAATCACATATTCAAAAGAGAACATTTGCCATGGCCTTAAAGGACAGTTTGTCTGTGGTGGGAAGGTAAGTTGGATAGACCCAGAATGGCAGTTTTCAGGCCAAAGAAACTGATTAGCAGGAAGATGCAGGACAGAAAAAAAAATCATATTCATGAAATGCATATTTAACTTTCAAAATTTGTATCCACAGCTTGTGTTGTTGACAATAACCTAGATTACTTGAAAAAGAATTACCGGTAGTCAGATTAATGGAGTGATAGAACCTCTATGTTTAAGTGCAGTGTACCTCTGAATATCAGGTGATGGAGACAAACACCATTCCTATTACACTCACTTCTGGGAAGCCCACAAGCAAAGAAGGTGGGGTTCCCAGAAGCAAGTGTGCATCTGAGTGTGCAAAGTATTTTTTTTAAAGGCTAAAACAGTCATTTTTGAACCTCCCCCCCCCCATTTTTATGATTTTTATTTTAAAATATATATTACCCTTTTCTAGTACAAAATATAACTGATTAATACATTAACGTGATTAGCATCAGGATGGAAGAGGCAAAGTCATTTTGTGTGTGTGATGATGCTATGACTTAAGTGATCCCTGTAAGACCATGAAGTCTAGCTAGTTGCACCACTGAGGGAGGGGACCATCTTGGTTTGCACATTCATTTAGGGCAGGGTGTGAAAATCCCTCAGCCCCCCAAGTAGAATAGTAGAATTGGAAGAGACCCCGAGGGTCCCCCAGCAATGCTGAATCCCATCACCCTTAGACACTGACTGTGCTTGTAGTTGTAGTTCAGCAACATCTGAAGGGCCAAAGATTCCCCACATCTGGTTTAGGGAAGAGCCTTCCCCCATCTGGGTCTCCCTCCCTGTCTCCTTCTCTGACGTGTGTCTCAATTCTGATGCTCTTCTGCTCCACATCCTAATTAAACCGTACTTCACACACTTAGACAGTTTCTATTATTTGATGCCTCCCATTTGTGCATTTAAATCAACCTCCCCCAACCTTGTACCTTGAAACTGAAGCAAATAATCCAAAGCAGCACAAACCCCTCCAACAACTCCCATCATTCCTGCCAATTAGTCATGCTGTCGGGCTTATGGGAGTTGTAGTCCAACAACATCTGGAGGGCACAATTTCAGTTACCTGCTTCCTCAAAATTCTTGGACCCCAGCCTTGGGATGGCAACTCATATTTGTTAGGAAGGCACTCTGCTTTGCTGTCATCCTGCCTTACTCTGCATACTGCTAGGCAGTCACACAGCATGTACTGGAAATTTGCTTATCCTCATTACTTTAGAGGTATAAGGACTCTGGATGTACTGTATCAAATGCCTTATTCTGCACTTGACTCTTTGCCATATGTAGACCCCACAGGGGCTGGCCTCTTGTTTAGTTGTTCAGTAGCCCTGAGAACAAAAAGCAGCCTCAGCTGGTAAATTACGGTAGTCAATCATCATTTACATTAGTAAAGGTTAGGATTCCCACACCCAGGTCTGCACACTGAACCCCTTTTGCACTCAGCCCATTTGCATGAGATGTACCAGAACCTAGTCTTCCTATTCTCCTTTGTATATGGTACCTTCCCCTTTCCACTCATCACCAATGCCTGAAATGTGTGTCCTCAGTGAGCTTCCTGAATGCACCTACTTTTTCTCTTTTTTAAAAGAGCATGCAACTTCCATGATAGGGCACCCCTCTCCTCATGAAACAGAGTCTCTTCTCCAGGAGACTATGCCGCTCAGTCTTGCAGTCCTCTCCTAGGCCAGACTGCTCCATCCTCAGTTTGTTCCCACCTCCTCTGCCCCTTGCCGCCTCCCCATGTTTGTTGTTTTATTTTGCTTTAGGTAGGACCCAAAGGCAACACAAAACCTTGTGCTCTCCCTTGAAGACATTTTCCTGTGTTTGCACCAAATTGTTTGCCCAAAGGCTTGCTTACCTTCCCAGAGCACTCTGGGCTCCTGTTTTTTGTTTTGAAAAATGTTTCCATTGATGGCACACTAACATGCATGTTTGTGTATAACATGTGACTGGGGATAAATATAACACATTCCACCCCAATATACTGATAATGACATCCAGTACCTTTGGGCATTAGCATTTATTCCTGGCTGCTGCAGCTGAAAAGCTCTGGCAGAAAAGTTCCCCTTCCCCAACTCCAACTCCCATTTCAAATACTAAACCGGAGGCAAGAAGGAGCCTCACAAAACACTCATTTGTGATGACACCTGCTTCACCTGCCTTCTGAGAGCATCTTTGAATATATGGACGTAGGGAGCCAAGGAAGGGGGCTGGTTCGGTCCTGGTCTTTCCCAATACAAATGTTGGCAGCTTCTGCCTTCCCAGGACTATTCTGTTCTCCAGGTAAGAGTGGACATGTAATCAGGTTCTGTAATTAAGTTGGTGCCTTCTAGCAGCAAATGTTTCCCACTTACGAAGCACATGTGCTGAGGTGCAGCTTGAACATGGCCTACGAAATCCTAAAGAGAGACAAGAATGTTAAGCAAACAATGTCTCTTGCTTCTTTGAACCAGACAACACTGCATCTTTTCCTTACAAATGAAAATTGCAGGAAGCTTTATATTTCACTCTGATGAAAATTAAGATAGGACTGCAGATACACAAACCAAATAGTTGTTTAATGAGAGGGGGTGTGCAGATCTGACCTCTTGAGACTTCTCAGGGTCCATCTTCACTCCTTCTCTCGTATAAACCTGGTCTACTTTATTACTCTAGCAGTCGGTTGCTTTCCATGGTGTTGGACAGAGGCTTCTTGCAGCCTTGCTAGTGGAGATCCTATCTAGTTGAGATGTTGGGGCTTTAACCTGGAACAGTCTGCACACAAAGGATGCAATCTAGTATCTAGCTATGGCTCTTTTCACTGCATCCCCTTGCTCCTAAGGGCGTTTCATGAGCTATGCACTCCTCTTCAAAATGCTAAGATAGATTCCTATCACACCTCTTTAAAAATCTTGGGGGAACTTCTTCCCTATTCACGTTTTTAGGCTGGCCAAGACTTTTCTTCTGCCAGAAACATGAATGTTGTACAAACTGTGTGTTTGCAGTAAGTATTCAGTTCACTTTAAAATTATTCCACAAACGTCTGTAAAGCTATGCTACATTAATTTGTGTATAGAATTTCCTCTGTGTATCATTTTAAGACATATCTGGAGTTCAGTTCCTAATGTGGAGGGGGGTTGGGTGAAAAGTGGAAAGTCTGGTGAAGAGAATAAAGTCTGGGTAGTACTTGAAGGTTTATCCCACAGAACTCTGAGGGTGTATTATGTTTTCAGTGTAATTCAAATGGCATTCTTGTTATTGGTTAAATGAAGCCAAGTTGAGAGGGGGTGAACAGCCATCAGTGTGGAACCTGTGGCCCTTCAGATGATACTGGACTCCAGTTTCCATCAGCATGGCTAACGGTCAGGAATGATGAGAGTTGTGGTTCAATATCTAGAGGGCTACAGGTTCCCAACTGCTTACCTAGACAATAAGTTGTAACCTGGTACATTCAGTACACACAAATTATGAAAGCACGGGAGTTCTCAATCACTTTGCAAAACACTTCTTTCTAAGGATGTGTGTATACTGGCTCAATTATTAAAGGGAGGAAGCGTGCAGGCTGCATGGGATTTACATATATCCAGAATAGCGGAGCAGAAAATGGGGTGAAGGAAAAAAGGAATCTCTCTCTATATATACTTATGAGCGTGATTCAGAGGAAGAAATGGGAAGAATAGCTTCAGGAGATGAGCTCTATCATGCCTCTCGCTTTGCTCCCGCCTTGCTAGTGTGGAAGGGCCAAAGATCCTCAAGATACTTGTTTGGACTTCTTGAGGAACACTGTGAGAAAAGGAAGCACACTCAGCAGAGCTCATGACAACTTCATACAATTGCAGGTATGGCTACCCATCACTCCCACTAATGGGGGACCAAAGAGAGTTTTCCTGAAGCCCAATTTCCCAACACACAGTACATACAAATCAGGAATGGGATGGGTTTCTATATATAGATTGGTAGCGAGGACTTAACATAGCTTCCGTTAGCACAAGTGAAATGCAGTTTCTGGCAGTGCTTCATGAGACACATCTGGCTATTATTTCAAGAATTACACTAAAAAAATTATTGGTTTTGTAAGAAAAAACACACAGGAAGCGGTCTCTCAACAGTGCTATTCATACAGCACGCTATTTATTTAAATTTTGTTTAGAACTTTCACTCACTGATTGGTAAAGGGAGTGCTGATGTAGTGAGAAAAACAACCAAAATGGTCATGATAAATCATAAGGTTTTACTATTATCTGGCACAATCTTTATAAAATTAAAACAAACTCTGCTGACTTCTGAATCCTAAATAAATGTTATTCTTCAAAGAACCTAGCTTTTGCTTTTATGGAAGTGTTTGTAAGTAACCCCAAAAGTACGTGTGGCAGGCGGTGGTGGTGGCTGTTGCCATCCAAAAGGATTTAATAGCAGGGGTAGGAAATGTGTACTTAACAACAGTGTTTGATGAAGGAGACAAAGACAGCAAGAAGTCTAAGGGCATAGTCACATGGTGCATTCTCAGGTTTGTGTTGCAGGCCGGTTCACACATGCATGCTCAGGATGACCGCAACATTAGATGACTTCAGAACTATGAATGGGCCTTCACAAATCAAGGACCACAGATACCTCCTCACTTTACTTCAAATTTAATGGCCTCAATCCAATTAAAATGAACGAGGCTTAAGTTAATTGTCACTAATTTGGCACAGGTTTCCAAAGGGTTGTCAGCTAGGCACTATGAGGTGTCAGTAATCCAGCAATAAGCCAAGTGGTGCACATGAGCCCACAAACCTGCCCCTGGTTTGCTTTTCCAGGGCATCAGATTCACGGTGTTTGGTCCACACTGCTTTGCTGCTTGTTTGCGCCACAGACGGGCCTTCTCCCCTTTGCAATGCTGGCATGGAATTCTCCCACACCTCAAATACCCTGTTTCTTCTGAAACTTCTTCCTACAGCTTTATGTTAAAGCATAAAATTGGACAACGTGGAGATTCTCATGCACTCAAATCCTCCAGCCCAATTCATACACTTCCCGTTTGTTGCAAGGACCACTTCCATCTACTTAGACCCCAAACCACATTGATAACCTCCATCAATAGGAATCACATAGGCTAGAGGAATGACATAATTACTTTCCAAACCAGTAATCGCAGATGCGATTTTTTACTTTTTACTGATGCTATTGCTGCACTGTGGAACACAACCATGCGGAAGGAGCTTTGATGGCAGGGAGGCAATGTACACACACCAGGCCTAAGTGGTGGAAGAATGGGAAGGGGGCAGGATTCCTTTAAGGAAAGTGTGCCACAAGTCCAGTCCAGAGAATGAGAGAATACTAGTTTTGTGTGCACTATAGCACATGGACACAGCTACCCAGCCCACTATTCTACCAGGCCCTTCACTGTAGGTTTTCCTCTGGTCTCTTGATCCAGGGTAGCAGCAGCAGTATAACAGGGCAGAGGCAGACTGGAGACCCCAGGTTCGTGCTCCCTTGCCTGCCCCCCATATAGCACCTTTGCCCCAGGCTGGCCTCTGATAGAATGGTGTTGCTTTCACGGGTTTGACCGGCAGCTGGTGCAACCTGCCCCAGCTCCACTGAAGTCTGTGGAATAGACAGAGACACTTTCCCACAACTGAGGTTCA
Source organism: Podarcis gaigeae (assembly GCF_964106915.1). NCBI lineage: Eukaryota > Metazoa > Chordata > Lepidosauria > Squamata > Lacertidae > Podarcis > Podarcis gaigeae. The sequence continues at coordinate 3,670,905 of NC_139681.1, forward strand.
GTGGTATTACCATTATCTAAACCACGATGATCCATTACCCCCCCCCCACGTGTCCCTCCTATGTCATTCTGGTCTGAGGGGCATTCTCTTTATCTGAATTTCTAGCTGCTCAAGAATTTCATATGGCCCCCTCACACCCTTCAGTTATCCTGTGTTCCTAAGCACAAACTAGGATTCTTATCAAGAGTGCTTCAGACAAGGCTCTGCCTGCTCACATCCACATTGTACCCTGATGAACTTGAGCAGCTCTGGCTGAAATCAATGAAAATCCCATCAGAATCTGACTCAATAGACTCCAAAATTTGGTCCACTATATTTTCAGGGCTGGCTGTAGGGGCTATGGCAATCAAGTCTGAGTCCCTGGCCAGCTCAAATGCTCTCTTTTGGTCATCTCTTGGGTAAAAGAGTCCCTTCTGTTGCTCAGGTGCATTGAGGTTGCTGGGGCACTGCGCTGAGCTGGCAGAAAGCCTCTCTGACTCTCCTGACTGCGAATTCTTCATGGTGATCATGGAGGTCTTGGAACCATTGTCTGTGATGGTTGTGAGGTTGGAGTAGCCCTGCATCTCTGTGCAGGAAGTCATTTCGGAAACAGAGTGCCTTCGGATGCCAGTGCCATTGGGGGCCACGCCCTCCGTTTCGTACTCAGCTACTGGAGTCAGCAAAGGATTGTTGTAACTTTTGGATCTCACCACAGGGTTCTTGGCAAGGATGTCCCCCGATTTGGATCGCCGGAAGAAACGTTTTTCTGTTAACAAACATGAAGACCAGTTAAAACTTGTACACAACCCTACACTTTTCTTGTGAGCATCGTTACCATCACTGCTACTACCACCAGCAGAGGTCTGTGTGGACAGTTGCTTCAAATCAATATGTAAACATCAGGTTTAGCCTCACCTCTGTCATGTGCACCTCTTCTCCCCCCCCCCCCCAATTTCCCCCTACATATTTGGACTCTTCCCCTTTTCCCCCTCACTCTTCAAACCCATTCTTTCCTAAACTTGCCTGGCCAGGTTCAGACACTTGGCTGCATGTGCTTGACGAGTTGCCATTTCAGGTCTCTGCCTCCTTCCCTTCTTGGCCTCAGAATCTTCTGCTTCCCTCTCTAGGGCATGTACAGCAGCAGCAACAAAAACCTTTCTGCCTCCCCTCCCCGGCATTATGGCAGATCAGCCTAGAGACTCTCAGCCTGGAGACGGCCACAGCATCTCACAGTGCCTTACAGTATGGATTATTTGGACACAGAGATCCCAAATTGGATGGGGGGACTGCGTGTTGAGATTCCTGCATTGAGGGGGTTGGATTATTTGACCCCAGGGGTTCCTTCCAACTTTACAATTCCATGACTCCAGGCCTTCTCAGACTAAGGTCAAGTGATCTCTCAATCAGTTTCAGAGAATTTTCTAACTTCTATTATCAATTTACTCTTTGGAGAAAAAAAGTATATTCAGTCCTCTTCTTCCTTGAAGAGCTTAGGTGAGTGAGATGACAGTGGTCACAACTTTCAGGCAGCTGAGCCTGTTCAGCTGAGTGCTGTTTCATCAAAATAGCCACAAGGAGGCAGCAGCTTAAAGCTGTCACATGCAAAGGAGCAAATGCCACCTCCTTCTCTTGCAGGTGAAATTATTTTCAAAAAGGGTATAGCGTGACCAGCATCTTTTCCATAACCAGAATCTGCCTTTAAATAGAAGAACTGACATAGGAGCTCTTTTCTTTTTAAGCGTCTTTTACTTCCTTCTGCATCCTGTCTAGCTAGGATGTTTGTAGGATTATTTCTGTAAATTACTTTGGAATCTGTCTTAACCAGTGATGGCAAATAAGAAAAAAGCTGCTGATGTTGTAGATTCACCTTTCTGACTCTTTTTCTATGTATCCCTAATATTTACCTGACATTCAGTGGCAGAAAAGGGGGAAAGGAAATGCAGCAGCGCTACTGGTTTGCCATGTCAGAGGTCACAGCCCCCAACTGGGGGGGTAAAATTATTATGGAAACTTTGTCCAACAGACAGCTTCCCAAACTCGCCCCCGTCTGAGAGCAGGGAAAGTGTCTTGTGGAAAAGAAGGTTCATTTCCTCTTAGGCGTCTTCCTGGTAGTCGACTGCATAGACAGAACAGTCCATTGCTCTTCATAGGCTGGAAGCACTCTGCATGTCTGAACCACGGAGGCACCGCAGTGCCATTCTCACATCCTTGTACCAGTGTCAGAAAATATCTGAGGCTCTTTTCCAGCACCCACTGAATGTTAGCCCTAGTTTGGCATGAAGTTCTCTAGCCTAACCTACTCTACCAACTTGAAGTTGGGAAACCTCTGGCTTGGGCCTGGGCCAAGTTCATGGAGTGAGATTTTACGATGCATATTTTGCTTACCTCAGACAACCTCTGCTGTCTTCCAGCAAAGAAGTTGCATTGGCACAAAGGTCCTGCCCCTAGTTTATCATCCAAGCGAAATCTTAGGTAAGCTGGTTATGGAGGACATTTTACACAGATGCCTAACTTTGGTATAGTTGTGCAGTCCCAGCCAGAAAATGATACCATGTTTTGTGGACAAAAAAGCACTTCAACAGACATATTGTGTTTTAGAAGACAGTGTGAACGTTACCTAAAATGCAGGATGAGTGTGGGATAGGCCCATCGCTGGAATACAAGCCATAGGTGCCCAAGTAAGGAGAAACAACCTTCTGCAACAGGTTTTCCAGTTTCAAATAGTCTTCAGTCACCCCTTTTGATTCATGAACACCCTGAGAAACACATGGGGGGGGGGAGGAAACACAAACGTCAACATTTCAGACTTAAGCTATCAATCATTGCAAAGCGAGGCTGGTGTACTTAATTGCTGTCAGGGACATGCATTGTTTAATTACAACTTGTGTGTCACATTCTGCAGGATTTGAATGAGAAACCTTGTGGATTCTGTTCTGGATCCTTGTGATCCTCAGATGAAGGGCGGGATAGAAATTGAATGAATGAATGAATGAATGAATGCTGGTGCAGGAAATGAATGGAGGGAGGAATTGCAAACAGTTCCAGCCTGGTCTGTGGATTGCAGGGAGCCAATCCCTTGTTTCTGCTTGATCTAAATCTGCACTCCCTAGTCTTGACATCATAGCTCACTCAGTAGAGCACGAGACTCTTCATCTCAGCAATGTGGGTTTGAGCCCCATGTTGGGCAAAAAGATTCCTGCATTGCAGGGGGTTGGACTAGATGACCCTCATGGTCCCTTCCTACTCTACAACCCTGTGATGCCATGACATTCGTAGCCAAGATAGTGCAGTGGCACTGGAGTCCTGGATAAGGGCATGAGAGACCCAGGTCTGAATCCCCACTAAGCCACAATGCTCATGGGGTGATTTTGGAGCAGTCATTTCTCTCTGCTTACTTTACCTCCCAAGGCTGTGCAAGGGTAAAAAGGGGGAGGGGGAGTACCATGTCTGCCCCCCAGAGCTCCTTGGAGGGAACACATGTTCACAAACCCACTCACACAAGAGGCCCCCATCTTGTAGATAAGCCCATGTTCCAGTCCAATAGTCTCATTGTGACAACCCTATATTCCAGACACTTTCCACATTTTGTACAGAATGCAATGCCCCATCATAGTTCTCAAGATGTTGCACTATTGCCATGGACCACTAGGTGTCAGTGCAACGCAAGAGTTTGGGTTTGTGCTAATTCGGATAAAGTTATAACCTTAGAAATCCCCCCTCCCGGTTATTAGCTAGAGCAAAGTTTTTTTACTTGTGGCAACCATATTAAGGATGACAATTTTACATTTTCAGGGATGCCCTGAAACACTTCCAGTAAACTAAAGAATTATTTTGTCTTACTCCTTTTAGTGAAGATCAGTAGTAAAGTGAGATAATCATAGAATTGCAGAGTTGAAAGGGACCCTGAGGACCACCGAACCCAACCCCCTGCAATGCAAGAATATGCAGCTGTCTCATACGGGGATCGAACCTGCAACGTTGGGGTTATCAGCAGCACACTCTAACCAGCTGAGCTATCCTGTGCCTTTAACAACAGCCTGACACGCAGAAATGAAGCTGGCAAACCTTTTCCCAGCCCAGAGACAAAAGGACGGGAAAAGCTTTCAAAAAGAGCCACACCCTTTCTTGTCCCAGCACAATCTACTGCCACAACCACCTGCACAATTCCTTTCCGGCCAACTATTGCCACAGATCTTCCAGAATTTCCTGGGAATGGATTGCTCCTCTAAAATTTTAAATGTGGAAAATTGGTAGCCGTTTGTATATACATACATAAGCACCACTTGCAAGTTGTTTAACGGTGCCAGTGCACCGTTTCCCATGATGACTATTTCAGGCCCAATTGCCGCATGGGAGTCCGCAGACTCTAAATGAATAATGTGGACTTTTAAATCCAGAAACTGAGGGATTTACAGGTCTGTAAATAGTCACTTGCCTGGTTGTTTGTAACAAGGAAGAATCGCTGAAGTTGCCTGCAGAGATTGCTTTCAAAGTGAGAGTTGGTTCCACCTTACTTAGGGAAATCTAAGCAAACGTTTTCCCTCTTTAAATGTTTTATTGATTCTTTCACACAATGTGGCAACAGACTTGCAGGTGATAAGGAGCTGAAACAAGTGCTTTAAATGTGCAATGAAAACACTCACAAACTGTTTACAGCTATTCAGAATGATAGCTCTGTTAAAAACAAAGCACACATGCATCATTGCTGTGGCACACAGGAATGATAAAAAATACTTGTAATCTGCTGTATATAGTCTTACTCCTCCCCCCCTCCCCCGCCCCAAGCTGATGTTTCGTCAGAATTAAAACTTGCTGGGTCTCATAGTTTAACTGGAAGCCCCTAGACTTTAGCTGCAGGTCAGGGGGCCCAGCAGGAAGGAGTTAAATTACTCTACCCCAATGCAAAGTGCTGCCTCTCCAAGTCCTTTGCTAGACACAGTTCTATGATCTGACCTGATCTCAGGTAGGATGCTTGGAAGTTTTGCAAAAGGCAGGGCTCACCTGCTTATTCTCTGCCATTTGCTTTCTTTAGTAGGGGGAGTAAACAGCTTTCTGGTGCCTGAGGCGGAAAATCTCAAAGACGTACTAATACCAGACATACCAAATCAGCTCAAGACAGCTTTTTCTAACCAGCATTAGCTCTTTATTTATTCAAGATAATTTTTTATTCTTCCTTTACACGTGCAGGTACACAGAAGGCATTGTATCTAAAAATATAAAAGCATAAGAGACTATGCCAGATTTAAAAACCACGGAGTCAAAAACTTATAGCAGCTAATGGAAAGCTCACCTAAAACAAAATGGCCCAGGCTGAGGTTTTTGCCAATCTTGTGATACAAGACCTTAAACTGGGGTGCCAGGGGCTCTGAGACCTTCTGCATTCAAACCACGTGCTCTGCCCCTGGTGTTTCCCCTAAAACTTGCTTTATACTGCGTCAGACCACTAGGCCAGCAAGCTCAGGATGATGCACTTTGTTGTTGTTTGTTGTTTAGTCGTGTGCGACTCTTCGTGACCCCATGGACCAGAGAACGCCAGGCACCTCTGTCCTCCACTGCCTCCCGCAGTTTGGTCAAACTCATGCTCATGATGCACTTTACACCTTGTTAATTTAGAGATGGCCGTGACCCTGACCCCCCTGGCCTGACCCCCTGCAATGCTGGAGTCTCAGCTATGTCATCCATGGCAGATAGGGCACAATGTCACAGGAGGTTCTCCTCTGCACGTTCCACTGAAATGTAGCTGCACAAAAGAAACAGCTCCAAAAGCTTAAAATCACTATTTAGGGGGGAGGTTTCCCCAGAAAAGCTCTACGATTTGGCAACCCTAAGAATTAACAAAGCTATGCTAGAAGCTTTAGAAAGCATGTTTAAAGAAAAGCCACCAATGTACATATTTCTGCACACCTAGGGAGTCCCCCGAGTATGGGCACGCCCTTATTTTTGGGTGGCCCTGTTTCACTTCCAAACTGAGATGTGCTTAGCTACCTGAGTTTAATGTGTGTATATCTCCAAGCAGGAAGCGGAGGGATTGGCAAGAATCTACTTTAAACGGCTAAGTTTGGCTTCCTTAAGTTTCTTTGAAGAGGTATCCTATGCAGTGCTTTGAAGAAGTATGAATGCTGGCTTGACTGCTGTCGAGCGCTTATGAGGATAACACCTATGTTCCCGGACTAAAACATTCATGAGTTTTTCATTTTGATGGATTTCAGCTTTCAAAGGCATTTCCACAGCCTTATCCTCTGTGAATAACTAAATCAGTTTGACTGGTTTTTTTTCTTGCTTTTGAAGTATGACTAAAGAAGTGGATAGGAAACCTCTGTAAGGTTGTAAAGAGCAACTTTTTCTGGTATCTTAATAATTAGGTTACTACCTTTTAAGCTAACACCTTCAATTATTTTTATTAAGAATACAGTGATGTTTGCTAAGGGCAAATTCTTGTCTGTCACATAGAAGCCTGGGTGTTTTTTAAATATGCAATACATGCTACTATTCACAGAAGTGTACATTTAAAGGCACAATTTCCTTGCAGCTGATTCTCCATGGTGTGTTCAACCCATGCGACTCCCTCAATCACTTGGGAAGTGCATGTTTAAAATTACATTAATGTCCCTTTAAACACTCAGGGTCAAACTACGCAAGGCACCACACATGAAAATAAATGCTTAACATTGAGGCACCAATAGCAGATTTTTTAAAAAAGATGCCTAGGGCACCGTGGGACCACAGTGCACCCAGGAGTCCTAACCTTTCCTCCTGATGTCATGATCCTGATGAAAACTGCCACCTACACCCTACTGTTGGTGTCAGTGGGAGTTTCCCCTGCTCAAGGCTAACAGCAGCAAGGAAAGGGCTGGGATCACTGGGATCAGAACTTGTAAGAGTTAAACTTCCCCTGCCCGTGCACTGGTGGTTCCAGGGAAGACCACTGTCCCTCATGACTATTATTCGTTGTTTTTTTCCAACATCCTTGATGAACTTCCAGTGACACATTTAGCACCATGTCTTGTTTGATCCTCAGAAGAGACAACTAGGGAGGTCTTTGGCCCTTGCTTCTAAGTATTTCATAACAGCAGGCAAATGTACAAAAAAAGTTGATCTGAGTCCTACCCATGCACCTTTGACTGAAAGTAGGCCCTACTTACATTTGTCTGGGGGAAAGGCAGATAGATGTATTAGGTGCAACAGAGGGAACTCTATGCCTGCCTTGCCACATCTGCAGACACAGACTGGAATTGCCTTCTAAGGAGCAAGCGTCCCTAGCAAAGGCTTCCAAGTAAATATGCATAGGTTTGGGCTAGTAAATTTATATGACAAAAGGTTATTATAGGATGACTTCTCCATTAAGAAGTTTCTTGCAAAAAAGCACACCTTGACGTGTGCTTTATATATTGTAATTTTATGTTGTGAACTGCCCTAAGATCTACGGATGAAGGGTGGTGTTCAAAACAAACAAACAAACAAACAAACAAACAAACAAACAAACAAAAACAAACGGGGTGAGGTTTCCTTATTGTACAACTAGCACTTTCCATCCTCTTGAACTTTCAGTGCTGTCGGGGGACTTCTGTGGCTGGCTATGGAGCTGGAAATTGCCCTTGGAAGTGGAATCCGTTCCAGCTTGACCTCGTCCTCTCCTGAGCTGTTCCTGGCCCACTTCCAGGCATTCACAATGCAGGATTCTTGCATTCTTTTACACTATGAACAGAGCTTCCAGTGTTCTCCAAGCATGTTATCTATAATCAGGGTTTACTCTGATGCCACCGGTGACAGGCATCTTCACTGGCCTAATGGGAAAGAACTCTAGCTTCGTGTTCTGCCTTCATTCATGCCCAGTTGCACAAGCAGCCCTTGCTATTTAATACAAGGCTCAGTTAGCAGAGGAGAGCATTCAAAATTTGGAACTCCCATGTACAGTCTGAAATAGTACAGAACATCCTACCACTTCGGGAGTGAATCCCACCTCCTCCTGTTGCAGGTGGCCCCACCCAAAAAGGATGTTGTTGGTATAGTATGGAACAGGAAACTTTGACTGAAATTGAACTGTGAAACTAAGAAACGTAACTTTTATTGACTCCTCCATTAGGATTTACAGAAGAGTTACCACCATTGTTTTCTCCATACACAACACTGAACACAATGGTGGCAATTGCTGACTTGACATTTCTCCCTGATAATCTTATAAAGCAGAGGAGAATACATACAAAGGGCCCAAAAAAGCTTTTGATAAGGTCTCCTCTCTATTACAGGCCACACACAGCTGTTTTTAAAGTACAGTGGTGCCCCGCAAGACGAATGCCTCGCAAGACAAAAAACCCGCTAGACGAAAGGGTTTTCCGTTTTTCGATGCACTTCGCAAGACGAATTTCCCTATGGGCTTGCTTCGCAAGACAAAAAAGTCTTGCAAGTCTTGCGATTTTTTTTGCTCCCCCCCCCCATTTTTCTAAGCCGCTAATAGCCTTTTAGCCGCTAAGCCTTTAATAGACGCTAAGCCGCTAATATCGCTAATAGCACTAATCCGCTAAGCCGCTAATAGGGTTGTTTCGCAAGACGAAAAAACCGCTAGACGAAGAGACTCACGGAACGGATTATTTTCGTCTTGCGAGGCACCAATGTACAAGCCTACAACAACGACAGAGCCCAGTGTTGGTTGCAATAAAGTTCTCCTCCAGACACCAGGCAAGATAAGAGCAGATCATGAGCAGCTCGCTTGCCATGCCTGCCCGCCTCTGTGGTATGCCACCATATAGTAAATGGCCTCCTATGTCCACATTTTTTTGTTCATGTAAAGGCAGGTAAAGCAGAGGAACAAAAGAGCATGGCCTTCCTGTAGCCATTTGGCTTCCTTTAATCTAGGGGCCAGGTATGGTCAGTTTCTGTATTTTCCACAAAGTGGTTTATAAGACAAGTGTATTTTCTGTGATAAACCAACTTTATCACTAACCAACTTTTTCTGTTTGCAAACCATGCCTTCTCTGATTACTTAATAGTAATAATTACATCATGGGCCACCACATACATGGGTTCTGGCTGTGCTATGTAGTGCAGGTGATCCATCTTGCCCCAAGAATCAACATACACAATGCCCTTCTCAATGAATGGCTTCTTGCTACACGGAGAGTCACCAAACGGAGTAAACGAAAGCATCTTCTAAGAGGTATCAACACCAGTAAGTCCTTTTGAACAGTGTGTTATGCTAAAGTCATGCACAAACACAGATTTATATATTTGAGAAAAATCCGTACCTGTAGGATAAGTAACATCTGAATAATGGAAGGAGGAACCCTTGCTCGGGAACGGGACAAGGCATCTTCCAATTTAATATTGAGAGTTATAATATTCCTGAAGTGCAGCAGAGACAGTTGTCGGACAGAGGGCTCCTTTCCCTAAAGAGACAATCGAATGAAAGTTGTTTTCAAAACTTGTCCTTTGCTTGCTTTCAGATTTATTCGTGGAACCAGTTAAACCTGCTTAAGTCCTTTTGATTTAATGGAAGATTCCCTAATTTAGTCTCAGCAGTAAGGAACACAAACTTTATGTACAATCAGGACAAAATGGAGATTCATAAGCTGAAGAACAATGAACAGATTCTGTCTTTATAATATTCCAAATAATTATGGGGAAATTACCATAGGAACCTTTGTGATGGTATTTACTTTCATTTAAATTTATATAATCCATCAAAATGGCTGATTTCTGCCATATATGTTTCATAATGTAAAAATTAATGCAAAGATGATGTAAAATATCAAGACTGGTTATATCAATTCCATTTCTAGTTTTCAATTTTTGGGAGGGCATATGAATTATGGAGCAACCCCCCCCCCCCATAATTTCAGCCACAAGAAATACATTGGCTCCCAGTAAGTTCCGAGCACAATTCAAAGTGCTGGTGCTGACCTTTAAAGCCCTAAAAGGCCTTGGTCCAGTATACCTGAAGGAGTGTCTCCACCGCCATCGTTCAGCCTGGACACTGAGGTTCTCTGAGGGTCTGACAGAAGTGAAGCTACGGGGAACCAGACAGAGGTGTCCTCCCTTCACATGTCAAGGAGACCAAGAACTACATAACTTTTAGAAGACACCTGAAGGCAGCCTTGTATAGGGAAGTTTTTAATGTTTGACGTTTAACTATGTTTTTAAATGTGCTGTAAGCTGGCCAGAGTGCCTGGGGAAACCCAGCTGGATGGGTGACGTATAAATAATAAAATTGCTATTGCTACTACTACTACTACTACTACTACTACTACTACTGCTGCTGCTGCTACTACTTTGGGTAAGAGTTTGGTTGAGGAGATGGATATATATAATAATAAATATTTGGTTTTGTATGGAATGTGATGACATTGGAAATGCAACAGAAGTATTTTGGGCCCTCCAAAAGTTATTGTCCTGATCTATTAATCCTTAGTACTTGACTTTCTGTACTTCTATAGAAATCCTATAACTGACTAATTCTATGAAAATTTCTGCTATTATAATCTGGATCATTTTATGTGGGGATAGAGGTTTATCGAAATAATATTAATCACAGTGGTGAATTTAACTCATGTTTCTTAGGATACTGTATTTAGGAATATTTTTTCAAACCTCTCTAATGTTACAAACTTCTTTGACACTCCTCTTAGTTTTGAAAATGGCTTGTGATAGTCATAGGATTGATGAGTGGTGGTGTAGAAAGCTAATCCCCAAACCTCATAACTCCAAATAGCCCATGGAAATGCAAAACAAATCACCTGATTCTCTGGATCCTAGCCAGTTATTTTGGAGGTACTGGACACATCTAGGCTGAGAAAGTGGTGGGACCTTTTGAAAGTTCAAGCTATAATTTTCTAGTGACACTGTGAACATCATGCTATGAAGAGAGACACGCCTACACAGGCCATTCTCCGTAATGAAAACACCCCCCCCCCGTGTTTGGCAGAGGTATTTCCTCATCTGTTGTCCCGCTGTGATGTCTGACTCTTGGCTGATCAACCTGCAGAGTAGCTTCTTCTGGTTTTTCCTGATTCTGAAGTAACAGAGCAATGTTTTACCTGCACAGGATAGAATATAGCCTGAAGCATAGGCAGGACATCGCTGAAAAAGAAATCCCACGTTTCAGCCAAGGTATCCAGAAGTTTCTGTCCTACAAATTAGGAGGGGGGGGAGTTAGTCCAAGGGCTCATACTGAAGAGTTATTTTTAAAAAGGTATTTTGTACAAAGGTGGAAAAGCAAACTACCAAATATATGCATTATGTGCCACATCAGAACTGTGCATACGCTGAGCTTCTTGTTTCTTTAAAATACACGTGAGGGAGGGAGCTCTTTTCCATTTTCCCTTTGCATACATTTGAAAGACAAACAGCTAAACACAGAGATGAGCTTTGTGCGGCACAACTATTTAGTTCGTGGGTACCGTGGATGCAGGAGATGGTATGTGGCATACTCACTGTAGAGTCTTGTGCTCATACCACTGGGAATCTCCTTCAAACATGAGAGGAAAGTTCATGCAGAGATACGGGAGATTTATTTGCTGTGCAAACTGTGAATCAGGCTTAATAAGAGCAAACCCTGCCTCTTGAATCAGGTAGATTTTGTTCAAGCTCCATTTGGTGAGGCTCCAATAATTTTGTACCAGCTCAACAAAGTGTGCATGAATTAACGACTGTTTGTGTGTACCCTCCTTTTTAAAAAAAAAAAAAAAAAAAAAAGATTCAAACTTACTTTTTTCGCGGGTGTGTGAGGGGAGGGGAGATTTATGTGCAGCCCCAGATATGTGCAACCCCTGAGACACGCCCCCCACTGCGCTTTAAAGTCCCAGAGAATGGCCTTAAGTCACAGAACGGAGTTCCAGTGCAGAAGCTAAGCAGACCTGGCCCTGAGCGCTGCCTGGATGGGAGACTGCCAGGGAAACATATGGAAATGGCTATGAGCTCTTTGACAGAAGAGTGGAGTCTAAGGGAAGGAACATTCTCAGTGAATTGGCTTCTGCAGTTTTTCACCGATGTTCACAGGACTATTTAATCATAAAGAGGTTTATAATTTGAGGGGAAAGGTAAACAGCCACACGGGAGGCTGCCGTTTCCTTAGCTGATGTGCCAGACCAACTTCATTTCCTTGTTCAGCAGGCAGGAACATTAAACGACTGCTGGGGCCGAAGCAGGCTGTTGTTCTGGTCTGAAGCCAGTTGAAGAAAGAGTTTTGATTTGGATGCGCTTTTGGATCAAGCTCCGCAGGCACAATTGATGCCTCAATTACCTTCATAAAACCGGATCTTGTCCCTCAGGATCACCATGCCTTTTGTAAGCAGCTGGTTCTGCAAATACAACATAAAACAACTTTCCATTTATGTTATTCTGCTTCCCTTGAATCATTGATAGATTATTACTTCCATATTTTAACCACAAGGTATTTTGGTTTTTTTAAAAAGTGGCAGTTCATTAGAGGAGGGTTGCTCACAGCTTCTACTGGGCTACGTGAATAGTAATTGCAATGTATGGGATGCCCCATTTTAATATTTATGGTGCTGTGAAAGCAGGAAAATTAAACCTGGAAACAGACAATATGCAAAGAAACTAGAATGATATAGTGTGGATTTTACTGGACTGCATAGCCTGGGTCAGATCCTGCTTTCCTTTCAACCCCTCACATTACTCACTGGGGAACCTTTAGTGAAGGATTGTTTTAAAAACCTTGTGCTAACTCACATGACTGGGCTGGCTTAGAAATAACACGCTTGTATGGTGGGTTTTTTTGGTCACTTTCTAATTTTTGAGCTTGTAGAAAAACAACCACATCTTCTTGCAGTTCTGAGGTGCAATAGCAGAAGATGCCACCGGCCACTGGCGCAGCTCCCTTGGCAGAGTCTGCGGAAGCCAGCAGCTTCAGAGCTGTAGAAACAGTTGCCAAGGCAAAGGGGAGGAACTCGCAAGCATGCAACCTCGGGATGTCTTATGAGGAAGTTGCAGGGGGATGAGATCTGTGAAGCTTGCTGCTAGGAATTTAGTAGCCAGCAAGAAAGGGAGGATTCCTCTGCATCTTTCTCAGCCACAATCCACACAGAGCTCAGGGAAAGAGAGGAGGAGGAGTTAAGGTAAAGGTAAAGGTACCCCTGCCCGTAGGGGCCAGTCTTGACAGACTCTGGGGTTGTGCGCCCATCTCACTCAAGAGGCCAGGGGCCAGCGCTGTCCGGAGACACTTCCGGGTCACGTGGCCAGCGTGACAAGCTGCATCTGGCGAGCCAGAGCTGCACACGGAAACGCCGTTTACCTTCCCGCTGGTAAGCAGTCCCCCTATTTATCTACTTGCACCCGGAGGTGCTTTCAAACTGCTAGGTTGGCAGGCGCTGGGACCGAGCAGCGGGAGCGCACCCCGCCGCAGGGATTCAAACCGCCGACCTTTCGATCGGCAAGTCCTAGGGGCTGAGGCTTTAACCCACAGCGCCACCTGCGTCCCCGGAGGAGGAGTTAGCTAAGGATAAATCCTGTTTTCTTTGACTGAGCATCAAACCACAATTTATGGGAGGAATTCACCACAGCGCCAAGGAGATTGCTCCATCAGTGCAAGCCCCATTGAGCTCGTGGAAGTCCTTGCACGAGCTTCTACTATTGGGATTAGCTAGCTGAACCCAGCCCTATGGCTAGCAGCCATGTCAGGGTCCAAAACATTCCTTAACCTTAGGTGTGGGGCTCCCCTAGTTTTCATTGCAGCCACAGTGTGTAGGGAGAGGAGGTGGAGGTTAAACTCCTCTGGCCTGAGCCAGGATCCCTACAAAAGTGCCCCCCGTTAGTCTTTCCATGTTATGTTGGCCATCTTTATATCATAATTTTGAAAACGTCCTTCAAATATTACCCCCCTAGATTTTAGATACATGACTTGAATAAATAAAACGGAACTATTTTATAGCAGCATCTTCTGCATGTCTGTCCTGGCCCCTCAGCTGTGCCAGACTGGAGCTGGTGCACCAAGAGTGACAAAGCTCCTACCTGCACCTTCAGCCCCGGCCAAAATGAGCCGACAGGACTTCTGCTACGGTGGTGGATCTGCTGCTCTGCTCCGCCCTGCTGCTCCCTGACCTCCATCAGAATTGTTCTGTAAGTCCTATGAAGTTCAATGGGACTGACTCCCTGCTAAGTGTATATGAGATTGCAACCTTGGTTGCTTTTGCAGTTACTCTGGGCTGGCACTAGTGTGCTTTGTGTAGGTCTCCTTCCCCTTAATGGAAAGGGCACTCAGCCTTGTAAGTTGCCAGCTGCTGCCTCAGCTGACACAGGTTCACCACCCCTGTGAGAATCAGGTCTCGGACCCTGCCGTCTATAGAAGCAAACCGAGGTCCCTCAGAATTCTTTTTGAAAACACTTATTTTAGAAGTGAAATGTCTTCAGGTCAGGTCCAGTGTGAACAGGCAAACAAACTCTCATGCAAAGTTTCCATATTAAAACCTCTTAGGTTGGAAGCGTCTGCTGCCAATAGTTTTGTTCAGCAGACTGCTTCAGTGAACAACATGAGGGAAAAGTAAAAGACTAAAAAGCAAACTGTACCAACCTGTAAATATTCAGTAAAAAATGATCCCAACTCAGTTTTCAGTAGTTGCCTGTTCCAAAGAGAATAATAATAATAATACTAAAAAATCATGAGACCATCACATTGTGCTATACATGCAGCGTACTTTATGGCCAGTGAATGTACATGCAAGAGTAAATGTGTTCGTCTATCAAAAATGACACAATACCTTGTTAGATCATAGTTAAACCACATAACACTTACTGAAATAGTGGCACTGGACAAAATGAGCAATTCCACATGGGAATGCTTGTTATGAAGTAAAAACAAACAACAAAAACCTACAGATTGCATCCCATCTAGTTTGTCCCTCAGTGTTGTTGTTGTTGTTTAGTCGTGTCCGACTCTTCGTGACCCCATGGACCAGAGCACGCCAGGCACTCCTGTCTTCCACTGCCTCCCGCAGTTTGGTCAGACTCATGTTTGTAGCTTCGAGAACACTGTCCAACCATCTCGCCCTCTGTTGTCCCCTTTTACTTGTGCCCTCCATCTTTCCCAACATCAGGGTCTTTTCCAGGGAGTCTTCTCTTCTCATGAGGTGGCCAAAGTATTGGAGCCTCAGCTTCACGATCTGTCCTTCCAGTGAGCACTCAGGGCTGATTTCCTTCAGAATGGATATGTTTGATCTTCTTGAAGTCCATGGGACTCTCAAGAGTCTCCCCCAGCACCAGAATTCAAAAGCATCAATTCTTCGGCGATCAGCCTTCTTTACGGTCCAGCTCTCACTTCCAAACATCACTACTGGGAAAACCACAGCTTTAACTGTACGGACCTTTGTTGGCAAGGTGATGTGAGGCTTAAAAAGTAAGCCGAGCCTAACTTTCCTGGTGCCTTCAATTTTAATTCAGAAAAACAAAAATAGCTTAGGTATTCAAAACTGCCATATACAAAAACCCTTATGGAAGAGGCAGGAGCTGGCTTTGTATTGGGCAACAGCCACAGCAGAGGTTAGCAAAGCAATTCTGTGATGTGCTTTGTCTGTTACCAGCATCTGGAAGCAGCTAAAAATACCTCAAAGCTTGAGTCACTGATATCCTGCTTTATCACAATTTCCTCTCTCTTCTTGTCTTCCTCAGTTTTTCAGCAGGCTGCTCACTCCCACTTGACTTACTCTTCCAGCTCCATTCCTCACCCCCTACAGTCTAGCTTCCACCCTTTGCACTCCAAAAAATGTCCTTGCTAAGTTCACGGACAATCTTCTTGTTGGCAAGCCCAAAGATCTCTTCTCTCTCTTGCTCTGCTTCCTTTGTTGTCTTTGACACAACTGATCCCTCTCTCATGTGTGGCCCTCTATGCCTTAGACTTCCACCACTCTTGACAGCTGTTTTCCCGATGCATCAGCTCATTCATTCAACAATGTTAAAAGCATATTTGTTATAAAATTCTGTTCTTCTTACACAGCAAATATCTAAAATTCTTACCAACATAATCAGTGCAGGGGGGAAGATATGTCTGCTCCCAAAAATACAGCACAGGAAAGAACAACATATCCAACTAGCCCTTAGTAAATGCAACAAAGACCTTCAAAGGACAGGCTTGTTTCAGCTTTACCAGCCATGGAAAGCTTTTCATGGTCTTATCTTCCTATCCTTTCCTTTTACCCCACCCATACAAAGGCAACCCTAGACTACAAATAATAAAAAATAAAATATACCAGATTTGTTTAACTCCTAAAAGTGGCCCAGCAGAGGATGAATAGAGTGTTCTTCAGTTATTTGCCAGCCTCTCTTATAAGTAGAAAACAGACTAGGAAAAATATAGAGCAAATATAGCAACCTGGTGAAGGAGGCATGGCGTGACCGACACCCTTCCTGCCAGCTCTTGGCTTTTATGCTGTACCCACAGGAGGGAACACGGCCCTTATCTAGAGCCAGGGTAGAAATGCAGCAGGCTGGCAGGGGAAGGACAGGGGCATGTGGCGCTCCAGGCTTTTGCTGCAAGCCTGCTTGCTTTGATGCTGGGCAGGGCGAAGGCACAGCATCTTTGTCCACAGCCAGCAGATAAACAAAGAAGGCTGCTGGAGGAGGGGCATCAAGAAAAGGATAAAAGGCATTATCGCTTATAGCAACCACATAATGGATTTTACTGTAAATATGTCTCCTTTACCTACAGCTAGGGCCGGCCAGCCCACCCATGAGGCAGCTGCTTTGGGTGGTGAATACCTTGGGGCAGCACCCTTGCCCTGCCTGCCCCTGCTGCCCAAGACAGGAGGAGAAGCAGCGAGAGCTTGCAACCCCAGTAAGTGAGGCTTCAGCCAAGGGGCAACAGCTCCTTGTCATTTCACCTCAGGTGGCAAAACAGGACTGGCTGCTGCTGCCTAAGGGAGGGTTGATGATTAGCCCTGCTGTTTTCTGGCACCTCTGAAAAGTTGTAGGGCTAGTATGAAAAGGTGAAAGCACAGTGAGGTGAAGGAGGAAGCTAGAAAGAGCATTGCATCATCCTCTCTTCAACTGTATGAACTTTTCAGGGGCAAAAATACGGTAACTACCCTCTTGCACCCCAGGGAGGTCACTTTGGTGCTGCTAACACAGCCGTTTGGCTTCACCCCTGGAGGCACACTCCATTGTCTCTCAAGAAAGATGGAAGCCAACAGCAACTGCAGAGCCTACGTTAATTCCTTGAGGAGGGCTTGCCTTTGTGCACATCTCTGCACACTGTCATTGACACCAGATCACTTATGAAATAATGACCCTCCGTGGTGATGACTGTGTCTTGGGACAGGTGTATAATCTGATGATCTGACTCACCTGACTCCTTCATTCAGATTGTAGAGCTCGTGTTCTGCAAGACCTTTTCGCTGGAACACAGCTATGACTCCATTATGGATACTGCAAGAAAAAGGCACATTTGTGACAAGCTGCACAGCATTTAACTTAAGATTTCACAACCTTTAGTTTTTAGGCATTCCTAACAATTACTTCCAAAGCACAGAAAGTGAGGGGTAACCCACAAACCTGCTGCAAGTAGCATGGTGAAGAAGACAGAACAGATGGAAATCAGGCTGGAGGAAAAGATGGAGAAGTTCTAACTTCTAGTTCTTTTCGATAAAGCATGTAATGGATGGAATACTGGACTAGATCAGGGAAAACTTGGGTTCAAATCCCTGCCCAACCACGACAAAACTGAGCGACGATTTGAAAATCCCTCTGTACAGACATAACCATCAACTATGGCTGGGTACACATTACGAGCTTAAAAGTCAGCTAGATTATAGAATAACTGTAGAGTTGGAAGGGACCCTGAGGAACTTCTAGTCTAGGCATAGGCAAACTCAGCCCTCCAGATGTTTTGAGACTATAATTCCCATCACCCCTGACCACTGGTCCTGTTAGTTAGGGATGGTGGGAGTTGTAGTCCCAAAACATCCTGAAGGCCGAGTTTGCCTATGGCTGTTCTAGTCCAACCCACGTGGGGATCAAACCTGCAACCTTGGGTGTTATCAGCACCACGCTCTAACCAGTTGAGCTATTGTTCTTCTTCTCCATTCAGACTGAAGCTGCTTTAAGGAAAAAAATGCTGCATTTCATAATACAGGATAGATATAGATTGAGCTTGCTTGAGGAAGGGCAGGATACACGTGATATTTTATTAATGGTAATATTGCAATATTTGATGAAATATATAAAAGATGCCATCATGAGCAGAAAGCAGTCTTTGGCAGAGCTTTCCCCTTGTTTGCCTCAGACAGACCCAGGGAGACAGCAGCTGAGATGATGATAATGTGAGGGCCCTATTCAAGCCTCTAGCTGCTCTTTGGCAGAGGTGCCAAAGAAGTCTTTCCCTTAATCTCTGCTGGCACAGGAGAAAGGATCTGAGATGCATTGGAGGGAATACAGGATCAAGGGCGAGACAGGAATCTGGGCTGAACCCCTGGATGGATTGTCAACCACCTCTCCTATTCTGTGCTTTAAGGGGAAATAGACTGCAGAGCGTTTAGTCTGTTATGCTACTGTACTGCCATTCGTATTTTGCACAGTCAGCACTTCAATCATGCCGCACACCTTAAAGGACAAAAAAGAGTTCCTGTGTGTAGAGGAAAGTGGTGGGATTCTTTGCTTCAATAATTGCTGTGTTTGCATGACCTTTTGCAGCGGTCGCAGCAGCTCATCACCAAAACATGCTTCCAGTTTCATGTTGAGCCTCATTGTTGAGCAGCAAGTCCGGCCTCATCATCCCATTTACAGGAAACTATAGCTGGCAGGCCAGGGCAATGAGGCCACTACCTAACCATGCAGAAATGCATGAACAGATAAAAATAGAAGATATTGCTTGGTTTTTCTCTTCTCTCCCCATTCTTCTTTCAGCTGATAAGCGTTTCAAAGCTGGTTCAGTAGCTCTTTGTCTGAACTCCTCTCTCAGAGACACACAGAATGGAAACACTGGTCAGCAGGTTTGGGACAGAATGTAGAGACACTCAACGGACAATTTGAAAGATTTGAGGCTAGATGTCTCTGCAGGCAGCAGTACAACTCAGGCGCAATTCAGTTCCGAGAGAAAATGAAACACATTCAGAATATGAAATATACTTTCTGCCACCATCTTGCAAGCATTTGTTAATTTTAATGGTACTCAGATTTGTTTGAAGACAAAAGGGTTTGTTTCCACCAACAAATTATAGTAGGACATCTGGGGTACGCAATTAGGCCAACTAATTATAAGTTACTCCACTGCATTCCATCCTTTGTGCAAAGAAGCCATTTTAGTCTAGGTTGAGAGAGTTCAACTTGCCCAAGGCCTCCTCATCAGCTTCCTGAGTAAGAAAGGATCTGAAACTGGGTCTTCAAGTCCAAAGCACTTGCTCAATTCTTTTGCTTTGGATGAGTCAACAGGACTACAGTTCTCTTTGTTGTTGTTGCTCATCCTGTCTGTCAGATTTAAATAACAACCTAGGTAACAGAATTCTGCTTCTGAAGCTTAAGGTAAAGGTAAAGGTACCCCTGCCCGTACGGGCCAGTCTTGACAGACTCTGGGGTTGTGCGCCCATCTCACTCAAGAGGCCAGGGGCCAGCGCTGTCCGGAGACACTTCCGGGTCACGTGGCCAGCGTGACAAAGCTGCATCTGGCGAGCCAGAGCCGCACACGGAAACGCCGTTTACCTTCCCGCTGGTAAGCGGTCCCTATTTATCTACTTGCACCCGGAGGTGCTTTCGAACTGCTAGGTTGGCAGGCGCTGGGACCGAGCAGCGGGAGCGCACCCCGCTGCGGGGATTCGAACCGCCGACCTTTCGATCGGCAAGTCCTAGGCGCTGAGGCTTTAACCCACAGCACCACCTGCGTCCCCTTCTGAAGCTTATAGGATTCTAATTTTCTGATCTGTGATGCTTTGCCTGGTATGCCCCACGGAGAGCCTCAAGGTCCATAAATAGCAACACCCTAGTGGTCCCGGGCCCTAAGGAAGTTAGATTGGCTTCGACCAGAGCCAGGGCCTTTTCAACTCTGGCTCCGGCCTGGTGGAACGCTCTGCCTCATGAGACCAGGGCCCTGCAGGATCTGATTTCTTTCCGCAGGGCCTGTAAGACAGAGTTGTTCCGCCTGGCCTTTGGCTTGGAGCCAGTTTGATTTCCTCCCTCTCTCTCTCTTTTTCCCCCCTTTCTTTTCCTTCTCCTCCTGCGATGAGGCTACATTTTAATATTTTAATGTTCCATTATTTTAATTGTTGTGTTTTATTTTTGTTTTTAAGTTTGTAATCATTCATCTTGTTTTTATTATTGCTTGTAAGCCACTCTGAGCCCGGCCTTGGCTGGGGAGGGCGGGGTATAAATAAAAAATTATTATTATTATTATTATTTGCATTGCATATTCCTGCTCTATAAATGACCCAGTGAAACACTTTCGATTCACTGGCTTTGGGAGAACAAAGTCCTCCTTCCAAGGAGGGATATAATCTGTTCTGGATATGTAATAGTCACAGCATCATAGAATTGTGGAGTTGGAAGGGACCCCTGAGGGTCATCTAGTCCAACCCCTTGCAATGCAGGAATCTCGTTTAAATCATAGTCCACTCAAAAGCTGATCTAACTATTTAGCAGGTAACGTTAGACTGCAGGTAGAGGTTAGCATTTTTGAAAGTCCTTCACACCCCAAGCGAAAAATTCGCTGCACACATAAAACTAGTACAAAATGTGGGAGAACATGAAAGTAAAATTGACTTTCTTCTCCAACTTAAAAGGAACTCTTCTTTGTGTTTCTTGCTGAACATAACCCAGCTCAAAATAACCATGATGGGAGGTTGTGTTGCTTAAATGCCAGGTCAGGTCACAATCCAAATGTCTTCACAGCCAATTCCACGAGAGGAGTGCAGCTTCTAAGTCCCCTTTCAAGAAGCAGCCCCTAAAATTCAGGGATCTTCAGAAGTGATCCCCATGCAGTCTGAAAAGCTCTTCTGGAAGAGAAAAAATATCGAGACACCCCCACTACTCAGGCACAAATTCTTTGGAGCAAGGACATAGGATTAGGGTCTCTTGTCACCATTGTACAATTTCAATATCCTTTTCTTACTTCTTCCACCTGCAATATGTTCCTCATCATAATGTGTGGGTTATGTATTATATTATTATGTACATATAATATGGAACGCAGGTGGCGCTGTGGGTTAAAGCCTCAGCGCCTAGGACTTGCCGATCGAAAGGTCAGCGGTTCGAATCCCTGCGGCGGGGTGCGCTCCCGCTGCTCGGTCCCAGCGCCTGCCAACCTAGCAGTTCGAAAGCACCTCCGGGTGCAAGTAGATAAATAGGGACCGCTTACCAGCGGGAAGGTAAACGGCGTTTCCGTGTGCGGCTCTGGCTCGCCAGAGCAGCGATGTCACGCTGGCCACGTGACCCGGAAGTGTCTCCGGACAGCGCTGGCCCCTGGCCTCTTGAGTGAGATGGGCGCACAACCCCAGAGTCTGGCAAGACTGGCCCCTACGGGCAGGGGTACCTTTACCTTTACCTTTACATATAATACATCTTAATACATTACAAAGATGGCATAATTACTGTAAAGCATCAGATGAAACACTGCTCAGGCCCTCCTAACTATTATTACTTAATAAATTAATGGGAGGGGAAACAAAAGAGTCTTGGTGTCATTTGTCCCCCACTTGTTCTAAATTAATTGGGACCTTAAATGGCTCTCTATCTCTCTGGGGAAGTAGTGAGATGCTTCAAGGCAGAAGTTCGTTCTCTCTCTCTCTCCTGAAAACTCTGATTTCAAGGAACACATTTCAAGGAACCATGGGCCATGCAGGCAGACTCTTCTCAAACTGGCCCAGCCACCAAAATCCCTGTCCTACCACCACACTTCATGAAAACCCAGCCATCTACCATACAGTACAGGTGTGGTTTGTTTGTGAGCAGTACCTGAGCTGGGGTACCATCCCAAGGCAGCATGGTGAGCAACGGGTGTCACTCAAGTAAACTTTCCTTCTTGAATTACCAGCTTGGCTTTAGTTTTCAGAGCAGAAGGGAATGGAAAATCCCTGCCCCACTCCTCCTAAAGCAGGTCTGCGTCTATCTACAGAACCTACAGGTTTTTCTGCTAAATGGGGATTATACAACTCTGCCTCAAACTGCTGGGCATATTTTTTAGCTGATTTTGCCCACCCCCTCACCTGCGCCCCTGGTGGGGGCCCACCGCACCACCCCCTAGCTATGGCCCTGGCTGGATCCTGAGCTAGTCCTGCTACCATTGTGTGATGGAAACAGTCCAAATCCAAGCATGTCCACTGTGCAAGCTTGTGAACTGGTGTAGCAAATCAGCATTCCCTGCCCTCTCAAGCAGGGTCCAGGGTCTTTGAATGACGGCATTTCCTCATACCTATCTGAGTTCTGAGACCTTTGGGAGAGACCCTTCTCTCAGTCCCACAACCCTCTATGATGAGGCGGAGTGAGGCAGTTAATATAATGA
Source organism: Podarcis gaigeae (assembly GCF_964106915.1). Lineage (NCBI taxonomy): Eukaryota > Metazoa > Chordata > Lepidosauria > Squamata > Lacertidae > Podarcis > Podarcis gaigeae. The sequence goes on from NC_139681.1 coordinate 3,693,310, forward strand.
TGATGATGCTTAAGCCCTGCTGCTGCTGGCTACCAATTTCAACTGCTTTGTCCCCACCCTTATTTCTGCTCCCAGGGAGACCACTCTCCCCGCATGCGCTGGCTCCCCCCTTCCCTCCCTACAGACAATGTTCGGCAAGTTGAACCAGCTGACTGCGGAAACTCTCATCAGCCACACAGAGCTTTCAAAAAGTGAGTGGGACAAATTTGCAAAAGGAGTAAGGGAACAAGAACTCCCAAAAGTAATGGCATTCTTCAGCTTTAATAACTGCCACTTATTCATAATTGATCAGAACTGCGTAAGAGTAAGATACTGCGCAACACTTGACATCTTCTCAAGAAACTATACACTAATTATGGTAATGTGAAGATGCTGAAGTCAGCAAATTAGCCCCCCCCCCCAGCTCATTTATATGCACAAGACTTGTGATTAACATACTTTACAAATCTTTTCTGCTGTGGACCCCAGTAAATGACTTGCAACCCAAGATCTAAGCTAGGGGTGCTCTGACGCCCACACAAACTTAAAATGGCTGCAGCTACGACATGAAGTGTTGATAAGGATTCCTTGCAGTCTCTGCTTACAGTTTTTCATCAAGTAGGACTCAAGCCTGCTGCTATCTGCATCGTCCCCATTCTTACGGACACTAAAATGTGAAGGAATGGAGGGAACTGCCTTTCTATGCAATATATGCACACACAAAAGATGAAGATCTCACATAAAAGTAACGTTGCATAGCTTGCTTGTGCTTTGAGGGAAAGAACTGACAGAAAAACTATTTTGATTTCACTTCTGCTGACCCAGGCCTGGTTTCTTTTGAATGGGTCGTGTCCTTTGCTCCTATGGTGTGTTTCTTTGTTTAGGGAAGCTTTTAATGTTTAACAGACCACTGCATTTTAATACAGTGGTACCTCGGGTTACAGACGCTTCAGGTTACAGACTCCGCTAACCCAGAAATAGTACCTCGGGTTAAGAACTTTGCTTCAGGATGAGAACAGAAATCGTGCTCTGGCAGCGCGGCGGCAGCGGGAGGCCCCATTAGCTAAACTGGTGTTTCAGGTTAAGAACAGTTTCAGGTTAAGAACAGACCTCCAGAATGAATTAAGTTCTTTACCCGAGGTACCACTGTACTTTATTGGAAGCTATCCAGAGTGGCTGGGTATAAATAAATAAATAAATAAATAAATAAATAAATAAATATCTCATTTGCTTTAACCTTTTACAGTGGATTATTCTGTTTCCCTGAACTGTAAAGAAATAACCAAGCTAAGGATGTCTTTCTTTATAAGGACCTGGAGTTTGGTTCCCATGATAGCACAGCTTTTTAAACTGAGGTACCCAGTTAAGGAATATCCATTTAAAACTGGCTTTGCAGACCTTTTAAGCAAAGGTCTGATTTTACAAGACTATTTCATACACTTCTTCAGAATCCATGAAATGCAGGATATCATATATAAACAAATGCTCTCTAAGTATCATGGTCGTACTTGGTACGTTGCTGTCAATTGTTTTGCGGAAAGGTTGGAAACTGGTTTTTCGGGACTGGGGGAAGAGGTTAGAGGTTCCAGCCATAATCCTGCTCTCCTAATGTCCAACAACAAGCCCTTGTCCCAGTCAACTCACAACAGAACAGGGAAACACAACGTGTTTTTTGTGACAGGGAAATCCAGGACTCTTTCATAGAGAACTTGGGGAACTGGGTGAAGGTTTGATGCATCACTGAAGAGACTCAGTGGCAAGGAGGTTGAGTGGTTAGACCAGGTACCTGTGGCAGCTACTTCCCTCAGATCCTGTTCTTCACATGCAGTTCAGCAGCGAGGGCGGATTTTGGCCTACATGATGTGTAAAATGTCTACTTACTTGCACTGCTGATCAATTTCACCATTTTAAGACGCTTGTCTTTATTCAGGTTTATATTCCCCTTCTTTCTACATCATTGTCTCTTCCTTCCCCCCAACCTCCAACACTACCAGTTAATCCTACAAGCAGCCACTGTTTTCTAAGGGGCACAAAAAAGGAAAACAAACAAATATCCTATCTTTTTGGTCTTAGAAATTAGGCCAAAGATCCGAAAGCCAGGAATTCATTTTTGCTATTATTATCTGTTCTGTTTTCTGCACTCTAGAGCTTATTCCAGTCCTGCCCCACTTCAACGAGCAGCTAAAGACTGCACAAAGATAGTAAAGAATCAAAGTTATTTTAATCCTATGCAAATTTTGAGTGATTAAATGAAACTGGTAGGTAATGTAATTTATGCTTATGTTTGCTGTTAGGTTGGTTTGCTTGTGTAGGCTGTGAAGCAGGCAATGTAAGCTGTTTTGAGGATTCATGGGAAAGCTGAAGAGGCCATGAAATTATAAAGTATAAATTTGCACAGCAGAAACTAGGCAGAAGGCTTGCTTTGATCTGACAGTTTCACATTAGCTTTGGAATCAAAGGGAAATCCCTGCAGAGAATGAAAGCATGCTAGGAATTCCAAAAGCGGAGACCAATTGTGAATCTTAGGCAGGCCTGGGGAAGAGACAGGTGCCAAAGCAGCTGCCAATCACCTGGTGTCAATCTTGTCACAACTAGAACTGGTGTGAAGTCAAGCCACAGCTGCAAAAGAAAGCTTGGGAGAACTCAAGAGTGTGAAGGAAGATGTCAGGCGGGGGCTCTGAGTTGGAAACTCAGGCCTGGTGAGCCGGATCAGTGCTGGGTGGAAGGGTCTTCATCACTGCATTTAATGCATTTATTTTATAAAATTTATATGCCACTTCATTGTAAAAAAACCAAACAAACCTCCAAGTGGTCTTTGCATCAAAACCCCCCAATTTCTGAATCAGGTCTGCCAAAAATTCACATTCCGGTCCTTGATCTGCCAAAGCTTGTCCTTGGCTCTGCCTACGGACCAGGAATTTTCAGTCACAAGCTCACATCCTTAATTGCAGCCAAGAGTCCAACTTTTTTTAAAGATTACTGAAAAGAAGGGGAGAGATGAAGCACTTGCAGAACAGCATTGACGGTCAACAGGATTTTTCTTTTAATTCTAAATGATTTGGAGAACTTTTCATTTGCAGTTCTGAAAATCGATATATTTTAACTGGATCATCTTGTTGATGTATTGCAATTTATAATGAAATGGCCATTGGCCATAAACAATAAAAGTCTGTCTGACTGAAGCAGTTGCAGCTCCTCTCCACTTTATCCTTATGTTCTTTTCTCCCCAGAGGGTGGCTGGATTCAAAAGATGATGGAAGTTGATCAGAAGACAGCAAAAGCTGTTGAAATTTGCTCTTCCATTTAACAATACAGGTGCAGGAGCCCTGTGTGATTTTACAACTGACCACCCAATGGCTACAGGGTGATAGGACAAGTAAAAGAAAAAAAGTTGATGCCATGGACTATAATGCACTTTAAAGGCCTGTAACTTTCTGAGAAGACTGCCTGAAAGACAGACAGAGGCGGCGCGAAACAGCAATGGCGGTCCTCTTCGCGCTGTGAAGAGGGGCTCCGCGAAAAAGGGTCGTCCGCTGCGGCAAAGCGGAGACCCATCAAGAAAAACCGCAGGCAGAGCGAGCCTGCGGCCGTGGGACTCGGCGGGCGCCTTGAGCCCCCCCCAGAAGCGGAGAAGGAGCCTCGTAAGAGGCTCCGGAACGTGAAAGGGGGAGCGGCGCTGTGAGTTCATCGCTCTTTTCGTGGAAGCAAAGCCGCGCTGCTGCTGATGATGAGCGCTGACCTTTCTTCTTGAAAATATCGGAATTGGAGCAACATACCCGTGAGTAAGGGGTTTAAATTCTTAATCTAAATTGGAGAAATTCGGCTGAAAACGGGAGGCGAGTAACAGGAAGTCCGCCTCCCGACTCTGCTAATTAGATCAAAGCAAGGGCTCTGAAGCGAGCTGAAGTGTTTAAAAGGGATTGTAAAAGTGGAAGAAAGAGTGCATTGATAGACTTTGCATTTCGAGGATAAAAGGGAAAGAATTGTGAAATTTATGGACTTTTGCCCTCTGGAACTGTCCCCCTATTTTTGAGCTAAACGGAGTTAAAAGGGGTAAACCCGTCATCGGGCTGCCAGTGTATAGAAGAGAACTGTCAAACTGCTGTCAAATTGACGACATTGTAGCAGAGATTTAAACTGTTGCATAGACTGAGACATTAATGTTTAACATTGTTGCTGGGACCTCTCTTGCACCTTGTGGCTGGATTCTAAGAGACTGGAAGCTTTGGAAACCTCCCTTTTGTGTTTTGGAACTACAAAAATTTAACATGGGGAATATAGGAACTTCAATGGCGGAAAATAGTTCCTTCCTTCTTTGAAACTTTGAAATACTCCCCCTAGAGGACTGTGGAAGTATAGTGGCCTGGGAATTGAACTTTATTGAAATTCTTTGTGGTTTAATTGTTTATACTTTGGACTTGTCTTTCTCATGGGACAAAAGATCATTTGACCTTGAACAGAGGCAGGTGTGGAATGAGCGGCTCAGGGAGAACAAGAGCAGCTAAAGCCAAAGATAAAGAAAAAGAGAAAAAATCTGGGCAACTCATGCAAACAACTTTAACTCATCATCGCAGATCATCCGTCCCAACTGTGCTGACAGCACAGGAGGTGGAATTTGTACAGCCTGCTGCAGAAGATATGGCAACTGGAGGATCTGAAACAGTTTTGAAACAAATTTTGGAACAACTGGCAGTTTTAAATCAAAAAGTGGATAATCAAACATCAAAAATTGACCAAGCCACATCCTCTATTGGCAAATTAACTGAACAGGTTTCGCAGCATACCCAGGCAATTGAGAAACTGCAAGGAGCTACGGCAGAAAACTACAAATTAGCTGTGGAAGCCAATCAAAAAGCAGAACAGGCGAATATAAAGGTTGATGAGATTAAAGGGGAAGTAAGGCCTCTGAAGGGACGCAGGTGGCGCTGTGGGGTAAAGCCTCAGCGCCTAGGACTTGCCGATCGAAAGGTCGGCGGTTCGAATCCCTGCGGCGGGGTGCGCTCCCGCTGCTCGGTCCCAGCGCCTGCCAACCTAGCAGTTCGAAAGCACCTCCGGGTGCAAGTAGATAAATAGGGACCGCTTACCAGCGGGAAGGTAAACGGCGTTTCCGTGTGCGGCTCTGGCTCGCCAGAGCAGCGATGTCACGCTGGCCACGTGACCCGGAAGTGTCTCCAGACAGCGCTGGCCCCTGGCCTCTTAAGTGAGATGGGCGCACAACCCCAGAGTCTGGCAAGACTGGCCCGTACGGGCAGGGGTACCTTTACCTTTACCTTTAAGGCCTCTGAAAAGACAGGTAGGGGAACAACAAGCCTACCTGTCATTGGTTGAATTGAAAAGTAAAGAAAATAATCTCAGGATAAGGGCTATCCCGGAACTGGAGAAAGACAACCTAGAGGGATTTCTTACACTTTTGTTCTCCAAATTCTGGGGAATTGAGGAAGAAAAGGACTTTAAAATTGTGACAGCCTTTAGACTGGGAAAATCTGTAAAGAAAGACAAGTCCAGAGACTGCTTAGTTATTCTGAGATCAAGAGAAGAGAGGGATAAGATATTAGGCCTACATTTCAAGAAATCTTTGGAGATAGAAGGCAAAAAGGCTGAAATTTACAGAGATATACCCAAATATCTCTTGGAACTTAGGACTGCCTATATAGACTTGACTAAATTGTTGAGACACAATGGAATTCCCTATAGGTGGGAGTTTCCACAAGGACTATCATTTACTTACAAAGGAAGGAAAATAAAAATTAAATCACCTGAAGACCAGCAGAAGTTCCTATACGACCACGAGGAGGACCTGCAAAAAGGAGCTGCAGCTTCTTGGCCTCCACCACCACCGGGACCATCTCCAAAGCCTACACCGCCTGGATCTGGACCAACATTACCACCTCCGGGATCGGAGGGAAACTTAGATACCCCATTGTAGGACCCGCCAACTGAACCAGGATGTCTCTGCAGCTTCTTAGCTGGAACATAAATGGCGGAAACTCCCCGGAGAAAAGAAAAAAAGTTTTTCACATCTTGAAAAAGGAACAATTGGACGTTATTTGCCTACAAGAAACACATGTGACAAGGCTCCACAGAAAAGTGCTAATTAATAAAAGACTAGGCCAAGAATTTATTTCTTCGGATAAAGTTAAGAAAAGAGGAGTGGTGATATATGCAAAGGAGAGCCTGTCACCGAAATTCTTATTTAAAGATGAACATGGCCGAATTTTGGCGATTGAAATACAGACACAAGGAGAAAAATTTTTGATATTAGGAATATACGCTCCAAATGAGGGAAAATCGGAATTTTTTAGGAAGCTGCATGAGACTATGCTGGATTACTTGGACTACAATAACATCATTATGTTGGGTGATATGAATGGGGTTGTGTCTGTAAACATGGATAAGTCACAAAGTGTCAACATATCGAAGGATGGCAGACTACCTAAAACTTTTTTTGAAATGACTGACAATATGGACTTAATTGACATATGGAGGGTTAAGAACCCTCTAGGGAAAGAAGGAACTTTCTTTTCTGAAGCTCATCTGACATGGACACGAATCGACCAAATAAGGACAACTAGAGGACTGGTACCTAAGACTAGAAAAGTGGAAATCTGCCCAAAAACTTGCTCCGACCATAACGCTTTGAAAGTGGAATTGAGACTAAATACAACCGGATCCTTTAGATGGAAAATGAATGACACCATATTAAGAGACCAGGAGATTGTGAAGAAGGCCCAAAAAACCTTAAAGGACTATTTTGAGATAAACTTGAATACCACTGTGGAAAAAAGAATAATCTGGGACGCAAGTAAAGCAGTCATGAGAGGGTTTCTAATACAACAAAACACGATTAAGAAAAGACTCTGGAATGAAAAGAAAGAGAAGATATTGGAGAAAATAAGAGAAGGAGAGAAAAAATTAAGATCTAGGCCTAAGTCAAAGGATGTGCTAAGAGAAGTGAAATTTTTCCAGGCGCAATACTCGAATTTGATAAATCAAGAGGTGGAATGGAAAATTAAACAAATGAAACAAAGATCCTTTGAATCGGCGAATAAGTGTGGGAAACTGCTAGCATGGCAGTTGAAAAAGAGACAAAAACTTAATACAGTTACAAATCTAGAGATTGAAGGGAGAATGGTTCAGAAACCTGAAGAAATTAGAAAGTGTTTCCAGAGATATTTCAAAGAACTTTATTCACAAGGGCCGCAAAAAGCTTCCGAGGTGGATCAATTTCTTAAAATTAATGGATTACAAAAAATATCCCAGGAAATGAGATCAATCCTGAATTGTAACATCACACAGCAAGAAATTGAAAGTGCCATTCAGAATCTCCAATTGGGCAAATCTCCAGGCCCTGATGGACTAACCTCCAAATACTACAAGGTTTTAAAGGATTATTTGATACAACCCTTGATGGAGGTTTGTAACCAGATCATGGAGGGGAGGAAGGCACCGGAAACGTGGAAAGAAGCTTTCATCACATTGATACCTAAACTAGAAACTGAAAAGACTCAGCTTAAGAACTACCGCCCCATCTCACTCCTAAATGTGGATTACAAAATTTTTGCGGATATCCTGGCAAATAGATTTAAAAAAGTATTAAATGAAGTGATCCATAAGGACCAGGCTGGCTTTCTCCCTGGTAGGCATTTGTTTGACAATACAAGAAACATTATTGATATTTTGGAGCTTCTACAAACAAATCTTAACACTAGAGCGGTCTTAATTTTTATTGATGCAGAGAAGGCCTTTGATAATATTTCTTGGATGTTTATGAAGAAAAATTTGGAAGGGATGGGAGTGGGGTGGGGGTTTGAAAATGGTATAGAAGCAATCTATTCAGAACAAAAAGCGAAATTGATTGTAAACAATGTGGTGACAGAGGAGTTTAAAATTGAAAAAGGGACACGCCAGGGGTGCCCCCTATCCCCCCTATTGTTTATTTCAGTTCTGGAGGTGTTGCTAAACATGATTAGAAAGGACCGGTTGGTTCAGGGAATTGAGGTCGGAGTGAAACAATATAAATTGAAAGCATTTGCAGATGACCTGGTATTAACATTACAGGAACCAGTCTCTAGCACTAAAAGAGTGTTAGAATTAATTTCTGACTTTGGTCGGGTGGCGGGATTTAAGTTAAATAAGCAAAAAACTAAAGTTTTAGCAAAAAAATTTGACAGTTACAGAAACAGATGAGTTCTCTAAAGAAACAGAACTAAATGTGGTTAAAAAAGTAAAATACCTAGGGGTGCACTTGACCTCCAAAAATTTGAATTTGTTTAAAGACAACTATGAGAAATGTTGGTCAGAAATTAAAAGAGATTTGGAAATATGGTCAAGATTAAAACTTTCCTTGTTAGGCCGAATAGCTGCTGTAAAGATGAATGTATTGCCGAAAATGTTATTCTTGTTTCAGGCCCTACAGATCGTGGACAAGGTGGAATGTTTTGGAAAGTGGCAGAAGGATATCTCTAAGTTTGTTTGGCAGGGCAAAAAGCCCCGAATAAAGTTTAAGATATTAACTGATGTGAAAGAAAGAGGGGGATTTGCCCTGCCAGACTTGAGGTTATATTACGAAGCTGTAGCCTTCTGCTGGTTGAAAGATTGGATTTTGCTGGAGAACACTGATATCCTAGATCTGGAAGGGTTTGATAATGCGTTTGGGTGGCATGCATATCTGTGGTATGACAAGGTTAAAGTGCACAAATTGTTCAAAAACCATATTGTCAGAAGAGCAATTTTGATGGTCTGGACAAAATATAAAGACTTATTGGAGAGTAAGACTCCGAGGTGGCTCTCACCGGTGGAGGCCAAGGCACGTAAGAGACTTAACATGGAGGCCCACTGGCCTAAATATTGGGAAATAATTGAGAAAATTGGAGACAATTGGAGGTTGCTGAGCTTGGAAAAACTGAAAACCAAGGTGCGAGATTGGTTGCACTATGCCCAAATCCAGGAGGTCTTTAAAATAGATAAAAAGGTTGGATTCCAGGTGGAAAAATCGAAACTAGAGACAGAATTGTTAGAGCCAAAAAATAAACTACTTTCGAGAATGTATAACTTGCTGCTTAAGTGGAATACACAGGATGAGACAGTCAAATCCGCCATGATAAAATGGGCGCAGGATGTGGGGCACAACATTATGTTTGCAGACTGGGAAAGGTTATGGAACACCGGAATGAAATTTACGGCATGTAGTGCCTTGAAGGAAAACATTATGAAAATGGTATACCGGTGGTACATGACCCCAGTCAAACTAGCTAAGATATACCACCTGTCTGACAATAAATGTTGGAAATGCAGAGAGGCGGAAGGGACATTTTTTCACCTCTGGTGGACTTGCCCGAAAGTGAAGGCCTTTTGGGAGATGATCCATAATGAACTAAAAAAGGTACTTAGATTTACCTTACCTAAGAAACCGGAGGCCTTTCTTTTGGGCATTGTAGACCAGAGAGTACTTAAGAAAGATAGAATCTTTTTTATGTATGCTACCACGGCAGCCAGGATCTTGATTGCAAGGCATTGGAAGACACAAGATCTACCCACACTGGAGGAATGGCAATCGCAGTTGATGGACTACATGGAATTGGCCGAAATGACTGGCAGAATCCGAGACTTGGGAGAAGAAACAATCGAGGAGGACTGGATAAAGTTTAAGGACTATTTGAAAAAATACTATAAGCTGTATGAATGTTAAAAAAAAAATGCACCTTTTAGGAAATTTTAGCTTCAGCAAATGTAAGTTAATGAAATGGAAATTAAGACACAAGAATTTAGAGGTAAAATAATGAAACAACTTTATTGTGTTTAAATATAAAACGTACAAAAATTGAGTTATAGTATATTTGAAATTAGGGAACACGATAAAATGCAAGATACAATAAGTTTTGAAATAAGTTAACAAATTGCTGATGTTTTATAGTACAGAGAATGCAGGGTTTGGAGGTTGCGGGGAAGTCCTTTAGATTTGATGAAAAAAGAACATGGAAATTTGTTATTCTCTTTTTATACTTTCTTATATCTATCCTTTATTCTTTTTTCTGTATTTCTTAAACTCAATAAAAATATTATAAAAAAAAAGAAAGACAGACATATTGAGGTCTTCTTGCTGAAAAGCTTTTATTGTCAAAACAAAAAAATTCCTTCCAGTAGCACCTTAAAGACCAACTAAGTTAGTTCTTGGTATGAGCTTTTGTGTGCATGCACACTTCTTCAGATACGTATCTGAAGGTATCTGAAGAAGTGTGCATGCACACGAAAGCTCATACCAAGAACTAACTTAGTTGGTCTTTAAGGTGCTACTGGAAGGAATTTTTTTTGTTTTGACTATGGCAGACCAACACGGCTACCTATCTGTAGCTTTTATTGTGTTTGTATTTTCTGTCAAGTAACTTTTAAAATCAAAAGTTAGTATCTGAAGTTGGTATCTGAAGAAGTATGCATGCACATGAAAGCTTATACCCAGAACAAATTTAGTTGGTCTCTAAGGTGCTACTGGACAACTGTTTAATTTATTTTAAAATCAAAGTTTGCTTTCAATTGGAAACTCGGTTTGTCCAGAGAGACTGTCTTATGGCTTCTGCATAGAGATGGTGAAATGAATAGTTGACAAACTGGGACATTTCCTAGGAAACCACTCTACTGCTTGTTAGGAAAAGTCTCTCTCTCAAGTTTTGAACTGGATTTTATGTACAGATAATCTAGTCAATATAATAAATATATTTATTAGGTCTGCAATATTGAGTTAAACATTTTAAAAAGTCCCCTGGTTTAATCAGGCGACAATCTGGCTTTTTTTTTTTTTTTAACAAAATGACTTTTTATAGCAGATGTACACAAATTTTGAGAGGCACTTTAAGGAGTGGCATTGCCTCTTCTCTGCTGTACAAGACAGAATGTCTCTTCTAAGACGGGGCTTGCTGTGGCCTGGGTGTGCACTGCGTAAAAACAAAGTATGTTTCTCCCCTTCCTCAAAACTCATATGCACACACATTTTATTAATTTAAGCCATTTTTTTCTGTAACAAACAGCATGCTCTTTTTTGCTGCAACAACAGGCTATCCTAGCACCTGGGCACATATATGCCCAATATTCGCCTGGATGCAAATTAAGTGAGCAAAGGTCTTGCATCTCACAAGTCAGTGTCACTTCAGGTGGCTAATCAAAACAGCTAAGTAGTGACATATGCCAGGGGGCATTAGAGCAGCTTACCTACAAGGCAAGAGAAAAAATAGACCCCAAGTCCAAATAAGGAAAGGCTGGCCACGGAGGTCAAGGCATTATCATGGTGTTTGTGTGTGATTAAGGAGTTTGTCAAGGTGGATTCACAGACTAGGGAACAGCAAGCAGTAGCTCCAGGGCCAAATCAAGTCCGCTATCAGTAATGCTATTTTCTTGCCCCCTTTAGTTGTCTATGCCTACCCCTGACCTGTTATGCTCCATCTCATCCTTAAAGTGGCCCACCAATGAGAAGCTCAGAGTAAAGGAAAGCAGAGCGAGTATATTGATTTGAGCCACTGGTTCTTGCTAACCTCTGCAAGGCTGAAGGACCAGACAGCTCTGCAAGGGTGTCTGGTTGATTTGGCTGGTGCACAAACTGATGCCCTGGTTGACCTCCAGAAATCAGAGATGACCCAGACAACCAACACAATCACTTCTTATTCTCAGATCTAATAATACTATGAAATGGTTGGGTTGATGAGTAGGACTTAGATGGTGGCAAACTCTTAAAAAAGTATTAACAGTGGCTAGAAACAGGTGGGCAGATTCTTCTAAAGAAGACCTTCCTGGACCCTGGTGATTTCACCAGTGATCACTGAGTTGCAAATCTCTTTTTCTTGGTTCAAAGTGTGTAGATGTGAGGCTCCAGGTATCCGCTCATTTTCTGGAGCCATTTTTATCTGCCTTCTTCTAGGCAGACTGGGAACTGAAGTGGCTTTGGTCAGCCACTGGTCAAACAGTAATAGGAGAGTGACAGAAGGCATGTGTCCATTCCCTGACACCTCACATCAGCATATAATCAGCCATAATATTTTTCAAAAATGCCTGTCTGGTTTGGATACACTGCTTTATACTTATTCCTACCTGATGATCATTTGCAGAATGTTGGGCTGGGCGGCTGCAGTTTGGCACCGGGGCAGCTATGCTACAGTGCTCCACGGACTTCTGCACTGCCCCCCAGGCTACCTATCAATTATATGAAACCACTGAAAGAAGTCATCAGAGGAGCTGGAGGTAGATTTCATTATGGAGATAACACCCATCTCTCTCTCTCTCTCTTACATGTGGTCCAGATGTAATCATGGATACTCTGTGCAGATGCCTAGAGTTAGTAACAGGCTAGATGAGAGCTAAGAATCTGAAGTTCAATCCCAAAACAGATTGGCTGCTAATATTATCAATCTAGGAAAGTAGTATTCAGCCTATTCCTTATGGGGACCACCCCCTCTTAAAGACTAGGCGTATTAACAACTACTGCCCTGCCACAAATCCCCCCCCCTTTGGGCAAAGTACTTGAAAAGGTCATGGTGACACAGCTGCAGGCTTAAAGGGGAGTGACGGGATAGCGTAGATGTGACCCCGTGACTCTTAATAAATCTGCCATTGGCTTTTGATACCATCGATTATGATATCCTTCTAGGTTGTCTATGGAAGATGGGATTTGGGTGGCACTATTATACAGAGCTTCCTGTCTTATCTCCAGGGATGGTTACGGCACTGGCTGAGTTTTTCTCAGTCCCCTGGGTCTTGAGCTATGGGATACTACAAGGTGCTATGCCGTCCCCAATGCTACTGAACACTACATGAAGCTGCTAGGAGTGGTCACTACGAGATCTGGCATGAGGTGGCATCAGTACACCAATGATACCCAACACTGTTTCTCTGAAACATCTGAATTGGGGATGCCTGAGAAGATGACTGGATGCAGCAGTGGGCATGAAGAAAAACGTGTGTGAATCCTGGCAAGATGGAGGCTTTGCGGATGTTTCCTGGCTCTGAAAATTTGGTAAGCTGCTTGCCTTGGATGGGGTCACACTCTCCCTGAAGGAGCAGGTGTGTAATCTGAGGGCACTCCTGGATCCACCCATCCCTGGATGCACAGGTGTCTGTGATGGCTAGGAGTGCCTTTTACCAACTGTTCCTGGATTGGGACAGCTTGGCCACCGTTGTCCATGCATTGGTAGTGCCACAGTTGGACCACTGCCATGTGCTCTATGTGGGGCTGCCCTTCAGGTTGGTGAAGAGACTGTAGCTGAAGTGGCCAGGTTGCTTGTGGGAACCTGCATATAACATCTTGCTTCTGGGAGTTCCACTGGTTGGCAATTTAAGAATAAGAGCATGTGGCCTGTCTAGCCAAGCAGGACCTGAGTGCAACAGCACTCTCCCCTCTTAAGGTTTCCTGACCATGGAAGCCGAGTAGAGCCATCGGAGTGAGCAGCCACTAATTGTCTTCTCTGCTACCAGACTAAGATAAAGGTGCTGGTACTAACATATAAGGCCCAATACAGCTCAGGCTAATTTAGAGACTGTGTTATCCATTATTTATCCAGCAGGTCACTGTGGTCTGCAGAAGAGCTGCTCCTACAAGTTCCAAAAGTTCAGAAGCCCACTCCATGGCAACTCAAAGCAGGGCTTTCGGCATGGCTACCTGTTCTGTGGAACAGCATTCCTGTTGAGATTTGACAGGTGACCACTACTTGCACTTTCTAGAAACGGTTTAATACATTTTTTTTCCATGATGTGGTTTGCCACCTGGATGAATGGGTCTCTGCCATTGCTGTCTTTTTTTTTATTTAAATAATCTGCTGATTTTTATTGCACATGGCCTTGAGAGAGTTGCATAAAGAGGATGAGTAAATTCATGCTCCTGCTCCTCCTCCTCCTGGCTCAATTAAAGGTGCTGTTTTTGGCCTTCAAAATCCTAAACATCCTGGGATTTGGGTTCCCAAGGGACTGCATTATTCCACACAAGCCTGCCCAACCAACCACTGGAGGCCCTTCGCCCCTGCATTCAGCGCCCAGGAGAGTGGCTAAAAAAGAGAAGGCATTTTCAAGGGGGGGGGGACAATTTAGAGTTCCTCCTTCCTTTCCCAGACCACCACTTCTCTGCTTTCAACTGAATGCCACCCCCACCATAGTGTTTCTAGTCAAAAATATTTTTTAAAGTCTTTTGAGGTTTCATTTCACACACGTGCATATAACATTTAGTAAGGCCCAGATTTAGATTATAGTCATAACTTGGTCTGCTTCTCTCTTTTTTCTTCTTCAAACGCCAACATCAATAATGGTTAAACCTTAGTGATAATATAGGGAACTCTGGCATTTTTTATTTGTATTTTTTTTTTTAATGGCAGAGATTCCTTCAGCAAATCTCTCTCCCCGTGATTTATTTCTAGCTACAAATATATTTAACAACCCACTTCAAGTGTTTCTCTCCCCCCCCCCCCCCAATCATCAAGACACATGCAGCTTTTCCTGTTCCATAACAAACCACCCTCCCCTGGGAAAGGAGAAACTACACCTACTTTCTCAACAAGCAAAGCAACCAGGAGACATAGTTTCCCTAGATCTTCACAGTCATTGCCAGTGAGAATGAAATGAGAGAAAACTGTGTTTGTCAGCACTAACAGAAGGGCTAGAAGCATGAAAAACCTGGAAGTTTCCTCTCATATGAAAATCAGACCAAGAATTCAAACTGTGTTGTGCCTTGCTGCTGTGTGTGTGCACAGCACACGCGCTTTAAAATCTGAGCCAGAAGTGATTGTTTGCCGTGCTGGCTGCGTTGGCTCTTGTGGAAGAAATTCCTGGTGCCTGCCTGCCTGCCTGGGGGATATGCAAGACCGTACCTGTTCCAGGTGGCGTTGGAGCAGACCCGTCGCTGCTGGGTCCCCCGCTCATCCAAGGCGGCCGGCTCTCTCTTGCCCAGATCACTGAGGCTGGGCGAACTCATGAACTTCAACCTGCGAAGAGTCCTCATGGTCAAATGTGTTGTTTTGTGCGTGGCAGCTAGAGAAACACCATCCTTTTTACAACACACACACACGCAGCTGGAGCAGCAGCTTCTCCGTTTGCTGTTCAAAAATGAAACTTAAAAAAACAAAACAAAAAACAGAGAAGAGAGAACCAGTCTCTACAGAACACACCTCTGCCAGCAAGAAAACAAACCTTTAATCAGATCAACTCTGACGTCATAAATTGTGGTTAATAATTTCTCCAGGCTTTTTTTTTTTTTTTTAAAGCTGAACTCCTCATTGCTGTTCTTTACATATTAAGGGGCCCTTTAAACCGGAAGGTTGTGCAAAACTTTTCTCATCCCCATTGTAAAAAAACCTGAGAATCTCATTCCGCATGCATGTTCCACCTGCCATAGTAAAAGCTTCACTGAATTCTCAAGAGGCCCCCCCCCTTTCTCTTGTAACCGGAGCCAATAAGGGAGGGGGAAGCAACCCACTAAGGGTGACGTATGGAGGAGATTGCATAGGGAAGTTTCGTAACCACCAATTCTTTGCCACATTACAACACACAAACACTCTCTCTCTCTCTCTCTCTCTCTCTCTCTCTCTCTCTCTGTGTGTGTGTGTGTGTGTGTGTGTCTTTCACCAGGGCAAATAACAAATCTACTTGTCTAAGAGGTTGCTTAAACTGAAAGCACAAGATAAGCCTCCTGGGCAAAACAGGAGGTCGCTTTAAGGAGATGTGGGTGCTTTTGAAAAAGCATTTCAAAGATGTCCTGCAGCGCTGGTTGCTGGGGGCGATTCCACCTCGTAACAGCTTCAAAAGCAAAGTTTTACAATGGGAGGGGGGCATATTTGGTCTCTAAAACACCACAACCTGAAGAAAAAGACAGAGATGACTCAGCTTGAAATTTTAAAAAATGGGAGGAGATCAGCAGCATATATGACAGAGCAAAGCCGTTTGCAGTTGAAATAGCCTAACAAGAGCCTCCGCTCTTACTCTAAGGCAGGGGTCAGCAATCTTTTTCAGTCGTGGGCTGGTCCACTGTCCCTCAGACCTTGTGGGGGGCCGGACTATTTTTTTTTTTTTTGGGGGGGGGGGTGGAATGAACAAATTCCTATGCCCCACAAATAACCCAGAGGTGCATTTTAAATAAAATGACAAATTCTACTCCTGTAAAAACACGCTGATTCCCGGGCCGTCCGCGGGCCGGATTGAGAAAGTGATTGGGCCGGATCTGGCCCCCGGGCCTTAGGTTGCCTAGCCCTGCTCTAAGGCAGGCCACGTATCCACCCAAAGTGGGAATTTAAGTATCCTGGCATCCTGAGATTTTCCATTCTCTTGTAAAAATATTCTACAACTATCTAGGTACACTGAAGAGAACCTATAGGCAGTTATCTGGTCACAATACTCCCCTAACCCCAAATCACAAAATAAATGCACAGTATTAGGGGCCCCTCTGCTCCCAAACCACTCACGTTGAACAGATCTCTTGCAAGAACAGTTTATTTTGGTAGGTAAGTGCCAAAAACATCTGCACCTGCCTCTCAGCCCTGATTTGCATGTTACAGTTTAACAAACACATCATATGTCAACCATGTGCTTTTGTGGTAAACTCCAGTTGTCTAATCTGCAGTTGGGGGTTGTTTCTTTCTACTCAATTTACTATTCAGTGTCAAATGCTTATAATAATGATATTAATCACTATGAACAAACACCCCATAACAAGTAAAGAAGCTACTGGGATTTATTTCAAACAAAAACAAAACCATAATTTATAATCTAGAAACAAATGCAAACAACTGAACGAAGGAGCCCCCAAAGGAGAGCCCATAATAAGTGGGGTTGTTAGGGGGGGCTGACCCGTGTCTTTGGAAGATGCAGGAGGGGAGAAGGAAGGAAACGTACAGGGATTCTAAGTTTCATGTTCAAAACTCTCCACCCCAAGGTGGACTTCACTAAATATGATTTTGAGTGGGCACATTGAGCACTACCTGCCAAGCCAAAGAATGTGCTCCCCAAACCCCACGCCATTACGTGTTTTGTGAGATTCACAAAAATGGATTGAGATTCCTGCACTGCAGGGGGTGGACTCGATGACCCTTGGGGGATCCCTTCTGACTACATGATTCTATGAAATTCTAGGATTCCATGAAAGGGGGAGATCTGTCGTGGCCTTGCCCATTAAGGAACATTACATATAACGTACAACGGTGATGGTGTTCCCAGAAACTCTTGAGAAAGTGCAATACGTTTAGGAGGAAAAGATCTACTATAGATGGGGCTTCCCATTTTAGCTATGGTTGGCAAATAGACAAAGGATGTATTTTCTGCTGTTTGGATGGATTTTATTAAATACACTAATCAAAGTCACAACGCCAGATCGTATCTGTCTGTGATCATATATGGCTGAGAGAGAACAAATGACATGCAAATGTGACCAATGGGCATAAATACCCCTGGAGACTAACAATAAAAGGTAAAAGGTAAAGGTAAAGGTACCCCTGCCCGTACGGGCCAGTCTTGACAGACTCTGGGGTTGTGCGCCCATCTCACTCAAGAGGCCAGGGGCCAGCGCTGTCCGGAGACACTTCCGGGTCACGTGGCCAGCGTGACATCGCTGCTCTGGCGAGCCAGAGCCGCACACGGAAACGCCGTTTACCTTCCCGCTGGTAAGCGGTCCCTATTTATCTACGTGCACCCGGAGGTGCTTTCGAACTGCTAGGTTGGCAGGCGCTGGGACCGAGCAGCGGGAGCGCACCCCGCCGCAGGGATTCGAACCGCCGACCTTTCGATCGGCAAGTCCTAGGCGCTGAGGCTTTAACCCACAGCGCCACCTGCGTCCCCTAACAATAAGACACTTCAGTAAAAAACAAACAAAAACAAAGAACAATTTTGCAAACTGCAGTACAATAAAGAACAGTAACAAAGCAAGCAGTGACTGGTCTCTCATGCATCACTATTCCAGTATTTGACTGGAAAGAAGTGGTATCCATTGAAATCAGGTTAGCGATAATACAGCCCTCCAAAACCCAGCGTGGGTAGTTGAGAGGTGATGAACTCTCAAGAAGTATTTATGAAAGTTAGAAACGGAAACCACATCATGTCAAATATAGCCTGGCTCCTTGCTTTCCACATATCATGTGCTAATATTTCCATGAGAGCAAGACACAAAACATGCTTAAACCAACTTGCAACTAAAAAAAAGTCAGAGGACATTTCCCAGCCTCTACCTTTCGCTAATCTGCCTACAACCCCTAGTGGTGCAGCAACAAAACTGCTAGCACATTTGCAAAGCTAAGCAGGCTCTGCTAAGTTTCAAATTAGATGAGGGACCGTGTCTTGAGATCTCAGAGTCCTGAAAGTTCCCAGGGGCTCCAGGCACTTCCCCTGAGTTTGCTTTCCTTGGATTGAGTTTGCTGTATGATAAACAGTGGTACCTCGGGTTAAGTATTTAATTCATTCCTGAGGTCCGTTCTTAACCTGAAATTGTTCTTAACCTGAAGCACCACTTTAGCTAACGGGGCCTCCTGCTGCTGCTGCTGCGGCACAATTTGTTCTCATCCTGAAGCAAAGTTCTTAACCCGAGGTACTATTTCTGGGTTAGCGGAGTCTGTAACCTGAAGCATATGTCACCTGAGGTACCACTGTATGGGTTATGTGAGTTAATGATATATGGTTTATTTATTCATATATACCATCTAGCTTGGGACGCGGGTGGCACTGTGGGTTAAACCACAGAGCCTAGGACTTGCCGATTGTCTCCCCGCGACAGGGTGAGCTCCCGTTGCTCAGTCCCTGCTCCTGCCCACCTAGCAGTTCAAAAGAACGTCAAAGTGCAAGTAGATAAATACCGGTAGGTACCGCTCCGGCGGGAAGGTAAACGGCATTTCGGTGCGCTGCTCTGGTTCGCCAGAAGCAGCTTAGTCATGCTGGCCACATGACCCGGAAGCTGTACACCGGCTCCCTCGGCCAATAAAGCAAGATGAGCGCCACAACCCCAGAGTCAGCCACGACTGGACCTAATGGTCAGGGGTCCCTTTACCTTTACCATCTAGCTTATTTACTCATCTAGACCACCTGAGTCTACAATTGAGGGGCTCACATAATACCCCAAGAGGGTCTTGATTCTCCCACAGCCACAGCCTTGAATCCCAGCAAGAATCAGGCATGACTCTGTTTCCCAGCTGCCCAGCCTACAGCCTGCAGTCCTGCCCAGCCTGCTTCTAGCTTCACACACAACCCTGCTTTTGTTTTTCTAACTAGCGGACAGTTATTCTCTGGTACAGAGCCACTTCCTTTGTTACCTTAATGACCCACACTTTGAAGGCCCTTATAGTCCTTGCCTGGCTAATTCAGCAATTGAATCCCTGCTGGATCCAGGAATGGGGAAGGGATCCAGGCAAACAGCCTACCCCCACCCCCATATTTACAACACCAAGTTCTTTATGGACGAGGTTGGGGCAAGTGAAAATATAGAAAGGAGAGCTGAAGGGGCTGCTTTTGGGACCACCTGGTTAGTTAATTTAGAAAAATTATCTCAGAATTGTGCCAGATGCTATTGAATATGACTGTTGGTGATTTGCAAGGTCTGCAGAGTGAGAGACAGATCTGGGAGAAACGTTTTCTGATTCAACCTGAGAAAGGAACTCTTTGGCACGGTGTACCATACCAAGCAATCTCAGCATCACTGAAGCCTCTCTGAAACTAATTTGCTGTTGGTACTTCACTCTGGAAGAATTAAGTCATGCTAGCCCATCCCTATCGCCTGCATGCTTAGAGGAACACGAATAAAATGAATCTGGGTCTTCGAAAGATAACGGGTGCTGTGGGTAGATGGTTCCTATGCCTGTTCTGCACAGAACTATACTCCCTCTAAAGGAGCAGTGACATATCTTGGGGGTAGTCCTGGATTCATCCTTGTCTGCCATTGCATTCAGGGATGGCGCTAGGCTACTTCCATTCCAGATGTTATGGAGAAACAGCTGCAGGTCATCAGCCTAACTGGGTCCTTCTGGACAGAAAGAAGAACAAGAGACATTCCATTCAACTTGAGGTGTGCTTGAGGAGGACACACTTCCTGGGCTCTAAAGACATGGAGGTGGGGGTGGGGGTGCTCACGTGACCCCCAGTGCCCTTCCATGACATCAATAAGCAGTGAGGGGCTTAAGGAGGTGAATCCACACCTTCCCCTCATTTTCTGTTTTTCTTCTCCAACTGATGCAACACCCCAAGGCTCCTGGAGGCAGCTGAGCATGCTCAGTTCTTCCTGGGTTCTTTGAGGGGGGGGGTGCCCCACTTTGGTTTGTCAACGTTTGGTGTTTCTGCATACCTCGCGCCCTAAGCAGTCATCCTCCTGCATCTTTCTCCTGCCCCTGGGTGCCTTCAAAATTCCACCTCACAGGGAGGGAAATGTGCATGCTTGGCTCTCATTGAGCTTTCGGTTTTTTTCTTTATCGTTTTTCTGCCAAGTATGCAGAAATCCCTGCCTAGTCTGGTCCCGTTTCACTGCCTTGATGACAGGTACAGGACCACCAAGTTTGCTATTAGAAGGGATGGTGATAAGGAAGAAGATGATTTAACACTTCAGAAACTCTGTCCAATGTGCAGATACTTTTAAACTGATGTATAAGATCAGGGAAAGTTCATCTAGTAACAACTGATAATGAAACAGTTGAAATTCCCTGCTCACCAGTTCTGTGCTGTGTAAATTGTTCCTTAGCTTGCCTACCTTGCAGAATGTTAATTGGCTCTCTGAACAGGGTGACCTTGAAGTATCAGCCGGAGAACCACAGAACTGTCTCCTATGCTTATATATGGTGCGGGGCCTGCCATTGCCTGGGAAATCAGAACTGTGGGTTGTGCAGAACCACACTTTCCCACAGCCCTATTTCACAACTCAAGATTCTTCCTCTTAACTGCCTTGATTTTAAAAACCACACACACAAGTACCCACGCGGCAAGATAAAGATAGGCCACGAAAATGGCCTGCCAGAAGGGGATGGAGCCAGAACTTTGGGAGGGAGAATAAAAGGAGCCGTTTCAGAGAGAGGATTCTGATGGGGAGACGGTTTAAGAGAGAGCAGGAGGGAGAGAAAGAGGGTTGGTCCTGGTCTGCGTGTGTAACATCCGCCCTGGGAAAAATATCTTCAGCTAGAGAAAGGAGTCTCTGAGCTTAGATAGGAAGACGGTGTTGAGTGTCTTGGCTGAGTTGGAGCCAGGAGAAGGCGAAGCTGTGAGGAGACGGTCTCCTTGGGTCACCTTCCAGTCAGGAGGGGAGAGATCTTCCAGAAAGAGAAGACTCCCAAACCAGGCAAAAGGGGTGCGTGGGGATCCCCTGGGTCTGTTAGACTGCCAGAGGCATCTCAGGAGTAGAAACGGACAGAAAGTACCACCTCCTTGTTTAAGAACCAAAGTATTAAGCTGTAACACCTACACAACAACTAAGTTTAGGAACTGAAGTGTAAGCAGTGGAAATAAACTGAGCATTTACCATCTAGTCTAGAAACCTGTAACATCTAACTGAGGAGTAAAAACTGAATTAAAGCAGCTCATATTTAAAAGAAGCTGTGCATTTATTACCTTGTTTAGAAGCCTGTATCATCCACTAGATTAAGTATAATTATTAATAAGTTAACTGTTTCCTGAAAAACATTATCTCCTATCCTTTGTTTTATCAGCTTCATTCTGTAAACTAAATCTTTCTTTATTGGTTCAGCTCCTGCCTGAGTCTTCAAGGATCTAAGTTCAGAAAAACCAAGATATACCTTGTGGTGGTTATACAGGGTCTACGGAGAGGGGATCTGCCTCTCTACCTCCCTTAGGGAGAGAGGAGGAAAGGGGAATCGGCGAGAGCTGCCTCTTCCCTCTCCACGCTTTTCTGCTGGTTGGAGGGTCAGGACATGGTCCCAATTGTGCCAGCAAACAGGACCTCAACCACTAATATTACATTTACATTTAACGTTTGCAAGCTTGTTTGCAGAATATGGGATGGTGGTAAAAAGCAGCCACGCCTGAAGTCACATTTTTATCCTTTGAGCTTCCTGTTCTCTCGTTTTCAGCAACCTCCTATGCAAGACCTCAGCTGCTCTGTGGTCTTCAGCGCATGAAGGAAATGCAACCCTAACACCTACACACACTTGAAAAGGACACGCCATTCTTGGCACATCCTGTCCATTTGTTTCCAGGAAAAATGTCTCCTTATTTTGTTTTCAAGTATGAGCAATCTGGACTGCATGTACACTTATGGCTTTAAAGGAAGATGAGAGCAGTTCTTAGGGGAGAGGGCTATGGCTGGCTACCACCTGTGATGGCTCCGCTCTGCCTCCACAGTGTGAGGCAGCCATGCTTCTGAAGAGTGCTGCTCTTGTGCTCAGATCCTGCCTGCTGGTCTGGTCAGCCACGGTGAGCAAAGGGTGCTGGACTAGATGGGCCATGGGCCTGAACAGCAAGCTCTTGTGTTCTTATGCTAATAATCTTGAGATATCAGGTATAGGGTTTCTTGTGGAAAATGCCTCCCTCTACTGGAAGGATGCCTTTGAAGCAACTGAGACCCACTGAAAAACCCACACCTTTCAACATGAGAAATTATATACACTTGAATTGTTATAGGCTCTCAGCACCGAGAAAATGAAGAGTACATTTTAATGTATCTTGAGAGTATACTGAGTGTGTGAGTCTTCTGGGCCAGATTCAACTAATGTGATGTGTCAGCAGAGGGCAGTGCAAGGACTCCCGCTAGGGCAGAATGAGACCCTGTCATCATATAACACCTCTACTCAAGAGATCTGAACTGGATGCCCATTTGATAACAGGCCAAGTCGAAGGCGTATATAAAGCAACCAGTTTACCTGAGGGATTGCCTTACCTCAGACATGACCACTTGACCACTTTAATAGAAACATGGAATCACAGAGTTGGGCTCCACTGGTCATCTAGCCCAAGCCCGGGCAATGCAAAAACTGGCACACTTACAGGTGCCACATAATATTCATTCCATGCTTGTAGGAAGTCAATATTTTAATGTAGCAGCATCTGCACTTCGGAACTCACTGCTTATTGACATCAGGCAGGAACCTCCACTGCCTGTTTAAAACAGTTTTGTTTAGGCAAGCCTACACAGTCATATGGAGTTTACATGTTTTATTTCTTGCTAGCTACTGTTGATTTTAATCACCTTTTGAATATTTTAAATATCTGCTTTGTTACGGAAGGGGGGGGGCATGTCTTCTTCACCTTCTTCACTACAATATATCCATTTATTCCCAATTGTCAATGTCAAAGGGAACTAAAATCTATAAAATCCATATCCATAATCCCTAAGTAAGGTGTCAAGACCCTAATCCTGTCAAAATCACTCTGCCAAACCTTTCCTCTGGGCAATGCCAGGTGGCAGACTACCATTGTCTTCTCATCACTAGTACTCAGGATGTGCTTATCTGCGCATATCTCCAACTCTGCATATTCCCCCCTCCCTCCTCCTTATGTTAATCCGGTGTAACCCAACCTCTCCTTAATGTATTCATGATGTAATCTGTGTAACCCAACCTTTCCTTAATGTATTCATGATGTAACTGGGATGTATTTTGCACTGTATTCTGGGACATGGAGGGAGTTCCAAAAGTTCATGTCACCCCTTTCTCGCTGTTCAATCTCGCCTTGAACCTGTTGCGCAATAAACTTGGACCTTCTGCAGTTTGCTCCTGTCTACGGCTGAGCTTATTTTCCTCCGCAGGGACCCACGGACTTAGTCCGATGAGCTGGGTGGCAGAGCAGCCTCGCACCCAGATTTTGCCGTAACAGCTTTTATCAATATTTTTTTTTCCATATTAAGCAGTATGAATTTTGGACACCCACCCACTTTATATGTAAATTTATAGGACTCTTAACCTGCCATATGACCCTCAAAGAAGCTTAAAATAAAAGCAACCATAAACACAATTTTGATGCAGCAGTATCACAGAAAAAAAGCTACGGTTTAGAAAAGAAAACCCACTACTGAGAATGCAGAAACCCGCAAATTGAGCGGATGAGACAAATATTGGTTGAACGGTAAACAGGGCACTTTCTGGATGTGTTCTAGAGGGAAGTGAGGGGCAGATGGGGCTCATCCACCTGGGGAGGTGGCCCATCTAGGAGAAGGAAAACTCATCCTAAACCTCTGCTACCTTGTGGCCATACTCATTCATGAGAGAAAGGCTTCAGGAGTAAACTCCGAGAGGAAATCCATACCCGCTGCCTTGTGGGACATCTTTGGGAGAAGAAAAGGCTAAGGAGTAAACCCGACACAAATCCAAGCAACTCCTGCCACCAAACTGGTGCCAAAGGCCTTGCTCTGCTTTCCTTTGAACCATGTCAGCAAGGCCAAGTGTGTATGTGGGGGGGGGGTGTTTTGTTGTCTGGGCATCCCAGGACCTCCAGACACGCTGCCCAGGCTTGTGCCCCCGGAGGTGACTTTGGTGCTGCAAACACAGTGATTCAACTTCATCCCTGGAGGCACACCCCATTGTTTCCTGAGACGGACAGATGCTAACAACAATGTCAGGACAGGACATCCAGTCTGGCCTTCCACCTTAAGTCTCTTCTCCCCTCCCTCATGGCTCCCTGCCCCCATCCCAGTGCACAGGCTTCTCCCACAACACCCTCACTTCTCCCCCTCCCCAGGCTGCCAAATGTCTGGCTGAAAGGCAGCAAGAGTGTTTGCAACTCCTCTGCTTCCCAGAGCACACTCCAAAGGTCTCCCATTTCTCTTGCTCCTGAGCCTAGTGAAACATTAACAAAAGCAATGCTTCCTGTTGTGGAAGCCAGAAAGGGGGGGGGGGGTCTGATAGGCTGGCAAGCAATCCCAGTAACTCCCCACCCCCTCTGCAGATGGCAAAAAGGAAGCCCCGCAGCCTGCAGAGCAGTGCAGGAAGAGAGAGAAGAAGTCTCACATCGCCTAGGTAACCAGGCAACTCTATCTTTCTGCGCTGTGTTGCAGCAAAGTATGGGGTGGAGGGGGAGAAACAAAACAGCATTGACGCGCATATGCCACATCAGTTGTGGAAAGAACGCGTGTGTAAATTGGTGCCCTTCTTTTTAAAACGCACAAAAGAGACCAAGAGCTGGGGTTCTCACTTCTGTGCATCTAAGAAGGGAAACTGTATGCATGTATTTTTTGGAGGACAACCATTTCAGTATTATCCAGAGCACAGGGTGAAACACTCTGCCCCTTGTGTCCCTTGAAAGCCCCGTCTCCCACTGTCCATACCCTGCAAGAGGAGGGGAGGGCTTTCTCTGAGCACAGAGCCCCTCGGGATTTAGGCTGCACCCACACCAAACATCCAGAACACTATCAGGCACCTCACAGAGCTACAATCAATCTCTCTTCCTATGGAACTCGGGGAATTGAGGGCTCTCCTAATAACTTTCAGCAGCCACAACCAACTACAGTTCCCAGAGTTATTTGAGGGAAGCCATGGCTGTTAAAGTGGCATAATAATGGGTGTACTGTGTCAGTGCAACCTTGGAACTGACTTAGTAAGTCAAGGCCATTTATCTCTTACTGTGAGAATGCCATTTTAGCTTAGAAGTTTTCCAGCTAGGCAACCGTTGGAAACTTACAGGGATTTCTTCATTAAAATATCAGTAATGGCAAGTGAAACTCCATTATAATTATAATTTTATTATTTATACCCCGCCAATCTGGCTGGGTTTCCCCAGCCTTGAAGAGTTTCACCTGGCAAGCTAAAACGCATGCACTTATGGAACAATTGTAATAGTGTGACAATGAATTCCACCCTTTGAGAATAGGTTGTAGACTGCCACAGTTTAGAAGTGGAACAGAAAATAGAGTCTAGGGTCACTACACATAATTCTGTGTCACACTCTGCTCAAGGCAAAGACATGCACACATACACATGTTTTGGGAAGTTACATCATGAAGCAGACAAACACCAAGAAACCTTTGAAAACAACAACTAAGCCCTGTTAGGTTTGCACTGCTCATGAAAACTATGAGAAATATGGAGCTGGTTTCAGGAACCAAAGTCGCTTGGGCAACAAAAAGAATCTTTTCTTAAAGTGTAAAGTACTGCATTTGTTATCCAAAGCAGCCTCTATTCTGCTTTAAAAAAATAAAATAAAAAATTAGCTGTGCTCCACTGGCCAAGGCATTCATGCTAGAGGTGAGAGAAAATTGTCTCCCCAAATTATCTATCCTACTATTTCGGCAGTGAAATTGAGGGTGTTACTTTGATTAATATTCTCAGGGAATTTGTGGGCGAGAGGGGTGGAGAATAAATTTTTCAACAGTTTTTGGGGGCAGTGAGACTGTTTAGCAGCAGAAGCAGAAGCAGAAACCACCGTGTCAGCATCCAGCCAAGCTGCATGACCCACAACACCCCAAATCATGTTGGCGTAGTGTAGTGGGGTAGCCAGCAAAAAGAAAGAAAGAAAAAGCCACCCGGTGCAGAATTTTTAGAGAATCTGTAGAATGCGGCAGGGCAAAAAAGAAAATTATCTGACATTTTATTCTTCTTCTCTTTTTTTTGGCATACCTCCATTCACAACAGTAGTAAATGTTTACATCAGTGTTGCTGTTGTAATTTGCATACTGCCCTATACCCACAGGCACAGAGGTCAGGTCTGAGGCAGAGACTGAGGGACAAACAAACATTCTGCTATTACCTAATGCTGGTCCGCCCAACTCGTGACCCATCAAGACGGATACAGCCCCCCAGTGACATATACCATGCCCTGCCAACACACACATTCCGGCCCCACATATGCAGCCCCAGGAAAAGAGCCAAAACAGATTTACTAGCAGGCATTTGCTGTATCTGCTCAGCATGGTGAGTCACGAGTTGTGCAGGTTTGTCCTGCTAGCTCAAAAGTAGGAGCTGAGGCATTTTTGAAAGTCCAGCTACATCCTGGACCTTCCTTTCAACCATGCAGGCCAGCTCTTGATATTCTGCTGCTGGAGGCAACAATGCATTTTGCCATTCTATTTTCTTCTGGCTGCAGCTCCTTTTCCAATTCTGAAGGCAAGAGACTGTCACTCTGCCGCTGGCCTTATGCTGCTCTTAAGATTTTAGGACTATTGCTTTTATTTTATGGGGAATGAATTTGTCATTTCCTGTAAGCCACCCGGATGACATGTTGTTATTGGGTAGAATACAAAGGCAGAAAGAAAAAAACAGATCAATTCATTCCATTTACAGTGGTACCTCGGGTTACATACGCTTCAGGTTACATACGCTTCAGGTTACAGACTCCGCTAACACAGAAATAGTACCTTGGGTTAAGAACTTTGCTTCAGGATGAGAACAGAAATTGTGCAGCAGCAGCGGGAGGCCCCATTAGCTAAAGTGGTGCTTCAGGTTAAGAACAGTGTCAGGTTAAGAACGGACCTCTGGAACAAATTAAGTACTTAACCCGAGGCACCACTGTATGTGCTTGCAAGAAGGGCTGCAATCAGGGCAGCTGCTTGCACGCTACAGGCCATCATGTCCAAAGGTTTTGGGGCAGGTGGAAAATGGTGTCCCCGAGAAGATTATCATTTTCCTGGAGTCCCCAAGACAGAATTCTGCTGCTTACGGAGTTGGGCTGTCCCTGCACAAATACAAAGCTCCTCTCAGGAGCATCACACCTGAATAAATTGCATCAGAACTTTAAGAAACAACTTACCTGCTGAAGAGTTCAGAGCAAGGGACTGAATTGATCAAAAAATGTAGTAGTTCACTATATCCATGTCACAACTGGAGATTTCGGGGAGTCTAAAGAAGTTGCATGAAGCAACAT
The DNA here is from genome assembly GCF_964106915.1 of Podarcis gaigeae. Taxonomy (NCBI): domain Eukaryota; kingdom Metazoa; phylum Chordata; class Lepidosauria; order Squamata; family Lacertidae; genus Podarcis; species Podarcis gaigeae. Next base: position 3,721,015 of record NC_139681.1, read on the forward strand.
AGCTCTGCAAGAGAAGATTTAACATGTTACACTGCAGAAAATTCACTAGCTAATGACATACCTTTGAGCCTTTGCCCAACTACTTTGTTTCTGAACCCTGATCTGTAACTCAGCCCATACCTGCAGCCAAAACAACTGTATATCGCTTGCCTGTTTACCCCTGCCTCTACTAAGCTCCCTTCCGCTATTGTTTCTCTTGTAATGAATTTTAGATTGCAAGCTCCTTGGGACAATGATCTGTCCTCTTTCACTCTGTAAGATACTATTATTATTATTTTATTACTTATATGCTGCCAAATACAAAGCATTTCTAGGCAACTTACAAGCACAACTGAAAAGCAACCATAAAGTTAAATGATAAACAATACCCCCCCTCCTCCCAAAGACACACATCCAGATCCACCCCCCCCCCACTCCAGGTGTTATCACAATCAGTCCAAAGGCTGGGAGAAAAGGTATGTCTTGACCTGGTGCCAAAAGCATGTAAAAGCTGCTGCCAGGTGGACTTCCCTGGGTAAAGCATTCCATATACACACCTAATGATTCTGATGTAAACACCACCAGCAGCACCATTTGTGTTATTTTTGAGCGTTCAAAGCACTTCCTATACATTATCCCAGGGATCATATAGCCATCCTGTAAGGTAGGTTTGAGTTGCAGCAGTAAGGCTGAGGGCGAGAGAATGTGCCCACGGCCACAGGAAAAACACAACAAACATTTCCAAATGTACCTGAAAACTAGGTCTACCAGCTTCAACTCACAGTTGAGGAATCTCTGGTCTGTGGCTCAAATTAGACCAGCCAGCAGTTCCAGCCCCCCCCCCCCCAAGGACCACCCATATGACATCAGGTGTGAGGCAGGTACAGTAACAACTGCAAAGGAACAACCGGGAGCGTTAAAGCGCATTCTTGATTCTTCCTTTGCCAGCATGGCTTACATCTGTGATGGTTAAATTTGGCATAAAATACAAGCCTTGCTAGGTTCAGCTACATTCAATTTCGATCCAATCAAGTGGAATTCAAAAGTAGACCCACTAATATCCACCAACAGACTCACTGTCCCCAGGGCAGAAATCAGTGGTTGCATCTAATGTTAATCTTGCTCAAAGCAGACCTACTGAAAACAATGGGCATAAGTAACTTAGGTCCATTAACCACAATGGCTCAATCCTGAGCACAGATCTAGAAATCCCAAGGGTTTTACTCTGGCATTAATGTGGGACAGAAACTTTTCCAGGTTAGCTGCAAAGGACACCCTCTCCTTTTCAGGGACTGCAGAGAGGAGGAAATGGCCTTGAAGAAGACGCTTTCCTCACATCCATTCTCCTCCCACTGTAGGCAAGGGGTCTGGAATTCAATCTAGTAGAGCATCTCCACAAGACTGCCATTAGCTGAACAGCTGCACACTTAGTCTATGGAGCAGATGGCGCAAAATTTCTATGATCTCTCCCCACCCTCCACGTTACTTGGACTTAGGCAAGCACAAAAGAGCTAAAGAAATCCTTTCCTGGGGTCCTGTGCATTAGAAGCAGCAGCAACAACAACAGGTCTCTAGGATGACAGATTTACCATCAAACAGCTGTTTTGGTGATGTCAAGCCTGCCAGATTTGTGACAAGAACCATGGATGTTCAATTAAAACACAGTGAAGCACAGTTGTTGAAGGAACAACTGAATATCATCAGCTGACACTCAAGCAGTAACTGAGTTGACAGTAAGAAAACTGATAATATCAGACCCACTGCTGACAAAACTTTGTATTTTTTTAAAGGCCGCTTCCCAGCATCCCATCACGCTTCAGGAGGATAGAGTCCTGCACATAAACAGGCAAGGTTATGAAGACAGAGATAAGCTTATATTTTCAAATTCTGGGCTCTCCCAATGCTAAGGGAAAAAGCTGGCCTCCACCTCAGCTGTGTCCCTGAATGGAGCTCACTCATTCACTCATGGAGCAAAAAGGTGTATTTGAGGAGAGCTTTGTTGTGAGGAACTTCCAACCTAGTGCCAAGGAACCTGGCCTTCACTGGCAGATCTGCCAGTGCAGACATAGGCAAACTCGGCCCTCCAGATGTTTTAGGACTACAACTCCCATCATCCCTAGCTAACAGGACCACTGGTCAGGGATGATGGGAACTGTAGTCTCAAAACATCTGGAGGGCCAAGCTTGCCTATGCCTGTGCCAATGTATTGGTAGACATGGACTGTCACATCTGCTTGAAGGTTGGTTTCTGTGAAGGAGAATCCCTGGGCTGCTGTAATGATCTCAGGCAGGCAAACAAGTCTCTGACAGTTTTATGTACGTTTATTTACAATTTACATCCGGAGATGTAATCCTGCCGCCATTAGCTAAAAGTTGGTCACTCTGAGTCTCCGCCCCTATCACAACATGTAGGGCACCAAAGTCCAGTCCTTCCTCTTTTGTACTTCCATTGCATCTTAACCATTTTGGCTCTTCTGGTTCGAGGAGAAGGTGGGTGAAACCCCCCCCCCCCCGCTATCAAATGACAATTCCTCCAAATGCTGTCTCCCTCCTTGTTGCATAGCAACCCCCTCAATGTCTTCTATCTCCTCCCCTTCCTCTGCCTGTGAGCTCTCCAAGTCTGGGAACACTTGATAATGGGGGGCCAAACTACCGCACTCCTGCTCTGACTGTGGCTGCGATTTCTCACTTCCAGAGTCAGACTCTGTCTCCCTTTGTACAGGCATTCCTTCATCTCGAGACTGTCTCTTCCCAGGTGTTCAATTCAACCATGTCCCTGACAGCTGTTAAGCATATGCAAAAGGGAGTCTGAACTGAAGGCAGGAAAGGGGGCTAGTACTGGTGACTTGTTCACCACCCCTCATGTCAGCAGAGTCCTCAGAGATTTCCTGCTCCCAGCAGACAGCTTCTTCCAGAGTTCCTGGTTAAGGGGAAACTCCTCTCCCACACAGTTCAAAGTAGCAAAGTCTTTATTGTCTCCAGACACAAGACAAAACTAAGCACTGCTATCTCCTAGATGCGGTTCTTCTGGCCTTTGAAGTAAAGATAACATATGTACAAAGAGAGCCACTAACACTATCAACATGCTAGCTAATGCGGTGTAAATCGTGCAGCCTCTTCCCTTGACTCTCCCAGATTCAGAGTCAGATCCAGACAGCAAACAGGATAGCAAAAGGGACTGAAGCAGGACAGGGACAACAGGACAGGAAGCACATAAGGAAAGCAATGCCCTGGAGACTATTATACCTGTCTCTACACATACGCATATTTCCTGAACCAATGGGAAGGCGAATGACTCAGCAAGTCATACACTCAACCTCACTGGTGTTGCTATGGTAACCCAGTGCCCCTGGCACCCTTATCTCAAAATACCCAGATGTGGAGGATGTGCTCCTCAAGACATGAGGCCAAGCACTGTGTAGGTCAACCCATTGTCCTCATGACACCAACAGAGGACACAACAGATTGGCTGGAACAGCTGCCAATAAACTGAAGAGGCATCAATGTCATGGACTGGCTGGATGCAGAGGAGGGGGGGCAGCTGGGGAATCCCCAAGGGAACCCCCAGGGGAAGAAGGCTTAGAGCCAAGGGGTGACAGTTAGTAGTCAGAGGGAGAAGAGGGGGGCAGACTGGGAGAAGGAGCTGTCAGAAGAGGTAAACAGGTGAGCAGGAAGAGGCTGGGGAATGGAGAAGTCCTGACTCAGAGGCAGATGAGGACGGGGGCCAGGAGACCGAGAAGCGGCTGAAGAAATCAGGGAGTCTCCCCCTCCTGCTGCAAACAGCTCACCTCTGCCCTGGTCTCCCAGAACATTCAAAGGAACAAGGGCAGAGCAAAAAGATGAAGGAGCCTGAGATTGCTTGGAAAGCCCGGGGGGGGGGGGAGTCTTAGGAAGCGTTGCGAAGACTCCTTGCAACTGCTTCACTGGGGCAAGACCTACTGGAAAGAGGTGCTGGGATCTCCAGGCCTGCCCTGTTTCGATTGCTTTGAATAAAGAGTTAAGTTCCCAGACACTGGTGTTTTTATTGCTGACTTGCTCCTGACTCCGGCTGCTGACAATCAAGGACTTTCACAGAAATATCATAGTGGCAGACCAAAGATCACGACCCTGGCCGTGTTTGTTTGCATGGAGAAGCTTCTAAGGGAAGGGGGGTTGAGCAAGGAAAGCAGGCTTCTTGACCCAGCAGTGGGGAACCACTGACCCACAGGCCTAACAAGTCTGTTTTGGCCAAGCCGCACCCACCAGCCCTATTCCAGTTGAAATATTCCATGCTGTGCCTTTGGCTGCGTGGTTTGATTTCAGAGGAAAATGGACAGATGAAGACTGTCCACCTGCCAACGTTGGCCTGCAAAGGTAGGAGATGCAAGGACCTGGATATATAAAATTTGAAGGCAGTGTGGGGAAAATGAGCCTGCAACTATATGGACCATTGCAACACTCCCATGTAAGCTGCCAGAGAACAATCAGCTGAGAGGGCTCTCATTGGCTTTCATATAGGTAAAGGTAAAGGTACCCCTGCCCGTACGGGCCAGTCTTGACAGACTCTGGGGTTGTGTGCCCATCTCACTCAAGAGGCCAGGGGCCAGCGCTGTCCGGAGACACTTCTGGGTCACGTGGCCAGCGTGACATCGCTGCTCTGGCGAGCCAGAGCCGCACACAGAAACGCCGTTTACCTTCCCGCTGGTAAGCGGTCCCTATTTATCTACTTGCACCCGGAGGTACTTTCGAACTGCTAGGTTGGCAGGCGCTGGGACCGAGCAGCGGGAGCGCACCCCGCCGCAGGGATTCGAACCGCCGACCTTTCGATCGGCAAGTCCTAGGCGCTGAGGCTTTAACCCACAGCGCCACCTGCGTCCCCTTGGCTTTCATATAGTCCCATGGAAAATCCCCATGTTAAACAATTTAACCAACACACATTTTGGTATTCTCATTTTGGGGTCAATTAAACCATTATACTTAACATTTCTGTGTCTGCATGTTCTTTTTGTTATTATTTCTTTTTCCTTCTGTATTCGTGCCCCCCCCCCACGCCTTTCAGGGTTTTTTGTATAAAAGTCTTGATTTGGTTATTTTTCTCTATAAACCTTAATAAAATTAATTTAAAAACAAAAGAGGGTGTTTAGTATGAAGATAAGAGAAAATGTGAAGCGTTATTTTCTTCTGTGCATAAGCTTGAGTAAGCCATCATTTTTATTTTGTTAGTTCACCTCCCGTTATTAATATACAGTGGGTTCATTTAATAATGTGAGGCTTCTTAATTAATTCTTCAATAGGTAATCATTACCATTTAATGTGCCTCACATTCCAAGTCTTGGAATATGAAACACGGAGGCTCAGCTGATAACGGCTCTCTGCATAGTCTTTGCCTGCATAGTCCTTTGAATCTTTTTACACTATATTTTGAATCTTTTTACACTATATTTTGCATTCCTGCATGCACCGCTGCCCCAAGCAGAGAGCAGAATTGACAAAGGTATTTTAAAGGTTTCCATTAATTGAAGACATTTCTATTTCTACGCCATGCTCCCAGTGGGCTGTGCATGCCAAGTGGCTCAAGCACCACAAGCTCCGTGCAAGCTGCGCGCCCCAAGTGCCACACGCACAACATTGGGAAGAGCAGGGCCTCTTTCCCCAACAGCCGCACGTAGGCCCAGCGAGGCCCGTCACAGGCAGCGGAATATTGAGGTTGCCCAGCCCCCTCCAAAGAAAGATGGGAGGCTTTCACCCCCCCCCCAATGTTGCCCCTGCCCCCTGTGCTTGAATTTAGGTCCGCTTCTCCCAAGGAGCAAGCCTTTAAGTGTGACAGACCCTCCCATGTAGAACTCCTTGCCAACAGAGATCCAGCAGAAATCATCCTTGCCATTTCTGAGGCACCTTTTGAAAACTACTGTATTTTTCACTCTATAGGACGCACTTTTTACCCTCCAAAAATTGAGGGCAAATGTGTGTGTGTCCTATGGGGCAAATGCAGGCTCCTTCGCTTCAGCGATAGCAACGCTAAGCCTCTGAAGCGCAGAAGGAGTGCTCCCTCCCCACTCCGGAGGTTTCGCATTGCTTTCTCTGAAGCCTGGAGAGCGAGAGGCGTCAGTGCGCACCGACCCCTCTCGCTCTCCAGGCTTCAGGGATAGCCGCCTGAAGGCCTTCAGAGTGCAGCGCAAGTTCCCGCTGCGTTCTGGAGGCTTCAGGTTCCTTTCACTGAAGCCAGGAGAGTCTTGCTCTCCCGAATTCAGCAAAAGGAACCCAAAGCCTGAGGAGCACAGCAGGAACTTGCGCTGCGCTCGGAAGGCTTCAAGGATAGCTGCCCGCAGTCCCTCTGGCAGGGAGAGGTTGCGCAGGGCTACAGAGGAAGCCAAAAGAGTGAGCGGGATCCATCCCGCTTGCTGCCTTGGCTTGTGCCATAGCCTCATGCAACCCCTCCGGCAAGAGCGAAAAATACGGTATTATTTAGACGGGCGCTGGAAAGACAAAATTGTTTTTGTCAACCAGTAGTTACCGATGCTTTAATTTATCTTATTGTAATGTTTTGTTTTTATGTTGCGTACCGCTTTGCTGTATTTTTATGGAAGGGCTATATATATATTTTTTTAAAATTTACATTATCAATTATTTTAATTATTTTATTTTTTAAACAATCCTTCTTGCATATTGTTCTTTACACATATAATTCTGAAAAAGGAGATTTCCCATGATTTTTCACAATAAAGAGGCAATAAGAACAAGCCCCTAAACTAACATGCATCTAGCTACCTTAATTAACAAGTATAAATGCTCGCATGCGAAAAACCCAGCTACGGGCATGGAAAAGATGAGCAAATGCACTTATCTTTGCAGAGGATCTATTCACCTTCACCCATGTTATCTTTCCATCTCTGCTGACTTTCACGGAGGTGCAAATACTATGAACACTTTCATAACACATGAAAAAACCCTGGAAAGTTGCCAAGTTAGTTACCACAAAGGCCTGTTTAAAAATAGTCACACATGCTGGAGACTTTACTGAGAAAGCAGCAACCTGCAGTGTTTGCAGAGGTAAAACTGCAGCTGCAATTCATTGAAAACCCGATGATAGAATAAAATATGCAATGACTATAGACCCTGGGAGAATTAAACCCTGTAGGAATGTAGTCCTGGATTTATACCCCTTCTTGAATTTTTTGCCATATCACTTTTGCCCTGTAACCTCATAATTTCAATCTTAACCAAAGCCACACATTGCTAGCTTTGCTTGCTGAGAAGTTTGCACAATGCTCAAAGTTCCTGTCAAGCACACAAGGTATCTTAATTTTTTTCTAAGACTAAACAGGTTATTGTATCGCTTCTACCCCCCACCCCACCCTGCTTCCCCAAACCCTTGTCTTGGCTACAGGTGGCAAAACCACTGGATGAGAAACTGGATGCCCTGTTAGGAAACATGCTTCTCTCAACTTTTGAACTATGGTTTATTGTCAAGGTGATCGGTCAACGTGGGAGACATGCGTTTCTACTGGCTGTGCACTCCAGGAGCATACAGTGGTACCTTGGTTTAAGAACAGCTTAGTTTATGAACAACTTGGATTAAGAATGCTGCAAACTCGGAAGTAGGTGTTTTGGTTTGTGAACTTTGCTGTGGAATAAGAACATGTTCCACTTCCTGTTGAGTGAGTCCCCCACTGCTATGGGAAAGCACGCTTTGGTTTAAGAATGCCTTGGTTTAAGAACAGACTTCTGGAACAGATTAAGTTCATAAACCAAGGTACCGCTGTATTGGGTTACTGGAGAAATCACAGAGAAGCGTGATTCACAAAGGAGGTTGCCATTACAGATTAACCAGGCCATTAGCTCTCATACATAGTAAGAACAGCATTCGCTACGTGTAAAACACAAAGAATCTGGCCAGGGGAATCTGAAGATAGTCACGTCCAGTCAGGAATGGGAGTGGCGGTTCAGGTTTCTAGTCTCCCATGCTGTGGGGTAAATCTGAAACCAAAGAAACTTTAAAGCAACAGATTACAATATGGCACGGGGGGAATTTGCTCTTCAAGGTCACAAGTCCACCTGAGCACACCCAAGGGTCTGCGTGTGCATAAAAGCTTGGCCAATGGAACTGGGGCTATAAAACAAACCACCCACTAATGGCCTTTTGCTTTGGAAGAGAAACCCATAGAAAACCAGATCAATCTGCAGCTCACCTAGCTATGTGAATGGGTACAAAAGTCCCATTCACAGGCTCAGCACATACAGCAGTCACACCAGTTCCTACTAATATTGTCTTGCGGGTCAAAGCATTACCTGGCAGTGAATTTATTCTGCTACAGGGATGATGCCAGGGCAGAATTCGAAGGATAGGCTCATTTTGCGAAGATGCATTTAGTTTATGGTCGGACCCCAGAGCCCTCTGTACACAGAGAGTAGAGAACAGATGTGTTACATTAGTACCTACCATCTGCACACAGTGTAAAGCCACTGGCTTGGCCAGGCCAGGTATAAATACTTGGTGCCTACCTTTCTGCCCATGCCTACTCAACAGATCCATATCCTCCCTCGCTTTGCACTTCAGACTCTAGCTTCCAGCCAAAGCCACTGATCTTTAGCTAGAGAAATATATCCACCTTCCAGATTCAGGTATGGCCACCCATGGCATACAGTGGTACTTCAGGTTATGGACGCTTCAGGTTACAGACTCCGCTAACCCAGAAATAGTACCTCGGGTTAAGAACTTTGCTTCAGGGCAAGAACAGAAATTGTGGCACGGCGGCAGCGGGAGGCCCCATTAGCTAAAGTGGTGCTTCAGGTTAAAACAGTTTCAGGTTAAGAACGAATTAAGTTCTTAACCCGAGGTACCACTGTATTTGCAAAGAGAAAGAAACACCAGTTTTAATACTGGGTATTTCTGTACTGAATTTCCCATGAAATTCCAAAGTCAATGAAATAAGAATATTGAGGGGTCCCTTCCAGGGGTTCAGCTTCTTAAGGAAGACTGGACCTTCAGAGAGAGTGTACCTTTTAAGGCTCAAACCAGTCGGGAAATGAACAGAGACCAGACCAGGATATACAAAAGCAAAGCGGCTATAAGCCTGATCTTTATTAAAGCTGTTGCAACAGGGTGCTCTCCCCCCCCCCCCCACGCAGGAGATAGGAGGAGGACCCGAGCAAAGGTGTGCAAGCCCTTATTTAGACTTTGAAATTGCCCACCCCTGTAGCTCAATACCACCCCCCCAGATACATCATACCTACAGCACAGAAGGGGTGTAGCCCAAGACCACCTTCTTAATACATCAGAGAAGGGGCGGACTACAACAGAAATCTGAGTGCATTTTCTTCTTCTTCTCCTGTCTGTTAGGTTACCTGATTGGATTACCTGGGCACCCTGGCCACTCTTTTGTTATGATAACTACTCAACTCCTGAATCCAGGTCACAGGCTCACCCTATTCATATCTTAAATGCATAGCTGTCAACTTTTTCCTTTTCTTGCGAGGAATCCTATCCGGAATAAGGGAATTTCCCTTTAAAAAGGGAAATGTTGACAGCTATGCTTAAATGTGCCCTTGAGACAGGGTTTGTGAGCAAAGAGACAATGGGGAGGCTCCCCCTTTCCTTCGACCTTGCAAAGAAATATTTGAAGTGAATTTGGAAGAGAGAAAATGGTTTCAGGACTTTTCTGTGGGTTTCAGACATGTGGTTTACATATTCGTATGTGTTTGCTTGGTACATTTATGCACATCTACTTTATATATAAAGGTAAAGGGACCCCTGACCATTAGGTCCAGTCGTGACTGACTCTGGGGTTGCAGCGCTCATCTCGCTTTATTGTCCGAGGGAGTCGGCGTACAGCTTCTGGGTCATGTGGCCAGAATGACTAAGCCGCTTCTGGCAAACCAGAGCAGCGCATGGAAACGCCGTTTACCATCCCGCCAGAGCAGTACCTATTTATCTACTTGCACTTTGACGTGCTTTTGAACTGCTAGGTTGGCAGGAGCAGGGACCGAGCAACGGGAGCTCACCCTGTCGCGGGGATTCAAACGCCGACCTTCTGATCGGCAAGTCCTAGGCTCTGTAGTTTAACCCACAGTGCCACCCGTGTCCCTACTTTATATATATAAGACCTTAAAATTCTTATAACACCAACAAGCTTTTATGGGCAGAAAAACAGCATACAAGGTAGTTCTTCCATTTAACACTTAAAAGGCCACACGTGCTGACAAAGGAAAACATCTACCTTTGCGTATTCCTCAAAGTAAGTGATAGCACTGTGCCCTCAACAGGATAGTGGAAAGAGATAAAGCATTTGTGGTTTCGGACTATCAGCTCTAAAAGGATTAACCAGTGTGCTACAAATTAGACAGCCGAAACACTGTTGTAGCAAACAGCATTGATTAATGTGCATGTCTGAACCTCTGAGACGTAATGGAACGGCAGGCTTCAGGGCTGGTAAGACCTGAGTTCAAATCCTCCCTCACACGTGGAGATCCTTCGGGTGACATTCACTAATTCACTTCCTCCCCACCAAACATCTATCACAAGGTTGTTGTAAGGCTAAAATGGGAGTGGGGACATGTATAACATCAGCAGCTTATATAATGAAGAACAGGATAAAAACGCAATAAACCAACCAGCCTTAATAAAAGGCGAGTTATTATCATCACGCTCTCTAGGGCACAAGTCTCCAAGATCGCTGCCTGCGCTGAACAAATTTCCCAGCCCTAATTTAAGTATATTTCAGAAAGATCCTCCCTCTCTGTATCAGCTAAGAGTAATACAATAAGCAATTTGCTACTGCTAAGATGACAAATGCAAACCATCTGTTTAGACTCTCTTGAATTTACAATCTTTCAAGTTATACTAACAGGCATTTTTATAAAACTGTAACACTGAGGCAATTTATTTCTGTGTTTGCTTTTCCACCTTAGTGATGAATGACTGTTTAGTTGTACAATACTTTTATAAGTCCTCCCCAGCTAAGTTTGTAGAGATGCAGAATTAACAGTACAAATAGGGATTTCACTGTACATCAGCTGTCTGTTGAATTATGGAAAGGGGAAAATAAGAGTGGAAGAAGCAAACTTAACTCAATAACATAAATGTAGAGATGAATAATGCTGATCTCTTCAGTTCATGGGGATGTTGACAGAGAATTGTCTTTATATGTGGGAATCTAAACTGAGACATGGTAGTCAAAGAGCTTGAATCATAGCTATTGAGCCGAATTCATTTGATGAGAATGGCTATTAAATAATATTTCAGTGACTAGCACCTCAACATCATACATGTTTACAGTCATCCCTCGGGTTTCGGGTTGCGCACCACGCTGAACTCGGAAGTACTGGAGCAGGTTACTTCCGGGTTTCGGCGCTCGCACATGTGCAGAAGCACTAAATCACACTTTGCGCATAAGCACCAAATCGCGACCCGCACGTGCGCAGATGCCGCACTGCGGGTTGTGAACGTGCCTCCCGCACAGATCACGTTCGCAACCCGAGCGTCCACTGTACTTGCAAGTAGGGTGGATAAAAATCAATGATTAAAAAAATAAATTTTAAAAACCGGCTTTTTAATCTTCATTCAAGCTATCCTAAGTTCTATTAGCCATCTTAAGACAGATGGAACAAAAGCTGATCACGACAACTGGCAGGCAAGCATCAAAGCAGAATAGCCAGTCGCCCCCCCCCCCCCTCCTGAGCCTCCCTGCTCTCTACAGTCATAAATGGAGTCTCTGCTCCAGAACTTGGGAGGTCCGGTGGATGGAAACTGGAGACAGGACCTTTTGAATGAGGACGCCCCAGCATCAGAAAACTGCACTCTCCCCAGGGCTGTTTCCACTGAAAAGCAGGCACCAGCCCAAGGCCTCTTAATTTGCCCAAGCTCTTAAGAAACAGCAATTGTGAATTTTTACGGCTCTTCCTTATCTTAAATTTCTTGCATTTCTTTTATTGCTCCTTTACTATTAACTGTAATAATGGTCATTATCAACTGTGCCATTGTAAGCTGCCACCATAGGCACTTCTAAAATATGAATGTGGGATTTAAATATTTAAAGTAACCATTAAAATAAAGTTTGTGGGGGAGAAGTCGTTGGATAAATTTACCCTCCCCCTTTAATCATACGTATATTTACGCCAAGCAAAGTCTAATAGGAGGGGAGGAATTCAACCTAGTTATTCTAGCAGAGGAAGGCTCCAGACAGCTATGAAGCATGTTCTCCAATTTAGCTGTCAGGTTGCATTTAGCATTCAGTGCTGGTCCTAGAGATTTTGCTTGCCTGAAAATGTAAATGCAAATTAATTTGGATTGGTGGCTTAGAACAAGCAGTGAAATATACTTATAACCACAATTCTCTCTTTCAAATTGCTACACCCACAAACCTTTCCACCTACAAAGCAAAATTCCAAAAAATGATTGAACAAGGACCAGATGATTTTTAAACAAGCCAGCCCTTATTTGCAACTGGAATCTGCAGCAGCCTTCAACAGGCTCTCTGGCTCTCAAAGGGCAGCTCGGATAGGATTGCATCTGTCTTTAAAACAAAACACGGGTGAATTTCTCAGTTGGTTCAGGTTTTCACAAGTGACACTAAAATATTTAATGGTCTCTGTGCGCTTTGCAAAGCCAGGCATGCAGATTCTCCACTTAATTTTTAGAAATGTATCACCTAGCAGGGAAAGTCACATCATATTCAGATTCTAAGGCAGGGGTAAGCCACCTAAGGCCCGGGGGCCGGATCCGGCCCAATCGCCTTCTCAATCCGGCCTGCAGACAGTCCGGGAATCAGCGTGTTTTTACATGAGTAGAATGTGTCCCTTTATTTAAAATGCATCTCTGGGTTATTTGTGGGGCATAGGAATTTGTTCATTTCCTCCCCCCGAATAGAGTCTGGCCCCCCACATGGTCTGAGGGACGGTGGACCGGCCCCCTGCTGAAAAAAAGTTTGCTGACCCCTGTTCTAAGGGCATCTGCGATTGCCAAGGAGCTCCTTCTGTAGCAGTACCAGAGGCATTCTGGGGAAACGAACGTGGCGCTTGGCTACAGAGTCTCAACCGTGGTTTCAGCCTGGAGCAAGCCTGGCCTCCTGGCAAATACATTGTTTAAAAGCATTTGTTTAATTTCCAGAAGCCTCCCAGGTATCAAGGTCTCCTTGAGAAGGCAGCGCTAGAGCCAGCTCACCCTGAGCAATGGAGAGCCTCATAGTTCAGAACATCAGCACTCTGAACGTAGCACAGAAATCAGGAGGAGAGAGCGCGCGCATTTCAAACCATATTTTGGCCTCATGTATGCGTTTCAGCAGTTGCACCAAATAGGAATAAAGCAAAAGGCTATTTGAGCTACACTTGCTAAGGCAGACCAAGTCAGCAGGAACTTGGGCACTGATTTAAAGGAAGAGAGGAAACCTCCAGATACAAAGAGATGCCTTTATTGAACCCAATGCATCCATTAATTAATTAATTTGCAACCAAGTTGGAGACCAAAGAAATCTGAACAGGGTGAAGCATTCTAAACAGGTTCAACACATTGGCTGATTTTGCAATTAGTTGGTGGTAGCTGTAAAGGATATCTTACCTTAAGATGGTTCTAAGAATAAAAAAATGCTAACAGTGAGTTCCAACAAACCTGCTGGTGTCATGTCCCCCCCCCCCCCCCGCATTTCCCCCCATTTTGAGGAGCTAAATGCAGCTCTTCCCAGTCAGCTGGTTGTGTCAAAGCAAAACATTCCAATGGTCAGTGTTTAACCCTCTGGGGTCCTATACAGCCTATGGGGGGGGATCAAAAGCCCATTTTAAGGCTGACTCTACGGCTTACAACATGTGACAAAGAACACTGCACTAAACACTTTATCAGTTGTTATTTTACAGTACTGCTTCATATTTCCCATAAAGTAAAATGACTACAGACACCTTACTTAACAAATGCAGATAAAGAATATTCTTTATATTCATATAAAGAGAAGGCAAATACAATCCCTCTCCCACCCCAGTTACATTTTGAGAATGTTAGGAAGGCTTCTCTCTCTCTCTCTCTCTCTCTCTCTCTCTCACACACACACACACACACACATGCTTTAATCCCCAGGTACACAATTTTTAAGCCGCTGTACTATTAGAATTAGATTTCTCTCACTGTTATCTCAATATATTGTTGTGATATCTTACTTATGTGTAGAATGGAATGACATACAGTACAGTGGTACCTCTTACAGATAGGTAGCCGTGTTGGTCTGCCATAGTCAAAACAAAACAAAATTCCTTCCAGTAGCACCTTAAAGACCAACTAAGTCAGTTCTTGGTATGAGCTTTCGTGTGCATGCTGTGTATCTGAAGAAGTGTGCATGCACACGAAAGCTCATACCAAGAACTAACTTAGTTGGTCTTTAAGGTGCTACTGGAAGGAGTGGTACCTCTAGTTGCGGACACGATCCATTCTGGGGTGCAGTTTGCAACCAGAAAAGTCCACAACTAGAGCAGAGCTCCTGCGCAAGCATGGAGTGCGATAGAGCGCTTCTGCGCATGCGGTGAAACCCAGAAGTATACACTTCCGAGTCTGCCGCGTTCGCAAGCCAAAAAGACACAACATGAACCTAACGCAACACAAGGTACGACTGTATTCCACTGCACCTCATTTTTAGACTAACAAGGTCATAACAATGCCGCAATGAAGATATGCTTTAGAATGCGTGGACAGTGCCAGTCTGATGAAATCTGAGAAGTCACAAATGTAAATACAGTTTCCAGTGATTTGGAATGCCCTGTATCACTCCTTGTTTTACCCCTTCACTAGCAAAATTATGGCAATAATTGTACAGTGGTACCTCGGTTTCCGAACATAATCCATTCCGGAAGACTGTTCGAGTTCCGAAACATCCAAAAACTCAATCAGGAAGCCTCAATACAGAAGTCGTGTGGCATGTTCCACTTCTGAGGCATGTTCAAAAACTGAAGCATTTACTTCCGGGTTTACAGCATTTGAAAACCAAAATGTTCAAAAACAGAGACATTTTAAAAGGTAAAGGTAAAATACCACTTTTAAAAGGTAAAGGTAAAATACCACTGTATTTGTAAACTTTGTGCAGGCTACAGAATTCAGCTTTTCCTGAAGCAGAATTTTTAGAGTGGTGTGCACACAGTTCTGCTTAAAGCCTTTACAAGCCTAAAATAGAGATTTTTCCATGCCTTGACTTTCAGTTTCAATGTTGAACACAGTTTAGGTGTTTGGTCAACATTTCAACAATGTTTTCCTATGAATTCAAGTCATAGTTTGTTAATCCTGTACATTTTCCACATTAAATTATTAGAGGTAATTTAGATATCTTTCACAGGAATTATATTTTACTTCCACAATATTGCCAAGTGAAAAGAACAGAACAGAATGGAACGGAAAACCATTCCGTCAGAATATAAAGAACGTAAGCAGAATGAGCCAAGCAATAATTGTGGGTTTAGGTTTCAAGACAGGAACCCAGCCAGATTTTCAAATACATACTGCCGCAAATTGGGCCAACAATTTCTAGTGCTATATTGCCTGCTTGACTACATAAATATCTGCAAGATTTAGAAGAATGTACAGCTCACACAAATACACCCACTCAGCTCCTGGACACCTGAGAGAAAATCCATGGATGTCTTCTGCTCATCCCACAGAACTAGGAATTCATGAAATGGCTCAGTTAACAACAGAACCACAAAATGGTCCACTTATAAAATGGTGGGTTTTCTATATTCAATGATGCAGAGCAGGAATAACAGCAGTTCTAAGACTGCAGCCTCAGGCACGCTTACTTGGGAGTAAGCCTCACTGTACCCAATGGGATTGAGCTGAACATAATATATGCCCTGTTGCAACAGATAATAGGGGTTTATGTTAATAATTCATTTTATGTATCAGAATTCAACATGCGATACGGCAATATTACTGACCTACTTTACAAAGTTGTTGATTGGAACACTCTAGAAAGCATTAGGGGAGATCCACACTTAGGCGGGGAATGTGGCTTCTGCCCATAGAGTATGCCTGCAGAGAGAACATCACGTCTGGCCTATATAGCAATGACTGCATGCTCATACACATCATATTTCCTTTTCTAGTTCAAATTCCTGCTCTAGCTAAAATTTGTCAGTTCCCTCTATAATACTAATAAGATTTGTTATCGATTTGTTTCTAAAACTGTTATTCAGACCTTAGGCTTTCCTCAGTTATTGTAAAGCAATTTTCATCATAAGCAGAGGCTTGACAACCATATTTCAGGAGTGCTCTGATGGTGTTCCTGCTTGGCAGGGGGTTGGACTCGATGGCCCTTGTGGTCTCTTCCAACTCTATGATTCTATGATCATGGTTTATTTTATTTATTCCTTGCATTGATATCCCATCTTTTTCTCCAAGGAGCTGATGGGGCCGAGGTCACCCAGCGATCTTCATGGCTGAGTGAAGAGTTGAACCCAGGTCTTAGTCCAACACTCTAACCACTGCACCACACTGGCTCTAGTGCGCCTCCACTGCTGCTGTTCTGCACATGGCATTAGCCACAATCTGTATGTAGTTTCTTGAGAAATGCTGCTGTTGCAACTTGCAACATGCAAATACAACTTGAAACCCAGCAAGGGGGGAATGACCTCACTGCGTTTTAAGCTGTGAATGGGTACATAGCCTAAGCTATGGTATTGCTGATGGCCATCTATCTTGGTTACTCTCTTCCACGGTCCCTCTGTTCATCAAACACAACTCCTATTAAAGCTCCACTTCCTTCTGCTATTTCTTGCCTTCTCTCTTGTGGCCCCTTGTATATGAAACTCTCCCCTCTGAATATGTGGCTGACCTCTTTTCTATCTCACTTGACTTAAAAATTCAACTTACGGTAAGTGAGAAGCAAGCTGGTCATTTCTTTTAAGACCATAACTTAAGGCTGATACAATGATAACTCTTCTGCTATGCTCACCCTTCCCAATATTTGTCTCTGCTCTATAGGTTTCTCACAAAACCAGCTCTTAGATAGGCTTAGTGCTGCATACCTATGAACCCGGAGGTTTCTGACACAAGAAAATTGGGCTGTTTTGAGCTTGTTAAGCTAATGTCCTTTAAGGTCCCACTATATGAGATCCGTTTATTTTGCCAAAGCAGGGGGAATTAGATACAGGGGACCAAACACAAATGTCACAATTGCCTGCATTCAGCATATAGCATATAAATAAAGTAAAAGGCACCTTTGCTTACAGGTGTATGCATCCGACCCCATTTTGCCTGCAAATCATGAATGAGAGGGGCCACCTGTGTGAAACAATGACACTGACTTTAAACTGAGAAGTCATTAGATAAGTTTTGAAGAAGCAACACACAAGCATTTACAAACGGATCAACAAAAACGACAGCTCCATAAAGACACTGTCAGGAAAGACTGAACCCACTTCAGCCACCCTTTCCATACCCAACAACAAATATTTAAAACCTCAGCAGGAGCAATAGTAAATAAGAATGCAGTTTGGTGAAAGCATTTCTAAAAAGCTTCATCTGAGGCTAGAGCTGCTCACTATGTGCGACGCAGTCAAGGCATCCCCATGTTCTGCTACTCTCCTCTGTGATATTTAGGAAACAGTCACCCCATGTTCATCCCACCAGTATCAACATGGGTGGGAAAACATGCAACACGGCACACATAAATCTCTGGTCATCGAACGTTACAGGGGAGAAGCGGAAAACTTCATGTCACGTGTAATGTGGATTATCAGCCTGACTCTGAAACAGCCTCAAAGCCACTGGACAGCAAGGGTCATGGGGTATTTTACTCTGAGTAGACCTACTGAACTTAATGAGCAGGACTAAGTTAAGTCCATTAATGTCATTAATTTATTTATTTTTCCACTGTTTTGTATTATTTATTAGGTTTTATTTAACAATAAAAAGCACATAATAACATAACATTTTCAAATGTCCACATTTCATACACTTCCTTGGACTTCCTCGCACCTCTTGCTCCTGCTTTCTAAACACATGAATTTTGACAGCAAATTATTAACTTAATTTAGTTTATATAATAAAATTTCCCAGTGTTAAACTCTCAAATTTTAAAATTTAACAACTCATTTGTTAAACCTTAATTGTAAAATATTGTTTATCCAAAATTTATCTTTTCTTTCAATTACATTCAAATTTGTATTTCTTATTACTAATTTATTGGGGCCCTGTTACTACCAATCTTACATCTTTCTTAGCATTCATACAATTTACAATGTTTTTGTAAGTAATCCTTAAATTTCTTCCAGTCCTCCTCCACCAGTTCTTCTCCCAGGTCTCAGATTCTGCCAGTCATCTCGGCCAGTTCCATATAGTCCATCAGTTGCATCTGCCACTCTTCCAGTGTGGGCAAGTCTTGGGTTTTCCAGCATTTGACAATGAGTATCCTTGCTGCTGTTGTAGCATACATAAAAAAGGTTCGATCCTTCTTTTGCACACTCTGGCTGATAATGCCTAAAAGAAAGGCTTCTGGTTTCTTAGGGAAGGTATACTTAAATACTTACTAGGGCAAGTCCACCAGAGGTGAAAGAATCTTCAGCTTCTTTACACTTCCAACATTTATTGTCAGACAAATGGTATATCTTTGCAAGCTTGACTGGAGTCATGTACCACCTATATATCATTTTCATAATATTTTCTTTCAAAGCATTACATGCCGTAAATTTCAAACCTGTGGTCCATAACTTTTCCCAGTCAGCAAACATGATGTTGTACCCGATGTCCTGTGCCCATTTTATCATAGCTGATTTGACCGTTTCATCCTGTGTATTCCACTTTAGCAGCAAGTTATACATTCTTGAAAGTATCTTAGAGCTGGGCTCTAACAGTTCTGTTTCTAGTTTTGATTTTTCCACCTGGAATCCTAATTTTTTATCTGACTTGAAAACTTATTTGATCTGAGCATAATGTAACCAATCTCGCACTTTCCCCTTTAGTTTCTCCATACTCTGCAACCTCCAATTGTCTCCATCTTTTTCTATTATTTCCCAATATTTCGGCCTAATGTCATTAATTTAAAACGTCACTGAATGCTCAACCCACAGGGTTTTAAGCCTCCTGTACAGCTGTTTTGTGCTTTTTACATTTTCTAACATAAATATATTGGGTGGGGAGGGGAAGATCAAGAAATCTGAAATGGCAAACAGAACAGGAAAAACATGTAAATGTAAATTAATGAATATGTTGTTCTAAATTTGTTATAGCAGTGGTGAGGATCCCCTGGCTTAAAGGCCTAATTTGGGTACCAATTTAGCTTGCAAGACTGTCTTCTTCAAATCACACCTCCCTGCCCTGCACTAGACACCACATAGGGCATTAGATGTGGGGCAGGCGGAAACTTCCAAGCAAGAATTGGGAGCCTTAAATTGCTCCCAGTTTTTCCCTTGGCGAGAGGGGTTTTCTGTCTTGGCCCTGTAAAAAGTAAGAGGAGACTGGTGGTGGGGAGGTGCATGTGATGAAACAAGGGGGGGGGAGTGAGAGAGGGACTACAGTATAATAGCTATAGTACTATTGGAAATGCTAGTTTGGCTCCACCAGCGCCACTCTGACCTTGATCCCACCCTGGTAAGAAGCAGCAAAACCACTGCCAAGAGGTCAACTCTGATGTGCTGCCCCGCCAGCCTCTCCTGACTGGCACCACACATTTAACACAGAGAAAGCGACTAATAGAAAACATCCCTACACACTGGTGGAGGAAGAGGAGTGTGGGGGGAGCGCACCACTCCCGGCAGCGCAATCCTGGCAGGGTGCCATCGCAGCTGCCCCCCTGCACTGGGCCCTGCCCCCAGGACATGCGCCAGCCCCGCCCCCACCTGCTCTCTGCCCCCCTGCCCCCCTTGTGCTGGAGCATGAAGCCACTGTCCCTACAGTAATCACAGAATCATATAAAACAGGGGTCAGCAAACTTTTTCAGCAGGGGGCTGGTCCACTGTCCCTTAGACCTTGCGCCAGGCCGGACTATTTGGGGGGGGGGGGTGAATGAATTCCTATGCCGCACAAATAACCCAGAGATGCATTTTAAATAAAAGGACACATTCCACTCATGTAAAAACACGCTGATTCCCAGACTGTCTGTGGGCCGGATTGAGAAGGCGATTGGGCCGGATCCGGCCCCCGGGGCCTTAGTTTGCCTTTTCATGCAATAAAACATATCTCTCCCTTATCAGTATCTACAGCCACAGCAGCCACCAGCTGTTAACTCTCCAACGGTGTGACTTCTCCTGAGCCAGATGGATGCCAGAATTGTAGAGCTGGAAGGGACCCCACGAGTCATCTAGTCCAACCCCTTGGAATGCAGGAATCCTTTTGCGCAAGGTGGGCCTCGAACCCAGGACCCAGAGATTAAGAGTCTCATGCTCAACCAACCGAACCAATTATATTACTATTGTTTCCAGCCATCAAACTCATGAGCTGCAGCTCACCTTGGGCAAGTCCTTCTCTCTCTTCATCAGCCTCACTGGGGGGGTTTTCCTCCTCGAAGCAAGAGGGGGGTCAGGGGGACCAGAGAGGATGCGCTGCTCTAAGGATGCTCCGAGGAGAGCCGGCAGGGTCAGGCCACTGGCCACCCAGATGCCCGCAAGGCGGACCGAGGCGCACCAGCCACGCTTCCCCTGCGCTCCGGAGCGCAGCCCGCCAGCGGGAAGACCGGCCCACGGCTCCCCGAAGGTAGAACCCGACGCACCCCCCGCCCCGAGTCCCGCCTGGCGGTTCCCGCTCAGGTCCGCTTCCTGCACCGAAAGCCTCCCCCCCCCCCCCGCTGGCTCACCTTGACCGGCGCG
Organism: Podarcis gaigeae; assembly: GCF_964106915.1. NCBI lineage: Eukaryota > Metazoa > Chordata > Lepidosauria > Squamata > Lacertidae > Podarcis > Podarcis gaigeae. The sequence continues at coordinate 3,741,741 of NC_139681.1, forward strand.
CGAGGCCGGGAAGCCGAAGGACCCCACGGCCTCCCTGCCGGAGCCCAGCGTGGCTTCCGCCGCAGCAGCAGCCTTGGGGGGGTCTCTCCGGTTCCCCGCCCCCATCGCCCCCCCCCGGCTCGAGCGCGGAAATCCGTCCAGGAGACCCCGGCCAGGGATCCCCCGGAGAAGATCCCTGGCGCAGGAGACGCCCTCTCCCTCCCAGACCCCCCCCCGCCGCCGCCGCCTCCCCCCTTGCAAAGAACCGGCCCGCCCAGGAAGCCGCTGCCCCCCCCCCGGCCGCCCCCCCCCCGAAGGCGCTCGCTGGGCTCACCGGGGCGGCGGCGGGGGAAGCCGCTGGGAGTGGGCGCGAGGTGGGTCTCCGGCCGCCGATGCCGCCGCCTCTGGCTGCCGCCATGGGAGCCTCCCGCCCGGCCTGGCCGGCTCCGCCACCTTCGTGCCTCCTGCCGCCGCCGCCGCCGCTCTGCTGGGGGTTCGGTCCGGCGCGGCGGGCGAGGGCGGTCCGTGCGCGGCGAGGGAGATGCGCTGCGCCCGGCCGGGAGGGAGGGAGGGAGGCGGCTTCTTCCTCGCGCGGGGGGGGGGGAGGCGGGGGGGCCAAAGCCCAAGGCGGGGGGAGGGCGAAGCCTCGCCCCACTTCGCCCCCGCCCCAAACAAGCTTGTGTGTTTGCAGGATCGCAAGCCACTGGAGCAGGCAGGGGAGCGGCTGGTGCTGTGTGAAACGCGCATCTTCCCATTGTAAAACGGGGGGGGGGTCTGAATCTTGCTGTATTGGCAACTAATAAGAATATTTGCAGAGGGGGAAGCATGTGCCGAAGTCAACCAGTGAGGAGGAAAGTTTAAAACGGAAGAAGAAGACATCCCTGAGCATCTGCAGAGTGCTCGAGGGCGCCAAAAGGGCAGGCGCCTCCCTACCTCCGATTCTATAATCAGGGGTCATCTAGTCCAACCCTCTGCAATGCAGGTCTTTTTGCCCGATGCTTGGCTCGAACTCACCACCCTGAGGTTCAGTTTCAAGCTTTACTCACCGATTCCTGGAACTTCTGTGGAATATGATTTTTAGCGTACAGTATCTTTGTTTCTGCACAAGATTCAGGGCAGCACTGGGCTCTGATGCACAGGCAGAGCAGAAGGCAAGGGGGGTGGGCACCAGATTTTGGCCTTGCGCAGGCTGTTGCTGAAAATTTGAAAGACCAAAGCGCACCCCCCCCCCAGGAAATGGCATTTAAATTAGCCAACTGTTTCTGTACAAAAATGTAGTTTTTTATATTGTGATTTTATGCTGTGAACTGCCCTAAGATCTACAGGTACAGGGCAGTGTAAAAATTTAATAAATAAAGTCAAACATCTTCATGTTTCCCTGGATGGGAGCATAAGGCTGTCAGTGCCATGGCAAATGTGTGGCTGTGGCATCTTAACTTGGCACCAGATCATGCTCTCGAAAAACAACAACCCTGAGTTAGAATACTGGTTGACTGTTGGAAGGGGAAGAGAAGGAATGGAATGGGATCCAAAACAGGCCAACTGCAATCCTGAGCAGGAGCACCCAGCTCTGTCTGCAAGAGTTGGCTAGAGGTGCCATTTGTTATTAACTGCTTGATAAGACGGAGGCTCCACAATGATGCATCCCGGTTCCTGCAAATTCTTTTTATGGCTGGGCTGGTGAGGGAAACCACCCAAGTATCTAACATAGGCAGCAATTGTATGGAAAAGCAAGGCTTTCCAAGAGACACCACACACTCCCATGGATTTCCATGAAAGGATTTGCCCAGGATTAAAAAAAAAAATTCAGTGTATTATGCTGCTTTCAGCTCTCAAGTTCTGATATTCTAATGCTGCTTAATATTTGTTGTTTTTAGATTGTTTCTTTAATTTCCCAATTGTTTCATCACAATTTTTATATGCAGCCCTGCAAGTGTGTGTGTTGAAGAGCAGTTCTTGCATACATACATAATGTGGTGAGGCAAAGTGGAGAACTCTGTGGACTCCCCTAGTTACAAGAATTATGTCTCTACGCAAGTGCATGCATGCAACAGTTTTTGCTTTTGGTTGCTTATTGCTGTTTTATAAGAGCAATTCCAAAGATCAAGTGCGGTGATTACATTGCTTTCTGCTCTGCTGAGCTGTGGCATCGTCGCCACTGGACAAGGTAGAAGAAGGGAGAGAGGGCGGGGAGGAAAGAACACAGGCGGAAATATAGCAAATAGTCTGCTAACAATTTTTAAAGCAGAAATGGATGTGTTTAGCCAGCAGCTTGCTGTGCTCAGCAACCAAGGCACACACGTCTTTTGTTTCCACAGTTTCTCATTTTATCATGAGCTGGGGTATTTTGAGTTAATATTTAAAATGTTTAAAAATTTTCATGCTTGTGGGTGTTCTGTGCTTACTACAGAGATTCAAATGGTGGGCAAGTTGGGGAAAAGGAACTACAGGATTGCAGGACGTGAATATGAATTGCTTTTCTGCAAGCATATTTAAGTTAGGAGAAGCGTCAGAAAATCCAATCCAAGCAAACTCCAGAGCCCACTGGGATAAAAAAAGGTGGGATTTATTTAGTTATTTATTTAATCAATCAATCAATCAATCAATCAATCAATCTCCAGGAACATATTTCTTGAGAACCAGAGGAGAGGTCAGAATCCTGAAGAACAACACAGTCACACACCAGATTAAGTCAGATATTATTTTGTAAAATAAGTCTGAAGGTTTCGTATACTCTTGCATGCTATTATTTTTACTACTATTAGTATTTTTTAATGAAATTAAGTATAACTTTTATGAACGTGAGATAGTTGAGAGAATCTTTGAAAAGGTGTCTCAAGGAGTCAGGAAAATCAAGCTCCAGCCATGAACAGCTACAAACACAAATTTGTTTTAAGTAAAACATCAGATTAAAGGAAAACATTCATTGGAAGAGGAAGCTCTGCATTGCAAGACATCTGTGCCCATTTGCTTGGACCTCAAAAGTTGTAGAGTAAGGCCTTCAAATACAAAGTCATAATGATAATGACCCTTCCTTAGTCAAGAGCCAGGCAAAATGTTCTAATGGGGCCCAGTGGGGCAGAAGTGCTACACTACTTTCCTGACAGGTGGGGTCATTGGTGCTTACTGGGAAGAAAACTGGGAAGGGAAGGGCAGTGGGGGGTTGGCACAGTGTGAACACACCAGCAAAGCCAATCGTGTCCACCGCAACAACCTCCCCACTGCCTTGCCCCCCCCCCCACTTCCAGTAAGCAACAACTATGCATCTGCTAGGAAGCAACCACAGTGGCTCTGCCCCAATTGGGGAGCCACTTCAGAGAGACGCAGCAAACTGATGTGGAAACTGGGGAAATCGGAAACCAAAACTGACAGATTCATGCATCCAGAGCCAAGGATTTTGCTGCTGCTTCCAAGCCACCTTGGTCATCCGAAAATGAAGGTCAAAGCCTCCAATGAATGACTCTGTGAAATGAAATAAATTGTGAAATTCCTGGTTTGGGCAAGATCCTTTTTCTTTATGCCATTAAAAAATAAAAGCCAGTTCCCAACATTCTGTTCTACTCTTGTGGCACAACAAGCAACAGAGATCAAGGTGTGCAAATGGGAGCCGGTCAGGAAAAGTGAAGTGCCAAACTTGGATGAAGAAGAAACTCATGTGCAGCCCAGCCCTCGCTGAGAAGGCTGCTGCAGGAGGTTGCGTCCCCAGAGAGCCCTTTAATAGACAGGTCCTCCCTCTGCACATGTGCCGCATATCAGAAGGACAGTCATTTTGCTGGTTAAGAATAATCTCCAGTTGGCGCTCCTGTTGGTGTTAATAGAGCTGCTTTGTGAGCCCATTTCCCTCCCGGAATCCTTGCTCAGAAATTTCCAATGCTGCATCAGCAGGAAAGGAAAGCGAACAGAAAGAGAGGGAAGGGCACACACACACACTGGCCTCCTGCTGGGAGGGATTTTTGAGCGCTTCATCTCAGAAGCCAGCCAAGCTCCTGAACAATCCCCCTACTCAGGACAGCAGTTCATGCAGCTGATGAATTGAACTGTAGTTCACAAAGGCTCATGCTATCATATATCTGTTAAGTCTCTAAGGTGCCACAAGACTTTTGGTTATTTGTGCTGCAGCAAAGTCCTGTAACATGGACCTCTGGAAATGTAAACAAGTTTTGACTGCTGTGAAATCCATAGTGCTGTCAGGGAGAATGGCGCTGCATGAACAACAATGGATTGAATGCTTAAATATTGTACCTGGATATATCGGATTCTTCCCAACGTCCTCATACTTCCAAACACCTAGGTGCCAAAATGAAAGACTCCATATTCTAATTACTTTGGGGGTTGCTGGTAATCTTATTTTTTAGAAATATGTTTTGTCTATTTTGATCTCACCTCATTACTGCTACTGGCTGTTAATACAACCTACTTACTACCGGTACATATTAATTTTATTGGTTTTATTTAGGCTGGTCAATTGGTTAAATCAACCTGTTTTTAAGTTACATTCTAGCAGATTTGCATATTATCAAATCCTTAACCTAAAGTTCTTTTTGAGATATTGCAATTTTATAACTGAAAGTTACCACTAATTCTTACCAAGAAGGCCGTTCTTCCCCCATCCCCCCATCACAGTAACACATCAAATCCAAAATACCTAAAAATAAATAAAAAGGTACGAATAATTAATTACTTCTCATTCTCCTTACCTGGTCTCTAGCAGCTGCCACAAGCTGCTCAAGGGAGAAGGGCTGTGGCCATGGAGAGGCCATGGGATGCCGCCATTGCAGCCACCGCTGGCGCCACCACAGTTGCTCAGGATGAGCACTGACTCCTCCTCATCCCTGAGATTGGCAACAGTGGCACTAACTGGAGAAATAGAGACATTCCAGGATCAAACCAGAAGCCAGGACGACTTTCATAATTCTGGGACTGTCCCTGAAAAATAAGGGACACTTGGAGGGTTTGTAATCAGCTGCTGAATGGAAAATACCGTAATACAGTGCAACTGACTTTCGGGGTTGGTGTGTTGTGTGACAAGGACACAGAGTGCAATGAGATTGAGTGTTTGGGGGGGGGGGAAGGCTCGGTTAATTTCATTGTACACAGGCTGTACATTGACAATAAAGGTATGATGATGATGATGATGATGTGCAGGGGCTCCTTGGCAGGGAAGCTGATGTTGCAAGGGCTACAAACATTTGGAACCCACTGGTGGTGGCAGGCCTCATCAAGCACTGCACAACACAAACCTTGTACGTCAAGTTCAGGAAATTGCAGGCAGGCTGAGTACAGATGTGCACCAAAAGAAGAAATGTTCGCTTGCAATCCATGTTTCATCCCACTGCTTATGAGTTGGTGGATTTATGCTGATTTAATGTATCTTGATAACACTACTTTGCAAATTATTTTTAGCTCGCTGTACATTATCTTTCCTTGGCCTGCCACATGGCACTGTTTCATTTTTATGCGTTGTAGCTTAAAGTGCAGGCTTCTTCTTCTTCTTAGTCCTTTTATTTAAATACTTTTATCATTGCTGTAGATCATTCCATGACAGCCGGCCACAGAAGGCACATCTATTACCAAAAGCAATGATGATGAGTGGGTTAAGGGGGGGGGTGGCTGGCCTTTTATGTACAAGTCTAATGAGTTTGTCATTTGAATCTCCCAGCTCCCTTATTGCTTTGCTGGCTCCGCTGAGAGCGCTCCACCACAGGAAAAGTGTTTGTTATATAGCAACAGAACATGGTATCTGCATGAAGCTTATTCACTGATCCACCATGTAGTGGAGGAGGCCCTGCCTCAGCAGAAGAAGACGAGGTCTGGGAGGGAGCTAAGTCGGTTGAGGGACGTCAGTGTGTGTGCCATTGGCTCACACAAGCAAAAGAGGATGGTGGGAAATGGAGCATGTGAACACCTTCTTGAGCAGCAGCTACAGTTAGCTGTGAGTAAGGAAAAGGAAACAGCAGGGGAGTCTGGGGAAATACTGATAAAAAGCAGAGGAAAGAAGCAGCTCAAGAGGAAACCCTTATCGTTCTCTCCTGAAATGAAATTAACTGTGAAGGACAATCTCCCTGTTCTTTCTGCGTTACAAAATAAAAATAAAAAGAGCTGTACCCAGCTAGTCAAAATTATGAGCTAAGCGCTGCTAAATTCTGCGCCATGCATCTTATATGAGCACTTGCTCCCACAATTTGTTCTGGTTTTGCTAATCATGGGGAGGAGAAGGAGCTATGCAAAGCCATCGACGCCCCACTCCCAAGCACACCTTGCTGCTTCCTCACCAGCAGATACTGCCTAAAGCACACCTTTGAAAGCGTGTATTTGCAACCAGGCTCTAAGTTCATTCTTTTGTTTAAATGGCCATAGTGGTGGAGGGTATTGTGGGATGTGGGGTTCTGCACTTAGTAGCACACATCTCCCCTTAGTAGCACATGTCCACAAAGAATTGCCTTGGGCAACTTTCTCGAAATCTCTGTTCACGTTAAGGTGGCTAAAGAGCCCAGTTTGGTGTGATTGAGTCAGTGGGTGAAGGCCGTGTTGCTGACTCTTCAGCCTTTGCTTAAAACGGGGCTCATTGGACTTCATCTACCATCACCCCTGAGTCTGACCTTTCTGACAGGAGGTGGTGGGAGTTTGGAGTCCCACCCGAGTTGGAGGGCTGCCAGCCCCTGGCTTAAAGCAGGCCTCCTGTGCAAGAATACTTGACAACTAGAGTGACAGTTCCCATGTCAAAACAACTGTGGGTGTTGCGCCTAAAACTATGAATAACGTTGATCCCAGACAAGTAAATTTCCTTTGTCTCCATCTGTTCCCTTAACATAAATATTATCAGAGCCAATGCTGTTGACGCACAAATGCCTGCAAATCTGTGCTAGGTGTTCTCCCACCCGTGCCATCTACTTCTAATAATAATAATAAAAATTTTTATTTATATCTCGCCCTCCCCAGCCGAAGCCGGGCTCAGGGCGGCTAACAACAATAAAACAGTACAACAGTACAACACAACACTCTAAAAATCATTCCTTATAAAATTAATTCAAATTAAACTACTGGCAACCATTGGGCCAGAGCTCCGCGAAGATTGCCGAAGGAGGGAGTCAGGCTGTGCCCTGGCCAAAGGCCTGGTGGAACAGCTCTGTCTTGCAGGCCCTGCAGAAAGATGTCAGGTCCCGCAGGGCCCTAGTCTCTTGTGACAGAGCGTTCCACCAGATCGGAGCCTTCTGAGGTTCAAAAGCAAATGTTTGTCTTCTGAAGGAAGAATTGGACCTGTCTGTTGCGTGCAAGCAATGGGAGAGAAGTGGGGTGGTCTGGTAAAAGGTCATTCAAGCCCACAGAGGGGACAGCTAGAATACAGTAGATGGTCATATCAGATAGGAGAAAGGGAATCATTCTTGCTAGAAAAAACAAGTATTTGCAGAAAAACCTCTGAACAATATATGAGATTTTTTTGTATGAAATATGAAAACATGGCAGCTGTGCTGCTGTCCCCTGGCACATTCCTGAGTGCAACCCTAACCATGATTACTCAGAAGTAAGACAATCGGATTCACTGTGAGGAGAAAAAGAACAGAGATGCAGGAGGAGGTAACTTGGAGTGGTCTCCACATCTAACATCTGATTTTGAGGATCTGGGGTGAAGATGCAAGCTAACCTGGCAATACTGTACCGCATAGCATCATTTTATAGTTGTACAGTGGTACCTCGGGTTACAGACACTTCAGGTTACAGACTCCGCTAACCCAGAAATAGTACCTCAGGTTAAGAACTTTGCTTCAGGATGAGAACAGAAGCAGCAGGAAGCCCTATTAGCTAAATTGATGCTTCAGGTTAAGAACAATTACAGGTTAATAATGGACCTCCGGAACGAATTAAATTCTTAACCCAAGGTACCACTGTATTTGATGAATTGGGCTTTGGCCAATTAGCACAACAAATTTGTTATCTTCAAGTTACTACAAGAGTTGTTGATTTTTTAAAAAGATGACAGCAGTTTGCTGTACATTCAGAGCAGAATCTATTTTGGAAAGAAGTAAGCCCCACTCCCATAACTGATCACAAGATGTGGCACATGCATACAATTTGAATGGCAATGCCCATAAACAGGGGTGGGGGCTTTAATATTTTATGGGGGTGGCAAAGAGATCTTGGCCCCTAGGACTTGGCTTCTCCGTTAGCAAAGAAGTCTCTAGCATCAGACTCTGCCCCAGTACATTACAGAACCGTCAGCTGATTGTGATCCTGAGTTTAGATTGCTTAAGTGTGAGATCTTCTTCATAATGCCACAACAATTTACCACATGGTAGTTTTGAAATGTAAGAAGTAGCCCCTCCATCTTTAGGCTGTAGGCCTCATGTAGCAGAGCTTACTTGCAAGTAACTTTTCTCTTTCCCATTGTGGGCATGAACCATGGCTGCTGAATATCATTTGATAGGAAGAGGGACAGATTGTCCAAATTCCACCAGATGGAAAAGGACAGAGTATTTTGAATGCACCATGTGTGTTTCTTTCTATTATACAGTGGTACCTCGGTTTAAGAACAGTCCTGTTTAGGAACGATTTGGTATACGAACTCCGCAAAACCGGAAGTAGTGTCCCAGTTTGCGAACTTTACCTTGGTCTATGAATGGAAGCCGAACAGTGGAGGGGCACCAGCAGCAGGAGGCCTCATTAGGGAAAGCACACCTTGGTTTAAGAACGACTTTGGTTTAAGAAAGGACTTCCAGAACGGATTAAGTTTGTAAACCGAGGTACCACTGTTATTCCTTTCAGTACATGGTAGGCAGGTTTGCTGATAGTCAGCTTTATGAAGCAGCCAAGAACCAGTGCTGTGGCTGTGCTTTCCTTCCTCACCCCTCCTTGCATTCTTTCCAGTTCTGATTTGGAACAATGAATTAGTCTATTTTAAATTTAAATAAATGATGATGAGGTTCATGACTGGCAGAAACAGGTACACGTGCAGTTGGCTGAAATCTGCCTCCAACCCTCAGTTTCCTGTCCTGCATCTCCAAGTCCAGAGGACAAACTCATTACCCATTGCGCAGCCACAGCACCAGCTAGAATTAACTCAGTCACCACCATCTGTTTTAATGAAAGATTTATTGCTGGTGTCTGTTCTGCTGTGAAAACCCTGTGGTTCAACAGGTTAATGGCATTCCCTCAGCTTCAAAAACAATAGCCCACCTGTTCCGGATATTCCTCCATGGCACAAGTCTATATCAGTTTACACAGTTTGCATGGAAAGAGACAACTGCGAATGTCAATTTCCCAAGCACTTCATGGCGGTCAAATATATACTTGGGAATCTAACAGGGCTACCAACTGATTTGGAAAACATCTCCATCTGGCCTGTTCTTTTCCTTTTAAAAGCTGTTGTGCTTTTAAAGAAAATACTTTTCACAGCACGGTATTATAATTACTACTCACACCACCAGCAAAGGGGGACAAGACTCCTGTACATTTGAATACAGTACTAGTTATATAGAGGGGAATTTCTTGAGGTGCAGCTTTTCTCACCAGGACGCAATGAGCTGTACCTGACAAAAAATTCCCCCTTCCTTGAAAGGTGCAGATCCTAGGTCTCGGATGGCCTGGGAGATTTTGCTGCTTGAGCTGAAGCAGAATATGACGCCTGCTCCTCTTCTGCAGGCCCTGTGGAAGAAGAGAGGGAGGAACAATATAGTTTGACTATGCAGTTAAACACTGCTCAACACTTATACTTCCTCCTACATCTAACTTTAGCCCTCCTCCTCTTTTATCTTGGCCAAGCAAGGAGACCACAACTACAGGTGGCAAGACCCGTGGGTGAGATCTAATCCATTGATCTCAATGATTCAACTTGGAGTACGACTAATGTTGGATTTCAATGGTACATGTGACCCAGGGCCGGCCTCAAACAATCTGGCACCTGAGGCAAACCACAAAATAGCACCCTCACTCCAACAAGGAAGAAGGGGTGAGTGAAGTTCTACATAAGAAACAGGTTTGGGGGATAAAGATCTACAATGGGAACGGGGGGGTGGGGGGGGGCGGAGTTGGCTCCACAGGCAGATCTGGGGCAGCAGGAGAAGCTGTTTCATTTCTTGAAGGCCAGATCTGCTGCCCTGTGGATCCAAGGTGCCTCACTTTGCCTCATGGGTGGGCCAACCCTAATGTGACCCACTGCTTTGTAAAGGGGGTGTGATATAATGAAGGATAAAAGTTAAAGACAAACCCTACTTCCTCCCACCTGCCGCTTTCTGCTCCTCAGCCCTAGCCCCTGCCAGCTATCTCTAATATCAGGAGCCATCTGGAGGACTTCTAGGAATGCGCTGCTTGGTGAAAGTGTGCTGTGTGTTTGGGAGTGTTCAGTACCCCCCTTTAAATCACACATCCACCCCGCTTTTCACGTGCATAGGGCAGACCTCCACTTGAAGATGTTGTGCGATGCCGTTGGTGCTGAGTGCAACCCTGACAGTCTGGCTGTGCAGACCAATTAATCCATTCATGTCAAAACTGCTTTGAGCGAAGTATTGCCTGCCACATGTTGATCAGATCGCCTGTGAACAGAATTAGTATGAAAGCCTCTTTTTCATCAAAGGAGATGCCTTGTGGCATTTAGCGTGAGAAAGCCAACACTGTTTGAAGTGCAGAAAATTAATATTCAGTAGACTTTTGAGAAGCAGCAGTTCTTACTACTGGATCATGTCATGAAGAATATATCAGTTTCCACGTGGCTATGTACTTCTCTTCTTCATGGAGAAGAGGTCCAGCTCAATGAGCCCTACATCTTCAGATGTTACTACCAGTTACTGTGACACAAATCACATGGAAAGACTTTTGAATGTGGACTTCAGGGCAGTATCTCACTCAATGGACGCTTGGCTTTGTGTTCAGCAGGAATCTTCCTTAGATACTCTCATCTCCCAGATCCTAGATATGGGTAACAGAAAAATAAAAACAAAGCTGTATAATTCCTCCTTTCCCAGAAAGCCAGAAGACACAGAGAGAAGCTGGAGTAGGTCCAACACTGTTATACCCAAGTACTAAGATGGCAGGGACCACCTAATACTTTATATCTCAGCTCTATCCCCGAGATCACCAGCAGGAGTGTCATTGGTTGTCCCCTGAGTCAACATCAGCACAAAACAGAGCCTTCAGCACCATCAGCCTAGTATGATGGAAGTCTCTGGCCATGAAGATACAGCAGCACCTTCACATGCCTGCTGACCACACTTTTACTCCACCAGGCTTAAGCAGGCAAGTAAGAACACATACCGTATTTTTTGCTCTGTAAGACTCACTTTTTCCCTCCTAAAAAGGGGAAATGTGTGTGCATCTTATGGAGCGAATACAGGCTGCGCAGCTATCCCAGAAGCCAGAACAGCAAGAGGGATTGCTGCTTTCACTGTGCAGCGGATGATCCCTCTTGCTGTTCTGGCTTCTGAGATTCAGAATATTTTTTTTTCTTGTTTACCTCCTCCAAAAACTAGGTGCATCTTGTGGTCTGGTGCGTCTTATAGAGCGAAAAATATGGTAGTTCCATCATAGTTAGCTGTTGGTCTCTGATTTTAAATGCTTACGAGTTTTCATAACATATAGATATTATTGTATTATTGAAGTTCTTTTATGATATAGGGGTATGTAAATATCTTTTTCAAATAAATAAATAATATTGATCTAGCAAAGCTCTCTCTACTGGACCTGGACTGGACCAAAAGTGCATGTGGTGTTAAATTCACGGCTCCCACAGAAAACAAACAGCAGCCATGTGTTTAATTTCCTCACACCACTCCGTAATGCCTAGGGGATCTTAGCTGTGTCCTGATGTCAGGACCTCAGGGACTTTCCCAAACCGCCAGGGGTGAAGGGGGGCGCGGCCTGCCCTGGGTGTCTTCACTGGGGTGTGTGTGACAAAATGAGTTAAAAATAAAAAATTGGGCTCACGAAACTTTTTAGGAGTGACGTGGTGGCTTAGGCAGCTGCAGGTTCTAACCTGCCTGAAATGGCAGCATGGGACTTGCATCTGCCTACTGCCTCTCCCTCAGCCGCCCTACAGCTGAGGGGGATGTGGTGGAGAGGTTCCAAGCACCAGAGAGGCTCGCCCCACCCCCATAGTGGATCACCCCAAGCCCATGGGCAGATCACCCCGCCCCACGGCAGCTCACCCCGCTGCCATGGGTGCAGATCGCCCTGCCCCTGACTGCAGGACATGCCCCCGCACCAGGCGCCCGAGCGGCTAGCTATGCCACTGCAATGCACACCCCACTGGCTGCCACTGGCAGACATGGGGGAAATGGTATCGGGACACTGATAAGCTGACCTAGATGTCACAGACGATTCAAGTCCATGGTTGCTATTTTCAGCATAGTCATGAATTTAACATAATGTATAATTAGTTCTACTGGAAGACATTTACAGTGTACAGTTGGGAATGAAAAAGTGGGGACAACCTGGTTTTACTGTTGCGCATGCTCTCATCAGGGAGCCAGGGTTAAGTGTGGCTTCCTGTGTGGTCCACCTCCAGCAACCAGCCCGTGGTTGGTGCTGGGCAGTGTTTGCCCAAATGTCAGAGCTAGCCACGGTGATATTGCATTTGGACGACTGCCATGTACTCTATGTGGGGCTGCCTTTGAAGCATGCTCAGAATGCCACAGCTGGTTCACAATGACACAGCCAAGCCGTTGACTGGAGCTGGTTGCTGGGATCATGGGACTCAGGTTACAAGAGCTGCACTGGCTACCAATCTGGATTTTTAGGTACAGTTGAAAGGGCTGTTTAGGACATATAAAGCCCTGCATGACCTGGGATGGGGTTATCTGAAAGATCATATTCTCCCATCCCACCAACATCTCCAATGTGCTTGATGGGATCTTGAAAGAGGGATTTCTTGGTGGCTCTAGGGATTCCTGACAAAGGAAACCCTCCTCCGATCACTTTCTGTTGGCTGGCAAATATATATTTTTATTTAGAGACTCTTTTGGCCTTGTGAACTGACTTGTTATGGCTGTAGTAAATGAGCAGTTTGGCTTTTTTCCTATTGCTTTCATTGATGGTTTACCAACCTGCTGTTATGTTTTGACTTTTATTTTTCGTATTGCCAGCTGCCTTGAGCACCATTTGGTGGAAAGGTGGGATTTTGGATGCTAATTTAACCAACAAATCATTTCTGAAAAGGCTTCCAGATTGCCATGGCGGGGTGGAAGCTGGTAACCAAGGTTACCCGTTTGCTATTGCCGCTACTGTGTCTTTAACAGCCACCTGACGTGCTGAAAGCAAAACAAGCCTTTTTCCGATACCAGAAAAATATTACCTCCTTATTTCTGCAAAGCAGGCTGCCTGCTAAAAAGTGCAGTTGCATTAAAAAGATATGGTGCCCCTCCTAACAGCTCTTAGAAAGCAGACAAAGGAGCCACCTGACAGTCTCTGGGTTCTGGGCAGGTGTGGCTCAGGTAATGGGCTGCCTCTGAGGTCCTCTCCCGCGGTCAGCTGCTACTTCATCCAAGCAACAAGCAGTGCTTTTGGCAACAGCTTTATCTTCACATATTAGCAGGTGTTGCTAATTATTCTTTATACTGTGAAATACTTCACCTGCTTTGTTATTGTTAATTTAACTGTTAATAAAAACATTAAACATAAAAAAGCTTTCCTAAACAGGGCCGCCTTCAGCTGTCTTCTAAAGGTTGTATCTCCTTAGATCATATCCTTGGCTTGGGAGTTGCGTAAACTCCACACCCTCCAACCTTCCTCCGTTGAAAATAGGACTTCCCACTATCCCATCCAACATCTCTCTGACGTCCTAAGGAATAGCAGGACATTCCAGGATCAAAGCAGAAACAAGGACAGCTTCTTTATTGGGTTGTCTTTGTTCTTACTTTTATTATGTATTTTGTGTTTTTTATATTGTAATTTTATGTTGCGTACAGCCCTGAGATCTATGGATATAAGGTGGTACGCATACTAAATAAGTAAATAAGTGCCCAGTTGCTACATGTAATAATAGAGAGAGGCTATTCTAAACCTTTCCGCTTACTGTAGAAATTGCCTACCTGGAGTGAGTCGTGTGTGAGAGAGGGAGCTGTCAAAAACAAGACTTTATTTGCTGTCTCAAGCAGCAGAGTTCAGAATGCTACAGTGTTAATCCACCATTTGCCATAATGTGTAGATTTCTTCTGCTTTGCAAAATCCATCTGGAGGGAAGAATTCAGCCAATGTTGTTTACAGAAACATTGTAAAATTAAGGAATTTTAGAAGGATGTTGGAATGAAGTTACATGGCTTTAGCAGAAATGTTATAAAGGATTAAGAAAAAATAGACTGTTAATTGGTGAAAGGAGGGAAAGTAAAGTTACATTATATTAAGATAAATTATAGGACAAAAACTGAGAAAGATGGAAAGGATTTGCTGAAATAATTAATCAAACTAGAATACAAAAAAGGGAGGTGTGAGGAGGTCAAGGAAACAAGCAAATGAAAGATAAGTTATGGGAAGTTTTGTTGGTTTTTTTTTAATTGTTTCTATTTATCTTTTTTTTGTTGTGATGTGTTGTCTTGTTTTTGTGTAATTTGGTGTTTTCTCTTTTTTCTTTCTGTAACCTTTAAAACTTTAATAAATATTATTTTTTTTAAAAAAGAATTCAGCCAATGTTGTTCTGATCTCTGGACAAGGACAGAAATATATTTGGTTGCCTGAGCAATATTCAGTTTGTGCACAGATATGTGTGAATATTATACATGCTGGGGCTGCCCACAACCTGTATGCATGCAAAGACATATACCCGAATGCACCCATGCCCTGAGGGTACCCTCAGTGCCCTCTGTTTTTTCAGGGTACAGACTGTGTGTTGAGAGAGCAAAGCACATGTTTGCCCCGTGGATGGGAGCTCAGATACGTTGAGGGGGGTTTGGGCCTGACCCCACACTTCAAACATAGATTTCAGTATGTTTTGACTGCCCACCCAGTGCTTTTTTGTGCACTGAAAATAAACACAGGGAATTGGAAACCTCTGTTTATCCCCAATATTAAACTGTTTTCCTTTGCAGCTGAAAAAAATGCTTCCTGTTCCTCAATAATAATAGAAGCACAGTTGCCTCTAGTCACTGCAAAATGTTACACCACCAGTAATTTATATTTCATGAGATCGCACTCAAGGGGATGACTAGTAAAAGGGTAGCCTGTGAAATATTTAAGAATCTGCTATATTTCAAAGATCCTTAGGGATCTGGCAAGTAGCACCACCTGAAGAGTGATCACCCTGCAGCCAGAATGGAATAAGGGACAAATCCCCCACAACCTGTCACCTACAAAGCCAAATGTCAATCACAAGCCATACAGGATGAGCTCAATAAACAGTCTGTTTTTGCAGCTTTATTGGGAGGGCAAAAGAGGTGTGTCTGTGTGTGTCAAACACATGGCAGCCCACAACACTTGCTTGGTGGGTTGTTTTCTGATTGTCGACCTGAATTTGACACAGAGGAGGAAAGCCTAGCATTACTGTGTCTGCTGCCCCGTTCCTTCGTACATAATAGTAGCCCAATATACAGCAATTAAGCTGGTGAATCTTAGCCCATCCTTTTATCTCAGTGCTTGGTGCAAAAGCTTGATCTGCCTAATTTCTGCGTCTCAGAGGATGCTGTGCTTAAAGGCCAACAGAGAGTTGGGCAGAGTGAATGGAAAGTCACTGGTGTTGCAAATGTTTACTGGCTCCTGATCCTTGGCAGCTTTATCTGCAGACATTAATAGGTGATGGTGCCCATCTCCATGCTATGAGAGGCTTCACCGACTCTTTCATGTAAATCAAGCTGCTGTCCAGGACGTAAGAGCAACTAAGCTGTGCCAAAAAAATTCTCCCACATACCGTATTTTTCGCCCTATAAGACGCACTTTTTCCCCTCCAAAAATGAAGGGGAAATGTGTGTGCGTCTTATGGGGAGAATGCAGGCTTTCGCTGAAGCCTGGAGAGCGAGAGGCGTCGGTGCGCACCGACGTCTCTCGCTCTCCAGGATCCAGGAAGCTATCCGCAAGCCTTGCACGCCCAGAGGGAGTTCCCCCGGGCGCGCAAGGCTTGCGGGCGGCAGCCTGCAGCGCGGAGCACGGGCGCCCTCCGGAGGACGCCCAGTGCTTCGCGCAGGTGTCCGCTAGCCTTGCGCACCCGGGGATCTCCCCCGGGAGCCGAAGGCTTGCGGGCGGCAGCACGGAGCACGGGGCACCCTTCGGAGGCCGCCCCGTGCTCCGCGCAGGTGTCCGCTAGCCTTGCGCACCCGGGGATCTCCCCCGGGAGCCGAAGGCTTGCGGGCGGCAGCGCGGAGCATGGGGCACCCTTCGGAGGCTGCCCCGTGCTCCGCGCTGGTGTCGGCAAGCCTTGCGCACCCGGGGGATCCCCCCCCCGTGAGCGCAAGGCTTGCGGGCGGCAGCCGGCAGCGCGGAGCATGGGGCGCCCTTCGGAGGACGCCCCGTGCTCCGCGCAGGTGTCCGCTAGCCTTGCGCACCCGGGGATCTCCCCCGGGAGCCGAAGGCTTGCGGGCGGCAGCACGGAGCACGGGGCACCCTTCGGAGGCTGCCCCGTGCTCCGCGCTGGTGTCGGCAAGCCTTGCGCACCGGGGGCCCCCCCCCCCGTGAGCGCAAGGCTTGCAGGCGGCAGCCGGCAGCACGGAGTGCCCTTTGGAGGCCGCCCCGTGCTCCGCGCTGGTGTTGGCCAGCCTTGTGCACCCGGGGGATCTCCCCCCGAGAGCGCAAGGCTTGCGGGCGGCAGCTGGCAGCGCGGAGCACGGGGCGCCCTTCGGAGGACGCCCCGTGCTCCGCGCTGGTGTTGGCAAGCCTTGCGCACCCGGGGGGCGCGTGGGGCGCCCTGAAACAGAGGGCTCCCCATGCTGCGGACTGTAGCCTGCCGCCCGACGCACAGGGCGCCCTGAAGCAGAGCGCCCCTCGCGCCAGGCAGACATGGGCCAGCCCCACAAGCTCGGGGGACAGCGGGGAGGCGCAGCACCGCCATCCCACTGTTCCCCGACCTGGTTTTGGGGGGAAAAATAAAGGAAAATTTTTTTCCCTTTATTTCCCCCCCCCAAAAAAAGTAGGTGCGTCCTATGGGACGGAGCGTCCTATGGGACGAAAAATATGGTATTTTGGCAATTGCTGTTAATTAATGAGAAAAGAAATGACATTGAAAATTATCAAAGGGGGGGCTATTCAGTGAAATTTTCACGGGTGCAGGGGTGCCGACTTGGGCCCCAGATTATGGGTGCCCAGTGGCACCCATGACATAATGTGATGTCATGACGTTGTGACATCAGGGCTTTGGAGGTCACGTCCAGGCCTTGTGCGACCTCCAGCATGGCTTCCAGTTTCTACCGGAAGTCGTGATGAAGGCTTCACAGGGCCTCGGACATTGCCTCGGAGGTGGCGCCTGGTTGCTTTCTTCTGAAAGTGCCCAGCTGCTTCTCCAGTTAGAGCTAAGCATAAAATGCTGTGTTTGATAAACGGCTTAGAAGGGTGACTTATTCCATGGGGGGAGAATAGGAAGAAAGAGCAGAGTAGAAACATCTCGACAGCATGTCCTGCAATTTGTGTGTAGTGAAAAAGACTCGGGAGCTCTGGAAGCCTTACACGCAGGACAGGGATGACTTGAGATTTGGAAGGGGGGATGAAGATTTATTGGTAATTCTTGGCTTTTAAAGCTTTGTGTTTAAGAATTCTACTCAAGGTGTACAGCTGATTAAACATAGCAGTTTCTATTTCAGTCTCAAAAGTTTGGCGCATTGCCTTGACAACCTTTCCCCTCTTTTAATGCTCCTTAGTTCAGTGATATTTGCAGAATTAATCAGGATATTAACCAGGATATTAATCAGGATATTACATTTCCTGATTACTAAAAGAATTGTTAATTTTTAAAAATGGCTTTTATTGTACCTTGAAGCGCTATTGTGATATGAGCTTCCCAAGGAATCCAAGTAGGTGAGATGACAGATTTGCTTACCCAAATCTCTCCGTGCCACTTTCCCTCCCCTCGGGCACTGACCTTCCTTCTCCCTCCCAGTTGCTCAATGATGCTGAGAATGTAGCTCTGGAACTCCCTGCCTCAGAGCCAGATATTATTATCTGGGTTGCTTGCTGTGGCAGTGGCAAGCGACTTTTAAAAACACTGCATAAACTGTAATAATGGCTGAAAGCTCATGATTTATTAGTACCTTGGCACTGACATGGCTCAGGGGTGTGCAGGGACACTCCAGGCAGCCTGGTCCCCAGTGAGGAAAAGGAGCAGCTGCACTGGGCAGCCCGTGGGGGATTATTCTGAGTGGCTGGGGGGGGGAGGAGGAGAAGTGGCTGAGCAGCCCATGGAGGATGCGATGCAAGCAGAGGGGCAGGAAAGAAGAGAAAGTGCAGCAGCAGGAGGAAAAGCCATCACAGTCTGCCTGGTGGGAATTGGCAAGAGGATATTGTAGCTCTATTTAATCCTCTAGAGACCCATGTGTGGGGGTTAACAACAAAAGAAAAAATGGCTGGTGCCTGTTTTTAAAATGCAGGGCTTTACGATTTCTCCTACAGGAGAAAGCGCCGCCAAGCGAAATTTAATTCCCATTGTTAAGCAGTTTAGTGAAACTTATAAATATAGGCTATAAAATCACATTTAGTTTGTTTGGCTGCCTGAGGCAGCTGGCCCCCTTTTACCCTCTTTTCAATAAATAAATCACAGCCTGCAGAGTAAGTTTTAAATGCTTTACTTACAGTTTCTTGGTCTCAGTCATGCGTTTTCCTTGTGCAGCAGCAATACAATAATGCAGGTAAATGCAACAAAGCAGCCTCAGTTATGTTTCTGAGGCTGGGAGCTAAGTTGAGCGCATTTGCCTCTAAGACTTGCGCGCACACACACACACACACACACAGAGAGAGAGAGAGAGAGAGGAACAGGCATCAGGCATTACTTCCTCCCTCTCAGGAGAAGAAGGGACGTGACGTGAGCCTGCTCTAGAACTTTGTGGTCCTTCATCCCTTCGTATATTAACTAGCAAATATGCATTCAGGGGCGCCGACTTATAAAAAATATTGGGGGGGCCCATACCAGGGTCCTGCCCCGTGAAGTTTTCTAAATTTTAGATGAAAATTAGTGAGTTTTAAAGTTTTTAAAAAGTATTTTAGAGTCATATGATCAACATTAGAACCCCGAAAACTCGACTCTCTATAACTCCACACTCCGGGAAACTCGACAAGCCTGAAACACTTTTTGGCTTTGAAAAAAGAAACAAAACATAAACACGCACGGTATTTTCGTAAAAAGCTAATTTAATTTACAGTAACAATTATGCTTATAGACAATTACAGAGCAGTGAATATATAGCTCTGAAAAGACTGAAATGATATTTAAATAAATCCTAAACTATCATTAAAAGAATAAAACATAAAATATTGCTGTCGCACAGTAATAGCACTTTGATTAATAAGTGAAATAGCTAATTTAAGCTTAATTTGAATAAGGCTGAGGGTTCATTAAATAAAAATAATATCTCAAAGTTAATGCTTTAATACAGTTAATAAAGTTAATACAGTATGCCTAATACTGTATGTAAATACTGTAATACTGTATGTAAATAACGGGCTTTAATTGGGTCTTACACCCTAAAAATATTTAAGTATTTGAAAATAACTAATACAGTACTATAGTAATATAGAAATACAGTACTAAACTAGTACTAATATTTCGAAACTGAAAATTTAACATTCTGTATGTATTTAATTCTCTATTTTATAAAGATTTTTAATATCTGACAGTACAGTATCTGAGTAGCCCAATGCAAAAATCCTGAGGATCCATGTGGATCCATGCTTTGTAACCACGTTTTTGCACCACTGTGACCCTAGGCAACAGTGGGTGCGTGATTTTTTTGGTGCAAGATGTAGCCATGGACATGCTATGTTATCTGATGGTGAATTTGGGGTGACCCAATGCAAAAATCCTGAGGATCCATGTGGATCCATGCTTTGTAACCACGTTTTTGCATCACTGTGACCCTAGGCAACAGTGGGTGCGTGATTTTTTTGGTGCAAGATGTAGCCATGAACATGCTATGTGATCTGATGGTGAATTTGGGGTGACCCAATGCAAAAATCCTGAGGATCCATGTGGATCCGTGCTTTGTCACCATGTTTTAAATGGGGAGGGAAGGAAAAACACAGAAGGGACAAGAAGCACAAGAGGGGTGTGCGGAGAAGCAGCTGGCTAAGAATGCAGGGGAGGAGTTTAACGGGGTGGGGGGAGGAAAGGAAGGCAAAAGTCCCCCCCCCCAAGCCAGCCCTCTCTCTCCCACCTGCGAGTCCCTAGAGCACGGAGAGGAGGAGGTGGTGGGCTGGAGCCTGCACGCAGTGTGACTAGGAAAGAATTAGAAGGAAGGACTCGATCCTTTCCTTAACCCTCTGCTTGCCAGGAGGGCAGGGGATTCCCTGCTCTTTGTTGAGTTTGAGCAAACGCAGCAACAGAAGCGGGTGGGCAGTAAGACCCTGAGGCAGAATGCAGGAAAGCAGCAGCTTCCGCCTTCCCTCGCCTGACTGCCCGATCTTATTTTTGCCCGATTTTTGCCCCTGCGCTCCGGCTCCAGGGACCACACATTCGCTCAATAACACGCACAGACATTTCCCCTTACTTTTTAGGAGAAAAAATCTGCGTGTTATAGAGCGAAATTTATGGTAATAATTTTCTTAAATTATTGGGGGGGGGCAGAGCCCCCCCAAACGAATTTTTGAGGGGGCTCGGGCCCCCTCAGGCCCCATGGAGTCGGCGCCTATGTATGCATTGTTAGGTTTGGCTGCAAAAATCTCCCACGCTGCCTGACTCAGGCCATGCTATTCTGCAGGAGACTCGGGTCCCACCTGCACTATATATTGAAAGCAGCATAATGCCACTTTAGATAGTCATGGCTTCCCTCTAAGAATCCTGGGAACTGTGGTTTGTTATGGGTGCTGAAAGGTGTTAAAAGGTAAAGGGACTTAAAAAGTAAAGGGACTGGACCATTAGGTCCAGTCACGGACGACTCTGGGGTTGCGGCACTCATCTCACTTTACTGGCCGAGGGAGCCGGTGTACAGCTTCCGGTCATGTGGCTAGCATGACTAAGCCGTTTCTGGCGAACCAGAGCAGCGCACGGAAACGCCATTTACTTTCCCACCGGAGCGGTACCTATTTATCTGCTTGCATTTGACGTGCTTTCGAACTGCTAGGTTGGCAGTTAGGTGTTAGGAGACCCCCTATTCCCTCACAGAGCTACAATTCCCAGAGCAGTTTAACAAACAAATCCTTTTTTCATGGCACAATACAGGCAAGGCCAGATGAATGTAACATCAGCATTCAAATGACCCAATCTCCCTGTAATGATAATAAAAAAGAAACAAGGTATTTTTTTCTTTTATTGTCTATGCTTCCATCTTCTACTGTGTTTAATGTTAGCACGCCAAAGTGTGAATTGGTGAAAAGACACATTCAGTTTGGTAGAGCTGACCCTATCAGAATATCACTCAGGAATACAACCTACCCAGAAATTAATAATTTCAAAATAATAAGTCTTCTTTTAATCATCAGAGATTATTTTTTTAAATAATCCAAACAGAATTACCGGTATGTCTTCTGTCTGCATATTTTGTTTTAGCATTGCAAATCTACCACTAGGTGGCATTACAGCAGCAGAAATATTTGAGGATGGCACTCAGCAATTGTTTTCATATTCTGTATTTTTAAGGTAACCTTGCCTGGTCTTCAGGGTTCCTTCCACCCTCGGGGTCTCAAGGCAAAGAGCCAGAAGCATGGGGGTGACCCTCCTCCACCCCTCCCTTATTCATCCCTCCAGCCTCAGTGTCTTTCTTCTCTGTGGAAGAAAACAATGGTGAGGCCGCCACAAATTACATGCCTTGGTAATACACTGGAAGTCAGTTGATAATTCTGTACCGGAGATCATGAGAAGCCGGGAGGGAGGCGTTAAATCACTTTGGAACAAAACGAAACAAGTGTCACTTCTCCCCCAAAAGGAAAACCCCTCTTCTCTAAATTTGGACATTTTCAGCAAATACTTTGACTTATGTGTGTAGGACCTTGTGCAAAGGGGAGTTTTGGACACAGGTTGTTGGGAAGAAACCTGGTTTCCCAGGGTAATTTCTACCCTGCCTGGAGTGTGGGAACTCACTTTGACCGTGAGGGGGCAGTGGCTGACTGAAAGTGAAAGAGCACATTGCCAAAATATTGGCAGGAAGATGAATCTTAGGAAACACCCAGATTGAGGATATTACTGTAGTTATTCTGAGAAGAAGAGAGGAAGCTCACTTGGGGAAAATTCAATGACTTTTATATGTTCATTAACTTCTTTCCTCTGTAATAATAAACTGATACATGCTATGAAATCTTTGACTGTAAGATCAAGATGGCTTTCATGCCCCAGTAAGATTTTAGTCTAAGAGTTGTTTCAGATCAAACTGTGGCTCTGGCAGCCCAGTGCAACATGTACCCTCCATTTCCCCAAGGTACAGAGTAGGGATTGTTTATGTGTGTGTATGTTTGTGTGTGAAATTCATTCGCTTCACATTTTACTGTGCATCTACCTGATTCATGCTTTCCAAACCAATGCATAAGCTGAAACACAGTTATCCCTGGAAATTTGCACTTCTCAGAATTTTGTAATGCAATTCTCAAGTAAAATGATGCACATAAGAATGTATGTATTAGTGAAAATAATGTTCAAAATTACATTATGCTAGGGGGGATTGCTTGCAAAAATGCAAATATTATTATTTAAAAAGAAACTATTCAGAGAAATCATAATTCTTGTTTCCTAACTGTATGTCCTATTGTCCTTTATCTGACCACTAGAGAATTCCCATCTCTCCTCTCCTGCTGCTTCTTCTTTCCTTTCCCCCTAAAATAAAAACCTGAAACATCCGTTGCTCTTAGCACATTATGCCCCTTGTGGTTTGGCTTGTCCTTGCTGGCCAAATCCTGCATCACATGATGTTGTTGTCCATGAGCGCCTGCCTTTTAACAATATCATTTCATCCCCTCCCTGTCTTTCTCAGAATGGTTGTGACATTTCTGGGATGGATACGTTCTTTAAATCAGTGAACTGCAAAACGTCCTCCAACTAGACAAGAGCGCGATCACTTAGACCACTGACCGGAATCACAAGAGGCTGTTGGTGCTGAAAGGCCTGGAGGTTTGTTGCTGTTATCTGAGAAGACTCTGAAGAGCTAGGCTTTCAACCTTATTTTTAAACTTCTCCTTTATCTGAGGCAAGGTCAGAGGAGCGAGCAACGGGGCCAGTTCAGGTGCTGGGACCTGATCCTTCGCATGGAGTAGCTGCGGGGAGATGTGGCGAGAGGCCGGAGGCAAAGGACAGTGCACTCTTCATCACACCCTAGAGCAGCAAGCTAGCTGAGGGGCTGCAGGGCAGACCACACGGCCACTTTGGCCGCCTGAAGCAGCTGCCTCACTCTGCCTCAGAGAAGGACCAGCCCCGGTGAGAGGCTCCACTTCCCAGAGAGAAGGAGGCACCCAAGCAGGTTAGTTGAAAAATAGGCACAGAGATGTGTTCACAGGATACCACTGCAAAGCAACACCTGCATTCCTTACCAATAATGGGGGGGGGGGCGCGGGAATTAAATTTCCCCTTGCTGTGTACTGCAGCCCTGGTGATGATGAGCTCAGCCGCCATGCCTGGTAAGGGCCATTTAGCTTTAAACCACCACCACCACAACAACAACCTGTCCATGCTATTTTAGGCAAGGCCCTTGGCGCAAAAGCATCCATGGAAGAATTCTGGTGACTTCATGTGCCTGCTATGAAAAGCTTCACCTGCTGAATTTTCACTTGTCACACATCTCTTGAAGATGCAGAGACAATGGCAGAAAAAAATACTTAATACATCCAGGAATATATCTCCTCTCCCTTTCCTACCTTGGTGTGGACACATAGCACATCTGCTACTGTAGTATAAAGAAAATTATTATACAGTGGTACTTCTGGTTATGAACTTACAGTGGTACCTTGGGTTACATACGCTTCAGGTTACAGACTCCGCCAACCCAGAAGTAGTACCTCGGGTTAAGAACTTTGCTTCAGGATGAGAACAGAATTCGTGCTCCGGCGGCGCGGCAGCAGCGGGAAGCCCCATTAGCTAAAGTGGTGCTTCAGGTTAAGAACAGTTTCAGGTTAAGAACAGACCTCCGGAACGAATTAAGTACGTAACCAGAGGTACCACTGTAATTCATTCCAGAGGTCTGTTCTTAACCTGAAACCATTCTTAACCTGAGGTACCACTTTAGCTAATGGGGCCTCTCACTGCCGCTGCGCCACCGGCATGCGATTTCTGTTCTCATCTTGAGGTAAAGTTCATAACCCTATTTACTACTTCTGGGTTAGTGGAGTCTGTAACCCGAAGTGTTTGTAACCCGGGGTACCACTGTATGTCAAAGGAAATCCATACAGTTGCAGATTAAGCTTCATTTTTATTTTTGCCATTTGTTGCATTTTGTGATTAATGCAGTTGGTGTTCCCACATGGATGGCAATTTATCATTTGCTCTGTGTTTCTGGTCTGGAAGGGATAAGTTATTAGTGTTTGCAGTCATGTTATAATTTCTGTTATGGCTTTAATGTATTTTCAATAAGGGTTAGGATAACAATTGGGCACTTTTGCAGACTGGCAGTCTGAAGCTAAAACATTTCCCCTTCCTCATCATGCAACATCTGCAGTGTGTTTCTCAGTGTTGTTATGAGTTTGTGTTAAGTGTTTGTGGGTGCCAACCGCTTAATCCCTGGACCCAGAAAATGTTAAAAGCTGTGAGGCCCTCCATCATGGGCTCAGGTGGTATGCATGTGTAGATAAACCTTATAGCCCCCACGATGCCCCATTCCCAAAAGGAAACACGGACCCTGGTCAGCTGCCAGGAGCCCCTGGAATCTCGCATTGCTCAGAGATAGTATATTGCCATGGCAGGCTGAGAAAGCACAACACGGTCAGTCCACAAATGAAATCAGACAGAGCAAATGAACCAGGCAAACATCAGCAAGAAGAGAGGTGCAACAAACAGATCTGTCCGTGGCTACTTAAGCAGCTGACACTTTCTCCATCTATAGGCCAAATAAAACTTAAGCCTCTTAAATTCTCTAGGTCAGGCTATTTAAAAATAATAAATGATACCCCACCTCTGAATTGAATGGCATGTTTATTTTTATGTTTATATATGAGTGTTTGTATATCACACATGTCAAAAGTGCAGTTTTCAGTATTCATCTTTCAGTGAATGCTGAAGACCCACCTTGACCCTTGAGATGTGCGTTTTCAGGGGGTCCCCATTCATGTGACTGCTTTTAATTCTGACTTTCAAATTGTGGTGACCTCCCTACTGGTGAAGAGAAGTCAATAAGATTCACAGCAGCAGCAGCAGCAGCGATGCAGACCTGCCATTGCTCATGTTTAAACATTTTTTCTTTTTGCATCCCATAGTGGCACCTGTTTTTTCAAGGAGGTCGTATTGTTTCAAGCTCAACTCAGGAAGAGCCAAAACTAGATTTAAAAAATGACTGCAGCAAATATATATAGAGAGAGGGAGGGCGAGAGAGAGAGATGCCAACTGGTTCTTGAGTAGTGCCTGTTAGATGGCGTTAGTTAGTGCCTCAGATGGCTAACATATATTTCTTTGATCTGAAAAAAGTTGGAATATTTGAAACAGAGGTTTAAACCTTTTAAAAATAAAATAAATTAAAATAATATTGTTCTCACAACATGAAATGATGAGTGTATATCCCCATATAAGCTAAGAAAAAAATGAGGAAGGGTAGAATTTACCCCCTTCCTCTGTATGGGGCTAATGGAAGAGCTGGAATTCTGACCAGAGGAACCTTTCCATTTCCCGGGGAAGGGAGGCTTGCCAGATTCTTCAGCAGGGGGAGCCGGGCTCCCCAGACAGACAACATAGGGGAGACTGAGGCATTCCCATTTCAAGGCAGAAACCTGGTCACCCCTTAAGCAGAGTGTGAGGGAGTGACAAAAGAAATTGGCTATTGCCATTCTAAGGCAAGATGCTTTAAACATATTCTATTGACAAGGAAATGCTCTAGAACTTATTGTCATCTTTCTAAGCCTTCCGGCTCTGCTCGTTTACTTTGATTGCCATGCTAATTATTTCCCCATATATTTTTGTCAATTTTGATAACATTCCATTAAAACCCAATTTAAAAGCTTTCATTTCCACCTGCAAATTCTATTTCAAACCCAAGGGATTACAATGCAATTTTTGCAATTTCAAGTCCTACTATTTCTGATTAACTACTTGTTCCAAGAGAGGCCAGGGAAATTAAATGTACATCACCCATCACTACAGCAAAACTGTTCCATTTAATCCAGAAACAACAGGTAGCAGAGATCAAATTTAATGCAAGTTGGTGAAGCTTAGCTAGAATCCATTAAGTCCAGAATGGGGTAATAAAAGTCTCATTTAAACACAGCAGCCTGTTTGACTTTTGAGCTCTCTGTTTTCCAAATATATTTGTTCTCTCAGAACTTCAGTTCAGCTGGACATGATTCAACGTGTCTTTGCTACATCACATCCTCGTTATGTTTAATAATTGCAAAATGAAATAAATACTTGAACACTCATTTCCACATGACGTAGTGCATGGCTGTTTACACACACACACACACACACACACACACACACTCCAGATTTAGGGGGAAATGTCCTGTGTGAAACAGGTCCCATTCTGATTTTCCTTGAAGTGAACAACTGAGCGTTTTCATCCCTGATTATATTGTTGCACATAACCTTGGCTCAACCTTTGGTTCAGGCAGTGTGTCTGAATCATTTCCCTCCTCCCCCAAAGTGTGATTACCATATATTATTTAGTCAAGATGGCTTAAATTTACTGGGAAGTCTATATAGGCAGGGGCCTAGACTAGATGACCCTCATGGTCTCTTTCAACTCTACAATTATTCTATGAAAGAGGCTTGAAATTAGATAATGGCAAATTTAGAGATACCATCTAACAATGTTGGGAACCTGCTGTCTTGCTGGGATCTGAGTTTTTTTGTCCCAGGAATATGCAAATATTTTTCCAGTTATTTTGTACATGGATAGTTCTGTCTTGACAAGCACTGGTACCTCACGTTGCAATGCAGCTTCTGTGATGGAGGGATTTTCTGCACTGTCGACTCACATCCTAGCAATAAGGGTGTGGCTAGTTCTTACTGGAAGTGTTGACTTGCTTGCTGTTTCACAGGGTGCCAGGTCCTTGTGCAAAACTCCCTTTAGTTGTGCTTCCTCCTCCTTCCTTCTTTTCCACAGTTCTACGGAAACTGTTAGGAAGCCTCCTCCTTTCTTCTCCAATCATTGTAGTCCTCAGCTGCATGTCTTCTGTTACAAATCACAGTGTTTCTTCTTCACTGATTTATGATAACTGCTCAGAAACTTGTCGGTCTCTTCCACACATATATGTGCAGCTACAAATATATAGCTTTCACTTTGGAAACTAAGAATCATGGATATTTGTTGCATTTCTAATTTGGCCTATAATAGCTACCCAAATCTGATGCAGCATCCATTCCTTCTATTACCGTACGCTCAAGTCCAAGGAATATCCGCCTGGCACATCTGACATATTCTGTGCATTTTATTCCTCCAAGCCATCTCTGCTTAGTGAGAGAGGCCTTTTAGTTTTTCCTGTGAAACCAATCAGATATCTAAAAGTTTTACAATTAATAGAATTTGCCTCAGGAGTTGCTCAGGTGGGTAACTTCAACTACAGGTTGAAGAGCTTGATCAATGTTTTCTGTGACTGGAGTTTACCTGCACACAGTTTGAACGATAGCAAGGAAGCTCATTATGTTGGGTAATTTCTTGATTGCAATATAGACAATGGCTCATGATGACTGACCAAGAGATAGCTATTATAGCAATTTTGTACATTCATGAGATCAAGTGGTAACTGCAGATACAGTTATGAATAAAATATGTGGCTACATTCACATAATTGATAAGGCTTCTTCAACAAACACATTTACAGAGGTGCTTAATGCTCCATTAATGGCAAAGATGGCGTCAGCATGGAAAGGTGTTGTTATTTCAGAGCTATGGTGGAAATCTGGTGAAAACCTTCAAGCATTAACACATTTATGGAATCTAGCTGGATGGGTCAGAGGTGTGATAAACACATAATTGAAGAATGGAGTGTTGCCTGCTGCCCTTAAATTCATGGCTGGCCCAAGACATTTTGGCACCTGAGGCGAACCACAAAATGAGCCACCAGTGAAGAAGGGGCGAGTGAAGATCTCTATCGGGAACAAGGATGGGAAGAGACCAGCAGTGCCTCCTATTCAAAAGAGACCACACAGAGGTGGAATGGTGGAAGTTTGCTGGTGAGGTGGCAGACCTGGTTTCCCAGGAACACCATTGTGTTCCATTGGCAGCAGTGGCAGAAGCAGTGGGCGATACATTCCTTGGAGACATGATCTGCTGCCCCTGTAGATCCTGCCACCTGAGGCGGTTGCTTCACCTTGCCTCATGGGTAGGCCGGCCCTGCTTACAGTGACGGTGGGGCATCCACTTCTTAAGAAGCCCACTGTAGACTTAATGGTGTGTAATAACCATGGACCAGTCAGCAACACCCCTTTCTGGGCAAAGGTGGGTGGTTGTGGAGCAATTGCAGGTATTGCTGGATGTGACTGCTACAATCTGTGTTCAGACCCAGCTTCGGAACTGAATCAGCCTTGGTGGTGCTTATTGTGAGAAGGACAGTGGGGGGGGGGGGAGAGAGAGAGACCCTGTTATTTTTCTATACTTGTTATCTCAATGACTTTTGATTCCTTAGACCATGATACCCACTTGGATCATCTCAGTGGGATGGGTATCAGAAACCCTGTATTACAATGTTCTGTTCTTATCTTTAGGGCTGTGTTCAGAGAGTAGCACTGGTTGAGTGGTCCTTGGACGACTGGCAGCTGTGCTATGAAGTTCTGCAGGGTACTATTCTCTCCCCCCAATGGTATTTAACATTTATATGAAGTCAAATAAAGTGGAGCTGTACTGTACATTTATATGAATCCATATAAAGTTAAGAGTACTAGTGATATTTTGCTCCCCCTCCCCCAATTCATGACCACCACCCACAAATTCATATAAATGTTGAACAACTGTGCTTTGCAGTACACCATAGCGCAAGAACCCTGGGACTGAGACACAATCCCCCAGCACTACTTTCTGAACATGGCTCCAAAGGTAAATGGAACCACTGCAAAACAATGCCCCCAGCCCCTGTACCACTTGACACTTCCGATTCGGGGAAGGTTCTGTGGTTGGGTGTTTCAAAAGCAGCTGGGAGAACGAGAAGCAAGAGAAGAGTTGACCTTCCCCTGTCTTGCTCTCAATGCTGGGTCCCCATCAGGGCCGCCAAGACCATGACAGGAAGGGCTGGATGAGTGCTTTGCAGATTTCAGTGTGTCCAGAGAAAGAGCGACGCCTTCTGAGCCTATCATGCAACTTGTCTCTGTTCAGTGAAAAAGCCCTAACAGTGCAGTCTTCTTCTTTCTTTATTTTTTTTAAAAAATGTGTTAACTGTACAGCAACCCATTTCTATACTCAGGACACTTCTCTACGGCTGTGCATGTGGTTTCTTTTACTTTAGACAACTGAAACCATGGGTGCTCACTGCACCCCTCAGGGCATGCGGTTGCTTCCATGTTCCAGAGGCCAGTCTTCCACAGCTGGTGCCATGCCACTGTTCCATCTGCCAAGACACAGAAAGCGAAGACGTGAGACTTTGGTTGCGGCCGAGTGAATTTGGCTTAAAACAAACGATGGCAGCCCTCTTGCATCTGGTACACTAGTGCAGCAACTTCAAGGGATCTGAGTGACAGTAATGAGCTCTGTTTGTATACCTCCAGGAAGCCTGTCGGTATGCTTTGAAAACACAGTAATTGGAGAATTACATATTGAATGTGAGCACTGTCATGGCTCTTGTCAAAGCTGACAAGTTTCTTTCGGGCAACATGCAGTGTGATCCCATGCATGGCTACGCAGCAGTAAGCCCTGTTGCGTTCAATTGCTCAGTCCCAGGTAAGTGTGTATAGGATGGCAGCCTTATTTATCTGTTTGCCTCACTCAAGGAAATTAGGTTTCCTCTTATCCCTCTTGTTTCGCATCAGAGATGTAGACCAGGTGGTGGAGTCGAAGCAGGGATGGGAATTAAGTGGGATAGAATACTGAGCGTCGGTTGGCAGCGCCTCCGCAAACGTCTGCTGTGACAGGCCGGCAGCAGCTCCCAGGGATGATTAGAAGAAGCTTGCCTCCAGAAACCTCCTCCAGAAGCTGAAGGCTACAGAAAATCAGCCCGACACTGCAGGCTGATGGAAGAGGGAGGCCGTACCTGATTACTGCTCCTGCCCAGGCCCTTGGAGTGGGGAACAGAGAATCTGCTAGTGGGAATGGAAGGTTCTGTCAATTTTGGTCCCTTCAGTTTTTTTCATTTTCCCATTTTTAAAAATAAAAAATATTAATTTTTCATTTGCAGATTTAACAAGCAGAAGACAAAGAGAAAGGGAAAGAGAGGAAATAAAATTTAAGTGGAAAAAGAGGGAAGAGAAATAATAACAACAATAACAACTATATATATATAAAAACAATATAAGCAATAATTATAGACTGCTCCCAGATCACATTGCAGATATAGTGACCATCAGTACAGTACGATTTTTCAAATTTCCACATTTCTGCAGCAATTTGCAATTTTACCTTTTAAAAAATCCTCATGAAAATTCACCAGCATTTTAGAGCAAATTTCTCCCAACAGGCACATTTTGTGTCTGCAGTTTTGACGAATGTAAGCATTTTTTAAAGCAATTTCTCCTAATAGGATGCATCTTTGTATATATATTTTCACCAATATATTATTTTTATGCACATCTTTGCCCGCATTATGCATTTCTTTAAAGATTGCCTGGTTGGTTGGAGAGCTGCATTGCAGGATGTGAATAAGCCCACATTCTGAAGGAGGGTCGTGTTTCATTTCCCATATAGTTTAGGAAACTGCAACTTTGATAAATTCTGCTTTACATGTGAGTGGAGCTTTATTTCATTCCCAGCCCTCTCTCCCAGGACCTGGAGCTTCCCTCCCCCTTTCTTGCTGCAGATCTCTCTCAGCTACATTGGCAGAGATGATGCTGGCAGAATAGACATCCTGATTTAGGAAACCTCCGACTCCCCTAGCTACAGAGCTACAATTCTTGGAGTAGTTTAAAACCAATCTGTATTCCCAGGGAACTCGGGCATCTGTAGCTAAAGTTTCCAGGATTCTTTAGGGGAAGCCATGGCTGTTTACTGTGGTTTGATACTGCTTTGAATGTATAGTCATGCTCCCCCAAATCCGCCTCTGAGGGAAGTCTGGCACCCACAAAATCATGACAGCATAAAATATTGGAAGCGGAATGAGGTTTCTGCAGGAACAAATGGACCCCTACAAACTCATCCAGGTCTTCATTTGTTTTCAGCTATCGTTGCCCAGGTTGACAGTGATGGGGATGATTATTGTACAGCCAGAGAACTGACAGCCCTGTCAAAAGTAAGTTCTGGAAGTCTTCCTTTCCCTTCTGCTCCATGATGCCCCCCAATTGCAATGAGAGCAGCTGCTTCCTAGTTCAGACTTCTGTGATCGAGGAGTCGGCTTTGATCTCTCACCAATAAACAAATAAAGGAAAAGCTGCTTCAGTGGATGGAAACAGTTTCGTATCCAGGTAACCATGTCCTTTCCTCATTGATCACTATGGTAACCCGACTCCCTCCTTCTGCTCCCTGGAAATGAGACAAGCATGTTTCACAGATAACAGGGAGGGAGAATCTTTGATTTTGCTAATCCATTCCTTGACTCCTCAGCAGTGAACGGTCAACCTCTGTTTCTAATAAGGGGTTTGAACTGAAATCACTTCAAAACAAACACATGCGCCACACACAGTTCAGGCGAAAAGAAATCAAAGTGACTGAGAATGTTGTTTGGTGAACATTAGGTCTGTCACACAGACATCGGTATCGTACACTTGACATCTGCTTGAGGACAGGCTCCTGAATGTGTAAATTGGCTCCAGAAGAAGAAGAAGAAGAAGAAGAAGAAGAAGAAGAAGAAGAAGAAGAAGAAGAAGAAGAAGGGCAACAACAACAACAATGTTTCTGAGACCATGGGAAAGTTTTGTCCTTTGTGGGTGCATGCAGAAAACATGCAGCTCTATCACTTGCTGTCCAGCATTGTCACAGACAATTAGGCACAGGCACACAAGCTCAGATAACTTGGAAAGTTGGCAATGAACTAAAGATGAGCTTGCATGATCATCAGAATCATGTGGTCACTCAGTAAATTTATTCTTGGATCTGCTGCCCATTGGGCAGGAAAGAGAATTTTTCCAAACGATACCTGATGTGGTGGTGGTGGTGGTGTTGTTGTTGCTGCTGCTGCTGCCAACCAAAACAATAACCCCCCCCACCCCAGTTTAACAGACTATAGATTGCTTAATAAGCCAAAGGTTTGGTTATAGAGAGATGTTTTCACCCGGCACCTAAATATATAAAATGATGGTGCCAGGCACGCCTCCCTGTAGAGAGAGACCATGGAAAACACCCCCCCAAAAAACTTCTGGGGGCCCTTATACTGGAGTTTGATGCCACAGGACACAGTGACAGCCATTGACACAGATGAATGAAAGGATGCCTCTCCGCGGGAGTTAGTCTTCATGATGGGGAAATGGAACCTCCAAGTTCACAGGTAATATTTCTCTCTGGATACCAGACACTGGGTTGCCCTTTTCATGTCCTGCTTGTGGGCTTCTGGAAGCTTCTGCCCGGCCACTTTTTTTTTTAATAAAAATAATATTTATTAAATTTTCCATTTTAACATTCCAATCAAATCACATCATATATTCTGAATTATACAAATTATTCAATAATTAAATAATCCAAATACTATGCCAAATTATAATTTTTTGGGGGAGACTTCACCATTCTCTGAGGTCAGAGGGGATCTGATCATATCATACTTCTACTGCTTCTCATTCATTTCCAATGGTTCCCATAAGTCATTCTGATGGTAATCCTCATTATTTTCCACAGCCTCTGAGTTCTTCCAACAAGCGAGATAAATCAAACAGTATGTTTCTGTGTGGTTTTATGTCCAGGATTCCCCTATATAGGTTCGCAGCATCTCTTCACAGGCTGGTGTTTCTGCCAAATCAGTCCAAGAATCCTCCCATTACATGCAGATGCAGATGTCCAGTCTATTCTGTCCAGATAAAATCCAGTCAAGTCATCCGCCCCATACTTTTCCCATACCAGTTGTCATTCAAACGTTAGCCTTTCCAGGGAAGGGTTTTAGTTAAAAATACAAACATAGAATATTGAAGACTCACCTCCCCCTATGACTATACACTTTAACAACAAACTGGTCTGCACTTCTGTCCATAATGGCAGCCAATTAAGATTGCATCACAAATCCCAGGCAGTCATCCTGAGTTCTTTGGCATCTCTCCAGGTGTTAATGAGATGTTGCTTCTATGCCAATATCGTAAATCAAACCAGGAAATCTTTTTCCAACAAGCCAGAAGTCAAAATCCTTAGTTTTTTGTTTAAAATAATTGTTGTCTCCACACAGCTGATAATTGTTAAACCCATATTATATCAATAAATACCAAACTTTTTCAATCTCACTTGCTTCATAGTTAATCAAGTAGCCGGACCTTCTAGAGGGGATTTTGCTGAGTAGCATAGTAAAATAAAGTATAATGAAAACAACAAAGCTCACACACACACACCCTTTCCGTTCCAGCATGCCTCCAAGCAGATAATAGTCCTTCTTCCGATCAAATCCTTTTTTAGCACCTCAGTGGCTGGTAATTGGAAGAATATTTCCCCCCTCCTCACTCAGAGCATGTCCATAACTTAAATCCATTTTTTCACCTTAAGAAATGGAAGTTTGTCGCTCATGGAGACAGCTTTGGAGAGTTGCCAGGAAACTCACTGTGCTATGCATCCAGGGCCCCTTGCCCCTCATTCCTTCCAAATTTGGGGCCAGGTGTTGGACGAACTGAGGATGAGAATGCCCCTCCGAACCTGGGGGGGGGGGAGAGGTTGGAAGGCTGATTACTCTCATCTCAGCCTCTAACTACCCGTGCGAGCGGCTGCAATGGAATTTCAGCCATCTTGGTGGCGACAAGCAGGAAGTCTTTGTCTTCTGCCTGGCCACTGTTGGAAGCCAGGGCGCTGGGCTACATGGACCTTTTGGCTTGATGTAGCAGGAATCTATTTATGCAGCATTTTAGATGCAGGAGAGGGAATTACATGTTTAAATGTTCTCCTACAGAAAACAATCTTCCTGCATATGGAAGACCAGCATCTTGAGAAGAAACTAGTCAGCAACCCAACTGCCTTGACTTCTGGACATTGTCTTAACTTCTGTTATATGGGAACCACTCTGGAAACAGTTATAAACAGAAACATAGAAATGCCTTAAATGAGATGTTGTTTGTGTGTTGGGTAGGGGAATAGTTTAACAATATCTTCTCATATACCAGAAAGCAGCACGTCTTCATTAAGTTCTGACTCAATAAGGAATTGATAACCTGATGCAAAGTAGGCTATACAGTACATATATTTACTACTTTTTTGAAAGTAAAGTGCTGTGTTTTCAGCTGATATCTCTTTGACCACAATGTCAAGGATGCTGTGCTTGATCTTGTAGCAGCTGACCTGATTTTTACAGACCTATCACTTTTTGTGTTGTAAACCACCATGATCTACAGATGAATAGAACGAAAGAAAGTGACAGGATACTTATATTTTGGCCATTTCCTGTTTCAAACGCAGCTTTATAGGGTCAGATGAAATCTTATTGGTCCTCATGTAATTTCAATTCTGCTGGATCAAGAACTATAAGAACTCATTAGTTATCTGCGGTGTTGTTGTTGCTTATTAAATTTATATACTGTCCTCCATCTAAAGATCACAAGGCAGTTTACAATATAAAAACACAAAATGAAACCACAAAACACATACAGTAACATATTAGTAAAACAAAAAACATAATACGAAAAGCCATATCTCCAACACATTCAAAAGGCCATAGGTTGTTTAATCAGCCAAAGGCCTGGGTGAAGAAAAACGTTTTCACCTGGTGTTTAAAGATAAATAGTGAAGGTTTCAGGTGAGCATCCCTGGGGAGAGCACTCCACAAATGGGGAGCCACTGCAGAAAAGGCCCTGTTCTTGTGCTGTCACTCTCTGGACCACTTGTGCAGGAGGCACCTGAAAAAGGTTAGTTTATCTGGGGTTTAAGGCATTATCTGGTTAGTTAGTTTATCTGGGGTTAGTTTATCTGGGTTTTAAGGGTTTTAAGGTTAGTTTATCTGGGGTTTAAGGCTGGTTTTAGGTCAAAACCAGCAATTTGAATGGGGCCTGGAAATTGATTGGCAGATAATGCAGTTGGGCCAGGATCGGTGTAACATGCTCAAATTATGTTGCCCCGGTGAGCAACCTGGCTGCTGAATTCTGCACCAGCTGAAGTTTCTAGACCGTCTTCAGAGGCAGCCCCATGTGTTGCAGTAATCTAATCTAGAGGTTACCTTGTGTTATTACTGTAGCACAAGAGCAAACAGGGCAGCAGTTCGCTCTCCTTGCATCCTGCATGGGGAGGCCAGCGGCATGCTGAGTAGAGTGCCTAAGAGCATTGATTTTAAAATGTAATACTAATGCAACAACAACAACAGTACTACTAGCAGTGATGGTATGATGTCACAATTCAGAATGTGCAAAGTGCTTTACGTGCATTTTGTCAGCAATCCTGGCAATAGCCTGGAAAGATGAGTTGCTATTCCCATTTCCTTATTGTGAGCAGTGAGATGTGTGGGTATCAAGAGATCTTGCCTAAGGCTTTGTGCATCCACAACTCTTGTCTTTTAGTTCTGTGTTGCACTAGCCATATAAAACACATGAGCGTTGTGTACATAAAATACTGCTCAGCTAAGGTGGCCAATTATGCACTGCCAAAAAGGGGGCACAAATTGGCAGAACATTTGCATATGGTACTTTGTACAGAAAGACACAATTTTCCAAGAATTATTATAATTTAGACAGTGATGCAATACATCTCACCACAACGGGAGAGCAGACTCCTGTGCCTGCTCAGTGTTTTGACTGTTCATGGGCTCCAGCTCTACCTTTTTATGGCATAAAAAAATGTTTAGGGGTACTCTTATTCTGACTCAGGAAAATCATCATTTTATAGTTCAAATTGGGGAAAATAAATACAGTAAATAGACAAAAGTACTAAGATTCACAAAATGTTTAGGGGTATGCGTACCCCCTGGAAAAAAGCACTGGGTATCGCCATTTAAACTCGCCATTCAAATAGGGTACATCTTCACAGAGAGGACTGTTCTCTGACATCCCTACAAAATAGAGGACGGTCATGTGCAAAATAGGGCACATGGCCACTCTTTGCTGGGGCAAATCTGTGCTACCAACTTAAATTGGTTTAACCCTTAATAAATATATTAGGAATCCTGGAAATTGAAGTTCCCGTATAAGGGTGAGCATAGGAGCCAACTCCTAGGAGCCAAGGTCCCTTCAGCCCCCATAAAATATTTGAGGGGGCTGCCCCCCACAAGTTGAGGGGCATTGCCATTCAAATGGTGTGTGCATGCTGCATCTTGTGGTCACTTATGCCTGCCCCCCCCCCAATATTTTATTCATTGTGGCCTCCTGGAGTGTTAGTGATCTCTCACAGAAGTCTCAGCAATCTACAGTATCCCCAAAATACAAGGGGATTATTTGGGGTGAGGGGATTATTTGGGGGGAGCCTGAAACATAAAAAGGTAAAGGTAAAGGTACCCCTGCCCATACGGGCCAGTCTTGACAGACTCTGGGGTTGTGCGCCCATCTCACTCAAGAGGCCAGGGGCCAGCGCTGTCCGGAGACACTTCCGTGTCACGTGGCCAGCGTGACATCGCTGCTCTGGCGAGCCAGAGCCGCACACGGAAACGCCGTTTACCTTCCCGCTGGTAAGCGGTCCCTATTTATCTACTTGCACCCGGAGGTGCTTTCGAACTGCTAGGTTGGCAGGCGCTGGGACCGAGCAGCGGGAGCGCACCCCGCCGCAGGGATTTGAACCGCCGACCTTTCGATCGGCAAGTCCTAGGCGCTGAGGCTTTAACCCACAGCGCCACCTGCGTCCCACCGCCTGAAACATAAACAGGTGTAAATCGCATATAGTTTGGAGGTCTACAAACATACAGTATGATGCATTCTGTGGACAGCCCTTAACTTCCTTCTTCCTTCTTCTGGCTTCAAATCTATTTTGAGGAATACCACCGCTGGCT
The DNA here is from genome assembly GCF_964106915.1 of Podarcis gaigeae. NCBI lineage: Eukaryota > Metazoa > Chordata > Lepidosauria > Squamata > Lacertidae > Podarcis > Podarcis gaigeae. The sequence goes on from NC_139681.1 coordinate 3,779,055, forward strand.
TTGCTGAAGAGTGGCACAGTATGGTGCTTTCAACCCACCTTTTAAATAAGGCAAGACAATGATTTGCTTTTTAAAATAAAGTAAGGAGCCCATATTCTTTATAGCCAGTTTATTGCTTTTGCAAAGTATTGATCTCTCACACGGGATGGCAAATGCTTCCGTAGGCAAGGTGGAGTTACTACTGAGCTGTTTTACCGTTGGTAAAAGAGATGCCATTAAGATGAGTGTAAGAAAATAGGAACATGGGGGCATTTTAAGCAGAAATAATAAAGCTCTTTAATGCCTCCAATGCAACTCTAAAGATAATACGAAGTGATGAGCTCTGCAGTCAATGAATTTTATGATCTGTGCAATGCTACTGAAAGCATTAATATGGAAACTAATAGTGTAGCAGAGAGCAATCAAATCTACAGCTGCTGTAAAGTTTCACAGAAGCCAATGTAGGGCTGGTGATGTGCTACAGCTATAGAATGAATTTTTCCTTCCATTGGCAACACTCAGAGGTGCTGTGGGGAGCTTGACCAGCCCCCCCGACCACTTTCCCAGATCTCAAAGCCACAGCAGTTCCTCACTATCTACAGACAGGAGTGGCTGGGATGTCAATAACCACTTGCTTTCACCTATGGTGACAAAAACACGTCTTAGGACTGGACATGTACGGCTATGCCATACAGATGGGCTGGTTACATATATTTGGACCAGTATATATTTACCACTATTGATTTATCGTTACATTTATATCCCACCTTTCGTCCAAGCAGCTCAAGGTGGCACATGTGGTTGTCCCCTCATTTAATCCCCACAACAACCTTGCGAGGTAGGTTAAGGCTGAGAGAATATGACTGGCCCGAGGTCACCCAGTGTGATGCATGGCTGAGTGGGGATTCAAACCCTGGTCTCCTGGTCTCCTTGTCTGACACGCTAACCATGGCACCACGCACTTCTTTGCAAGGTTGCCATACAGATCCATTTGGGCCAGGACCATTCATTACAGATCCCACCCAAAGTGTCCCATCTTACGTTTGGTCCACATTTGTTAGTGAGAATTGTCTTCTGATGCCTCTGAATCCCCCCCTGCCTGCTGTTCTTTGCTTCCTGTTCTCTGTTTGCTTGATCATGCATAGCTTTCTCAGGCACCTCCGAAGGTGATGTGTTAACCAGAATAATTTGACTTCCCTAATTCAATATTAGAATTGCCATGGAAACCTCTTAGCAACACGGAGGAATAACATGGCTCCAAAAGATAACCACAGGAAGCTCACATGGGGATGCTTGGAGGGGGAAGAAATGTTACTTATACATTCCAGCCTCTGGGCAACAAAAACAGCAATTGCAATCTCCAGTATCATTTTTATTTTATTTTTTGCTTTACAGCAAAATGGCTCTCTTTTAGATTCCTCATACTCCCTCAGCAACTTTTTGCAATGAAATTTTGTGTCTGCAATTAATTAATAATATTAATAGTATTAACTGTTAACTCCACCTCATTTTTTGATATTGACAAAGAAGCATGTTTTCTTGTCTCTGGTCATCAGGCAGGCACCATACACACAAATTATCCTGCTAATTGTCTTAGTAACTATGCCTTCTAAAAAATTTTTAAGAAAGCATGTTACTGGGAGGGAACAGGGATGGAGCCTGGCCTGGGAGAGATAGCAGAGGCTCTGGGCTAATAGGATAGATCTGCTCCTGTGAATGATAATAGCAGGCAGGCTGGGTGAGCCAGAAGAACCATAGTTTTTTTTATGAGTCAGACCATCGTTCCAGCTCGCTCAATATTGACCACACTGTTCTCTGGGACTTTGGGCAGGAGTCTCTCCCAGTCTCCACCTGGAGATGCCAGGGGGGATTATTATCACTGTCAAGAGAGGTCTGAAACGTCTTTTACTCTGACTTACTTAAATCCAGATGGATCCAACTCTTACATAGCAAAATCAGATCTGTTGGCATTGACTTGTTGGAACTCTTTTATAATTCAAGTGAGCAATATATTTCTCTCAATCTTCATATTGAAAAACAAAACATTGAGTCAGCTGTAAATAAAATTTGCTCCCCCAAGTTCTATGGTTTAAATACAACAGATAACAGGGTCACTTATATCTCAAAATTAGTAATTCCAGTCCAACGCAAGGCCTTTATGTCAGTCCAGTGAAATATTTCCTCCTCAGCTTTTGTCAAGGGCAGATATTCAAACACCCCCAGAAATGATAGATATTGCGGATGTTCTTTGAATGTGCCAGACACTGTAGAACATATCATTTTCTACTGTCCATTGTACAACCAGCTGTGTAAACACGTGTTATCTCCCTTTTTGGGGTAGTCTAACATCACGATGCAGTGAAAATACAGTGGTACCTCTGGTTAAGAACTTAATTTGTTCTGGAGGTCCGTTCTTAACCTGAAACTGCTCTTAACCTGAAGCACCACTTTAGCTAATGGGGCCTCCTCCTGCCGCCGCGCGATTTCTGTTCTCATCCTGAAGCAAAGTTCTTAACGTGAGGTACTATTTTGGGGTTAGCTGAGTCTGTAACCTGAAGCGTATGTAACCTGAAGCATCTGTAACCCGAGGTACCACTGTATAAGTTTCTATCTGTCTGACGTTAACCTAGAAGTTACTGCAAGGGTGGTTTGGTTTTTGTCAATAGTATCTCTTAAGAGTAGCAAATGGCACCATATAGCGGGGGGAAATTCCAATGAAAATCCTCGTTATTACATATTTTACATGGCTGTTTATTTGTATATATTTTAATTTTTATATATACTGTATGGATGTTTTATGAAGGCCTATATTTGTAATGCCTAATAAAAGTTTGGCTAAGTAAGTAAGCAAGCCAGCCAGCCAATGGGAATTAAACCTGCGACCTCTTGCATGTACCCACTGCCAATGCCACCTCCATTTCCTTCCAGCCATTGGAGATTTCGCTTTGCTCTCTGAGGGGGAGCAAGCAAGGAGCTTCAGACGTGGCTGCTTCCCTTGCACTAGAGGGTGAAATGGCTCACTGTTACTGAGCTCGGTGACCTAGTCATCCTAGTCATACATGCGTGGGCTACACAGATCAAGAACAGGGCCGTCTTAAGCATATCCGGCGCCATGGTGCAAAGCTCCCTTCGGTGCCCCCCTTTCCCAGAGTTTTTTAGGTGAGGACGGCGGCTGGAGGCTAGCGGCTGGAGGGTGGCTCCTCCTGGCTCAGCTGGCCGCTTCGTGCCGTGGTGGCCATGGCAGACGGAGGCTCCGGGAGCAGCGCTGCTTCGGTGTGGCATGGCTGAGGTGGGCGAGGGCGGCGAGCTGATGCCGGGTGGCGCCGCGTCCAGCCTCCGACTTTCCCTGGCGTCCTCCAGAACTTGGCGCCCTGCGCCACTAGCCTCTGTGGGGAAGACACCCCAGCTCAAGAATGTGCACTAAATGAAAAAGCAGAAGCTGACTTAAAAAATAGTAATCCTTCAACCAACTCAGATTTCTAGACTTTGCACACAAAAAATCTGGCAAGTGGCCCAGACATAAAAACAAAACAAAAAACAAACCCTGAACAGTCAATGACCTTTTTTTTTGGCTGATTGACAACCCTATTTTCAGATTTTGTTCTAATGCTAACACACACACACACATACACACACACACACCCTTAACACCTTCCTTTTGTGACCAGCGTGCTAAGTGCTACATCTGATATTTTAGGAAAACATGGTTCTATGCATTTAAAGAGCCATTATTTCAGGTGCATCTCGCAGAGGAGAATTGGGAAAGAAACCATTTGATTTTTAACCTGCTAAAAACAGGTTAAAACATTGAGGGTGGCCACCTCAGTTCTAGATAATAGTAGCCTGTAGTTGCTCATGCAGTACATGCGTTTAGTCCTTACTGTTCTGAAGTAGGTAACATAACAGGTGATTAATAATAATAATAATAATAATAATAATAATAATAATAATAATGGGCAATGTTTAAGTAGGCAAATGTATTGTGTGAATAAGACAACATATGATGTCAGGACCTTCTTGATTATATACCATCCAATTCACATGCTATATTTCTAGCAGAAGCCGCTAGCACTCTTGAATCTGCTTTCAGGTGTAAGACCTCTGCTTGTTAAAAGCATACAGAAAGGAGCAATTCCCTGTGCACATGGAGATTACAAGACACTTTTATTTCAAAACATCAGTGCCACAGGCACTCATTCCCTTTTGTCTCTTTCCTTGCACTCCATTTGTCAAGCATTGGTTGATCTGTATGCATTATTAGTAGTTCTCACTTCATCATGTCTTTTAGAGAAGGATTTTATAGACATTTAAGGTAATTGAATTAGGTCTCTCTTTAGCTGTGTACACTAAACAGATACATATATGGCCAGGTGGTTGCAGGCTGCCTTCTTATGGATGGAAATAAGTTAGAGATGGAACGGAAGTTCAGGATGCCCTTGGCCAGTGCTACTTGGCTCTCTCCCATCTTTTCCACTCTGGATGGGTTTCCTCCTGGTTTCTCTCCTGGACTTCTTTGCCGCTTTTGAAACTTAGCAGAAAAGTCCAAATGGTCTGCTAGGAGAGCAGTGCTGCCAACTCCAACAATGATTAGTTAGTCCGTTGCTGTTATTATCAAATACTGTTGAGTGATCAGGAGTTCTTTGGACTACAGTATTGTTTGGGTTGGGATGGCATTGGCTTCTCAGTCACCTGGCACGGGGTACTTGCCAGAACACAGTTTTACTGACAAGTTCAATAGCATAATGGCCAGTTAGTGGATGACGTGTCCTAGTCATAGAAACATAAAATTGTAGAGTCATCTTGTCCAACCCCTGTAATACAAGAATCTCAACTAAATCAGACATGACAGGTGGCCATCCAAAATCCTCCAGGGTGGGAGAGCCTACCACCTTCCTAGGGCTGTGGTCCCAACGCATTTTTGAGGGGGCGTGACCAGGTGCCCCCATGACAGGCTCCCTCATCAGAGCCTGACTCTTGCACAGGAGGGAGCTGTGGGGGCAGCTTCCTCATGCAACAGCCCAATGCCACCAGCCTCAGCTGCCACCCACTCTCCTTGGCTGTGGCATTCATGCCTGGGCACAGCTCTGTTCCCAGGTCAGGTCTGACCTGGGGGCAGAGAGCAGGAGAAGGGTCGGCGGCAGCTTCTCGTCCCTCTGCTCACCTGGACTGTGGCGCAGGAGGGAGCTGCATGAGATCTTGCTGGAAGCTGTTGCCTCTGCCACTTCTCTGCCTCCAGTGGGGTTTCCACAGGGGAACTGCCTCTTGGGCTTCCACTTCATGAAGCAGCTGCCTCCACCTGCCTCATGGGTGGGCCGGCCCTGCTGTGCATGCTTCACATTAGAAGCTCTCCACTTCATCAAACACCCTCCATACACTTGCAGGGATTAGCGCCCACCAGAGGAATCTGCTACTATCAGGTTTACCATGTTCAGCCCCTGACTTCTAAAGTAGCTCCTCTCTTCTATGGGGTGTTATTCTAAAGCAGCAATGCTGCAGCAAGCAAAGGCTCTAGCAGCTCAGTCTGCTGCTTGTGGCTGGAAAGCCAAACAGGAAGTATGTGACTGTTGCCATGAAAACGAAGGGGCAGTCCATTCTCCTTATTGAGCACAGGATGTGAGCTCAGTGTGTGTCATATGACCTGTACAGGATGTACATGGGTGGAGTTTGGAGTTTCTCTCTGTTTGTTGAAGAGAGCAGACATCTTTTACTGAATGACTGCTAAAGACAGGAATAAAAGCATGTAGTTACATTTCTGTCTGTGTCTGATTCCCCTCCCTGGGGATATGCAGGGAGCAGGGAGGAGGAGAAGCAATTGGTGTGTTTTTCTCACAGCCTGAGGAAAATCGCCGGAACGGACCTCGTATGTTTTTCCTGCCGGGAGTCACCGGAGGGAGGTCAAAGGAATTCAGCCGGTGCCTGAAGAGATAGGCACATACCTCTGACCGGGCTAGAATTCCAACAGTGGTAGCAGAGCTGATGGTTTCTACGATCCATGGAAGTCTGCAGAATGAGTGGCAGAGCTGCTGTATTCATTGCTCCATGGAGGCCTGAGGTGAGAAAGCTGATTCTCTGCAGCCAGAAGCTGACCAGAAGAAGCTGAAAGCCAAGCAACGGAGCCCAGGTATGAGATTTTCGGGCTTAGAAGTGTGAATGCAGATTGATTCATTCTCTGCTTCAAGGGAGCAAGGTTTGGGAAAAACAGCTCCGAGAGAGAAGAGCTCTGCATTCCAAACATTCCTGTGGTTAATCCTGTCCAAGGAAAGGAATGCTGTTGCTTAGCAACGAAGGCCAGTTTCACGAGAGGGCTGGAAGTCAGGCTTTGCCTCAGAGAGGCAAAACAGCCTATGTTTTGACTTAGGCCCAAAGGAACTGTTGGAAAGGGACTTTCCAAAGCGGCCAGTGTTATAGCTGCCAGGTGCACAGAGTGTAAACAAGCCAGCTATTGGATTTTAGAGGCTTGTGTTTGAGAGTCAATGCAAGGACTCAAAATGGATGCCAAGAAGGGGGGAGGCCTGCCTTCTCCAAGCCTCCTGACCAGTGACAATTATGCATCTTGGTCTATTAAGATGAAGGCCTTGCTACAGAATCAGAGATTGTTTGGGGTGATTGAGAACCCCATCCCTGCAGCACCAACGCGTGCTTGGGAGTCACAGGATGTGAAGGCCAGAACGGCTATAATTCTGTGCGTGTCAGACTCTCAGCTTATTCACATACAGCATTTAGAGCACGCGAAAGATGTTTGGGACACGCTGAGAAGGACACATCAGAGAGATACAGGTTCTTCAGCGTTGCTGTATTTTGAGAAGCTGACCAACCTGAGGCTTGCGCCTGATGGAGATGTTCAAGCGCACCTGACGGAAATGAAATTTCTGCGTCAGCAGATGGTGGAACGCAATTTCCGTCTGGATGAGGAAGTGTTTTGCTTCATGGTGATAAACAGCCTGAATCGGACTTACAAAACCGTTGCCAGTCAGCTGGGGTCTCTCCCAGCAGCTGATCTAACGTCGGACAGGGTCTTTGCCGTCGTTCTGAATGAACATGACAGACTTGCCGCCCTGGAAGTGAAGGACAGGGGGAGACAAGAACGGAATTCTGACACCCCCACTGCTGTTGCTACTGGAGAGAACGCTGTAGCTTTGAACGTTGTCCGATGCTACAATTGTGACCAGACTGGGCATCTTCAGCGGTACTGTAAAAAGCCACGTCAGCAGAAAGGAGCCAAGGGAAGCTCCGCAAAGTCTGAGGCATCAGGCAAAAGTCATACCATCCCAAAGGCAAAGACTGCAAAGGCTTTGATGTCGCTAAAAGCCACACCAGAAGTGGGGAATTCTTTCGTTTTGGACACGGGAGCGACAGTTCACATGACTGGACACAGAGGACTATTTTTTACGTTTAAGAAGCAAAGCTTCGCGGTACAACAGGCCAACGGTCAAGAGCTGGAAGCCACCGGAATTGGGACTGTGTATCTTGAAAGTCTGAACTTGACTATAAACAATGTATATTTGGTTCCAGAGTTGAAGTACAATCTGCTCAGCGTTTCGCAGATTGCCAAGAAGGGACTAAAACTGTCCTATGATGATCAACACTGCAAGATCTACAAAGATGGAGAGTTGTATCTTTCTGCCAAAGAGAAAGATGGACTGTATTTGTTGACATTTGATCAAAGTGATTACATGGAATGTAATTCTTGTGATTCTAACATGATTTCTTTTGCAGGTGTAGCCAAGAAGAACGCCAAGCAGGTCACCTCGAGGGTCGACAAGGCATTTCAGCGGGTGTATGCTGATGTGATTGGTCCTTTAGCACCATCTAGAGGCAATGCAAAGAATTACCTAATATGTGTTGATTCTTTTACAGGTTTTGTCTGGATTTATCTTTTGGAGAGACCGCAAGAAGCCTTAGAAAGGTTTAAAGAGTTTTGTGACAAGGTTAAAAATATGCATGATGCTGACATAAATTGTCTTTGCACAGATGAGAAGCCAATTTTTCTTTTACAGGATTTCCAGAGGTTCCTGAAGAAGAAAGGGATAAGACACAAAATTGCTAGTTCCGAAGAAGCTTGGAACAGATGTGTCTGTGTTAGGGTGAACAAAGAATTGCAAAAGGGAATGGAAGCGCAATTGCTTAGTTCACATCTGCCACATGAGTACTGGGCTGAGTCGCTAATGTCGTTTTGTTATACGTGGTTGAGAAAGTTTTCAAAAGAGTTGGGAAGTTCTCCTTTTGAGAAACTGTTCCACAGAAAACCTTCTGTTGCCCATTTCAAGGTGTTTGGGTCTCATGTGAGGACAGAAGCTCCGGGTGGAGTAAAGAATGCCAGAGGCATTTTTGTGGGTTATGAAAAGGGTCTCTACAGAGTAATTTTGTCTGAATCTGGAAAGGTGATTCTCACAAAATTTCTAGAGAGTGCTCCTGAACAGGAGAGAGTGATTGTTCACACATTTCCCACAGGAGGTGATGATGATTCTGATGATGATGATGATGTTGATTTTATTGAGTTCAGTAGTACTGATGATGACAGCGATAGCTCAGACAGCTCAGTTGTCACAGTCATTGAGAGGAAATCTCACATAATGACTAGACCCTCAGAAGAGGAGGATGAACCACTGTTTACAATTGGTACTGGTTCTCCAAAGAGTCCAAAGGTTGAACCAGAAAGCAAAGAAGAGCAGCACCTCTTACGTAGGTCTGAGAGAGCAACGAAGGGTGTACCACCCAAGAGGTATTCACAAGAGTTTGCTAACTTAGCTGTTGCTGTTGTAAACGACCAAGGTCAAATTGAAGCTGTGTCTGAGTCAGAGACAAAGGCACAACAGAGAGTTGCTAACCAAGGTAATGCAGAAGCACTCATTCCTTGGAAGTCACACAACCAGAGAGGTACATTGGTAAAACCAGTGGCGGGTAGTTCCAAGGGTGGAACTGAAACAACAGGGGAATGTTATAAGTATAACAACTGTTTGTTTTCTTCTCTGGATGACGCTTTGCTCGCAGCACGCATTGATACTTTAGGGGGAGTATGTTATTCTAAAGCAGCAATGCTGCAGCAAGCAAAGGCTCTAGCAGCTCAGTCTGCTGCTTGTGGCTGGAAAGCCAAACAGGAAGTATGTGACTGTTGCCATGAAAACGAAGGGGCAGTCCATTCTCCTTATTGAGCACAGGATGTGAGCTCAGTGTGTGTCATATGACCTGTACAGGATGTACATGGGTGGAGTTTGGAGTTTCTCTCTGTTTGTTGAAGAGAGCAGACATCTTTTACTGTATGACTGCTAAAGACAGGAATAAAAGCATGTAGTTACATTTCTGTCTGTGTCTGATTCCCCTCCCTGGGGATATGCAGGGAGCAGGGAGGAAGAGAAGCAGTTGGTGTGTTTTTCTCACAGCCTGAGGAAAATCGCCGGAACGGACCTCGTATGTTTTTCCTGCCGGGAGTCACCGGAGGGAGGTCAAAGGAATTCAGCCGGTGCCTGAACAGATAGGCACATACCTCTGACCGGGCTAGAATTCCAACATGGGGTGGGTGGGCTGCTCATTGCACAGCACTCTACAGGTTCCCAGTTTAACCAGCCAACAAGCCCCCCTGGGGAAGCCTCTTCCATTTTTTCTGCAGCCATTGCTGGAACCGCTTTCTTTCCCCCAACAATTGCAACCCTGCTGCCTTTGCAGAAGGCAAGCCAGAGCAGATTTCAGTCTCTGGATGATTTCCCTCGCATTTCCTGACAGGAAAGGATAACATTTTATGCTACATGAGAACAGAATAGGTGGTATAGGCTGTGACTGATCACAAGAACTGTGCAGCTAATGATCATGAAGCTGATGGAAGAAGGGGCCAGGGAGGGTGGTTGTTCTTTCTTCTCTTTTACCTTTTCCTAATGTGAGGCAGAAGAGCAATGAAAGCAAGGCAGAGTGCTCAATAATAGAAAACTGGTACTGGCCACCCTGAAGCAAACTGTCACACATCCAATCAGAGGCAGCAGATGTCACTGAAATATATGTCACTTATCTGCCAGGGCTTCTTTGTGCCAGGGTGATTTGTCAAAAAAACCCGCTACAAAAACCTGACAGCAGTACAAAGCACACTATATGGCAGTTTGATCATAAATAGCTTCTTTTGTGACAAGTTCCCAAAGCAAGGTGGAGGAAAAAACAACACCCATATTGTATGACAAATCAGCTTGCATTGTGTTTGCCTCGTTCTAATTAGCAGCCTTGTCCTTAGGCAAAAGGAACCTCCAGCCCATGAGCAGAGAAATCCTGTTCTAGTTTTTTCTCTCATTACTGCTTCCTTCTCAGCTGAAGAGATGGGCTTCACTCTTCCATAGCAGGCAGATCAAACCAACCAATATGAACAAAACATGTTCAGCTCACAGGGACTCCAAAGATCCAGTGGCAGAGCTTCATGTTCCTGCACCGGGGGGGGGGGGGTGGAGAGCAGGCGGGGCGGGGCTGGCGTGCGTCTCAGGGACATGGCACGCTGCCTGCAGGGGTGTGGTGCATGTCCTGGGGCGAGGCACGTGTCCTGGGGGGCGGGCAGCCCTGATGGCACCCCACCAGGATTGCTCTGCTGGGGGCGGTGTGCTCCCCCCCCCGCACTCCACTTCCTCCACCAGTGCAAAGATCCCACCCAAATGGTGTACAGTTTTCCCTTGGTGGGCACTTTTCTTTAGTTACGTAAAGAATTGAAACTGTTCTTCCTAACAAGAAATGTGCATTGAAGGAAACTTGTGGCAGGAAGTGAAAAGCAAGGGCGCCATTTCAGGTGTGCTGAAGGAAGAGACTTTGGGGGCGCGAGGAGATTCCAAATTCCCTTCTTTGATCATATCGTGAAGGTGAAATTGCAACTCACACTGCATTTGCTGCAGGTACTTTAAAACTTACACACGCTAACAGCAACATTTTAAGCACCAACAAAACCAAAACCCTTTTGGTTTTGAAGCCAAGGTTGCCTGCTCCCAATACACTGAAGGCACACCCTCTCTCCAAAGAATTCTGGAAACTGTCATTCACCCCCTCACAGAGCTATGACTCCCAGAACTTGTAACAAACTTCAGTTCCCATGGTTCTTTGCGCCCTGCATGTGCTTTAAGTGTGCTTTCACTGTACGGTGAATATGGAGCCTAAGTGATTTTTGCCTTCTCTGTTCATCTCAAAAGTATGAACAGAGCTGTGCATGCTCCAAAAATGTTTTAAATCTGCACTCTGAACATATTAGTCCATTCTGCTTTTGCCTAACCTATTCTTCCATTTTTACTGTTCTGTATAGTTCGTTTCACGTTGGCAAACTTGGGGTTCAGGCAGGAGCCATAATCCACTTCAGGGATTCCAACAGGCATTGTTCATGCAGCTCCAAGCATCTATTCGCAACCCAAAAGGGTAAGTTAACATGCTCCAGAAAGGACAGAAAAAGCTTTCGCTCCTGAATTCTGCACATGCTGTGGTAATTCTGTGGAACGGTGGCATATGTGTCTCCTGTTATTCAACATCTATACAAAACTGCCGGGAGAGCTGTCATTCGGGCATCTGGAGCGTATTACCATCAGGACGCTGATGGCTCTCAGCACTGCCTCTCCGTTCCATCACAAGCAGGAGAGGCTGTGAAGGGGCTGGATTGGTGATGGGCTGGATGGGGGCTAAGAAACAGAGGCAGAAGCCTGACAAATGGAGCTGCTGCGGGTGGATGGTTACCAGGTCTGGGGATTAAATGTACAAGCTCGTATTGGAGGGGTTCTACTCTCCCTGAAGGAACAGGCCCACCCTGTGAAACGGGGAGGTGTTTCCTGCCCCCATCGCATCCTTGCTGACCGCAGCTGCCACTTCTCTTTACTTGTCTGGTAGCGGCAGAGGTGGGGGGCACCCATGGGATTCTTCTGCCCCCAGCAGCTGCATCACTTCGCCTCATGGGCCCTGTTTGCCACAGAGATTGGCGCACTCACTGGCTTTAATTTTGAAAGGAAGTTTCACAACAAATAGTTTTCAGGCACGCAGCAGGCCACCTCCTTTCCTTATAGAAAAGGCCAGCCATGCGTGTCATGGGCTTTTTAGGAAATATGGGCACCAGGGAAGACTGCAGAGGGCAGACAACCAGAGAGCTGATTTGCAGACACTGACAAATGCTCCAGCCGCCTTGAAAGTAAGGTAACAAAGACCCTCCAACCCCCTATGAGAATTCCATAAAAATTATCACCCACCTTTTGATACTTTTTGAATGCAATTGCTTTTCTCATTAATTGATGGAGAATGGTGGGGGTAAAAAACACAGCTGAAATTTTCAACACAGCACTAACAGTTTGCCTTCTCAGCACTCTCAGTGAGCAGGGAAGATAACAGCCTTGTTGTAATCACTTTACCGTCTAAAATATGAAAAATGCTTCAATCAAAAGCAGAAAACATCTCACCAGCCATCCTTTAAAGTTTCCAAAATTAATTAGAGCAGACGACTAATTAGTCACTAAGTATATTTACTGCCTTATGCTCCAAATAATTAGGTAACATTTTATCTAGCCAGAACAACCATGGAATTTTCAGCCCTGCTTCATTAGTTAAATTGCAATATAACTATTTATGTGAGCTGAAATTGCAATCCATTCTCTTGTCACTTTTATTACTTATTGCATTAAAACTACAGAAGATCTTCTTTGTCCTCATGACTACCTTGTTAAGTAGGGCAATTATTATTATTGTATTTTTTTACAGTGACTGAGAGAATAATTTGCACAAAGCATTGGTAAAGCTGAACACTGGTTTTCCTGGAGCTAAGTTTATGGTGTGCTAATATATGTAAGATACTGATTAAGAGAGTCTCAATATGAGAGGCAGGATGTGCGTGGTGAGAAGTTCTTGCAAGGATACCTGGAGGTAGAGGGCAAAACCCCTTCCTCCCATCATGGGGTTAATTTGAATGAGGTCCATGCCAACCTGTGTTGGGGGGTGAGGTTAATTCTCTGTGAGTCAGCAGAAATTGCCCCCCCCCCGCCCTTCGGTACAGCTTCAGGCATCTTGTGACTGTCTTATCTGAGTTTCTGGACAAACTAGCTCAGGACCTAGAGCAGCGGTCAACAAACTTTTTCAGCAGGGGGCCAGTCCACTGTCCCTCAGACCTTGTGGGGGCCAGACTATATTTTGTGGGGGGGGGGGAACGAATGAATTCCTAAGCCCCACAAATAACCCAGAGCTGCATTTTAAATAAAAGCACACATTCTACTCATGTAAAAACGCGCTGAATCCCAGACAGTCCATGGGCCGGGTTGAGAAGGCGATTGGGCTGGATCCGGCCCCCGGGCCTTAGTTTGCCTACCCATGACCTAGAGCATCATGGCTAAAACAATGTGGGTCACAACAGGAGCACTACCACCATGAAAATATATGGCAAAAGATTACAGAAGGTCCCCAAATACATGTTTGGGTTCAAACTGGATCCTGGGTTTGGAAAGGTTGAAGATACCTGCTGTAGAATGAGCTTTCCTAAGGGTCACCCCCAAATTGCCAATGAAAGCATGACCCAACCTCATTATAACAATTCCTTAGGCCAGGGCATAGTGGGACATTATAAGTGATGGATGGCTTTCCCAATAAGTGCGTAGCCAGAGGCGGGCAGTGGGTAAGGTGCCAAAGCAGTCACAAGGGCCGGTGAGTCCTGCAGGTGTTGAAGCTCTAGCTAATAGGAATCAGAGAACCTAAGTATCCTTGTTTTTCAGGAATAATGTATGGGAGCAATGCTTCGGAGGCACCTGTTGGTACCACTTACCGTAAATACATATGCTACTCTGATCCATGCAAATTAGCCTAATCAAAGTCCCCAATTTTCCTAGAAATAAATATGATTTGAAAAATCAAAATATTAAATAAATATAAATCTAAGCTTTGGAACACACCCATCAGTATCCTGATAATTTAGTGTCATGATTTCTATGGGGACCTGCTGCACCTCTTTCCGTTATAATATTGGGTTACAGTATTCTTTCTGTTTTTGCATGTATGAAAGTAGAATTCCCTCTTGCCATTGATTTAAAAGCGTACATTTCTTGATTAATCAAAACTTAAATGTCTAGCAGCTGATGTGTGAACTCAATTTTAAAAATACTCTGTTTGAAAAGATGAGAATTCTCATGACATATGAGGACCTGGTAGAGTTTTTCTAAAAGTTTGTTTCAGACCAGCTGCTCTATCTGCAACAGAGCACCGTCAGTACATTCATAGCGTTAGTAAAACTAAGCAAAGCAAGGGGTGTGAGGAGATATGAAGCATCTCTTTGTGTTGTGGTGGTTTATCAGAATGGGCCGTTCACACATGCAAGTCCTCATCATAATACACGTGATGAACACTCTGGTGTGACACAGGGGGAATCTAAACACATATAAAAAAGTTTTGAAAATGCTTTTTTTAAAAAAAAAGTTTCAAAAAATATATTGAATTTTCCTTAGCTCACCATTGCCATCTAGTGTCACATTTGTATAATGCACTTTACAACATAAAAAGGTAAAGGTACCCCTGCCCATACGGGCCAGTCTTGCCAGACTCTGGGGTTGTGTGCCCATCTCACTCAAGAGGCCAGGGGCCAGCGCTGTCCGAAGACACTTCCGGGTCACGTGGCTAGCGTGACATTGCTGCTCTGGTGAGCCAGAGCCGCACACGGAAACACCGTTTACCTTCCCGCTAGAAAGCGGTCCCTATTTATCTACTTGCACCCGAGGGTGCTTTCGAACTGCTAGGTTGGCAGGCGCTGGGACTGAGCAGCGGGAGCGCACCCCGCCGCGGGGATTCGAACCGCGACCTTTCGATCTGCAAGCCCTAGGCGCTGAGGCTTTTACCCACAGCGCCACCCGCGTCCCCACTTTACAACATACTTGAAAAGTTTTATTTGCAGCTGTATAGCTGAGTCCCCAGTCCTTGGTTCAAAGTGCACTTAGAATGTTAGGACTGAATTTAGTATCTTTTCACATTGTAATAATGAGCAGTGATCACATGTTTACTATATATGAATGTGTATAGCATACATATAGGTCTTAATTGACTATTTCAGCTATTCCTGGTAATGCACTTCCTTCAAAGAGCCTCTTGGAGTCCTTTCATTAGGCAGAAGTACATTAATGCTGATTACATAAACCAGAGCATATCAATGCCCTGAGGCCCTCCCAGAAGAATCAAGAAACACTGAATTCTTCTAGAAATAAATTCAGTATTTGGAGTAGAGGAAACAGAATGCCAATAAAGAAATCAAACATCATGGGCTTTTGAATTTTAAGGCAATAAATACCTTTAAAGCAATATAGGTTTGAAGATATCAGCCTCATTCTAAGGCAGTCATATTTATGGTGGCCTCAATTCTGATGTCATGGAACAGTGTGAGTGTATTGTTCAAAAACGGTTTTATCTTTGCCTCTTGCACTGTGGCAATTCCATGACATTCTTCATTTAATTTGAAGCATTACAGCTTTTTGTGGATTAGATACTTTGAAAAGCAATTAGAGTTGTATCGCTTCCTTCTCTTTGGATAAATTACCTTCAACAGCTGTACTGATTAGGTTGCATTTTGGAAAGCTGCCATTTTGATTGTCAAAGGACGAGCAAATAACTGTGTGTATTCTCACAGTGGCAAGTTCAGAGACGCTTTGTAAGCCTCTTTGAGGAAAGTGGAATGTAAATGTGATTATATTATATATATATATGATGCAATAAGGTTGCATCATTTATTTATCTCCCTCCTCACTACTCCTCTGGTTCCTCTACTCAGCCTCCTTATCTCCCTAAATTCTCCCCTAGTATTCTAAGTGAGAATTTGGTAACACGTTTCATTCCTTCCTTATGTTTTTCTACTGGAAGGACTGGCTGGGAGCTGTACATGTTCATGGTTGGTAGACTGTGTCCAGGGTTTGTTAATGAGAGCAACAGGTTTTTCACGTTTCACAGCCATTATATTATTAATTACCTGCCCTTCACCCTGATGTCCTAAAGTGGCTTACAGCAACTTAAAAGACAACATTAAAAACTGTTTTAAAACAATTTTTAAAAATACAATCACAAAATGCAAGGCAAGTCCTGGAAACATCTGTTTCATCCTTGCAATGTAATCTAGGTTAGGCTGAGAGATGTGCCTAAGGCTGTCCAGTGAGCTTTATGGCTGAGTGGGGGCTTATATTCTGGTTTCCAAGGTCCTAGTCTGACACTCTAAACACTATACCATACTTTTTCCACACAAAAAGGCAAAGTTTGCTTCTCTGGGTTCTGACCTGGGAAACTAAGCAGGCACCTCAGATTTTGATCAGTAAAATTTATGATTTTTACCCATGATGTTGTTATGTATTTTTCATTCAGTAAGTGTATAAATGGTCTTCTTCATTCATCAAACTAGATGTAAGATTTGTCATGTAGTTTGTGTAACTGATTCTATGTATATATTCAGAATTCCCCACCCAGAACTTCATCTGAAGCCTTAGCCCACTGAACTTGCTATTCGTAATGGGAAAAAATCATCCCAGTCCATCTCAGGGCTTTGTGCTGGCCACTTGCTAAAGAGAAATCAATCTCCATACTAGCAAGTGAAAGCCCCCCACCCTGAATTTGAGTGGAAATGCTGTTTATTTATGACAAATGCACTTTAATTATTCTAGATCAGGTTCTTGTAGTCTAAGCTACAGCATCAATTGGGAACAAGTGCCAGGAGTTAACATACCATCTGTGTTACATATGAATCAATTGAGCCTGAATTGTGATAGATAACCTAGCTACAGAGTTATGTTAAGAGCAGAAAATTGAATCCTGAGGGTAGTCAAAATATTGATGGAAGCTGTAGATTTATTGAAGCCAGCTGGTTTCATAATAGAATCATTTGCAAGGCATTTCATTTACATTTCTCTCATACCCCCCCCCCCAAGCATTAGTATTACAACTGAGTATTTATTTGCCAGCTCAGGGCATTCGTGAGTCTACTTAATTTCTCATTTGAGGCAATTAGATTCCAGTTTACATCTTATGGCTTCACGACCTCCTGCTTGTGGTGCTGTCCTTGGAGATATGAGAATACAGTGGAAGTATCAATTGCTTTTCCAATTGCAGGTGGATACAAGAAGCAAACAATGCTGTCCCCATCTGTAAGGTCTGGGCTGTCAAAAAGTTGAAAAAAACACCACTTGGCTCAAGCCGGCAAGCAGCGCATTCACAAGCAGCCGCAGGGAAAACCTGAATGGAATTGCCATTAAGTGAAAAAGGACATTGGAGCAGCAGTCCTGCTGCAAAGGCCTCCTGAAACAAAGCTGTCTTAACTGGATGCCGGGAGCTCCAAATGTGAAAATGAGCACCTTCAGAGGGGCCAAAGCACACACTCTCATTTCAAGGAAGGACTATCACCATAGGACCCAAGGTCCCTTCGGCCCCCCAATAAAACATTTGAGGGGGCTGCCTCCCCAGTTGATTGGCATTGCCATTCAAATGGGGGGTGTGTGTGCTGCATCATGTGATCGATTATGTGGGGTGTTGTTTACCTGTCCCTCCAATATTTTATTCAAGTTGACACCCCTGCCTATTATCTTAATGTTTCTTTCCTCCATCTTCTCTGCAATCCCAAAGTAGGAAGCGAAGTGTTTGTTCTCTCTCTCTCTCTCTCTCTCTCTCTCTCTCTCTCTCACCCTCCCTCTCCCTCTCCCTCCCTCTCCTGCAGTGTCAGTAGTGACAGCTAGATGGAACGCACAGTACTGTTGTCAACTCAGTACCTTCAGAGACCTCCCCATCACCTCATTAGCGTGGGAATCTATATTTTAGGCTTTGCAATTAACCCAGCGATGCCTCCAATTTCCATGCTGAGCTTTCTTGATGAAGGCAAGAGTGAGTGCCAGGGCCACTCTCTTCTTTTCTGTCATGTAGCTCTTTATACGTGTGATACTTAAGAGGAAGGGCTGGTAGAATCAGTTTGGATTAACAGTAGATCTTCTGAGGCAGGTCTCCTTAGAGCTGGGCAGAAATGGCTTCCCAAAAGTTTCTGCCTTATTGGTGAAAAGCAGGCAGGCAGGGGGGACTCCTCAAGTATCCTTGAGGAGGAGAGCAGAATTGTCCAACATTGGAGAGGAAAGGGGGCTGGAGAAGAACCTTCTTGGAAAATGCAACAGATAATACTCTTCTGAGAAATGTCAGTCCAGATAATATTGAATGACACTACACTGTTGGCTGGCACTTCTAAAGCCCACCCCATAGAGCTGTGTTAACCAATCTTTTAATTTTATCAATTTTTACTCACTCATTATCTATGCTTAATTAGTATTCTATGTATATGTTTATGTATATGTAGGTATATGTATATGTTTAAATCTACGTTTGGTTCTTGTTCCCATTTATTTAATAATTATTTGTTTAGATTCATATTGTTATGCTATTTATTTAGATGTTTTGCTTATGCTGGTCTGTGACCGTAATAAAGTACTTGACTTGATTGTTGGTTCATGCTGATGATTCAATAGGTAAAAGAAGAGATTTGGAAGGAAGAGGAGCCAAACCCATAGATTTCTTCAGTTCTATTAATATAATTTAAACATTCTTAAAAATGGATTCATAGTTGTGCCCATAATTTTCTACCCTATTTCCAGATGGTGAAATGGAGGGGCAATGACTAAAATTCTCCTTCAGCTCATGGGAAACCTGAAAAAGAAAAGGGATCTTTTCTGGGAAATTTTTGGCTAACTTTAGTTCTGCATATGAATGACAAGTTTGTAAAGCTGAGCTGGTCCTGAGCTATACCACCTGCATCCAGGCACTGCTACCTTGATTCTCCTACCCCATAGGAGACAACTCCTAGGGGCCCTGGGGGCTTCAATCCCTGCAATAAAATATTTGAGGGGGCCAGGCCCCCACAAAGTTGATGGTCACGTGATCGATGATGTGGGGTGGGGCTTTCCTGGGCCCCCACAATATTTTATTTAAGTTGACACCCCTGTCCTACCCATGTTCAGCTTGCAACAAGCAGAAATGCATCAAGGGAGACTAGGGACTGCCCAGTACTGCTATATTGAGTGTTTGTGGGAAGCAGAATAAAATAATTCCACTCCCCAAGATTTTAAAGTAGATTGCTGAAGTTAAAACATAAAGTAGATTACTGAAGTTAAAACATATTCCAAAATTGTCTTTGCAGCACATGTTATTCTCTGCATATTATAAAATTGTAAAGATCCTTAACCTAACCGCCTGCATTTTGGAGTGCATTTCTACATATATACACATTTTGAAACCATTTTTCCTTAATAAAAGCCATTTTTTGCATGTTATTTGCACTAATATACTCACACTTTCAATATATTATTTTTTCTATACAATTTTTCATTGGAGAACCTATTTAGAGAAGTGCACCTTTCAAACGATAGTTGTGTTTCAGTTCACACATTGTTTGTGGAAGTGCAAATTAGGTAGGTTTAAAACTGAATTTCTTTCTTACTCCTAGTTATAAGGGGGTGCTGCTTTTAGCTACCTCTTGCTGCATCCAAAAACCTTTGCAATGTCGGGCATGGAGAAAAAGCCTAAATAAGCCCCTGTATTTGCAAGTGCTGATGACAATGGACCCGCTTCACAGATATTTCTGTCTCCCAGAAGCCATGTTTCTGTCCCCGTCCTCTGATTGTGGATATTTGTGAGATTGTATAATGCTTAAATCCACAAAACAGGGGTGTTGTGCTGCTGTTGATTTCTGGCACAAATGTGAACTTCATCACTCAAGATCAAAGTAGAAAATCAGACTCAATTATTGGGAGAAATGTACCCCATAGTCCCCACCCCCACTCCCCTGCTGGAAAAGGACAGGTCTAAACTTGACGCCTGTCGACTTGCAGGTGATAATTGGATCAAACTTGGTAACGGAGGTTAGTGCCACATTTTATGCTCTATGCAAGCAAGAATCAATGTGTGACCCAATCAGTCGCCATTTGCCACCATTCTTTCACATCCCTCTTGTGGCAGAGACTTCAGCCTTTCCTAATCTAGGTCTCTCAAAATACTTTGGACTATAACCCTTATCCGCCCAACTAGCAGGGTTGATGGGAGTTGCAATCCAGGATATTTGAAGCCTATTTTCATTTGTCAAGTGTTTCATTTCATGCTCTGAAACCAGGGGCTCCTGAATAATATACATATACATACAGACTTCAAAGGGTTGAAATAGACATTGCCCTGCCCCACTGAACTCCAGAAACTCAGAAGTCTGATCAGGGTTAAATATCTTCATCATAGAGTTCACAGCCTCAGTACAAGTGGTATAAAACCAACACGAGTTTGTATTGCACTGCATTGCCTACAATTTATAACACTGAATTGCCTATTACGGTACCTGAATTGCCTGCTCTGGAATAAATGGTTTCAGAACAGCAGCCTTATAAGTGATGGCACTTAATTAGGTTTGTCCCAGGACTTTCAATGACACCACTAAGATGGAAAACACTCAAGTAATACTAATGATGGTTCTTCATTAGTTCATATATTAGAGCTTTGTCTCCAAATCAAGGTTTTCTCCCTGGCCTTTTAGCTTTGACCTTGCATCCCGAGTTGGTGGTGTGTTGACTTTGGGACCAAAAACACTAGATTCACATTGTTTCTTGCCACTTTAGGAGAGAATGTCTTCTAACTCATCTCTGTGTGAAGGTGAGGGTGTTTCGTCGGGAACAATAGGGGCCAGGGCTGCTATATATTTCATGGAGTAATTCCTAAACCTCCATGCCCCATAGGGAAACAAGAGGGGCTGAAGTGTGCTTTTTGGGTGGGGTAGAGGGAGAGATCACATCAGGCTGGACACATGCACCACTGTATGCCTCTCAGCCAAGGCATCAATGATTCTGCTCCTTATCTACCAATGGTGCAGAACTACCCAAAGTGGAGGATTTTTGGATGCACCTTACACTATATAGAAATAACTAGGGAGTGCAGGAAAAACCCAGAAAGCATCGTCTTACCATGGAACCTGATCTGATTAGGTGAGAAACTGGGAGGCAGTACTAATGAGGTGATTCTGGAACTTGAGGATGCCCTGCCCATTATTCTGCAACCTGACACACGCAAACGCAGACACCTCTTTGAGCCTGGAAAGAAGCGGTGTTCTAATTTTTATCCCTAACTGTGACACTTCTATCAACACTTACAAAACACAATTTTTAAAAGTGTGTAGAAGAGGGAGTTTCAGGAAGCCCATCCTTTCGTCACAGTCTGCACTGCCAACACTTCCTTTTTCATACAACTAGTAATAGTAATGACCCCTCTCTCTTTTTTGCATGTGGCTGGAGGCTTTTCCAAACTTCACATCCATTTACAGTAATTTACAAAAGTAATGAAACACATAAACATCAGTCAGAAAAGGAATCCATATCCACTCTATTTGCTGCACAACCCAACTCAGTTAAAATCATTTAAAAATTCATTAAAAACATGCACGTAGTTATTGACAACTCTGGCAAATACTGCAATCATATAAATAACGAAATTTATAGTTTCATCCTAATTCTTCCTTATCTTGGACTGTTTTACCTAGGTACTGTGAAATGTAATTTGATTTTTATAAAATTAATTGGGTTAGCAGATAATGAGCATTATTATAAATAGTGGATTCTATTTTCAACATAATTGCATCCAAATAGACATTTTACATTCCTGCAGCACTGCTAGATCCCTTTTGATCCCTTCAGGATATAAGAATGGCATTTCTCAGAACCTAAGTTCCATAATGTTCCATAACTGGGGGAAGGTCAGTATTTGAAAATATTATGTCCTGGTATGATATTTCATGATCTTAGCATAACACTGAGAACAACTCATAAGATTAATGACTGAAATGGTTGTGTGTCTCGTAAAAAATATCCCAGCCTGATTGGGCCAGGAATCCTTCAATGGTTGCATTGAAATGTTACATCTTGTCAACTAGTAGTTGTAAGTCATGTTGATGGAGAAGAAAGCCTCATGGCATTATTCACTCTAGTAAGTACTGGGTAAGTGTGCTCAGGACTGCAGCCTGAAAGGTACACTGGTCCTGTGTTTTGTGGGCGCTCTGGACCTCCAAACTGCCCCAAGCCCTGCTGAAATCAACCAAGTCTTGAATAAGCAGAATTGGTGAGGACTGGAGCCTTTCTCCTTTTGAAATTCAAAGCTGGTGGCTTTCGTACAGCGCACGTAGGGTTACTTGACTAGTGTCTGTTTATTAACATTGCCATCACTTTATCTGAAGCATCATGAATCACAGTCTGTTGTCAGGAAAAGCGATTTGAATAAAACATGCAATCAGAAGTCAAAAGCAAATCTGTTTTGCCTTCTGAAAGCTTTGGAGTGTGAGATAGCTGTCTTTGCAATGAAGCTCTTGGAATTTTAAAAAGCAATGTAGGTTCTATTTATCAAGTTGAACAGAGAAATGCAAACTACAGTATAAGTTCGGATTCCTCAACCTGAAGCTGTTCAGCTGACCTAGTTTTCGCATGCATGTTGTTGTTTTGCAGAGTTGGTTCTGTTCTCTATGTGCTTCTGTTCTAGGTGGAATAAATTAACTCAGTCAATGTACTTCTCATTAGTTAAAAACTCCATAATGAGAACTCCAATTAGTGTCCTGATTTGGGGAAAATCCATAGTGCCATCTCCCAATGCAGGCTTCGGTTACTGCATATTTATGTCCTGCATGATTTAATTAGAACTTGGGCCCTTGTTTTATTACCTTCACATTATATTGGCAAGGTTAATGAGAGCATGTAGAAATAATATGGCTGAGTGATACTATCAAGCATATTTTGTGTTAGAAGCTGCTGCTTTTATTTAGGGCAGGGGTGACTAGCCTGTGGCTTTCCAGATGCTGACAGACTCCAACTCATATCAGCTCCAGCCAGCATGGCTGTTAGTAAGAGACTGTGGGAGCTATAGTCCTCTCTAGCTCCTGCCCTGGAGAGGGACTCTGTGGTATAGCAGGTTGGAAGCTGCAACCTTGGAGATGTTTTTAGACCACAGCAGCTCCCATGATCCAGGACCATTGGTCCTTCTGCCTAGGCCTGATGGAGCCCCCACAACACCAGAAGGGCCACAGGCTCCTCATCCATGAAGCAGAATATTGGACCTGCTATGAACCTCACTGTAAGGAACCCTCTTTCACGTGATCCTACCTCACTGGGTTGCTGTGAGGAGAAATGTATCATTTTTATCAGCTGTGTGGATTCGAGGTGGGGTCGGGTGTTTCTTCTTTGCCACCCTACTGATTGATGCAACGCTGCTGCTAAGCAAGACCTCTTTGGTAATTTTTGGTAATATGGTACCCTGAGCAAGGCCAAAATTGGCATTTCCGAATGAATCTTTTCAGTTATGGAGCTCCTCAATTATGGAGCAGGGCTCTGTGCTGGGGAACGGCCTGCACCGCCCTAAATCCAATGCTAGCAATACATGTTCTCCCAAGCAGAAGAAATGCCTGTTTCAAGAGGGTGAGTGGCATTGGCTGATATGGAATGATGTTCCACAGGTGTCACAGCTGACATCACTGTAGAAGAGGCATCTCTTGACTCATTTAGGACATTTATACTGCACCCGTCCTCCAAGTGGCTCAGAGCATCATATGTGGCTCTAACTCCACTCTATCATAGCAGGTGGCGTAGGCTAGGCTGAGAGACGGCAACTGGCCCAGTGTCACCCACTGAGCCCCCTCTGTCCCATTTTGATAGTTGCAATCGGTTTGGGAAACCTCTCTTTCACACGTCAGCATGTCCATTTCATCCCAGGACACCCTCCTGGAATTTCGGGGTACGCAAAGCCTTGCTTCCTCCTTAATTCCTCCACTACCGAACACGCCCCCACCCTCCACAGTGGGAGAGCGAGGAACACATGTTTCTTCTGTAGAGAGCGACCAAACCGGAAGGTCATCACCCACTGAGTTTGATGGCTGGATGGGGATTTGAACCCTGTTCTCCGGTCCACACAGCAGAATGCCTCTCCCACTATGGCACATTTTCTTCATGTGAGAGAACAGGGGTTGGGATTTTTGTAAGCCCTTGCTGTTTGTTTTTGTTTTCTTTTAAAAAGAACCTGTTGACAAATTAATCAGAGGTATCTTATGATTTGTTTAGATGACTTTTCGTTGTTCAGTCAAACCAAGGGGGAGAGATGGACTGTTGAGGATTCATTTTTAGGGGTGTCAAAGGCAGTTTAAAAAGTGGCGAGTTCTCTAAAATGAAACCTAGCAATCCTATAAATGAACCCTATGTTCATTTATATGTGAAGAATCCCAGAATTTTTATTCCCTTCTGTGTGTTGGGAGCCATTACAATGAATTAAAACATAACAGACAGGCAAAATCTTTGACTCTATATCAGTAAGGGCTCATCCACACTTTCCTTTGCCCTGCTGCTTTCCCCAGGAAAACATGCTCTTTACCGCTGAATCGGAACAAATGGCAATGGGTTTTCTGTAGTTTGGGTTTCTTCTGATTCAGCAGTGAAGAGTGTGCTTTCTAGGGGAAAGCTGCAGTGCATATGGAAAACTGCTCAGACCCGTGCCTAGAAAGTATAGGGCAAGCCGAAAACTGCTTGGACCCAGGGGGTTTCTAGGCCCAAGACAAATGGACGTGTCGACCACCAGCTGTAAGCCTAATCACTGATGTACTTTGAAGCCTGATAAAACTTCACTACACAAATATAAAAAGAAAGAAACACAAACACAAGTATTTCATTTCAACTGAGAATGCTATAGATGGATTTTGTAAAATGTCACGGGACCCCAGAATCCCAAAGAACTAGTTTCCAGGGCTTAATAGACTTATGATGGGGATTACACTGGGATGTGTTTGGATTTAAGAGGGAGACTTAAAAATAAAAATAAATAGCCTGAGACAGTCTGTTGAAATCACCAGGACATCTTGGATGAGTAAGCCAGACAGGAAATGGAGCATTGTATTCAACTTCTCACCTGGGAACACAAATCAATACAAAAAAATGGCTGCTACAAAATGACCCAAGCTGCAAAATGCCAGAGCCAGTGAATGCTAAGATGAAAAACGTATGTCCTTCTGCTTTCTATTTTAAGGCTGCCAGCAGGAAAAGCCTCCTCGGGGCAACATATCACAATATGAGATCCTCAGGGAAGCATTTTGTGACCAGTCACTTTCACCTCCAGCCAGGATAAAGCAAAGCTACTTGAGAGAGGAACAATTCTATACTTGAAGAACAACAGCCCAATAATGATCCAGACTTTTGTTCATTGTTAGCATCCATTTGTCTCGAGGGACAATGGAGTGCAGCTCTGTGGGTAAAGTCAAACCCCAACATTAGAAAGAGGTGCCAGAATTCACCATGAGCACCTTCCTTGTGCCTGAGGTGAACTAATATGGTCTCAGAAGAGTTCTAGCACATGATGAGCTGTTGGTGTAGACCCAGCCTTAGTAAAGGATGTGCAGCCACTCTTCCTGCTTTACCTCTGCAAACATTAGTGCACCTGTGGCAAACACAGATGCTAAAGAAAGCGCAAAGCACCTCTGAGGCAAAGCTCACCTGTCGTCTGATAACTCTGATGGTTCTATGGCTTAGTTTGGTTGGCAATTCGCAAAGGGTGAGGCTTGCTTCATTAACCTCAGACAGAAACTGTTCTATTTACTATGCTGATCTTGTAGCCACTGAACTAGTAAATGATGTATCAGCTGAAAATTGAATTACCCAAATGCATTATGACAACAAGGATCACTTTTCCTCACCTGTTGGTTACAATCTGTTCCCCTGGCAGGAGGAATTTGCTGGCATAAAACAGTGTTGCTGGCTGCCCAGTTTTAACCATATGGTTCAGGCGGATCTAATTGATTTGTGCATTAAGGAGAGGAGAAAAGAGCAGTCTGGCTTTACATACGGATTGAGGGTGATTTGTTCTTGTGCTTTCTTTCTGAAGCTCCAAAGACCAAGATTACATGCCCATTACTGACACCAAAGGGATCTGCTGCTTTTGTTTTGCCCAAGCCTCATGGAAAGATTATTTTAAGCATGGGTAGTGAACACTGTATATTGATTAGGCCATCTCGGAACAGCATAGTAGAAATGATTAAAGGTAAAGGTAAAGGTACCCCTGCCCGTACGGGCCAGTCTTGACAGACTCTGGGGTTGTGCGCCCATCTCACTTAAGAGGCCAGGGGCCAGCGCTGTCCGGAGACACTTCCGGGTCACGTGGCCAGCGTGACATCGCTGCTCTGGTGAGCCAGAGCCGCACACGGAAACGCCGTTTACCTTCCCGCTGGTAAGCGGTCCCTATTTATCTACTTGCACCCGGAGGTGCTTTGGAACTGCTAGGTTGGCAGGCGCTGGGACCGAGCAGCGGGAGCGCATCCCGCCGCAGGGATTCGAACCGCCGACCTTTCGATCGGCAAGTCCTAGGTGCTGAGGCTTTAACCCACAGCGCCACCTGCGTAGAAATGATTACCAGATCTTAAATAAGAACATAAGATCAGCCCTGCTGAATCATGTCATCTCCCAGAGTGGCCAATCAGATGGCTATGGGAAGCCCACAAGGGGCACATGAGCCTGTTATAATAATGTTACTATTTGTACCCCGCCCGTCTGACTGGTTTGCCCCAGCCACTCTGTTAGTGGCCATCAACACATTTAAGGTAGGGCTGCCATATTTCAAAAAGTGGAAATCCAGACACAAAAGTTGTTGAGCTTCTTTTGGCTAAATCGCTTAAAAGAAAAGAAAAGCTTTAAAGCTGTTTTTAAGGAAAATCGCCCCAAACGACCCTGCCGACATGGGTTACCATACATCCATATTTCCCCGGACATTTTTGCAATTTCTGCCCGGACGCTGCTTCCAACTGCAGTATTCTTGCTATGTCTGGGAAATTCCGGATGTATGGCAACCCTAATTTAAGGGCCATAAATTCTACAAACCAATTGTTTGGACTTTGTTTGAACCAGTACTTTGTTCTGTCTACTGCCCATCAATTTCCTGGTCCCAATATCATGAGAATGGGAGAAAACCTTCTCTCCAGTTTTCCCACACTGTGCATAATTGTACAATACTTTATAATGTAGTCTTTCCTTGTAGAGAAAGTATTCTAAGCCCCCGGCAATTGTCTCTGCCTCTTTCACAGGACATTTCCAGGGCTATGATATCCCTTTTGAAATTAGGCAACCACAGCTATAGACAATACTCCAAATACATTTGCACTAGAGTTTTACATAAATGCATTTCAATATTTTTCCTAATGATCCCTAGAATATAATTTGCCTTTTTTATTGAGGTATTCACCCACAATATTCAGTGCATCTCAAATTTTAGACATAACTCTTTGTTTTGCAAAGTCAGTGCCTGACATGGTCTTGGTGATGGATGGCCTGGAGAATCTTGCTAGTATAACTAACCTGGGTGCTTGGAGGGAATGTATATTCCCCATACTGAAAGATTCCATTGGGAGACCACTTCCTGGTGAAACTTTCTCTCACTACATGCAACAAATGTCTTGGGGAAAACAGCTGGCCACTGTTCCAACGCCGGGCAGCTGAATATGTGAGCCAACTGGATTGTTCCCCGGCACTGCCAACTGGCATTGATCAGCAGTGACAGTTTGTGCTAATTATTTTGGCATCCAAGTTTCTCCCTGAACCCACACAATGTCTCAAAGATTGGCACTTAGGAGCTCTTGAGCAAATTGTAGGCAGCTCACAAAACGAAAAGGCATTTCTGGTTCCAGCTGCTCAGCAAGCAAGCAGTGCAAAAATGTCCCCTTTCAAAGATCCGTGCCCACAGGTGTCACTCTTTTCAATGCACTGTTAAAGCACGCTTTTGACAGCTAAGTTGGCATTAGAGTTGTAAAAGAAACGAGCGTATATCACAATATGCAGTTTGGGTTTGAGATTTTCCCCCTCCTTCCCTGGTTCAATAGGTATTTTTAAAATAAATTGAGGTTTTAGTGCACAAATGGTAAAGAATTGGCAAGGCTTAATCAAAGCTAGAAATCATCAGTGGAACATGAGGTTGCACTCATTAAGTGGGGAACAGGCAAGTGGGGGAGCCTCTGTGACACAGCTGTCAAAAATTAAATGTCACAGATGGAGATTTCTCACTTGGCATATTCCCTTAGAGTTAGTTCACACATCAAGATCCAAGTTGTTGAATGAGAAGCTTCTAAGGGCAAGTTCTCTTCACATATGCATGTGCACAATTTGATTTCACTTCAGCAGATTACTGCATTTTGGTCTTGTTCATTATTTGATAGCAATGTGCATTCATGAACGGGCCATTGTAGAATGGATAGAATTTGCATACATTCTCAGTTGCAAAGCATTTTAATGAATTCGTTTCACACATTCATAAAGTGTGCAACAATAAAGAGTAGTGAATTCTCGTCACACGTATGCTAGGGATGTGCGCTTTGGGTACCCTGAATTAGGAGGAAAACACCCAATAACCACAATAGGAGTAGCAAGGTCGTTGCTGAGGTGTGTGTAACTTCCTTCCCCGGCCTTTCTGGGGACCCCATTTCTTCTCTCTCTTTCACCCACCCACGCACCCCCACCCCAGGAATCCTACTGCAGACACATTAAAATGGTGAAGCCCGCCTTTCCATGGAAACCATTATAGCTATCATTCCAACATTTGCTAAGCTTCACCCCCTGAGAAGGGGTGACTAGGCCTGCAAACCACATCCAATTCTGGCATAAAATCAGAAGGTCACAGGCTTTCATTGTTCTCTGTGCCTGCCATTCACCTTAGATAGAAGAGGTCTCATTCCTGCCACTCCCATGAGCAGATGACAGCCCCATGCAATCCAGACAGGGACTTCAGTGGGTTAAAGTTCATCAACACTCTCTCTGTTGCTCTCTCTTTTGCTATTTACTTTTTATTAAAAGCAATCCACACATTTGCTAATTGTACAGATGGCACCTGTTCAGGCCAATGCAGCCCTGGGTCTCCGAGGGCTAAGCAGGTGGAGGGTGGGGGCTCTGCTAGGCGCCTGCTGGACTTATGCTGTTATGCCAGGAATGCCCCGTGCCTCCCAGCCGACTGGAAACTGAATGGGCGAAATGGCCACGCCTGTTTATATGCCTTGCAAGAGGAAAAATCTTGACCTGCCCCACTGCACACTAGCATGTAATGCCAGATCAGAATAGACAGCAGCTGTGTGGTGGCTCATCTCATGGACAAGACTCCTGCTCTGGGCCTCAGACAAGCTTTGCAAGGGCTTGCATCCCATTTCGCTTGGTCTTTAGTTTCTGAGATGTTGGAGACCTGGCAGTCCTAACTAGAACTGTCATCTATGGCATGCTTGGTAGCAAGTCCTCTTGAGCTTTTTTTTTTTTTTTGACCAGAAGTATTACTATTAGAAACTATAGAACTATAGAGTTGGAAGGAACCCTGAGGGTAATCTAGTCCAACCCCCTGCAGTACAGGACTATCAACTCAAGCATCCATGACAGAGGGCCACCCAGCCTCTGCTGAAAAACCTCCAAGGAAAGAGAGTCCACTGTCATTGTTGAGTAGTTCTTACTGCCAGAAAGTTCTTTCTGATGTTTAGTCGGAATCTTCTTTCTTGTAACTTGAATCTATTGGTTCAAGTCCTTCCCTCCAGAACAGGAGAAAACAAGCTTGGCCATGTGACAGCTCTTGAGATATTTGAAGGTGGCTCTCATATCTCCTCTCAGTCTCCTCTTAAACATACCCAACTCCCTCAACTGTTCCTCATAAGACTTAGTTTCCAGATGCTTTGGGTATTCATCCTATTACACCCCAGAAATTATTAATTACAAGTTTGGATGAGCCAAATGATCTCTCGGGCATGCAGGAAAGCTACTTCTGCTTCTCAGATATGAGAGAATTTCCAATTAAAATATGGCAGTGAATTGTACCGGAAAGCTTTGACTGTATGAAATTAGGTGTTAAATTTGTAGAATCCGGAACAAACGCCATTAAAATGTAGACTGTTCATATGTGAATTGCCAAGAATCCATCTGAGTTTGCTTAAGAGAAGAAGGCAGTTATGCTTGTGTTCCTTCTTAGTAGTTTTCTTTTTTCAATACCTTGAATGCTCCAAGTGATATGGAAACATCAGTGTCCTGGGCCATATATAAAAAGGGGCTGACTGAATAATTCAGAGATTCTTTGTAAACCTCTTCTGAATACTCTGAAGCCATGCTCTCTGTATGGCTCTTCTGATAGCTTCCACTCTCGTCCGTTTCTCTGTGCATGGAATTTCCAAACTAAATTATTAATTCCCCTGCTGATTTCTGGCATAGGAGGTGAACTAATATTCTTTCTTTTCCTCTGAATGTGAGAGAGGAAAAAGCTCATTGTCGATCTAGGAGCACCTTGAACCAACATACCATCTTTCTATTTATAACCAAGCTCATTGTTTACTCAATATAGGCAAAAGCTGTGGGAGATTTTAGCAGTGAAACCTAAGAATGCATATTTTGCTAGTTGGTATAGAAAGGGGTTAACAGAGTTCTAATTGCTCAGTGAGATCACATCCCCTCTTCCTCCTGAGAGGGAGGAAGTAAAGCTTGTTTCCTGTTCCCTCGCCTTCACCGTCTCATCCTGCAGGCAGTGGAGGAGCACATGCTTCACCTTAGCCCCCAGCCTCAGGCAGGTGTCTGAGGCTGCTTTGCAGGATTTCAGTATTTTACCTGCAGTACTTGAATGCTGTTGCATAAGGCAAGATGTATGTCTGAGACCCAGTAACTGTAAGTAAATAATTTTAAACTTACTTCACTGTATGTGGTTTGTTTCATTGGGTAAAATGGAGGGGTCAGCTGCTTCATGCAGCTGAATGGAAATTAATTAAAGTAATAGCCTATGCCTAATGATGGGATTTAATACTCTGCTGTTGGGGTTCTCTGTGAGCTACACCCACATTTTGAAAACAAGCACCTGCCATTCCCCCCCCCCTTCATTAACCCACACACATGGCTCTCTGGGATTAAATATAATTAATATTTCCTCTAATTCATACCCATCAAGTGTTGGATGGAACCATGTCAACAAGAGCACTTTGACAAAACTCCCATGCAAAACTCTACAATATTTTATAAACAAAGCACCAGGGGGATGCTGTTGTGAGAGGAAACAGAATATAAAAATATGTCATCTTACCAGGCTCTGGGAAGGCCATATGAGGCCTCCCTAGAGATCTTGGGTGGCCCTTTTGGGGTTGATTCCTCACTCTCCCACCCCTTTTTATTAATTTTTAAATTTTTCTGCAATCCATGTCAAGCAGCTGCAATCATGCAAGTGAAATCAGCGTACGATGCGATCTACCTGTATACGGAAAGGAATCCCTCTTGAGGTCAGTGGTGCTTACTGCTGAAACAGATGTCTGTAGGCTTGTGTCCAGGGGTGACCCAAAACATTTCACTGCCTGAGAGAGCAGTCAAGGTTGCTCAAGTTGTATGGGTACCTGGAGCAGAAAATCTCCTGTCCTTGGCAGTAAAAATATGAGAGTTTAATTAATTATCTACCAATATGCAATGAGATCCAAAATCAGCTGCCTGAGGCAGTTGACTCCCTCTGCCTAGAGATAGGGCCAGCCCTATTTGTGTCATTTATACCACGTTAAGTCTATTTTAATTTATTTAATTTATCAGTCTCTTCCTACAATGGATGGAAATAATGAAGGGATTTACAAAATAAAAAATAAAAAATAGTAACACATTTATGCAATACAGAACAATTATGTGAAAGTGTTCATCCAGAAGATCTGAAAACATTAAAAAAAAACCTTCCTCCACCATGGCCCAGCCCAATAGTAAACACCTAAAAAATAGACTTAAAGCCATTTACAAATAAGATCTCTGGAAACCAGTGGGACCTATAACACTATCCTATGCATGTTTACTCAGAAGTAAATCTCTTTGTTTTCTTTGGGGCAAGTATGTTTGCGATTGCTGCCTTAACTGAGGTTGCAAACTTAAATTTGGATATTGACCTGGAAATAAATTCCACTTGCCCCAAGAAGGGGTTGCTTCCAAGAAGAGATTGTGAGCTCGCTTCCCTTGAGAAGGAAAGCTGGTCTTTTAAAAAACCATTTAGCCTCCCATTGTAAGGTTGTAGAATTTTGCCTTAAGAATAAACCAAGGGCTGGAATAAAACCTCTGTTCATGATTGATATATAGAAGTGCATAAAAGCAGTGAAGCAGCCTGTGGCTTAGGCAATACATGAAGCAATAAGCAAATGTCAGTCAATGGTTTGATTAATGGACTGAATTATATTGTATTTCTTATCTGCATTTTTTCAGGTTTTCTTTCATTTACATTTTCTTTCATTATTCTAGGGTAGCGATACAACTACAAGCCAGCTTAAAACAAATACAGTGGTACCTCGGGTTAAGAACTTAATTCGTTCTGGAGGTCCGTTCTTAACCTGAAACTGTTCTTAATTTGAAGCACCACGTTAGCTAATGGGGCCTCCTGCTGCTGCTGTGCCGCCAGAGCACAATTTCTGTTCTCATCCTGAAGCAAAGTTCTTAACCTGAGATACTATTTCTGGGTAAGTGGAGTCTAACCTGAAGCATCTATAACCTGAAGCGTATGTAACCTGAGGTACCACTGTACATTTCTCTGCTTACTTGGATAGTTTGCTAGATAGCATGTTATTGTTTCAGATAAATGTATTATTTATTTTATTTACTCGGTTTCTATACCATCCTGCATCTGAGGATCATAGGGCCGTTTACACTATATAAGCACAATAATAATACATAACACGGTAACAAAGAAAAACAATACACCCTAGGGTTGCCATATTTCAAAATGTAAAAAAGCAGAACACCCCAAAATTGGTTAGCTTTTTAAAGGAAAACCCGAAAGTTGTTGAGCTTTTCTTTACAAAAATGCCAAAAAACCACGATTTTTCAATTGACTTGCCTAAGATCCAGGACAAAGCGCTGCCTTTCGGTAATTCCCTCTGGACGCCAATCCCACCTTTGAAATCCTGGTAATGTCCTGGAAAATCCAGACATATGGCAGCCCTAATATACCCCCCACCAGTTTTAAAGGTCATATATTGTTTAATTAGCCAAAGGACTGGAAGAAGAAGATCCATTGGGCTGAGCTATTTCAATTGCTTTTGTTCGATTTACTCATTGCAAACAGCTGAATGTCTGTAAATTTTAACTGAAACCTGATTAGCAATGGGGGTTGAATAATTTTGATTGCAGCTGTATATCAGTAGCAGGGAGTGCCTGGTGTATCCCAGAGATCAGTAGAAACCACCATTAATATCGTGAATTTTAAATGGATAGTGTAATTTGTGAGTTTGGTCTGTCACACCAAAAACTGAGTGAAGTCACATTTTGGTCCCCCATCTTGGTTCAAATTGGCACCTGGTATCTGAATGGCAACAAAGTCCACTGCCTCTACCTCGTTGCATCCTTGTGTCAAGTTGGGTGACTATATCAAGAGACAGCTGATCTTTTGCCAAAAACCAGGCAAAATCA
This sequence comes from Podarcis gaigeae, assembly GCF_964106915.1. Taxonomy (NCBI): domain Eukaryota; kingdom Metazoa; phylum Chordata; class Lepidosauria; order Squamata; family Lacertidae; genus Podarcis; species Podarcis gaigeae. The sequence goes on from NC_139681.1 coordinate 3,812,417, forward strand.
TGCCAACCTGATGTTTCAGTCTGCCATCTTGCTTCAAAATCACGGCTGGCATCCAAATATTGATGACAACCCCCACTCCTACTGTGGGAACCCTTGAGCTGAGTTTGGCGATGCCAAATCTATATAGAGAACAGACAGATGGAAAAACCACTTGCCAAACTATATAGCAGATCACAGCATTACAAGGTTCACAAATTGTCTGGGCATATGGTGGAGGTTAAAAGAAACAATGGTTTTCAGGAGGATGTTTGCTATTTTGGTTGTGGTGAGATGTGAATCAGAGCTTATTCTGTGTTTACCCAGATATAAAACCCCACTGTGCTCAGTGCTCCTCAATATTTTGAAATAGATGTGCGTAGGATTGTGGCTCTACTAACTGCCCTACATGAGCTTCCAATGATTTGAAGAACATATTGGCTGCAAAACAAATATGCAAACAGCCAAAGCAAATGCAGACAAAACACAATGACTTTTTTAATTAATAAAAGGGGCACCTGAACTTCTTTCATGGAGAAATGAATTTCACTTTTTAATGCAGGGATGTTCATGAAGTAATGTATTTTGAAAGTGGAACATAAAGCACGTTTGCTTGGTCAGTCTATCACTAGTTATGTGAGAGAAAAGCTAAGGAAGGATTTCTTCAAAGTGTGAATGATAATAATAATAATAATAATAGAAATATACTCTGAGTCGAGTGTAGCAATGAATGAAACTTTCCCCAAAACGTCTAGCTATATATACATTATTTACACAATTGGCCCCGTGTGATTGGCTAATTCCGGGCTGCTCCTGCAGGCCAATCAGGTTGCTGATTCACTTCATCCAGGAACCTGATTGGCTGCTCCTGCAGGCCAGTCAGGTCACTGATTCACTTCCACCTGGAGCTGGATTGGGTGGCTCCTGCGGACCAATCAGACTGCTGTATTCTGGATCCTATTGTTCTAGGATTCAACTCAGTACATAATAAAATATTATTATTATTATTATTATTGTTGTTGTTGTTGTTAATTTTATTATTTATAACAATAATAATTTTATTATTTATACCCTGCCCATCTGACTGGGTTTCCCCAGCCACTCTGGGCAGCTTTGTTGTTGTTTAGTCGTGTTCGACTCTTCGTGACCCCATGGACCAGAGCACGCCAGGCACTCCTGTCTTCCACTGCCTCCTACAGTTTGGTCAAACTCATGTTCGTAGTTTTGAGAACACTGTCCAACCATCTCGTCCTTTGTCGCCCCCTTCTCCTTGTGCCCTCCATCTTTCCCAACATCAGAGTCTTTTCCAGGGAGTCTTCTCTTCTCGTGAGGTGGCCAAAGTATTGGAGCCTCAGCTTCACGATCTGTCCTTCCAGGGAGCACTCAGGGCTGATTTTCTTAAGAATGGAGAGGTTTGATCTTCTTGCAGTCCATGGGACTCTCAAGAGTCTCCCCCAGCACCAGAATTCAAAGGCATCAGTTCTTCGGTGATCAGCCTTCTTTATGGTCCAGCTCTCACTTCCATACATCACTACTGGGAAAACCATAGCTTTAACTATATGGACCTTTGGTGATGTCTTTGCTTTTTAAGATGCTGTCTAGGTTTGTCATTGCTTTTCTTCAAAGAAGCAGGCGTCTTTTAATTTCATGACTGCTGTCACCATCTGCAGTGATCATGGAGCCCAAGAAAGTAAAATCTCCAACTGCCTCCATTTCTTCCCCTTCTATTTGCCAGGAGGTGATGGGACCAGTGGCCATGATCTTAAGTTGTTGTTGTTGTTTTTTGATGTTGAGCTTCAGACCATATTTTGCGCTCTCTGCAAAACATTTGAGCCCCTGAGCCTTTGGCCAACCATTAAATCCATTTGTCTTGCCTACAAAGGGTGAAAAAGGAGATGTTGCACTGCCAACAGAATGTCACCCAAAGAGGGTAGGGCCGGGGGGGGGGCAGCCTAGTCTTATAAACTGAAATGCAAAAATAAAGAACTTCACATTGACTCATACTGAAGCAAGCACAGACCTCTCTATCAGTCAACATTTGATAAGGGAGACAGTATGGAGGGTGTGGAGTCAGGATGTCAGCAGACTGCATCTGCATCTCTCAAAAGTTTGAGAGAGCTTGCATTTTTGTGAGGATCTATGATCCTGTCAGAATGAAAAATGACTTCTTGATGGAGGAAGATAGGAGAGAGAGAAAAAGAGAGTAGGAGAGGAAAGTAGATTCACAAAATCAGTGAGAATGATGATCTTCATTTTTCTGAGCAATGGGAGTAGCTAAATCTGAAAGGATATTTTGCACAAATTGGGTAGGAAAACCCCTGAATTCTTTGCATGATGTTTTGAATTTCACTACATTTGTAGATTTCACTTTTGGAATGAGACAGACACTGAATGATATTTTAAAAACCTCTTGATGGATTACGAGGCAACCAGTATAAATATAGACACATTGCCCTCTTAAGAATCCCTCCATCTGCAATCAGGAATACTGAATTAAGTAAGCTCCATAAAATTCAAATTTTGCAAGCAAATCTGAGTTGGAAATATACACTTGAGATCTGCCCCCTTAAACTAATATCAGATATACTATTATAAGTAAAACAAGTTCATTCTGCTTCCCAAGTTTTTGTGGCAATGAGATAGCCTATGCTGCTGGGCTTTTTTTAGGAGGGACAAGGTGGCGCTGTGGTCTAAACCACCGAGCCTCTTGGGCTTGCCGATCAGAAGGTCAGTGGTTTGAATCTGCGTGAAGGAGTGAGCTCCCATTGCTCTGTCCCAGCTTCTTGCTGTAAAACAGAAACTGGGACTGGCAGCTATGGAAAGGATTGCCAAAGGCAGGGATAAGGATCCTGTGGTCTTTCATGAATAGTCAGTGGCCTGGGATGATAAAACTTGGAGTCCAGCAGCATCTGGTGGAGCCACAGGCTAGCCTTTCCTAGTCTAAGGGAAGCTTCAGATATAGGAGCAATTCAGCAGAAAATGAAAGACACGTGGTATGATGCCTCTGGATAAATGCTTGGAGCCTCCTACCATTGCATGGGTCAACAAAGCAGTATACCATGCCTGCAATATTTCAGCCTCCTCCTCCTCCTCCTCCTCCTCCTCCTCCTCCTCCTCCACGTTGACCAGCTTTACACCCCAGAGTTCAGCAAGGCTGTCTTGTTCCTGGCCTGGTCTTTCACAGGCAGGTCAAATTTATCATCTAGTTCTTAATATAACCCAATTGCCTGATTTGATCTAGGTCAACGAACCAGATTGGATTGTGCATCCCTGCCAGTGTCCTGTGGATTCCTTTACATTCTCTCTGTTGTTCTAAAAGGGGTTCAAGTCCTACAAACACATAACAATGGCTAATCTGGTCACCCAGAGCTTGAAACGGCTTGTGTGCAAGACTCCTTGCCACCACATACTTTCCATGCAATACTGCAGATTCCCCTGGGAATGACAGGACTTGAGGATGCCCTGCTGCTCTCAGGGAGAATTGTACAGTGGGGGGAATGACTGCCGTCAGTTAAATACTGAGGGCAGTCATGTTTGCTTCCCCCAGACAATTTTTCCTGGGAGTCTTTTGCTCCGGGGGGACTTGCCCTATTGAGCTTATTCTCTTAAATGGTGGGGCTATCCCTCCAGAAGTTTTATCCCAGTCTCTCCACATTTAATAACAACAATGTTTGTGTGTGTGTCTACTTATTGGGGGAGGGAATCCTTTCTACATACTCAAGTGGAGCAAAAGCAAGTAATTCAGTTTATAAAAAGATGTTATAGGTGCCTACTGAATGATAGCCACAGAGGAAAGTTTCTTGTTCCTAATAGCAGAGCTGAAGCGACAGAGGAACTGCTTCAGATAATTACACGGCACAAGCTGTAACTTACTCTGATTTTTTCTTGCTGGAAACATCTGTAAGAATTCCACTTGAAGCAGCTGTAAGAAAAGAACCTACTGTTAATTTTCACAGTATGACGCTTGAGGCTTTGGCCAACTTTAGTAACATAAAACTATAATTAATTCTCACACGCTGCACACAGTGCTTAGAAATATATCTTCATTTGCTTGTGCAGCAGGAGGTTCTGCCATGCTTAATGGATTTCTATGTAAGAACCAACTCTTGCCTCTGGACACACACCAGGTTAACCTTTAGAAGGTGGATTATAACACTGGAAGGGAATCCTTGGCAGCAGCACTGATCTTCTATGGCACATTCTAGGGCCATTCTTGGTCCCAGTTCCTTGTACTGTTTGTGAAGTGGGCAATTATGGAGAAAGCACAGATAACCTCATCCAAATTTTTTAAAAAGAAGTAGAAAAGGAAAGAGTAGAGGGCTTTTTAGACTGGATCCACTAGTTAGGCTACTTGGGAAGAGCTAAGAAAGAGAGGCAATGGTGGAACTATACATTCAGCGAAATCATATGGTAGAATTCTTCCATCACTCTGCAGACAAAGGACAACATTTTTAATGCTCCCTATGTAGCCATAATAATAAAAATCTTTCAACAGATGAAACACAAATGCCTCTTGGGAAGACATTCTCCTCTAGTCCTCTCCCTGATGTGCTGCTACAGGAATGTTTATTTAATAGATTCACATTCCACTTTTTGATTGACAACATTTTCTGCAGGACCACCCTTGGATGATGATGAAAACAATCAAAGACATGACAGATCCATCCCTATATAATAGGCAAGGAAGTACAAAAGGCATTGTCACCTACAGTGGTACCTTGGGTTAAGTACTTAATTCATTCCGGAGGTCCGTTCTTAACCTGAAACTGTTCTTAACCTGAAGCACCACTTTAGCTAATGGGGCCTCCCGCTGCGCTGTGCCGCTGGAGCACAATTTCTGTTCTTATCCTGAAGCAAAGTTCTTAACCTGAAGCACTATTTCTGGGTTAGCGGAGTCTGTAACCTGAAGCATATGTAACCTGAAGCGTATGTAACCACTGCATTTGTATTAATTGGTAATTGGAAACTACACAAGTCACAGGAAGAGGTGCCTCAGCCCCAGGGTCAGGCAAGCTGGTTTTTTTTTTAAAGGTGTGTAAAATGCCCAGGTGTGCATGTCATAAATGGCAGAATTTAGGATGTCCAGAAAAATGAAGTTATTGGAGCGTATTTAACTATGAGAAAAATCAACAAAAAGGTAATGTTTCATAAACTTGTCTGCCTCCTTCTCCTCTGAAGTAGATTACATATCACGTACGAAACAAACAATACTGTTCTTTTCTCCTACAGGCAATAACTAGGAAATGGCTTTCTTTGTCACTTGATAAGATTTTATGGTAAGCAAGTTTATTAAAACTTTCCAGGGCCCACGACCCATCAAAATTTGACAGTGAGTGTAACTGACAGCACAACCAAATGAGTTTTTTAAGGGGACAGATGCTAAAACTTTACAAGAGAATTACTGAGACTTGACTCAGTGGAATATATCTATATTCTAGAAACACCAAATATTTGACAATAAGCTGGGGTTAATAATTCCTCACGGTTGAATGGAACGTTTGGGGGTGGGGTATATGGAGAGTGTTAGTTGCAAGTATTTTTCAGAAATGGAAAAATAAAGTTTAAAAAGTAATAGTTTTACGCTCTGTCTTTCTTTTGTGCCCTCCAGCTATTTGTGATGAGATGCTGAGCAGATAATGGGCACAGTGGTGAAGCTGCATGACACTGGGGGCGGAGAGCAGGAGGGGGCATGGCTGGCACGTGTACCGGGGGGCATGGCTCGTGTCCAGGGGTGTGGCATGCATCACAGGGCATGCCACCCAGCGTGATGAGGGGGTGCGCGGCGTGTGACCGAGGGGGCAGCCGCGATGGTACCCCCCCCTCTGTGATGGCGCAGGGGGTGGTACGCTCCTCCTGCCCCCTTTCCTCCGCCAGTGAATGGGCATGAGCATAGGTAGGCAAGTGCTCGTCCAAACCTCCCTTTCCTCTTCCCAGCTGGCCTTGCTGCATATCCCCCCCCCCCCCCGCTTGACTCCCTCTGTTTAGGTCTTCTCCAGCCTTGTTTCTTTTCCCCTTTCCCTATGTTTGCTCTCTCTCATCTTCTCTCTTCCTCAAGGCCAGCGCAGCCCCAACTCTTCCCTTTCTCCCTGCTTCCTCTTCCTTTCCATAGACCCTCCTTTCTTTTCTCAGCCACCTCCCTTGCCCGTTTACCTGCTGGGCAAAGTAAGCTCCCACACCTAAATGAAACCCCGAAGTAAGGATGCTTTTAAATGCCACTCTCAATTAAGTGTTGATGGGCAAGAGGTTCTATGCTGCTTTAGGTCCCAGCAGATGCGAGATGCTTAGAAGGAAATTGACTGGCTCTTTAGATTGCCGCGTTTTTGCTGTGTTTGCAGCACCAGAGCGACCTTCCTGGGGCGCAAGCCTGGGCAGCGTGTATGGAGGTCCTGGCAGTGGGGTAGCAAGGCCAGGTGGTACCTGGTGCGAAAAATTTCTTGTCTTTTTTTTTTTATATAAATATTTATTAAGGTTTTTGTAAAAGAAAAGCATAAGTAACAAACAACATTGCTTATATCATAACAAAATTTCATAACTTGTTTAGACTTCCTCACGTCTCCTGCTCCCACTTACATTGTTAAAAAGTTTTTTCAAGCAAATTATCATCTTGTTTGCAATCTTATATCCACTCGTTTAAATATAATCTAATAGTTCTCCCAAAGAGTTTATCTTTTCCTTAATCTCACTTATCATCAAATTCCAATCTAGTTTAGTGGTGGCCAATTATTTATGATCAAGCATCCTTCTTAACATTCAATCAAATTACAATATTTTTGTAAATAAATTTTAAATTTCTTCCAATCTTCTTCCATCCTTTCTTCTCCCAGGTCTCGGATTCTGCCGGTCATCTCTGCCAATTGCATATAGTCTATCAGCTGCGTCTGCCATTCTTCCAGTGTGGGTAGATCTTGAGTCTTCCAATTCTTAGCAATGAGTATCCTTGCTGCTGTTGTTGCGTACATAAAAAATGTTCGGTCCTTCTTTAACACCTTCTGGCCGACAATACCCAGGAGGAAGGCCTCTGGTTTCTTAGTGAAGGTATACTTAAATACCTTTTTCAACTCATTATATATCATTTCCCAGAAGGCCTTCACTTTAGGGCAAGTCCACCAGAGGTGAAAGAATGTTCCTTCATTTTCTTTACATTTCCAGCATTTATTATCAGACGAATGGTATATTTTGGCAAGTTTAACTGGGGTCATGTACCATCTATATATCATTTTCATTACATTTTCCTTCAAAGCATTACATGCAGTGAAGTTCAGCCCAGTGGTCCACAACCTTTCCCAGTCCTCAAACATAATGTTATGCCCAATATCCTGTGCCCACTTTATCATAGCAGATTTAACCATTTCGTCTTGTGTGTTCCATTTTAACAGCAAGTTATACATTCTTGATAATACCTTAGTCTTTGGTTCTAACAATTCTGTCTCCAACTTGGATTTCTCCACCTGGAACCCTAGTTTTTTGTCATTTTTAAAAACTTCTTTAATCTGGGCGTAATGTAACCAGTCTCGCACTTTACCCTCCATTTTCTCCAAACTCTGCAATTTCCAATTGTCACCGTCTTTTTCTAATATTTCCCAATATTTTGGCCATTTGGCCTCCATATTGGGTCTTTTCCGGGCCTTGGCTTCCAGAGGGGACAGCCACCTCGGAGTTTTGTTTTCCAATAAGTCTTTGTATTTTGTCCAGACATTGAATACTGCTTTCCTGACAATATGGTTCTTAAAGGCCTTATTGATCTTAACTTTGTCATACCATAAGTATGCATGCCAGCCAAAAGCATTGTTAAAACCTTCCAAGTCCAACACATCAGTGTCCTCAAGAAGTAGCCAGTCTTTTAGCCAGCAGAAAGCTGCGGCTTCATAGTACAGTTTTAAGTCTGGCAGGGCAAAGCCCCCTCTTTCTTTCGCGTCAGTTAATATCTTAAACTTAATTCTGGGCTTTTTGCCCTGCCAGACAAATTTAGAGATATCTCTCTGCCACCTCCGGAAACACTCCGTCTTGTCCACAATTTGCAATGTTTGAAACAAAAACAACATCTTTGGCAATACATTCATCTTAATAGCAGCAATTCGGCCTAACAAAGAAAGCTTCAATTTTGTCCAACTGTCCAAGTCTCTCTTAATTTCAGACCAACATTTTTCATAATTATCCTTAAATAGACTCAGATTTTTTGCTGTTATGTTTACCCCTAGGTACTTTACTTTTTTAACCACAGTTAGTTCTGTTTCTCTCTGAAACCGTTCTGACTCTGTATCTGTCAAGTTTTTCCCCAACACCTTAGTTTTCTGTTTATTTAGTTTAAATCCCGCCACCCGACCAAAGTCTTGAATCAGTTGTAATACTCTTTTTGTACTAGATTCTGGCTCCTGCAAAGTCAGGACTAGGTCATCTGCAAAAGCTTTAAGTTTATATTGTTTCGCTCCGACCTGAATCCCTTGCACCAACCGGTCCCCTCTAATCCTATTCAAGAGCACCTCCAGAACCGAAATAAATAACAGAGGGGAAATCGGGCAGCCTTGTCGTGTACCTTTTTCAATTTTAAACTCTTCTGTAACCACATTGTTAACTATCAGTTTTGCCTTCTGTTCTGAGTATATTTCATCAATCCCATTCTCAAAACCCCGTCCCACTCCCAGTTCTTTTAAATTTCCCTTCATAAATTTTCAAGAGATATTATCAAAGGCCTTCTCCGCATCTATAAAAATTAACACTGCTTTTGTATTTATGTTTGTCTGCAAAAGTTCCAAAATGTCAATGATGTTCCTTGTGTTGGCAAGCATATGTCTACCTGGGAGAAAGCCTGCCTGATCTTTATGAATTACTTCATTTAAAACTCTTTTAAGTCTACTTGCCAAAACATCAGCAAATATTTTGTAATCCACATTTAAAAGGGAGATGGGACGATAGTTCTTGAGTTGTGTCTTCTCAATTTCCGATTTTGGTATCAATGTGATGAAAGCTTCCTTCCACGATTCCGGCGCCTTCTTTCCCTCCATAATTTCGTTACTGACCTCCATCAATGGTTGTATCAAATAATCTTTTAATGTCTTATAATACTTGGAGGTCAGGCTGTCTGGCCCTGGAGATTTGCCCAATTTCATGTTCTGAATGGCTTGTTCAATCTCTTGTCGTGTTATTTTGCTGTTCAGGAGTGATCTATTTTCTTGTGAAAGTTTTTTAAGTCCATTTTTTCCCAAAAATTGTTTAATCTCAGCCTCATTCTGCGGCCCTTGAGTATATAATTTTTTGAAATATTTCTGAAAACACTTTCTAATCTCCACGGGGTTCTGAATGTTTCTTCCTTCAATTTCCAAATTTGTGACTACATTTAACTTTTGTCTCTTCTTCAACTGCCAAGCAGTTTCCCACATTTATTTGCTGATTCAAAAGTTTTTTGTTTCATTAGTTTGATCTTCCATTCTATTTCCTGGTTCATCAGTTTAGAATATTGTGCCTGATGGAGTTTAATTTCTCTCAGAATCGGCTGTGACTTCGGATTCGATCTTAACTTCTTCTCTAACTCTTTAATTTTCTCCAAGATCTTGTCTTTCCTCTCATTTTGTATTCTTTTTTTTACAGCATTCTGTTGTATCAAGAACCCCCTCATCACGGCTTTGCTTGCATCCCAAATAATTCTTTTTTCCACCGTAGTGCTCATGTTTATCTCAAAGTAGTCCTTCAAAACTTTTTGGGCCTTCTTAATAATCTCCTGATCTCTAAACAAATTGTCATTCATCTTCCATCTAAAGGAACCGGTTGGTAATAATGTCATGTCCATTTTCAGTGCATTATGGTCGGAGCAGGTCTTTGGGCAGATTTCCACTTTCCTGACCTTGGGTGCCAGACCTCTAGTTATCCATATTTGGTCGATTCTTGTCCAAGTCAGCTGGGCTTCAGAGAAGAATGTTCCTTCTTTTCCCAAGGGGTTCTTCGTTCTCCAAATGTCAATCCAGTCCATATTGTCTGTCATTTCAAAAAAGGTCTTTGGTAGTCTGCCATCTTTCGTAACATTTTGGCTTTGTGACTTATCCATGTGAGTTGATACGACTCCATTCATGTCTCCCATCATAATGATGTTGTCATAGTCCAGATACTCCAGCATAGTCTCATGCAACTTCTTATAAAATTCCGATTTTCCTTCATTTGGTGCATAAATTCCTAATAGCAGAATCTTCTCTCCTTGGTGTTGTATTTCGATTGCCAAAATTCTTCCATGTTCATCTTTAAATAGAAATTTAGGTGACAGGCTCTCTTTTGCATAAATCACCACGCCTCTCTTCTTTACTGTGTCTGAGGATATAAATTCCTGACCGAGTCTTTTGTTTATTAACACTTTTCTATGGAGCCTAGTCACATGTGTTTCTTGTAGGCAAATAATATCCAATTGTTCCTTTTTTAATATATGAAAAATTTTCCTCCTTTTTTCCGGAATATTACAGCCATTTATGTTCCAACTCAACAGTTGCAGAGACATCCTGAATAAATCTGGTTATTTTTCTGGGGGTGGTACCTTGTTCGCTGGGTCTTCAGAATCCAAGGGTGCCGGTGCCTCTGGTGCTCCAGGCCCTGAGGGTAATTCAAGTCCTTTTTGAAGGTCTTCTCCGTACACGTTTAGAAATTTATCTCTATCTTCCAATGTTCTAATTTTAATCTTCTTCCCTCTGAAAGTAAAAGATAGTCCTTGAGGGAAGTCCCACCTAAAGATGATTGAGTTACTCCTCAACAGTCTTGCTAGCTCCAAATACTCAGATCTAAGATCCAAGAGTTGTTTAGGAATGTCCTTGTAAATTTGAATTCTTTTGTCCAAAATGTCCAGTGACTTTCCGTAGTGCAGACCCAGAATCTTGTCCCTTTCCTCCTTCGATCTCAATGTTATCAAACAGTCTCTGGGTTTGTCTTTCTTTATGAGTCTTCCAAGCCTGAAAGCTGATACAATTTGAAAGTCTTTTTCCTCTAAGTTCCAGAACTTGGAAAATATTTTGGTCAGAAACTCAGCTAAGTTGTCTTCTTCCACTTCTGGGACCGACCTTATCCTTAAATTAGTCTCCCTGTTCCGTAATTCAATCATAGAAAGGTAGGTCTGGTGTTCTCCTACTTGTTTACTGAGTGGTCTCACCTCTTTTTCTAACTTTCCAAGTCTTTGGCTGGTATCCTCAGCCAATTTCCGATTTTCACCTGTAGCCTCCTTCAATTCTCCAATTGCTTGTGCATTCTGTGCCACTTGTCCAGTTAGTCTATTTAGACATTCTGTTTTTTGGTCGATTTTAAATGTTTGCTCATCAGCTTTTTTATCCAAGGATTCAACTCTCTTATCCAAAGATTCCAATTTTTCATAGATTTTCTCTAAAATAGAAACAGTTGTTCCAGAGGCCATATCTTCCAATTGTAATTCCTCAGTTTCTCCTTCCCCTGCCCTTGGCAGGGATGCAGCTTCTTCCTCAGAAAGCAGGATAGGTACAGACAATCTACGTGGCTGTAAAGCTGTGGCTAGGGTTGTTTGTCTAGTTCTTACTCTAGATTCCTTTTCTTTAAGCTCCTTTTCTTTAGGCTCCTTTTTTCTTGCACCACTCATTCCAAAGTTATCTAAAAGTCAAGGTCAAGCTGAGTTATTTCCCATGGGAAAGAGACGGCCCAGATGGTAACAGTCAAACAGGAGGCCGGGAAAGAGAAAGTAAAACAATGCCACTGCTGTAAATTCCAAAACCTCTAGGGGGAGCTTAAAAAGTCTTTCGGGAAGAGATCAATTCCAATAAAGTTCATAAAATCAAAATTAATGTCCAGGAGCCTTCAAGTAATAAATTTTAGCAGAGTTGGTATTAAATGAACACAATGTCTCAAATAGTGCTGCTGGTATTCCAAATGGTGCCTCAAAGTAGCAATTCCAAACCCCCTCAGATTATTTCCAAGTTTATATTCAAAGTATCCAGATCTGCAGGCTGACTGCTACAGTTGCTCAGGCAGTTCCAGCACCTGGGTTTTTAACTTAAATTGTAATTCCAATAGGAGAAGTTGTCACAGTCCAAATTAGAAACGCAAAATCCAATGCTTACAGTCCTATTCTGCTTCAAAGGAGGTTCAGTGGGTGCTCAGATCCATTAGGTTAAAAGTTCACTCTCTGCCTCCACTCCTCCTGCTCTTTGCTTTGAAGTTCAGTAGCAGCGGAAGACAGACTTCCTTTTCTTTCGTCAATCCGCTTTCAGCCAAATTCCGTAGCTTTTAAAACTTTAAAAATTTTAAAGGTCCTTATTACTCACGGGTTGTTGCTTTCCGAAGCATAAATTCGAGGAAGAAAGGTCAGCGCTCACCGGCAACAGCTTCGCGGCTTCGCTCCGTTGATTGCGGAGCGACCCTCAGCGCCGCTACCCCCTCCGCGATCCGGAGCCCCTTACGGGGTTCCTTCAACGTTTTGGGGGCAGCTCCTGGCGCCCGCCGGGTCCCAAGACCGCAGGCTTCTGCCGCCTGCGGTTTTCCGATGTGGGTCTCCGCTTCGCCGTAGCGGACAACCCGTTTCAACGGAGCTTCCCTCTCCTAGTTAGAAGAGGGCAGCCATTACCGTTCGCGCCGCCTCCGGAAGTCACCCCCCATTGAAATTATTAAAAGAAGGAAAAATAAGATACTTACAGTTGCAAGTGTTATTTTCTGCCTCCTTTTCTCTCTCTCCCCCCCCCCCCCCCCGCTTCAATAGCAGCAGCGCCGCTGCCAGCGTTTCTCTCAGTTGCTCTGAGGCAGCTGCCCAGGCAGGAGTGGCTCGGTATGGCATCCCTTACCTGGGGGGGGGGGTATTTTATTTTAAAAACAAATATTTTTGCTATTTTGTCACCCCCTTCAGTGATGACACCCGGGACGATCCACATCCACCGCACCCCCCTTCCTGTGCCTCTGCCTTCAGATGTCTTCTAAAAGTCAGGTAGTTGTTTATTCCCTTGACATCTGATGGGAGGGCGTTCCACAGGGTGGGTGCCACCACCAAGAAGGCCCTCTGCCTGGTTCCCTGTAACCTCACTTCTCGCAGGGAGGGAACTGCCAAGAAGACCCTTGGCGCTGGACCTCAGGGGGTGGGGGTAGAGCTGAACGATGGGAGTGGAGACGCTCCTTCAGGTGTACTGGGCCGTTCATGGGACAGTGCTGGATTAAACCCTGCGGAGGCCCCTTGGCAGCCAAAATCTGGGCAGGGGGCAGGCCTCATGCGCACGCTGAAATCACATTGAACTAAGAAAGCTTGATTGTCGTTTTCTTTCAAGATCAAATCAATATTATTTTGATCCATTGTCGTGGGACCCCTAAAAAGTGTGGGGCCCATAGACCAGTGCCTACTCTGCCTATTTCGTAATCCAGCCCAGCTCCTTTGGCTGCAGGAGAGAGAAGAAGAGTAAGTTGAGGGACACCTCCTGATGTGCTGCAGCTGCTCCCCACAATGAAATGGAAGGCTCAACGTTTGTCAGACACTTTCTGATGCTCAGCAGTCCTTTTGTGGTTACAACAACCCTGTGAAGTAGGCCAGTGTTATGCGCCCCCCAAACTGCAGCTGAATTCTTCACAGACTGGCATGTTACCCCTGCTTAAAAGCCTCCAAGGAAGGAGAGTCCTCCACCATCCCAGAGAGTCTTACCACCAGAAAGTACTTCCTAATGTTTAGGCTCAATCTCCTCTCCTCCCCTCCCCTCTGGAGCAGCAGAAAACAAGCTTGCTCCCTCTTGCAGCCCACAGATATTGGAAGATTGGCTCTCCTCTCTCCTCTCAGTCTCTTCTTCTCCAGGCTAAACATACCCAACTGCCTCAACCATTCCTCATCAGGCTTGGTTTCCAGACCCTTCATCATCCTGGCCCCCTCCTCTGCTCACCTTCCAGCTGCTCAATATCCTTCTTCAACTAGCCTGCACTGGCTGGCAGCAGCTCTCCAGGGTTTTGGATGGGAAGGGGACTTTTGGAAATGGGGCTGCAGGAAGAAGGATGTGAAATGCCAACGTGAATCTGTTGAGAGAAGATGCAGCTCAGCTGCAGGCGGAACAGCAGATGCCTCCAAGTTCTGACAGAGGAGCATCACCTCTCAGGAGGGGCCAGGGCCAGGTGGGGGGGGGGGGTTGCCACAGTGACAAGGACCTGCCCTCCTTTGTGACATCTCTTGCTTCTCCCTTAAAAGCCACACACTTGCAGGCAGCCCTTGTGGGTGTGTAGTGAGGCAAGTTGAGTAGCAGAGAGAGGAGTTGGTGGTGGTTGGAGACAATAAGGAGAGGTGTTCATTTGATTGTTAATTTTATTTGATTTCTTATTTTACTTTTTACCACTTTTATTTTACTTTCTTATTTTATTTTTTGTTCTTTATTTTCATATTTTTTATTTTACATTTTCATTTTGTGCACATTTGTGCACATCTTGTATATATTTATTTTAGCATAGAGTAATAGTTAGGGGTATGTGTAGGGTTAGGGCGGGGGTTAGGCTTAGCCTTAGGGCGGGGATTGGGGTGAGAGTTAGGCTTGGGTGGGCATTTTAGATAGTTAGCTAGTTTAGAGAGGAGGGTGGGAATTTTTCATGAACAAGATGTGCAGACTGTAAGCAGGATTACTTCCCTTTCTCTTGGTCTCTACACAACCATTTATGCCTAAGCCTGTTAGCTGTTAAGCAACCTGCTAAGTCTTGGGTGATGACTCTTTTCTCGCTATAAATAGTAGCCAGTCTCTCTGGGCCTCACTCGGCAGTAGTAGAATATGGTGCCTGTGTGTGTGTTGCAGACAGAGTGGCTCCAGGACTCCAGTTAATCAGAGACGATGTCTCTGTGAAGAGTCAGATAGCTGCTATGAGCACTCTGTGTATGCTCTTTGACTATGCTGTTTATGAACAACTTTATTTTCTCAAGTAAAAGTTTTATTCTGTTTATGAAGAAGACACTGCGTTGATTAATTTACCACATTGATTAATTTACCATTAATTTACCCTCTCATCATTTCCCTTTGCACAGGACAGCTTTGTCCCAGACTGGCCCCTGACTCTGAGACGCTCTTTCCTCCCGCAGAACCTCGGATATTATGCCCTTTGGGGAAGTGAGGCAGAAAGGAAACTAGTGGCCAGCAGCATTTCTCGTTTCCCGAAGATTCCCCCACCTCAGAGTAAGTATCTTGCTTTCTTGCATTCATTTCTTTGGCTGATTCCATCCCCCCAAGAGCATATCCCCCAGCGACTTTTAAGGCAGAAGATGCGGTGTATGTCCCTGGGTGCCAGGATGAGGCCAGAGGCTTTTCCCGCCCCCTTTCCTGGTGCTGCCCTTCCTGTCGGGGGAAAGGAGGGAGATGCCATTTTGCAGCTCATCCTCTCCCCTGCCTTGCCTGCCTCCTCCAGCCCGGGAGCAGGGGCAACGGTGTGTGGACGGCCCACCGAATATCACCCCCCTTCAGTATGGCACCCGGGGCATGCCGCACCCCTGCACCCCCTTCCTATGCCGCTGGGTCCTTGGCTTGCTGATGTTTAACTCCTAGATGTCTAACACCAGACAAAGGAGAACAGAGCCATTACTGTATTTTAATATTTTGTTGGAAGCCGCCCAGAGTGACTGGGGAAGCCTAGCCAGATGGGGTATAATTAATTAATTAATTAATTAATTAATTAATAATAATGTTTGGCAACAGCTTGGCTACAGGAGTTGCTGGAAAGAGGCATACAAGGTGATTTCACTCCAGATCTGTGTAGCGCAGTGTTTCCCAACCTTGGGCCTCCAGCTGTTTTTGAACTACAATTCCCATCATCCCTGACCACAGGTCTTGCTAGCTAGGGATGATGGGAGTTGTAGGCCAAAAACATCTGGAGGCCCAAGGTTGGGAAACACTGGTGTAGCGTATACTCCTGAGCCTTTTCTTATACTAAGCATACTTGGTCAACTATTCATTAAACTGATTTTGCAGTGTTGGAAGTTGGAATCATGCTAGATGGTGTGAAGTGATGGATCAGATTGGTGTATTGGTTAATGATGTCGCAAAAACCCTCAAGCATGAATAGCCAGTCAGCTTTCCTGCAGCTTTCTCCTTACTGACTAGGCATGTAGTAGAATTTCTTTGATTGATGGATTGATTATTTAATTTCTATACTGCTTAATATATTTTAAATATGTATAAGCTGTGCACAGAAAACTGAAGCAACAACAGACAACTTAAACAAAATATTACAAAAATAAAGAGTTACATATAAAAATGCTACATTAATACAAAGTTACTAACATAATAAATAAATAAATTTCAATTCATTTTCCTTCTGACATAGCCTCTCTTTCAGCCTCCAAGATTTCACCAGACAAACACTCTGCTCACCCACAAAAGTCTCACAAGTAGAGTTCCTAAAAAGAGTGGACATCTCTCTAGTCTCTCACTCTAGGATTGCTTTTTATTGGCAGCCCCAACGGGGGGGGGGGGGTACTTCCTTAGCCTGTCCACATCTGTGTCCCACTCAGCTGCACTCTGCACACCCAGTTCCAGGTGCAGCAGGTTTGTTGAGTTTCCCAGGGGGTCCAGGTGATGAGAAAAGGACCTCCCCACACTCATTGCTCTTTATTCACCCTCTTTTTTCCCTTTTCACTGAGCTTTCCATTAGGATATTCCTTCCAAATGACAAACTGGTCCAGGAAGAACTAGCCTGGAGTGCCTTCTTTCTCACAGACATATGGAACATATGACCCAGACAGGTGGCAGACAGTTCTGCTAAATGAAGAAGGGAGGTGCGATTCTGTCAGGACAAAAGTAATTGGAAAATCTACCCTCTTGCGCTGTCATTTAGTCCATGGAGTGACTAAAATAAAGAAAGAACAGTTGAGTGAATCCTATGAATTGCTGCTTGTATCAAACCATCACTGTGGTATATTTACTATATAGGAATAATAAATGTCCATACCTTCTTAGGTGTGATAACCTGTATACATAAAGCCAGTACTCTTTTACTGTGAAATTCACTTTAGAATTTGTCTCTATATAAAGATTTTTAATTTTTGAATACTGTTGATATACACTATGTTGTACTGTGTATTTTGGGTATATGGACCAAAATAAAGCTGTGTGTGTATATAAGGCACAATAATGAGAGAATAGGATAGACTTCCCCAGCCTCTAGAGGTTTTGCACTAAAATGCCCCCCCCCCCCAGCCAATGAGTATGAATGCCTGCTTTACGAAACAAGGTTGTTATCCATAATTAGCCTTTCCCAGAATGTGGCTTGTGATGTTTGAAAACTGCCCACTGTGTGGACAGGCAGTGTCTGGAAGCAGCTTCTGGGGTGAAAAAGCAGTGTCAGGAGCAACTCCTTTGGCCTTGACCCCCTCCCTCCCTCCCTCCTACGTTCTCGGGTCTGCTATGGCTCACCAGCTGGGTGGAACTGATGGGGCTCCTGCTGGATCTTTGTTGCTGTTTTTTTCTTGTGCTTCGAATTCTGCTTTCTGTTTAATCTTTGCATGTTGCCTAGAGAAGATTTTTCACTTTTAGACAAAGCATACATAAGTAGTCCACAACACCCCCAGCTCCTGTTTTGCGTGCTTCTCTCCTCCCGGAGAAGGGAAAGAGCTGCCAATTTGCTTCTTCAGACCAAACGTTGCTTCTCCCAGGCTTCCTGTTTCCCTCTCCCTCAAGCACAGTAGCACTGGCTCCTGCAGCTTCCCTTATGAAGCAGCCCTGTGGAACTTGGTCCATGCATTCTGGATCCTAATACCCTTCAGATCCCACCAGTGCCTTTTCCCAGCCTCTTAGGAGGAGAGAGAAAGGAAGTGGTGAACTCATGAGCTTGTCAGGAAGGATCAGGATGAAAGTTTCTTGAAGCCTAATTTTTTTTATATATATATAAGATATTTATTAATTTATTTATTATCCCCTTCATGGATCACTGCCTTGCCGTGGCGAAGGGGCTTGAAGAACTCAGAGAAGCTATGAACTATGCCGAGCAGGGCACCCAAGATGAACAGGTCATAGTGGAGAGTTTTGACCAAACGTGATCCACCTCGAGGAGGAACCGGCAAGCCACTCCAGTATCCCTGCCAAGAAAACTCCATGGACAAAGACAACAGGAATATATTTATTAAAGATTTTCTTAATACAATAAAAAACAACAACAAAGTAACATATAACATTATAATAACCATATTTTCTTCGCTTCTTTGGACTTCCTCGCATCTCTCGTTCCTGCGTTCCAAGTTTATCAAACTTTAACCAGCAATTTATCACCTTGTTTCAATTCTTGTTTTATAATTTTCCAATATTGTGTCCCTAATTTTAGATATTTTTACCCAAACCTTAAAAGCTTAATTTTAACATAGTATTTATCCAAAATTTATCTTTTCTTAGATTTTCACTTATCTTCATATTCCTTTCTACTAACTTAATGGTGCCATATTATTTATAATCTTACATCTTTCTTAACACTCATACAATTAACAATATTTTTGTAAATAGTCCTTAAATTTCTTCCAGTCCTCCTCCACTGCCTCTTCTCCCAGGTCTCGGATTCTGCCGGTCATTTCTGCTAGTTCCATATAGTCTATCAGTTGCATCTGCCATTCTTCCAGTGTGGGCAAATCTTGGGTTTTCCAGTGCTTGGTGACAAGTATCCTTGCTGCTGTTGTTGCATACATAAAAAATGTTCGGTCCTTCTTTAACACCCTCTGGCCAACGATGCCCAAAAGAAAGGCCTCTGGTTTCTTAGGGAAGGTATACTTAAATACCTTTTTCAACTCATTATATATCATTTCCCAGAAAGCCTTAACTCTAGGGCAGGTCCACCAGAGGTGAAAGAACGTTCCTTCAGTTTCTTTACATTTCCAACATTTATTGTCAGACAAATGGTATATTTTTGCGAGCTTGACTGGAGTCATGTACCACCTATATATCATTTTCATAATATTTTCTTTCAAGGCATTACATGCCGTGAATTTCAGGCTGGTGGTCCATAACCTTTCCCAGTCAGCAAACATGATATTGTACCCAATGTCCTGTGCCCATTTTATCATAGCCGATTTGACAGTTTCATCTTGTGTATTCCATTTTAACAGCAAGTTATACATTCTTGAAAGTACCTTAGTCTTAGGTTCTAGCAATTCCGTTTCCAACTTTGATTTTTCCACCTGGAATCCTATCTTTTTATCCAACTTTAAAACCTCTTTAATCTGAGCATAATGTAACCAATCTCGCACTTTATCTTTTAGTTTCTCCAAACTCTGCAGCCTCCAATTATCTCCATCTTTTTCTAATATTTCCCAATATTTCGGCCATTTGGCCTCCATATTGAGTCTTTTCCAGGCCTTAGCTTCCATTGGTGATAACCACCTTGGGGTCTTGTTTTCCAATAAGTCTTTATATTTTGTCCAGACATTAAACACTGCTTTCCTGACAATATGGTTCTTGAAAGCCTTGTGACTTTTAACCTTGTCATACCACAAATATGCATGCCATCCATAAGCATTGTTAAAACCTTCCAGATCCAAAACATCAGTGTTTTCAAGAAGCAGCCAATCTTTCAACAAGCAGAAAGCTGCTGATTCATAATACAACTTTAAGTCTGGCAGGGCAAAGCCCCCTCTTTCTTTAGCATCAGTTAATATCTTGAACTTAATTCTGGGCTTTTTGCCCTGCCAGACAAATTTGGAGATATCTCTTTGCCACCTCCCAAAACACTCCATTTTATCCACAATCTGTAAAGTCTGGAACAAAAACAGCATTTTTGGCAATACATTCATCTTTATAGCAGCAATTCGGCCCGACAAGGAAAGTTTCAATCTTGACCAACCTTCTAAATCCCTTTTAATTTCTGACCAACACTTTTCATAGTTATCCTTAAATAGACTCAGATTCTTAGCTGTTTATGTTTACCCCTAGGTATCTTACTTTTTTGACCACGTTTAACTCTGTCTCTTTCTGAAACCTTTCTGATTCTGAAGGTGTCAAATTTTTTCCCAATACCTTAGTTTTTTGCTTGTTAAGTTTAAATCCCGCCACCCGACCAAACTCCTGAATCAATTGTAATACCCTTTTCGTACTAGATTCTGGCTCCTGTAGGGTCAAAACCAGGTCATCTGCAAAAGCTTTAAGTTTATACTGTTTCGCTCCGACCTGAATTCCTTCCACCAACCGGTCTCTAATCATATTCAAGAGCACCTCCAGGACCGAAATAAACAACAAAGGAGAGATAGGGCAACCTTGTCGTGTTCCTTTTTCAATTTTGAACTCTTCCGTCACCACATTGTTAACTATCAATTTAGCCTTTTGTTCTGAATAAATTGCGTCTATCCCATTCTCAAATCCCCGTCCCACTCCCATCCCTTCCGAAAGTCTTTCTAAATAGAGGTTTATGGAATGCTGCATCACTTAGGGTAAAAACCATAGAATATTATCTCCACTGCCGATCTTTCCATTACAATTGGCTCTAAAATGAAAATAGAAGGGTCGTGTGGCTTTGGGGGACAAGTGATGTATTTTTCTGCAATAATTATCTTTCCTTCCTGGAATGTTGCATACTTATTCCCCAATGATTGTTTAGGTTTCTTAATGTTCATGTGGCTTGTTTTCCCCACTTTCCTGCATTCTAACTCTTGGGCGGTGGGTGCTTGTTTTTTGTTTTTTGTCCCTGGGTCCTAATGGTGTTTTGTTCAAGTCAGCATCAGGCTGCCATAGGAGTTTCCCATAACCTTATGGCCCTAATACCATCCTGCCAGTGCTTTTATTTTAATTTGGGACAGGATTTTATTATTGGTTTTATTTATTTATTAAATTTGTATACCACCCTTCACCCAAAGATCTCAGGGTGGTTCACAGCATAAAAATACAAAACTAAAACACAAAATACATAATAAGAACAAGAACAAAGCAAACCAGTAACACCCCTCCCCAAATCCCACAAACACATTTAAAATGATCCAGTGAAACGTTTTCAACCGTAAGTCATCTTGGCTGTTCAGCAGTATGAGTGGCAGTGCTGATATAATATATTACTTGATGCCAAAATAGGCTTCTAAGTGGTCTAACAATGAATAAAAACTAGGGACACAAACATTAGAATAGAAAAACCTGCTCTAATTAAAGTATACAATTAAACAATCCTATCAAAACATTAAAATATAAATATAAAAAATATAAAATATAAATATCCATAACAAAGCTAGACCATGAAACAATCCAATTAATAAAAACCAAGCAATTTAAATGAGGAACTCGAGAGCTCAATGGGATGCTGATATGTGCTGCTCTTCACTCTTGAGCAACATGGTCAAATGCCCCCCCCCCCCCAATATCTCTTGCCCACAAACAGGGTGGAGAATTTCAAGAGGGGATCTGTGCGGAGCTCCCAGAAAAGCCATTTTGTGGCTCCTTCCTCTTCAGCATGTATAGCTTCACTGGATTGTGGCCTTGGCTGTTAATTTCTGAGAAGTTTAAAATGATCATTACCCCTCACTGGCACCCACCACACCGAACACTATAAAGAAAAAGTAGGTAACTGAATGATGAGTACAGATACAATTCACAGAGAGATAGAGAGAGAGAGAGAGCTGGAGAAGGAGGAGAGGACAGAGGGTGCAGAAAGAGCTGTGAGTGGAGAAGGGCCCTTTCCCCTTTCATCCTCTGGAGCCCCAGGCAACTGGGTGTGGAGAGTGCAGCTGAATGGGCAGCCTGAGGAAGGGCCACCTTCCTTGAGCCTAGAAATGAAATAACCAGTCAATAACCATCACACATGTTTCGTAAAGCGTGTTCTCCATGATAGAGAGCACGTGTTGCAGTGGTGGCCAAAAAGGCCACCCCACTGTTGTTGGGCAAATTCGGCACAGGCTGTGATTGGGGAGAATGTTATGTTGCTAAAGTGTGGGAGGGGTCAGAGGTCTTAAATGCAGGGCTCGCAGCCTGGGGCCTTCTCACGCACCCTGAAAAGGGGGGGGTGTTCATTGTCCTCTGACCTTGCTATGCCTGTCATGGGGTCATCTGCTTTGGGGCAGGGGCCTGGTAGGAATTTTGTCCATTTGGCTGATTGGCTGGGGCCATTTGGTTTTTGCCTACTGCGTAGCAAATCATCACAACTTGTAGGGTTGGCGGCTAGGCATTGGTTCAAATTGGTTGGTGGAGGGGTAAGTGCCTACCCCTCCAATGGTGGTGCAGAAAGGGAATTCCATTAAAGGAATCCAGGAGCTTGCCATCCCTTTCGTCCTAGTCCCTGGCATCGGACTTGGGCCGTGCAAACCCCAGTGGGCATGAGGGTGAGAGATGGGGGACTGATGTCCAGCTTCATTTCTCCTCAATATGGTTCTCCCTGACTGGCTTCCTCTGGAATCCAGAAGTCAGTTCTGGCCCTGGGGCAAGGACAGATAGTCGTAACCAATGCCTAAGCAACCACTCACGTGTGTGTATTTAAATAAAGTTGTGGCCAAATTCATGCCAAAAACCTTAAACAAAAATTGATCTGTGAAGTGTGAGTTATTGGAGTGGCCTGGGGGACCTCGATGCGCAAGTGTCACATGAAATTGATTGGTATTAGCTGCCAGGACAGACAAGAAAGAAGAAACTTCCTGCTTGCATCACAAAGTTATGAGTCACCCTGACAGAAGATGTGGCAATGGCCACTAGATTCAGTGGCTTGGAGGAAAAGATTAGACAAATTTGGTGGCTTTGAAAGCAATCCACTTGCCCACATCCCTCCCCGATAATTTTTCTGCAAGCAGATTTTGTGTTTAGAATCCCATTAAGTTAGTAAAGCTGCAGTCCTAGGCACATTTACTTGGGAGTAAGTCACACTGAAGTGAGTAAATAGGATGCATAGGACTGATGAATAAGACATTGCTGGATTGGAACTTGTGAATGATAGAGAATATTAAGGGCATTTCACTCTTGCTTTTTCTTGCACAAAGAATAATAAACTGTGGGTTTTTTGTGGGGGACAAAGACCACATCTTTCCTCTCAGTTGCACACCTCTTCAAGGCATCGGTGTGAGGAAAGGTGACTCTGCTTATGTCATTCCTTCACTTCTTTGCACGCTTTTAAAATGAGGAATGAACAACTTCTGTTGCAGCTTTCTGACATTTTATAGAAAAACATATAAGCACCTATTTCCCCTTCTTTTGCCCTGGAGACTTCTTGTGACTTTGCTGTTGGAGCAGAACTGCAATAACAGTCTCACTGTCATATGCCTGAATGTCTTTTCATAAGGAGTGCAGTCTACCGAAAAATACTGTGGCAGGTAGATTACACTTAAAGCAGAACCCTGTGTTAAATTTGGGGTTCTGTTAGTGTATAGTGGTCCTAATAAAAATGGAGAGCAGGTCTACAACAATCTACATTGTTTTTAGCAGATCTACTGAGCAGTCATCCAAAAGTGCATTTGTGAACAAAGTACATATGTGTGTCAGGGCTGGAGTCAGACGCAGGTCCGCAAGAAAGAAGCAGAGTTTGTCAGAGAAGTTAACTCTTTAGTCAAAGAATGAACGGCATACAACTCAACATCACTTTCCAGCAAGTCTTGCCCCTATAGAGCAGTTACCAGGACTGGTGGTGCCCTCCTTCTGCCAGCGCTAAGGCTCTTCCCCTGCTGGATGTTTCCCAAGCAGCCTGAGCACCTGTACTCTCTGTTCTGCTCTACGCACCATCCTGCACGTCCTTGGAGACAAGGGGCAAGGGGAGCTTGTTGCAGAAGGAGAGATAAATCTCCTGGGATTCTTCTGCAGCCTCTCCTCACCCTCCATCTGCTTCAGCCTGTGAGTCTGAACTCTCTCTGCCACAGGCTCTCCTTGCTCACTAAATCCCATTGCCTCTTCAGCATCCAACAACTTCTCCCCCCACTCTTCTCCTCTGACCTTTCCTTGGTGTCCCACCCCCAATCTCCAGGCTCTGAGCCTTCCTCCTCTGGGGTGACCCTTGGGCTTCCCCAGCTAGTGCCTCCCACCACTCCTCTGCCTCCAGCCAGTCCCTGAAAATTAATAGCCGCACTAATGGACAACCAGAATTTGAGTATGCGTCTGCCAGAGGCCGGCAAAATGAATCATTCCTAAAAGTTTTGTGTATTCCCTGTATATTTCACTGTGTGACTGCAGAAATGAAACATTTGTGCCATTGTAGTGATAAGGAGATTCAAGGATTCCCAGCATCTCATTTCTTTATCATTTCACTTTTAATTTGTATACCACTTTTCTATATTACTATACACAGGGTGGTTTACAAGATGAAGACACAACAAAGATCACACACTTTACAACAGTCTGAACTAAGACGAAAATGTGATAATAAAAACATAACTTTAAAATAAACAACTTACATCAAATAAAGCAATATTCAATAGTCCATTAGAATATAATAATACACAATAAAATTTAATATCAGCAAAAAATAATTAAACAGAAATTCTCAACAATTACAATAAATAATTTCTAAACTATAAATAAAAATAACAAGTCACATAAAATGTCATAAAATACCAAATGGTATTTTATTCAAATGGTATTTTATGCTTGTAATCAGAAAAGCAAAGACACATAGCTTACAGAACTATTTTTAAAAAATTCTGGTTCTGGTGTCTGTTAGGCTCATGAATCAAGCAATAATCCGGTTTACAGCAAGCTGAAGCAAAACAGCATCTGGAAATGGCATGAAAACCCAGAAAAGGAGCACATAACTGATGGAGCAGCTGGTAGAACAAGTAGGGAGTATTCAGGTTAATTAAATCCTTCTCTAAAGATCCATCGCATCCTGGTCACTGTCTCTTCGAGCTCCTGCCGCCGGGACGGAGATACAGGACGATGAAGACAAGAACGAGCCGTCTCAAGAACAGCTTCTTCTCCAGAGCGATCTCGGCCCTGAATGGGAAGCCTGGACTTTGAAAGTCATCTAATCTTCCTTGCTGTATTATATTATATTGTTTTAACTAGTGTTTTTATAGTTGTTCTGATTTTGAGTGGAGTGCCCTATCTGGGTGGATGGAGCAGCCAAGAAATTTCGTTGTCCCTGAGAGGGGGCAATGACAATAAAGATATTATTATTATTATTATTATTATTATTATTATTATTATTATTTGAACAGCAATCCAAATGGCAAGACCTCTTTTTGGCAGATAGGGAAATGTCCCCCATGGATCCGAACTGGGTCACAGATGCAGCATCTTTATAGTAAATGTGATCAATCCTGCTTGCTTAGAGAAACTTCAACTTAATAATTCTAACTGAGCTGAAGAAAAGACTCACAGAGATTTGGGGGGCTCTTGCAGGTCACTCCTACAGTCCCCTGCTCACCGCAGAAAATGTGAGATAGAGCAGATAGAGCAACTTCTGCTCAAAGACCTCCAGGAGAAGAGGCCCACGATTACTCAACCCTTCAACTACTCTTACCACCTTTGAGAAATATCTTCTAACATTTTACTGAAATCCCCCCTCCTGCAATTTAAGATCCTATGTTGTTACCTAGCCCTCGCATGACTAGTTTGCTAGTGCATGTATGAGACTTTGTCAATTGCTTTGCTGAAATCAAGAAAAACTACATCCACTAACCCAACCAAAAAGAGAAATAAGATTAGTCTGGCAAGATTTTTTTTAAAAAATAGAATATTTATTAAGATTTTACAAAGACATAAATACAAAAATACATGAAAAAAGAAAAATAAGAATACAAAATACAAAAGATGAAAAGATAAGAAAAAATTAAAAACAAATCCGTTTTTTATAACTTTAAACTCATTAGCTTGTTTCCTTGACCTCCTCTCACCTCCCCTTTTTGTAATCCCATTTACATAATCAAATCAGCAAATCCTTGCCCTCTTTCATTTATCTTAACTCTATATCTTAACATATTATAACTCTATATTTCCATTCATTATCAATTCATTTTTGCATATTCTTATTAACTTTGTTGCCAATGCCACTTATTCTCAATCCAACATCATTTTAGCATTCATTAATTTTACAGTGTTTCTGCAGATAGTCTTTAAATTTCTTCCAGTCTTCTTCCACCAACTTTTCTCCCAGGTCTCGGATTCTGCCAGTCATTTCCGCCAATTCCATATAGTCCATCACCTTCATCTGCCACTCTTCCAGGGTGGGTAGATCTTGTGTCTTCCAGTACTTTGCAATAAGTATTCTTGCTGCTGTTGTTGCATACATGAAGAAAGCTCTATCCTTCTTTGGCACCAATTGGCCGACTATGCCCAGGAGGAAGGCCTCTGGTTTCTTCAGAAAGGTATATTTAAATACCTTTTTCATTTCATTATAGATCATCTCCCAGAAAGCCTTGATCTTTGGGCACGTCCACCAAAGGTGAAAGAATGTACCTTCATTTTCTTACATTTCCAACATTTGTTATCGGGCAAATTATAAATTTTTGCAAGCTTGACTGGTGTCATGTACCACCTATATATCATTTTCATAATATTCTCTCTTAAGGTATTGCATGCCGTAAATTTCATACCAGTGGTCCACAACTGTTCCCAGTCAGCAAACATAATGTTATGACCAATGTCTTGTGCCCATTTAATCATAGCAGATTTAACCGTTTCATCCTGCGTATTCCATTTTAACAGCAAGTTATACATTCTTGAAAGTATCTTAGTTTTGGGATCTAACAGTTCTGTTTCCAATTTTGATTTTTCCACCTGGAAGCCAATTTTTTTGTCCAAATTATAGGCCTCTCTTATTTGATAATAATGAAGCCAGTCTCACACTTTATCTTTTAATTTCTCAAAACTCTGCAATTTCAATTTGTCTCCTTCTTGTTCCAATATTTCCCAATATTTCGGCCATTTGGCCTCCATATTGAGCTTTTTCTGAGCCTTCGCTTCCATTGGTGACAACCACCTTGGGGTTTTATTTTCCAGTAAGTCTTTGTATCTTATCCAGACATTAAACAATGCTTTCCTGACAATATGGTTTTTAAATGCTTTATGTGCTTTAACCTTGTCGTACCACAAATATGCATGCCACCCAAAAACGTTATTGAAACCTTCCAAGTCCAAAATGTCTGTGTTCTCAAGAAGCAGCCAGTCTTTCAACCAGCAGAATGCTGCTGATTCATAGTAAAGTTTAAGGTCTGGCAGGGCAAATCCGCCTCTTTCCTTTGCATCAGTATTTTAAATTTTATTCTGGGCTTCTTGCCCTGCCAGACAAATCTAGAAATGTCTTTCTGCCACTTCTTGAAACAGTCCATCTTGTCCAAAATTTGCAATGATTGAAACAGAAATAACATTTTTGGCAGTACATTCATCTTTATAGCTGCAATTCGACCCAACAAGGAAAGCTTCAAATTTGACCATATTTCCAAATCTTTTTTCACTTCTGTCCAACATTTCTCATAGTTATCTTTAAATAAATTTAAATTCTTAGCAGTCATATTAACCCCCAAATATTTTACTTTCTTAACTAATGTTAAACCTGTCTCCTTCTGAAACCTCTCTTCTCAATCGGTGTAAATTTTTTCTCTAGAACTTTGGTTTTTGACTTGTTCAACTTAAATCCTGCCACATGACCAAATTCTTGAATCAATTCTAATACTCTTTTCGTACTAGATTCTGGCAAGATTTGCTCTTGACAAGTCCATAATGGCTCCTAGTAATCATGACATTGTTATCAATATGCTTACAAATAGATGCTTTGTAATCTTCTCTAGTATAGGTCAGATTGTGGGGTGTATAGGGTATGGAGGGTGGGCACTACATCTGGTGGGAGACATGTTGTGCTCCTTTTGGGGTAGTTTGTCTGCCTTTGGTCCCCACCCATCATTCAGCTCTCACCTGTGGCTCCTAGAAGGTGTCAGCACCCTAGGAAACAGCTTCGACTGACCAGATAAACCAGGTGAGGGTAGCTGATGGGTCTCAAACCTGTGGTGAGTTAGAGACTTCCCGTGCATGCAGAGACAGGCTCTGTCAGATTGAGTGGGCAGGGCCAGTGGTCAAGGAGGCAGTTTCTGCACATGCTGTAGAGGGAAGTGAGGGGCATATGGGGCTCATCAACCTAGGAAGACAGTCCATCCAGAAGAAGGAAAACTCTGGTCCTAAGCATCCGCTGCCTTGCGGGATGTATTTGGGAGAAGGAGTTAAGCAGTAAACCTTACACAAATCCATAGTATAGTCCCTAAAATGGTTGGATGGCACCTTGTACGCCTCCCTCCAGCAACTCCTGCAGCCCAGTTGGTGCCAAACATATTGCCCTCCTTTCCTTTGGACCAGTTCAGCCAGGCTGAAAGAGGGCAGTCCAGGACCTCCAGACACAATGCCCAGGCTTGTGCCCCTGGGGGTCACTTCAGTGCTGTAGCACAGAGATTTCACTTCACCCCTGGAGGCACACTCCATTGTCTCTCAAAACAGATGGATGTCAACAAGATCAGATGGAACAGCCTGTAATTTCTCAATGCCTTCTTTCTCTTTCTTTGGAAGGTCACAAGGAGCATAGCAGGTGCATAAATACTTCAGGGTCAGTTTATCAGTTGTAGGAAAAAAGGAGTAAAACATGAGGAAGCCCTCACATCTTGACCCCAAGAATGAGGCTGTCTCACGCTTTAAGCAGAGCATGCCATTAAGTCAGCAAATCCTGCATTCCTGTTCAATGCACCCTGAGGAGATTTCACCCCTCCCATATCCAAGAATCTGCTGATGTGCTCTGCTGATTCTCCAGAGAGGAGGGGCGGTGTTCTGCTCTCTACTTATTCCGCTCCAGCCTAACATCAGTCAGTCAGTGTGTCGGAGAGAGAGAGACTGAGTGTTAGAGATTGTGTGTATAGATAAGGTTGCTGCTGTGATGGCCTGGGATTCCGATTCAGAGGCTGAACCAGAGGAATCCCAGCCTGCACAGGAGTCCCCGCCTCCAGGGCCGGCTGAACTGGGGCAAGGCCTAGATTCTGAGGAGCCTGCACCTGTGTCAGATCCTCAGGAGCAGGCACCAGGTGAAACCATTCTGGCCCCAGAGGTGCTTGAGGACTCAGTGTCTACAGGTGAGCCTCCTCCGGGGCCCAGTAACCCTTCGGCCTCTCCTGAACTGCAGAGGCTTAGGGCAGAGAGGCAAAGAGAACTGGTTGCTCCCAGGAGGAGTGCTCGCCTTAAGGCCAAGGGAGGCGGGGCTCCTGGGGGCTGGGACCGCCCCTGGCCTTAGAAGAAGATAAAGGCCAGTCAGCCCGGTCCCAGGTTGCAGGAGCAACGTCGTTGTTGGCTTCAGTCCTTCCAGTGTTCCTGTTCCCTGCCCGGCCTCCTGCTCCTGACCTTCCAGCGTTCCTGTTCCCTGCCCGGCCTCCTGCTTCTGACCTTCCAGCGTTCCTGTTCCCGCCCGGCCTCCTGCTTCTGACCTTCCAGCATTCCTGTTCCCGCCTGGCTCCCAGCTTCGGACCTTCCAGTGTTCCTGTTCCCGCCTGGCTCCCAGCTTCGGACCTTCCAGCATTCCTGTTCCCGCCTGGCTCCCAGCTTCAGACCTTCCAGCATTCCTGTTCCCGCCTGGCTCCCAGCTTCGGACCTTCCAGCATTCCTGTTCCCGCCTGGCTCCCAGCTTCGGACCTTCCAGTGTTCCTGTTCCCGCCTGGCTCCCAGCTTCGGACCTTCCAGTGTTCCTGTTCCCGCCTGGCTCCCAGCTTCAGACCTTCCAGTGTTCCTGTTTCCTGCCCGGCCTCCTGCTTCTGACCTTCCAGCGTTCCTGTTCCCCGCCCGGCTCCCTGTTTCGGACCTCGCCTCTCATCTTGTGAACTCTGTCTATGGTAACGGTACCTTCCCCCCGGGACCAGCACAGCTGCTAAGAGCAGCTGCAGAAACTCAGTGCAGTTCAGTTTTTTAGTTTAGATCTCATTTAGCTCTGTATATAGTTGTATATTATAGTTGTAGATAGAATAAAGAAGATATTCTACAGAGCTGCTCTCCGAGTCGTTTATGCTCTGCTTTACTCTGCTATATTCTGCTGTGTGACGACTGTCTTCTTGTGGAAGTGAATCCAGTGCTCACAACTCTAAGCTGTGAGTCCACAGCACTTTGACCTGTTCCTGTGCAGAAGGTGGTCTCTGGAAGTGCTACCCAGCTCGCCTAGCCTAGTTGGGGCTGAGTGGATGAGTCCAGTTGGTGGCACTGGCTCAAGGGCGATGCTGACACACCCATCCAATACATATGTTTGTTGTATTTGCATTTCACATTTTAAAATGTCCTTTTAGGACTGGGGGGGGGGGGAAGCATTCAGTCTTCACTAGGAGGCCTGATGAGATGACCAGCTAAAGGAAAAGTTCTTTGCCTCATATTGTTGCTCTCTGACATAGGGTTATATTTTCTTTTTCCCCTTGGCTCAGCCTCTCCATTTTCTCAGAATTAATCCTTTCTGTGTTACCTGTTCTTAAGCCACACTTCTCCACCCTCCATAGTTTTCAGGAAAAACCAAGCTAAAATTGGAGCAGTGGGAATCTTCTTTTGCAATCAGCTGTCCACATGGCCAGCCATGGTGGGCGGTTGCTTAGCAGCTAAGAAAAGATCCCTCCCGAAAGAATCGGAGCGCTGAGCATTGAGGGACTCTGCTTGGATGCTCAGTTGCACGGCTGAGAGTGGGGTGTTGGTTTTGTCTCTCCCTTCTTTGCTGGTGTGTGAGTATGAGGGACAGGGGGAGAGAGAGACTCCAAAGTCAAGCTACACAGAAAACAGTGAGTCCCAGAGAAGGTGGGTAGCTTATTTGACATGCACTTATCCATAAATGCCTAATCTTACAGTAAATGGGACTGGATTTGCTTATGTTGCACTTATCGCATACTAAGTACAACCAGATCAACTATGCAATCAAGCATACTTTGGTCACCCAGACCAAACCAAATACCTTCTCCATGTCCTTGGGCCTTACTAACTGATGTGGCAACCCTAGACTAATGTAACTGGATTAGGGTTGCCACCTTTGGTTGGGCAAAATAAAGGACAGGTTAGGCAAAATACAGGACAGGTTGATGGGGAATTTGGGGGCTAAAAATCACTTTACCTGGTGCAGAAATTACTTCAAAGCTCTCCACCAGACAGAAGGGAACCAGAACCCCCTCTGCCCATTCAATCCACCTCTGCCCATACAAAAAACCCTTCTCCCACACCGGACCAGGCCCCTGCAAAACCCCTGTCTCCCTCCCCGCCCACACAAAACCTCCCCCCCCCGCCCACACAAAACCAGAGAGTCCACCGTAGCAGGCCATTGCAATGCAACCCCCCTCTCTTGCTCTCTGTGACCCACCCCCTGCCCACACCAAAACTCACTCTCTCAGCCCAACCCTACCCTCTGCCTGTATCCTGTGATAAATTTCTCCTCCTCATGAACTTACAATCTGCCCACACAAATTCCCGCTCAAGCTCTCACTCTCTTCCTCCCTCCAAACCAATAATCTAGGAACTTTCACCACTTTGTAACTAAGTTAGGTTTTACGACCTGTGCAACATTTCTATCTGATGCGTGTGCACATACACCACACCTTTGAAGAGTGTGTAAGTATGCTTACCAAATGTGTGGCTTTTCCCCATGCTAGCGAAAATGAGAAACTTTGGAACTCTCCTGGAAGGACATATTTTGTCCAGCCTGTATTTCCACACTTTGCTGCATATTTTGTGACTTTAAATCTCTGTTGGGGTTCTCTCACCCAAGAGAACTTGATTTAAACTTAGATCTTGGCATCCAGAAATTCTCCTTTCTATGTATACTGTATGTTTGCACCAACAAGCACAATCCTCAGAAGGAATCCCCCCCCCCTTCAACGCCCCACTCCAAGCTGTATCTGCTGAAATTCTCTCTTTTTCACAAGCATTAAAGGTACAGGAGCCCTGACCTCTTCCACTCCTGCCCAGTTCCATGTTTGCCTGCTTTTGTATGTGTGATTCATGTTGGAGGATATATCTGTATTTTGTGGAGAGATGCTACTGAGCTTATTGTAGTGTTCAAAAAATAATAATATGTGAGACATTTTAGCATTGTGTTTTGCTTTGGGGTATGTTTTCAATAGAAAATTGGCCAGCAAACCTAGTCATATGCATATTTGCTCAGAATTAAGCCCCGCTGTGTCCGTAATGGCTTGTTTCAAGGTATGTGCAGGATTACACAAAATGAGGTTCCCACATGTGACGAGGTAGTAAAAACAACTGATCTGGCAGACAAAGGCATGGACTAGAAAAGTGAAGCTGCTTTGTGAGGGAGGACAGTGTTCTCCATAGACAGTATATTTCATATCTATCCTCTTTCCCCTTATGTGATGTGTTAGAGGAGTGGGAGGGAGACTTTCATGACCGAAAAGCTTTCAGAAGCTATTTAGAGGCATTTCTGTATGGTTTGAACAATAATTATAGTGATGCGTCTCACCCGCTGAGGTGGAAGTGTGTGAAACGGAGCTCTCCGTATTCTTAACGCTAACCTGTATTATTTCCTATCTGAACACCTGCCTCAGAGCAGCAGGGGACAGAGGCTCAGAAAAGCACAAATATATTTTTTTCTGAATACAAGTCTGTGGTAAACAATCAGTTTCTTTAAAAGGATCTATTTAACCTAAAGCCCATCTCTTTTCTGGCTTTGCTCGACAGTTGGAATTGGAAATATTTTGGGCTCAGCTGTGGCCTTAACCTGCGTCCCCAACTTTTTATTCTTCCTCATCAAGATGATGCCAAAGAGACTTCTGACTCCAGTTAAATAAGTTTGTTGGATGTGCTGCTCACAACATAAGTTCCTTTATATTGTCAGCTTATTGATCTATCCAGCCCAGCATTGTCTCCTCTGGTGAGCCATGGTCCTCTCACCTTCCGAGCAAAGGACTTCCCAAAACCACTAAAAAACAAACAAACACTAAACTAAGTAGATGTTGTGGAATGAACCTGAGGCCTCCTGCTTGCTCCCCTGTCACTTAGCTGTGGGCCTATATTCATGTAAACTGCAATATTCTTGGATATCCCTTTTTGCTGGTGAAGTCTTATCCAAGAATGCTGAATAGATCCCCCCTATCCATAGGTCCTGGCGTCAAGAAAGTGATGAATGATGGGATACAAACTGAGTCTTAAATAAAATATAGATAAACCAATAGGCAACATATATTCTGAATACCAGGTGCGAGGGACAAATAGAGGGGATTGGGAGTTGCTTTACATGCTAAATCTGATTAAAGGGAGTGTCTTGCTGTTGATATTTGTAAGTCACTCAGGAAACTGTTTTCTCAGTCTGCATTAAATTATTTTATTACGGCTCTAAAGCATGGAGAATCAGTACATTAAATCTCCATTATCTGTGCTTTTATAAAATAATGTCAAGCATGCCGAGTCTATATTGCATTATATTCTGCAGTGCAATTTAGATCCTTAGAATATATATATTTTCTAGATATGAATTCACACAAGCCTATTTCCACAATTTGTGTGTACATGTACAGTTGTGATTCCAAGATGCATGTGGCTCATGCAGGAGTTTTGATGTTCCTCAGTAGTTTTAGCTGCTCTTCTTGCCAATTTCCAGTTTTGTCCTTAAATCCTCTTACTGGATTATTAGAAAGCCCACATCTAGGGCTTTTGTAGGCTTTTCCTGGAGCCCAGAAATTCCCAAACCAAGCTCACCTTGTCAGCAACTACATAATCTCAGGCAAGCTGTTGTTATGTCAGCTTCAACCTTCCCTCAAAAGCCTCTTCCTGATACCTGGGTGTCATCACCTGGGGAACCTGTCAAGACCCACAGAACATCATGCACCTATGCCCACATCCTCTGTCTCTCTGCTCACACAGTACATGTCTGTGATACTGAGTACCATACCTGGATGCCAATAATTCAGAGGTATCATGACACTGAAACGAGCACATCACGTGCACAACAAGCGCCAAGTCTACATAAACACGTTCTCACAGTTACAACCACCCCAGTTGCAACTACAAGGCCATTGTATAAAAGCTTTGTGCCTCTGTCCTCTCTCTGAAAATAGAGGTGTCCCCTCGTTAAGCAACTCTCCTTTGCTTCCTCTCCTCCACTCCCAATTCCTGCTTCCCACAGTTATTTTAATTTTAACACGAGCCCCTCCCTACAACTCTCTCTCCCCACCATGTAAGCCTAGGTTGGCTCTCAAGCATCAGGTATCTCTTGTCATTTTGTCTTTCTCTTTACAGCCCTTGTTTACTTTTACAGTGTTAAATATGAGGTAATGCATGGTTGCACTTCAGAAGAGGAAAATAATCGGATTGGTAAACAGCTCTCTGAATAATGCCCGCCTTTATAATAGGATTGTAACCAAAAACAAAGGTACTGCCAACATACAGTGGGTATTTTGCTCGTGTGGTTTAGAGAATTGCTTAGTGTCTTCATTTCTCTCAAAGCCGGCTCCCAATGTTCCACCTCACTCTCCCAGCATCCTATCAGATGGAAGAAGCCTGAGAATGAAATCATGTCTATGATTGAGTCAAGAAGTTTTGGGGTTGACTATCTTCTCAGTGGCTCCCACTGAAATTCTGGGGAACAAGAACCAAGAAGGAAAGCTGCCACTGAAGTGGAAAGGAGGCCAGATCTTAAACACTGGGATCACCAGGGGGATTTTTGCCCATATAATGGGCTGCTGTCATTTGTTTTTATGGGGGAAAGACAGTGCTGCATTAAGGATAAGGGGCAGAGCCATACCATAATGTGCAGCCAACACACAGTTAAAGCACATGGCTTCCTCAAAGAATACTGGGAACTGGAGTTTCTTTCTCACAGCTATAATCACCAGTACCTTTAAGAAACTACAGTTCCCAGCATTCTTTGGGAGAGGTCATGTGCATTGAATGTGCTTTAAATTTGTGATGTGGATTATTATAATGTTTTAGGTGGAACAAATCTTCCCACTGCCAGACACTGAGTAGATTGGGCCCTGCAAAGGATGGTATGAGGGAAGGATATTGTCTATCCTCCCCTCCTCCTCCTCTCCTTCCTGAAGAGAGCTACGCTTCGCCTGCAAACTGGGAGCTCTGTTATGGGAAGGAGAAAAAGAAAGGGGGAAATGCAGAACTTTGCTTCTTTCCCCACTTCCCAAGGCAAATGCAGCTTTCACTTTCTGGGGGGTAGCGCTGGTGGTGCAGTTCATGCTCCTCCTTAGGGCACAGGGTGTTTGGCTTTTGGAAGCAAAGCATTGAGGCCCAAGAGTCACCCTGCCACTCCATGACCTGTGAATTGGGGAATGGGGGGAGGAACAGAGGGAGAGAAGCCAGGCAGGAGGACTAGGAAAGGGTTAAAACTCTCCCTCCTGACAACCCTTCAGCAAATAGTCTACAGTATATATACCAATCTCTTCTGACACTTCCCAAAGGATGCAAGCAAACAGTAATCATTTTGGAATTACATCTTTATATACCGTGGGTCATTAATGGTTTGTTTCCTTTCTACTGTAATAAGTCCTTTTGTTATTGTGCATCACAATTAATAATAAAAAGCTTAAATTAATAAATGTTTGCAAGTGCTTGGGTAATTAAGTCAAAATGGTACTAAATGCTATTCATTATCGGAAAAGCTAACACAGAGGAATAGCTCATTTAGAAGCTGTGAGCTTCTGCACACTGTGAGGGGAGCCCTGCTGACTCAGACCGGAGGCCCATCTGGTCCAGCATTCTGGTCACATAGTGACCGAACAGGACCTGAGGGCAGCAGCATTCTCCTTGTTTGTGACTTCCAGGAAGTGGTGCCTCTGACAATGGAGACAGAACATACAGTGAATTGGTCTAATCCCGTTTAGAGCCATCTGAGTTGGCATATGTCACCATTTCCACGGCAGTGAATTCCATCATTAGTTAGTCTGTTGATGGGCATTATCCTTCAACAGGCCATCAACTAGCTATGCATTGTGTGAAGAAGATGGAGCAAGCTTGTTTTCTCCTGATCCAGAGAGTAGGACCCAAACCAATGGAATCAAGTTACAAGAAAGGAGATTCAGACTACACAACTGGAAGAAGACCTTTCTGACACCATGAGCTGTTCAGCAGTGGGACGGTCTCCCTCGGGAGGTGGTGGACTCTCCTTCCTTGGAGGGTTTTAAGCAGAGGTTGGATGGCCATCTGCCATGGATTCTTCTTCAGCTGTGATTCCTGCATTGCAGGGGTTGGACTAGATGACTTTCAACTCTAGAATTATATGATTCTATGATTAAGTACTTCCTTTCATCCGTCCTCCCAAGCTTCAATGTTTTGTAGAATTTACCACCTCTGTCAGGTCCCATCTTACATGACTTTTCTCTGAAAAGCCCCAAATACCCACAAAAGAGTTGCACAAACATTTCTGAACCTCTCCCAGATTTGCAGTATTAGCTATCGGATTATTTATTAAATTTGTATACCGCCCTTCATCCAAAGATTCCAGGGCAGTATAGTGCAAAACATTTTTAAAAATAGCAACAGCAAAACAGGGAGTGGCACTTGAAAACACACGCTTTTGGTGGACAATTCTCACGTTATATTGTTAGGGGTACATCTAAGATTATTTCTTATGATTAGCAAGCAAGCAAGCAAGCAAGCAAGCAAGCAAGCAAGCAAGCAAGCAAATAAATAAATAAATAAATAAATAAATAAATAAATAACCCATCAGTTTGGGAAAAAGCCGGTTTCACTACACAACCCTCTCATTTAGCATAACTAGTAAGACAAATAAGTAGTATACAGCCAATCAATGGAAATGACTATAAAGTTAAGGCCACAAGAGAATGAACTTACTGTCTATAGCTCAGTTGGTTAGAGCACTGGTGCTGACAACATAACGGTTGCAGGTTAGATCTCCGTATGGGGCAGCTGCATATTCCTGCATTGCAGGGGGTTGGACTAGATGATCCCCAGGGTCCCTTCCAATTCTATGATTCTGTGAATACAAAGCATGAAATGACATTGTTGGCAACAGATGGCAACCTGGCTTACAATCTCAGTGAAGGATTTTTTAAAAATATAAATAATCATAACTTTAGAATAAATTTCTTATGCTCTAGCTACCAAGTTTTAAATTGAACATTTTTGCTCAAATTATAAACCATTTCCCCCTGAACCAAAGCTTTCTATGAAAACCAATTTTTTGATTGCTGACAGCTGTACTTCTGGCACCAAAGCTACCTGTCATGAACTGCAAAAATCTTCCACTCCGCTCTCACTCCATACCTGTTCAGTGTTAATTACTTTGCCCTTCTTACTCTGACTTCCTTCTGCTTAGGAAAATGGTCTGCTACTTTACCCAAGTACAGTGATTAATTCTAAACTCTATCACTTGCATAAAGATATATTGATTTTC
Organism: Podarcis gaigeae; assembly: GCF_964106915.1. Lineage (NCBI taxonomy): Eukaryota > Metazoa > Chordata > Lepidosauria > Squamata > Lacertidae > Podarcis > Podarcis gaigeae. Next base: position 3,849,560 of record NC_139681.1, read on the forward strand.
CATTCTGTCTGCTTTATGAGGCATAAAGCTGAATCTCTCTTGTACAACTTGCATTTATATTGCATCATTTCTAACACAACCCGAAACCATATTGTAATATGCAGCAGTGCAAAGAATTAATGCTTGCTTCTAATGTAGTCAGCACAACCTTCAAATGATGCCTCTTTTCACTGCTGGCTACCTTTGCTGGTGCATTAACAATAATAAAGGACAGAGCTTCTTAAACAGCTTGGGTGAAATATTTGCTAGTTTCACTTTCCTGAAAAGTGACATTGCAAGTTTGGAACTTTTATCTGCAAATGCAAATGTGCATTTTTTATTTTTATTATTTTACTTCCCCCACACCACACCACCACCAAAGACCAGAATTTTAGAATTTGTATTTTGTATATTGTTACAAAAGTTGGGCACTGCCCCCACACTCTGCTGAGGGGGACCAAGATTACAGGAAGTTACATGTGCTCATCCAGGGTTTTTGCTCCTTTGGAGAATTGAAGACACAGTGGAGACTGTCTGTGCTGGGCCGGGGGGTAACCCAAGTAACGCGGTCCAGGTCCGGTCCTGAATCTAAGGGTTCCGCTAGGAGTCAGTCCGGCAGGGCCAAGGCAGGACACGAGGCAGAAAACAAGGCAAGGTCAGACACAGGATCACAGGCAGGTTCTGGCAAACAGCAATGTTGCTCCCGCAACCAGAGGCAGGGTCCAGCAGCCTTTTCTCTCTGTCGGGGTAACGGCTGGTCCTGATCCCCCAGTGACTCACCTCCCTGTCTTGCCCGAAGGCGAGCACTCCTCCTGCGAGTACTCAGGTCTCTCCTTCTCTCAGCCTCTGCAGCTTGGGAGATGTCGGTGGGTTACTAGACCCAGAGGCCGCCTCAGCCTCTCCTGACCCAACTGGTACTGGAGCAGCTGTAAGTGATTGCCCAGCTGGAGACAACAAGGTCATCCCTGCATCTGGAGCCAGTACAGGCTCAGGCCCCTGACTCAGCCCAGCTGGTGTTGTTGCAGAGGAACCTGTGCAGACTGGGGCTCTTCAGAATCAGGCCCCAGACTAGGTTTAGCTGCCACCTGAGGCAAAGGATCTGGTGTGGACTGAGACTCCTCTGGCTCCGAGTCCGAGCCTGAGTCCCAGGCCATCACCCTGTTGTAGCTTTATAAAATATGATTTATTCACCAATTTTCACCTTCAGTCTGTATGGAGGGAGTCCTGATCTTACAGCATGGTCATCTCAAGAGGGGCTTGTTCCCCACAGCAGTGCAGCCCTGGAGTCCAAGCCTGCCCAAGAAGGATCTCATTCTTTGTTCTTCTGCTTCTTCTTCCCAGCACACCTTGCTAAAGATGCTCTTTTCCTGTCCCCTCACTCCCAGTTACCCTGGCAACCTCTGTCTGCCCAGACCCAAGATTCCTCTTAGATGGGCCATCAACACCTTTTTGTTATGTTCATGCCTCTATCCAAGGTGAAGCCCTGGCTTGGAAAGAAAGCTTAGCCTGGTCTCCAGTCTTCACTTCAATACTCCAAAGAATCAAAATCTGATCATTTCCCAATTTCTAGCATTTAGTGGGGACATCCCCTCAATTCCTTCATCCAAGTCGTTTATAAAGACATTGAACAACAACGGATCCAGGACAGAGCCCTGTAGCACTCTGTGTGGCCCTTTCTTCCCAGGAGGATGAGGAACCAAGGCACCCACCTAGCCCTGCCCCTGCTGATCCCCTGCTCCAGTCCTGTCTGGGCAAACTGCAATGATGCCAGGGGCAGGGGGAGGGCAGTTCTGTGCCTCTGCCCTCACTGCACTGCAGTCACAGCCAGGGGAACAAAATTAATGTCAAGTAGCATTGGAACTGCAAATATTTGGTGGGCTGCGAATTCCTGTTGCTAATTTTTGGCAATTTTTCTGTGTGCTAAATGTTCTATTTCCAAAGTGAGTACTGAATATTCAATGCAGCCCTGCCATCTGTTAGATCATACAAAGCACATAGAAATGTATAGGACAACCTTCTCCTTCAGAAATAAGATGTCCACTCCAGGCTGGTGAACACTTAGAGGAATTCCTTATGCGGAGATATTTGCCCAGTTCCTATGTTATTCTGGCAGCATGTGACTGCTATTGAGACCTCAACCCATCCTGTGTCCCCCAGCCCATCAATGAATACTATAAATTCATGCTATCCAATCTGAGAGTCCTGTGAGGGAAGTGTTATGGAAAAATCTAGGTGTGAGGCTGCTCAGTCACCCAGCTCGTCGGGCAGAGCCCGCGGGTCCCTGGGGAATAAAGGAAGGAGTCCAGCCACCAACCGGAGCAAATAGCTTGTAGACCAAAGTTTATTGCGCAACAGGTTCAAAGAGGAATTTTGAACCCAGAGGATGGGGTGACAAAGATGTTTAAAACTTTCCCACCATATCCCAGAATACAGTTCATACAGCATCATTGCTACATCACTGACACATCACTGACATGTCACAAAAGGGGAGGGGTAGACAGGGGTTACACTAGTTTAACCTTGGCAAACATGTCCAGACAAGTCCTTGGTAAAAGATTAGCATAAGCAGACATGGCAGGGCAAGACTCAGGTATAAGATTAGCATAGACAAATATGTCTTAAGTACCCACCACCCAAAAGTACAATAGAGGTTCCTTTGCATGTCTGGAGCCTGAGGCAAGTCAGGTGATGACATTTGGCTTCCCTTGGCTAACAATGAGCCCAGCAATTGTCACCTCTGGGCACTTCCTGGAGTCCTTTTTCAAGGGGAAAATAGCTTTGGAATGGAGGAAACTGGCAAAGGGGTTGATTTTATATTATTTTTAAAGCTAGGTAACTTCCCTGAGCTGTCAAGTTGAAAGGATACATTCAGGCATAATATTTGTAACATTTAACTTTAAAGATGTGCCCTGCCCCCCATAATTTCTGTAACAGAAGTAATGGAGAAATTATATGTAAAGGTTCATCCCATGTTTCTGTTTATAGGGAATGCCTTAGTGAATCTAACTCACGTCTGCGTGTCTTGTTATGTATATCACAAGCTGTTTGAAACTACCAGCGCTGTAGGTGGCTTTCAAAACTAATACTGTAGTATCTGTTAGGAGTGCTACATCATTAGTCATCTTGCATGTGCTGAGCTCTGGGACACATTCCAGGTCTATTTTGTTGGAAATAAATTTGCAAGTCATCTTTCCCATTCAGCGCTCTCTCTCTCTCTCTGTGTGACATAGAAAGTAATGTGCATTAGGTTTGACTTAGCAAAAGCTCTACTTAGATTTCACGGCAATATGACAATAGCATCAGTGTCTCCCCCATTTGTTTCTGACAGAAATATTGCTGCAAAGAGAATTTGTCTAAGTGCAGATAATCCAAATGTAAATTTCAAAATGCTTTTCTCTCTGTAGCTTTAAAGTCAATCCAATTGTATGCACTATTGAGTCATGAATATTTTCCATAACCGGCATGTTAATAGGCTGTGGCATGTTGTTTTCTGTTCTGTCCTGGTTTTATACATATATTAGGGCTTGGTACTGATTTTGTGGGCACTCCAAATCACAAGGCAAATTGGGATGAATCAGGGAAGGTTCTCATGTTTCCAGGTCAGATTGTGTCATTCAAAAGTTGTCTCAAGGCTGATCAGGGACTTTTTCAGTTTCTGAGTGCCTCTGTGCCTTTGCCTGTGAAAAAACGCATCCCCCAACCTTGGAGAGAGGCCAATTTGGTTGGGGAAGAATCAAGAAACTGAGATCTAGCTTTCAGTCACAGTGAATGATTTCCCCTCCACCCCAATCACAGTGATTTGGGGAGAAAGATCAAAAACTGTGTAAAGTTTTCACATGGATCTATGCCTTCATCTTTGCAAGTTAATGGCAAGATCATCACTGTATGCGCAGAGGTGTGTGGGGGTGGGGCATAGGCCAACTCTCACCAACAGGATTTGGGGTTGGAGGGGTGGCTTTTCCTCACCAGTCTTTCCTGGGGATCTCCCCCATCACATCACCCACTACCCTTCTAGGACTTCTATAGTACCTGGGACTCTTGGGTGTACCTGCAGCCCCACTGGGTCTACTCACAGCTGCGACCTCCTCCCACCACATGACCCAGCGCCTATGCCTCCCACAGCTTGGTGCTGGTCAAATGTTTTGGACTATAACTCCCATCATTCCTGACTACTGGCTATGCTATCCTAGGGGTAATGGGAGTTATAGTTCAAAATACAAGGCCTGTGATTTTAAACTGCCCTTAACACAAAGCAAAGATTATGTACTTCTATTACCTTCTAGAGGAGCATCTTGTTTTCATTTCGTTTCTTTTTTCTGCTTCTTTTTTGAACATAGGACACAGCAGGAGGTAATCAGGTGCTACTTGTCACGCAGGTTTCACATTTCCATGTTTGTCAGTTCAAAATGCCACACTGAAATATTTAAGGCTCAACTTAGCAATGTTAAGCTCTGAAAAGAAAAGAAAAATCTGACTCTCCAGTTTCTTTCAATGCATGGTGATTTTTTTGTAGTGATGTCTATTATAAAGTATAGAAAATGCAGTTTTTTAAATTTTGTAGGGGGAACTTCCCATCACGCTTACAACTCATACTCTCAAAAATAAAATGTGCCTTTTGAGACAAGACAGCTGGCTCCCGGGAAGAGTTCTTGGGACTCCCTTGCCCAAACTGTTCATCTGGCATTAACTTACTTATCGTTCAGTCCCAGATATTTGCCCAAGCATTTGGCGGCAATTGACTGAAACATGCTGGCATGTGCTCCTTTGCTGTGCTAACATGGTGTTTGTTGTATTTTGCTCATGATGATGATGGTGGCGCAGGTTAAATATTTTATGCTAGACACTGTACCAAAATCAAAAGCCCATTAAAAGCACTGCTTGCTTGAAAGCTTGCAATCCAGTGAAACATGACATACAAGAAACAGGAATGGGGAGAGAGGTGGGCACTTGCCCAGGGCAGAGGGGCAGCTTTTCCCATTGCCAGGTTTGAGTTGGCCTTTGGCACAGTGCCACCTACAGGCCTCTGCCAACCCTGGCCTGGGCCCCCCTCAGCATGGCCGCTAGCCATTGCCACCTGGGGCCAGTGAAAGCACGACAGCTGGCAATCTCTCCCCTCTGACAACCCTGCTTTTGTGTGGCAGTGTGCGATCCGAGTACTTGGCATTGGGCATTGTATTTCCACCTCCACCCCCTTGAAACGTGGGTACGTTGATCTTAAATCTGGCACTCACAGTGACTGACATATGCACTGGATATATAACTCAAGGTACTTTGATCAGTTTCTGCTGTTTTCAATCGGAGGCTCTCATAATTTTGATCAAAGTACCTTGAGTTATATATCCAGTGCATATGTCAGTCACTGTGAGTGCCAGATTTAAGATCAAGCCTATCCACCCTTAAGGAAATCAGCCCTGAGTGCTCACTGGAAGGACAGATCCTGAAGCTGAGGCTCCAATACTTTGGCCACCTCATGAGAAGAGAAGACTCCCTGGAAAAGACCCTGATGTTGGGAAAGATGGAGGGCACAAGGAGAAGGGGACGACAGAGGACGAGATGGTTGGACAGTGTTCTCGAAGCTACCAGCATGAGTTTGACCAAACTGCGAGAGGCAGTGGAAGGCAGGAGTGCCTGGCGTGCTCTGGTCCAGGGGGTCACGAAGAGTCAGACACGACTAAACGACTAAACAACAACAAAAAACAAGCTATAGCTTAGGGCTTCACACTCTTGGGGGTCCCCAAAATTTTAAAGAAAAAAACCCCTGGATGTACATTTCCAAAATATAAGATAAAAAACAAATAAAATAAAACCTACATAACAGCAACAGTGTTTTGTGTTGTGTAGGCTCCTATGATGTAAGTAATGGGGCCCCGCCTGCTAGCCTGCTCCCTAAAATATCTCTGGTTTGCTCATTTTCATATAGCATATATTCAACACAAAAAAAACAGCGGCAATTTGTTGTTGACAAAGGACAGCTGGACATATAAAGGGCCCCATTACCTTCAGGAGCTTCTGGCCTCATCAAACCTAAATCCGGCCCTGGTCACTGTAGTATTTAGTTATACTCAGGAGCAACACTGTGATCCTTATTTGTTAATAAACTTTTTGTAGCTGGCCTGACCTGGCATCACGCTTTCTATTGCATATCTAGGTTAATAAAAAATAAAAGGTTGAGTGGTCGACAACAACTACTTGAGCGGAATGACTGGAGGTGGCATTGAGAAAGATCAGGCTTTGTTCGTCTGACAAGTGCGTCTTCTTCCTTAAGAGGGCCATTAGGAAAGGGAGCACATTTTGATCCTCTTTTAGAAACCATCTGCAAATTGGAGAGCAGAAAATGCACATACCTGCTATCGCTTCTTGAAGCAAGGGAGGGCATTTTCTTACCCTCTTTCTCTATGTCACATTGTGAGGTGGTAAACAGCAAAGCCCGTTGCCACAGCAACCGAGCCATGGTCAATGAAAAGCTTTCATTCCTGTTCTAAGGAAGTAGCAATTATGGTCTTCAGGTAACGGCAAGTGAGGAGCTCATTATAGTCAGCCCTTTTGCATTTAGCTTGAAGGGTGCAGCACGAAGCCACAAAACTAAATACAGTAAGGAGAATCTTTGTTTCCACTTGGAGATAGGAAAATAAGCCCCACTTTCCATAATGTGAGAAAAGGAGAAAGGAAATGACAGGTTTTGACAAAAGAAGCAATGGTTCTAACATCCCGTTCAAATTAGGTTTCTTTTCAAAAGGAAAGTATTTCTCCCTCTCTTCAGCTTTTGCAGGGCTGCAGCCTGGATGCAGGTCTGGGCTGGCTCAAGGCGTTTTGCTGCCTGAGGCAGAGGTCAAGATGACACCCCCTCTCATTTCCAGACTGAAGAGGGGACACTGTCTTCCACTGCACCTGAGGGAAGGCAGGCTCCGTCCTCGCAGCCTCCTGCTGTTGTTCTCCGCCACTTGATGCAGCCCCTTCAAGTTGCCTCGTGTTATGGCAGGCCCTGACACAGGATGAGGCCTTTTAACTAGCCTATTCTATAGATAAGAGTAGCAAAATTCAAGCAGTGAATGGGGGATTTTAGAGTGAATAAAAAAGTATCGGTCCAGACAGCAGTCACAACAACCACACAAAAAACAGTAATGGGTGACACCCTCCCTTCTTGATTTCAGAGATGCTGGGTCTTTTGAAGCTGCCTTCCTGCCCACTAGTCTGCAGCTCCTGGCCACTTCTCCTGAGGGAATGCAACCCTTGGCGTGGGGGAAAGAGACTCCCTTTCCCTTGTGCAGGTGCCAGTCATCCTCAGTAAGATGTCCAGGGCCAGAGTAACTTTGAAGGTGCCTTGGCTACCTTTTCAGATTGTCCCTCTGTTTCCTCAAACCTGGCAGAGGACTCTGCTTAGCTTATAATGGATCTCTCAACTGGGTTGAGTTTCCAGTATTTCTTTTTTCTTTCTAAAGGAAGCAGTTTGTATTCAAAGCCCTGGAAGAAGCACTTTTAATACAAACAGCTTTCTGCAAAATGCTCCGGTGTTAGGAGCCTTTCCCCCTCTGCAGAGACTTCAAAGGGGCTCCCTGTAGCTACCGATGAGCTGCTAAGCTTCTTTGAAGATGTGTTCCCACTGTGTTCACCTGGCTAGCATGGAAAGTGCATCCTCAAAGGAGGTGACAGTAGGTGTCAAATCACCTGATGTCAGGAGACTGGCGGGGGATGGTCCCATTCCCCACCCTTGGTCTATGCTTCATAAGGTTTTTCGGGGATCTGATTTCTATGGATGTTAACTTCTGTTGCTTTATATGGATCTGCAATCCCCTTTGTTGACAGTCTGATGATGAAGGAATTCTGCATGCCTGCTCCTCTTTCTTAAATGCTATGATGAGCAGAGCATGGGTAGGCAACCTAAGGCCCGGTGTCCGGATGCAGCCCAATCACCTTCTCAATCCGGCCCACGGATGGTCCGGGGATCAGCATGTTTTTGCATGAGTAGAATGTGTCCTTTTATTTAAAATGCATCTCTGGGTTATTTGTGGGGCCTGCCTGGTGTTTCTACATGAGTAGAATGTGTGCTTTTAATTAAAACACATCTCTGGTTATTTGTGGGGCATAGGAATTTCTTCTTCTTCTTCTTCTTCTTCTTCTTCTTCTTCTTCTTCTTCTTCTTCTTCTTCTTCCAAAATATAGCCCTGGACCCCTGGAGCAGAGAGCACTAAGTGCCCCACATGGAAGCTGTTATGTACTGAAGTTCTCACCCTGGGCCAGCAGGGGGATACTGTAGATAGTTATGCAAATGAAGGATCGAAAGTGACGTTGAGTGATGGGATAGTTTTAGAAAGTTGCTACAGTAACGTTGTACTGGAGCTCTATATAAGCAGGCTGACTGAGCCCTTCAGTTCAGTTCTGTTCTGGCCTCTGAATAAACAAGAGCTGTTTGAAGAATCACTGTGTCGTCTGATATGTTCACCCACAACTTAACAGAAACTTAGGAAGGAGGTGAGGAATTGCAGCAGGAAGAGGGCAGGGGCCACAGATGGCTTGTCCCACACTTTAGTAGGAGTTCTGAACATCTTTGTAAGGGACACTTTTATCAAAAATGTGTTTGTCACCATATCATGCTGCGTGATTGGTTTGCTTTACTGAGCAACAGTCCTTGTTATATTTACTTTCAGGTTAATTTGTGCCTGGACACCAGTAGGATTTTGGCTTTATCTGGCTGTGTAGATAGACCATCAGCACCACCAAATACTGCACTTCTCAGCCGAATTCCCAGTCTATCTGTCTCCCTAACTTTGCAGACTTAGACCTTCTGTAAATGTTTCCACTACATTTCCTTCAGAAGTCTAATCCCATTATTTTGGGATGCCACAACCTCCAGTCCACTCTCGTGTTGCCTCCTCCCCAGCCCCTAGAGCTGACTGTCTACTTGCAACGTTCACAGTGTTTATACTGGTATAAACTGCTGGTATAAGGCAAAATGAATTACAGTCTATCTTCAGCCCTAGGACTGACAGGCCTGTCTCTCCTCACCCCTTGAAAACAAGGCTAATGATGCCCAAGTCATATGTCAAGGACTGACTTTTTAAAGACCAACCTTGCTGGTGTTTCATAATGCATGGAAGCTGATTCGCTAATGATTTATCATTTATTTTGTCAAGAGTGTGACGTTTACTTCACAGGATAAGAGAAAGATTCCTTCTGTTTGCACTTCTGTTCCCAGACATATAACCTTCTCGCCCTTCTACCTTCCTGAAAAAGGGACTAGGACTGACAGAGATTGTTTTAGTTATGGCTCCAGAGAGCAAGTCTTGCTTGAAGCACGCATTCAAAACAAAGGAGAGTTTTCTATTTTGGGGGTAAAGTCTGCAGAATCTTTTGGCATAAGTACTGTTTAACACAAAGTTTAATTTTCTTTTCCCCGAAACATTTCTGCCCCCTCCACCAGCACTGACGCTGTGATGACCATCAGGAAGGAAGTGGGGCAACTGGGACACTGCAGGCACAGAGATGCAACCCATTTAGTGCTCCCGCTGCTGCACTTTCCCTGCTGAAAGAACGTGACATTGAGGACAAATGACAGCAGCTGAAATGGATGGGCAAATGTAAAGATGGCAACTTTAGGCAGGCTCAGAAAAACCCTGAGCTACTTCCCAAATTGGGGGAAGTAGTTCAGTATATTTCCAAGCCGGGGGTTGCAAATCCATCACCGCGAACTCCTCTGTCACCTTCAACTCATTGGTGTGAAAGATGCAACCTGTTCTGTGACTCACAGCTCAGTTGGATAGAGCGTGCTGCTGATAATACCAAGGCTGCAGGTTCGAGCCCCATATGGGAGACCTGCCTATTCCTGCATTTCAGGGGGTTGGACTAGATGATCCTCAGGGTCCCTTTCAACTCTTGAATTTATAATTTTATGATTCATTATGACCACAGCAAGAGTCAGTGATGTTATCAAAATTGATTTTATCAAATTCCATAGAATTTCTATCAAATTTGATAGAAATTTCTTTCTATCTATCTATCTATCTATCTATCTATCTATCTATCTATCTATATCTATCTATCATGTATCTTCTTCTTCTTCTTCTTTGGCGATCACTCATAGCCGAGTAAGATTGTCTTCCATAAACACGGTTTTAACAATGAGTCCATAAGTGACTGTGGAGGCCAATTCTGGATTCACATGTCCTTCCACAGTGGTGACACTGGTTTCTGGGAGGGAGTTGATCATGGTGTGGATGCCTTCCTCCTAGCACATTTCGCCCTTGCGTCCTGAGTTCAAGTGTCTTCAAAGCCCATGACACCTTTGGTCAAGGCTGTTCTCCAACTGGAGCACTCGCAGGCCAGTGTTTCCCATTTGTCAGTGTTTATACTACATTTTTAAAGATTTTCCTTGAGACAGTCTTTAAACCTATTTTGTTTGACCACCAGCATTACGCTTTCCATTTTTAAGTTCGGAATAGAGTAGTTGCTTTGGAAGATGAGCATCAGGCATCCACACAACATGGCCAGTCCAACGAAGTTGATGTTGAAGAATCATTGCTTCGACACTGGTGATCTTTGCTTCTTTCCAGTACACTGATATTAGTTTGCCTATTTTCCCAAGTGATGTGTAAAATTTTTCGGAGACACTGTTGGTGGAATCTTTTGAGGAGTTGGAGATGGCGTTTATACGTGGTCCATGTTTCACAAGCATATAGTAAGGTTGGTAGTACAATAGCTTTGTAAACAAGCAGTTTGGTTTCTCTGCAAATGTCCCGCTCCTCAAACACTCTGCACTTCAATAGGGAGAAAGCTGCACTCGCAGAGCTCAGGCGATGCTGGATTTCTGCCTAGGTAGGAGAAGTGATTGACATTTTCCAACGTTGCACCATTGAGTTGGATTTGTGGTGCTGCAGAGGGGTTATTTTGTACTTGTTGGTGCAGCGCTTTGGTTTTTTGCATGTTAAGTGATAGGCCAATCTTTTCGTAAGCTTCTGCAAAGATATTTAGGATAGTTTGGCGACTGAATATATGACTTCTGGGCTCTCATCCTCTATTAATAGGGACATGTTGTGTTGTTCTGAACGCCCAGGAAACTTATATAAGATGGGTTGGATAAGCCTAATTCAAATGTCTATATAATACTGGCAGTGAAGAAGGGCACGCTCCGTTGTTTGCTGCTGCCCAGAGCCACAGGGGCATTTCCTCTCCTCGTAAGGTGTCTTCCTATAACGGCCTTCCTGAGTTGCTGAAGGGAGGACCTGACCACGGGCCAAAGTGAACTATGTACTTTGGTGTTGTTGGGATGTCAAGGAAACTTTGCACAGCTGTTAACGGAAGCAAAAACGTGCCTTGTTCAGAATCGTCTGGTTGTGAAGCGCAGAGGAAAAGCCAAGGGCCTTGGAGACAGAGAAGCAACCCTATACTTGTTTGTCATCTGTCAGGGCCCTAATATCAGTTTATGTATAGAATATGGTAATTAGAACTGTAATTCAGCTACTAACTTGCAAACATATGGATACAGCTGGCTCAGAAGCACCCAGGGTGCTAATTAAATACAAGGTTTTAAGCAATTACCATCCAATTCAGATGTTTTGGCAGTTAAAGTGCATATTATTCTTCCATTTCCTCTCTTATGCTATGCCTTGGGCCTTGCTATCCTTTGCATTTTCATTATGCAGTGAATATATTCTTTAGCTCACATTTTTGTTTCATATATGCATATACGGGGTCTATCTGTAAATTGTTTCATATTCATAGCTATTTGGTAAACAGTCATAAAATAATGCATTTACTAGAACAGCCTCATTAACTGCAAACTCCAAAATTTGGGGTCCCCTTCGAAAGTTTTGCAGCATTTTGCAGAGAGAACCCCACATTCTGCAGTACCCCGCAAACTGAGTAATTGATATATTAAACCAAGATTTGTATTTAACACCCCCAAATCCAACATTGTCCGATTTACTCCAAACCAGAACCCAAATTTGGCAAAAGTTTTGCAGTGTTTTGCAACCAAAGTTTGACAATAGTTTTGCAGAAAACACATCAAGGAATACATCAAGCTGGGCTTCTAAGTTAATGCCAAAGTTCAAAGTTGTGAAATGGATAACTGGGGTTTTGGGCGATACCCGTGTCAATTGCTCAGTTTGTGGGGCACTGAAAAACACAGGGCTTTCTCTGCAAAACAGCTGCAAAACCTTGGCACCAGTTTGGAGGGGATCCCAAATTTTGGGGTTCATAATGAAGCTCACTAGAACACCTAATCTGATGAACTGATGCTGCTCATTTGGGCAAAGGATGTACTTAATAGCAATCTGCCTACATTTTGGACTTGTGTTTCAGAAACTGTGTGAATTGTAAACTGTGACTCTGTAGTTGCTACTCAACCATGTTTCTATTTTCAAAAAATGCCCAAGCCATCTAACACTTAATTTTTTTTTAGAAATAATCAAATAATCAAAAAACAGCATCCTAAGCTATACAAAAGCATTCCTGGTCACAGCCACCACCTGAAGATCCTAAATTCTGGTTTTCATTCTTTAAACTGAGTGCTATCCCAACAGAAACAGACTGAAAGTCCTTCGGATAGTGCCACTTCATGTAACATATTTTAAAGCAGCCATACCAAGCCCAACCACACCACCACAGAAATACACACACACACACACACACACACACACACACACACACACTGATTCTTGTATATCTTTATGGTAGAGTTGTTAGGGAACTGGATCTGGCTGGTGGGCTAGATTCCAAAACCACTCAGCCCCCGTGGGCCAGCTTCAATGGTGGGCAGGACTACTCATCTGTCAGTCACCTGGTGGCATAATGATGCCAGGTGATGGACACCTATGGTAATTAAAAGAAGGTTGCTGTCCACACTTAGCAGTTGATGGGCAGTTACAGCAAGCTCCTTTGAAGATGTGCTTTCAGCGATTGATCCTCTTTAATATGTATCGTGTGCCCCACAACTAATGTCATATATCACATCAGGTGGGAGGGAGCAGTTGGCATTTGTAGGAATGGCCTGGCAGGCCAAACTGTGACCTGTACTGGGCTTAATTAGACCTCTGGGCAGAAGCATTTAACAACTCCTCTTCATATAACAACGCCTCTAGATACAAAATCAGAGGAGTATGTTTGGATCAATCACTGTGGAAACATGAGATGATAAAGTTCTAGATTGTTCTTTAGGATCATTTGAGTTGTACCATTGCCCCCATTTTGCCAAGTCCCACAAGTCTTTCATAACACAGTAGTTGCTAGGGGTGTGCATGGGCCTGAAGATTACTCTTGCATTTTACAAAATTCCTGTCCGTTTCTGAGTTGCTATGTGCTCTCTTCACTCCAATCTCCATTTCAGGTTCTGGGCTGCTCTGTATAAAATGAAAGTAAGTTGGTACTAATTTACTATAATGGGAAACCTAAAAACAGCTGCCGCTTCCCCACTTTTTTTTTTATTAATATTTTATTAAGTTTTAGGAATAACAACAAACAAACAAAAAAGAAAAAACACATACACAAAATATAAAGTTACAAAATACACAAAATACAAACATTTAGCTTATAAAAAATAGAGAAAAGCAGAAGAAAAAACACACTAAAAAGAAAACACAAAAATCCCTCTTTTTAATTTCTCCTCTTTGATTCACTTATTTTCCTGACTTCCTCACATCTCCCTTTTTTGTATCCCTTTTAAAAATTAATTCCACAAATTCATATCCAATTAATTTATCAATTATCAATCCAATCTTATTTTTGACCTTGTTGCTAGAACCTCTTTGGTTCATTTGAATGTCATCAACATTCAAAAATTTTACAATGTTTCTGTAAATAAATTTTAAATTTCCTCCAATCTTCTTCCACCGACTCTTCTCCCTGGTCTCGGATTCTGCCAGTCATTTCCGCCATTTCCATGTAGTCCATTACTTGCATCTGCCATTCTTCCAGAGTGGGTAGGTCTTGTGTCTTCCAATGCTTTGCACACTTCCCCACATTTGATCAAAGTAGAATGACATTTACTGATGCCAGAGCTGCTGTGGAGTGGATCATGTCTTCCAAATGGCAGATAAATTGAGCCAAGGGCTTTTTGTGGGGGAAGTAAAAGCATACCTTCCAATATTTCTCAGATGAAAACAGGGGCATTTCTTACTCCCGCACAAATGACCCTCCTCGACCCCCCATTTTTTGTGGGGGCTCCTCACCTGCAGAGCATTTCTACCACCACAGCACCAACAGAGCACAGCACAGCAGAGCACACAGCCTCCATGTCCTGAGAACACCCTTTTGAAAAAACAACAACTATTCTTGCAAAGAAGAGGAGTACGTCCCCCATAGCTTAGCTCGTTTGCTTTGTTATTGGGCCCACACACATAACGGATACCAGGAGAAGGTTACTGCACTTTGTTCTGGCAGGGAGAGGTGACTCCCCCCCCCCCAAAAAAAGTACAGTCACTGAGATAAAAATCATTTTGAAATTTATGACCACAGGCTCAAATGCTTGAACCAAAGGACCAGAACTGAGATGATCATAGCTGAAAACGATATTTGATTTAATTGATTGCATCCACACAAAGTTCCATATGGCTAAACTCATTCTTCCAAAGAGAAAAACATTCTGCCTAGGGGTTGCACTGAACGCTGCAGGAGCGAAGCTTCCTTGCGCATCAGCACAAATCATAGATCAGGTACCACCTGAGAAGATAAATCCCTGCCTCTATGAGGAATGTCTGTTCAGCAATTTAGTTATTTATTTATCTTATTGACTGGCCTCCAAGGGGCTCATGGCAATACATTACGGTTATCCACCTCACTACTTTGTCCTCAGAACAATTTGGTGAGGCAGGCCAGGTTGTGAGAGGGTGACTGGCCCAAACTCACAGGGTGAGTGCCATGGTTGAGTGGGGATTTGAGCAGAGCCCTAGCCCAAACAGTCTAACCATAACCATGGACAGACCCCCTTGTCATACGTACCTTTAAAAAAAAAAAAGACAATTCCTTTTTTTAAAAAAAAACCTACTGTTCAATTTATAATCAAAACCTTTGTAATCGAAATATTTTCAATAATTACTGTAAACAGATTAATCTTTGAAACATTTCAGCCCTACAAAGAATTGCGTTAATGCAACCAGGTCATTCATTTCACACCTGTCACTGTTTAGCCATATGCCTTTCATAACACTGGTGCTGATCAATAGTTGACTTGTTGCCTTCCCTGCCATCTTCCAGAAATACCCATTAAAAACCTGTGGGTGACACTAAAATTCTATGAGTCAGTCATATCCTGCTATAGGCAGCCAACTGGAAAATATATTCATTTCTTTGGTCTATTGCTCTTTTCATTCCCTATGTGTTTTAAAATGCAGATGGTGAAATCCAAAAGAAATAAGGAGAAAATTAGGAGGTACAAAACAGAAACGACATCTGCTCATGAGACATAATGTTGTTGTTGCTTTTGGCTGCAGTGAATCCCACAGTTCTCTGGGTTTTATTTCATTTTCGTTTTTGTTTTTGTTTTTTGTTTTGCTTAACTATAGCCTTTCCACAGAATCGCATGGTCTGGTGTGAAGTTCATAGAACTATAATTAGACATTTCAAGTTCCTGCTTCCCTTCACAGGAAGAACTTGATTTTCAGATCCTAACATTGAAGAACATAAGAAGAGTCTTCTGAATCAGGCCGATGGCCCATCTAGTCCAGCATCCCATACCCTCCAATATGATGTGGCCCTAAACCAGGACCCCACCTTCTGTGGCTGCATTCCCATGTGAGTCACATGACCCACAATACATCACAGTCCCAGGAAAAGTGCTTTTTCGGGGCAAGATCACGAGAGAGCATGGCGCCCAAAATGGCTGCCATGCTCTCATGAGAAAAAAACACGATGTATGGGGTGGTATCCTGTTCTCACAGTGGCCAACCTGCAGCTGGCATGCAGCCTCTGACAGTGAAGATAGAATTTGAAGGGGGGAAACTGCAGCTCAGGGAGAGAGGACCTGCTGTGCTTGCAAGGGGTCCATCATCTCTGGATAGGGCTGGGAGAGACTCCAGTCTGAAATCCTAGAGAGCCACTTCTCGTCAGTGTGGACCAGCCTTTCTCAGCCACGGATCCCCAGATGTTGTTGGACTACAACTCCTATCATCCCTGACCACTGGTCCTGCTAGCTAGGAATGATAGCAGTTGTAGTCCAACAATATCTGGGGATCCGAGGCTGAGAAAAGCTGCTGTTGACAAGACTGAATGAGATGGACCAATGGTCCAATATAATGTAGGGCAATCGCTTATGCTCTGAGCTGCTTTAAAGGTCTAGCAAAGCATCAACATTAATCCAGAGAAAGTTAGGCCTAGTAGATTTACACATCACTTAAGCCATATGCAGACATTCTTTAAATGTTTTGGGGGAGTAAGTTTGTACTAGGGGTGCATGAATCTGACAGTTTTCTTGGTTTCTCATTTTTCCAATCACAAAGAAAAAGAAAGGGAAAAAAGAGTTGGCGTGAAAAACTGTATGCATTCTCACGAAGAGTTCTAATAGATGCATATCCGAAAGCAATTTCCCCTATCCATACATTTTGGGGGTTGACAACATGCATCAAAAAAATTGGGGACGTGTGAATTTCAAAAGATAGTCTTTTGCTTATCAGTATTTTTATTGTTTTAAAGAGCTGCATCAGTGGTGTAGCGGGTAGACAGTCTTTAAAGAAGGTATAAAATGCTGATGAAAACAGAAAAAAATATTCGTCACAACCCTTCCTCTCTTTACCATGCACCAAAGGCGATATGATTGGACCATTAACTATGTTTCTTTCCAGCTGGAAGCTTGTTGAAGGCTTATTTCTAATACATTTAATTATGAAAATCGAGCCCTGTTCTCACAGAACCAGGTTTTTAAACATGCATATGTGACAGCATCTGGAACTGTTAATTGAAGTGAGCGGTTGACAGCACTGAAGGAATGTTGCTGCAAACTGAATTGGATGAAATTTGAATAAGCAGATGGATTTTTTGCTGGAAACTTCTGCTGTGGGTTGGGAAAAGAGATTTCTGCTCGTGGGCAGACCAATTAGGGTAGAACTGGACAGTTTGCTTGACTTGCAGCAGCTGGCTGCAAATGACTGTTTTGTCCTCCGCCTGTAAAACTCAGTCTCACTCTCTGCATCTTTCTGCATCACCAGAAGCTACCAATGAAGTGGAATCAGGACAGAGAAATGTATGGTCACAGCACAACTGTTTTGGGGAAAGGGGTAAGAATTTGAGAAAGAAAAGACAAGACAGCTCTGTGTTAAGCGTAACATCTATTTCTGCCTTGTCTTTCTGACTAAGCTATTCCTCACAAATTGTTTGGGCCTCTCTCTAGAATTACTTGATCAAATTTTCAGTTCCAATACTGGCTTAGACCTGCTTGTAATTTTCCTTGTCTGTGCAATTGTACAAATGCAGAATATTTTGCGAACAATGAAGATTTCCAAAAACTAATAACCTCTCAGAGAAAAACTATTGTGGCCCAGCACTGCAAATGTAAATGAATATGTTGACTGCTTTGTGAAAATAAATAGCTTTTCATATGAAAACTATTTCACAACAGAGCAACATGAAGTTGGCAGGAAAGAGTCATGGTAATTATGTCCCTAAAGATTAATTTCATCACTTTGACTTTTTTTCAAAAAAGTATTCAGGACAAAAATATTTATCAAAGACTCTGAAAACAGAATATGGGTGATCTCATTTATGCAAGTTGCAATTCTTATTTGTTTCATAGTTTCCTCCATTGGAGAGTAAGATAAGAGCTGAAATTTCCCTGGAGGTTCTATTTCATAACTTTGCCGGTATTTTGTAGTCCGTGCTTATTGGTTTGATAGATGACCTTGTTTGTATGCAAATTAGTTATTTTAAATACATGTAATCTTTTCCAGATAATTACTGTTCAGGAGCCAACCTACAGTAGCTGAGCTAAGAATGAAATCCAAATAAAGTATGCATTTCTTGACACTCTTTCAGATTATGTTCATCCTTATTTTTATGTATTGCAGGCACACATCCTTTTCAGTTCCTAATATAGTGTGAAAAAATAAGAATGCCATTGTAGTTCTTCCAGAAATTGTTTCTTTATATTGCAATACTTAATGCAATTGAGGCGACAGAACGCTACTGCACAGAGGGTGGCGTCAGATGTAAAACAATCTAGTCTAGAGGAATGACTCATAAAATGCTTACTGTCACCATACTTCTCTGCCAGTTGTGGCAGAGACAGTGAATCTCTCTAGTGCAGATATGTATTTCTCCAGTTTTCAGAAGAAGCACAGCAGCATTTTAGACAATCAACTATGGTTCTTAAGTATGATGGACTGAGACCTCAGTGATTTGTCTAAAAATATTATTTATCGTGTTAAATTTCTGCTTTCAATTGTTCTCCAATCTGGAGAAGACCTGGTTGTGTGGGAAACAGAGGTGTTCATGAGGATTACAAACAAAACTGTCATGATGCAAGTTTTTACCCGTCTGCAATATTCACTTCATGACTGTATAGAAACTGAGAGGAGCAAGCAATCTATTGCTCAGTTGTGACATTTGAAGGAGAGGAGAGAAGCCTGGAAATATTACTAATTTATTTTTCCAATTTATTACCCACCCTTGACTACACCCTTGGGCTACAATTTAAAATGGGACGCGGGTGGCGCTGTGGTCTAAAGCACTGAGCCTTGGGCTTGCCGATCAGAAGATTGGCGGTGCGAATCCCTGCGACGGGGTGAGCTCCCGTTGCTCAGTCCCTGCTCCTGCCAGCCTAGCAGTTCGAAAGCACGTCAAAGTGCAAGTAGATAAATACTCTGGCAGGAAGGTAAACGGCGTTTCCGTGCGCTGCTCTGGTTTCACCAGAAGCAGCTTAGTCATGCTGGCCACATGACCCAGAAAAACTGACTGCGGACAAACGCTGGCTCCCTCGGCCAGTAAAGCGAGATGAGCGCCGCAACCCCAGAGCCGTTCGCGATTGGCCTTATCTGTCAGGGATCCTTTACCTTTACCGTTACAATTTAAAATACAATAATAAAACAATCTAAAACAAACTACAGACACAAGAATCAGGTGGGCCCCCAAAACACATGTCTCAGGTGCCAAAAAGCATATGACAGGAACTGCATAATGTAGATGCCAGACTCACCTCTCTGGGGCTGCAACAGAGAGTGCCGTCTCCTGGGCATGTTTTTAAGGCTCAGCAGCATAGTGCCGTTTGCCTGTGGCTGGGGGTGTGCGCAGGCGAACGGAGGGTGAACGGACCAGCTCAGCCCTTGCCACCAGAGCTGCCTGCCCACCTGCGCTGCGGGGAGCCTGGCTGGCTGACACAGCCTTTGGCAGGCGAATCACCCCAA
Source organism: Podarcis gaigeae (assembly GCF_964106915.1). Lineage (NCBI taxonomy): Eukaryota > Metazoa > Chordata > Lepidosauria > Squamata > Lacertidae > Podarcis > Podarcis gaigeae. The sequence continues at coordinate 3,868,861 of NC_139681.1, forward strand.
CACCTGTGGAGAGGAGTGCCAGGCCCTACCAAACTGGGGTCATCCCTTGCCTGCCTGCACGCAGGGCCACCCCCACCCCCGCTATCTCATAAAAATATTCTGAAAAACAATCTAAGGTTTCCATTTTCTGGTTATCCCAAACTGCTGGAGAATTCCAGCCAGGCCCTCCCCTCCCCTCCTTTCTATATGCTTATAGATTATAGAGTTTTGAGCACAAATGTGAATCCAAGCCAATCTATTTTAATGTTGTTGAATGAAGCAATGGGCTTGTCCTCCACTTTTAGTTCCCCTTGCTTAGCTTCTCTTCATCCGCCAACATAAACTAACAACAAAATTTTCCATTTAACATTAAGTGAACCAATTTCCCCCCAGAGTTTTCTAAAATAGTGGAGTTAAGCTGGCCCAAGCGTTCAGGCAGTCTCTGGGTGCATCTACACACAGGAAAAAACACACGCTATAAATAAGTCAGAAAATAAATAGTTATAACAAAATATTTAAAAGCTATGGAAAATCACAAAGAATTTTTCTTTGCTCTCCAGCACCATCTAGGTGTTGTAGCACCCTGCTTGTGGTTAACGCTTAGCTGGAATGAAATATTCAACGCAGCAATAGAGAAATTAAAATAATAATTTATTTGTCAGACAAATAAATGAGAGGCTCAGTGGTATATGGTTACCAAGCTCTGGCCTGGCCTCTTGCCATCCTGGCCAGCACTTATATTCCCTTAATCCAGCCCCCTTTGCTCCTCCTGTGGCTGCCTCTGTCCAATCAGCCTGGTTGAAATTCCTATTGGCTGTTTGGTAGAACCAATCACAAAAGATACACCCACAAAAGATACACCCACTTCCTTGCCCTTATAAGGGAGACAAAGAGCTATATATAAATGACAAATAAGTAATAATATATCTTACATGGAATCTTAATTACTAGCTCACCTCTTGCCCTCCTTGCCCTATTGCCTTCTAAAACAAATGTTTAATCTTACATTTTTATGTTCAACAGATGTCAAGGATCTTGAGTTTCACATCAATATTGAAAGATTTCCTTCATTTGAAAGTTTCTAAACAAATGCCTGACAACCATATATATCAAGAGTGCTTGGATGGCGTCTTCTGTCTAGCAGGGGGGCTAGGCTGGTGGCTGACTTAATTTCAGGATAAATACAACTCTTACAACCATATGAAATAAGAATCTAGCATTCCTTAAATCCTTTGCATAATTACATTTAAGCCAATATATTTAAGCTAATATATTTCATTCACTTATCATAGGTAGCCTTTTAAAAGAATAAAGCCTTTGTAAAGTAAAAAGGAACTCAGTAAAAAACAGCTTTTAAAAAGAAGCCTCTTCAGTTTACACCTCCCCCCTTTCCCCCTCCTTTCCCAGCCAGCTAGATGCTTCTCCCATTAGCTCTTCCCAACAGCTTTAGAAAATTTCCCAAAAATGCTCTCTTTTCTTCTAGCCAAGCCAGTTGCCTTTTTCACTGCTCTTGGCCTTTCAACCTTGGAAAGAAGATCTGGCTCATTTTACTGAGAGGCACATTGGTATTATTTTACTATTTACCCTTGCCTTTAATTGTGTTTTCTCAGTCTGCAAGGGCAGCATATGTAATTCTCCCTTTTTATGACTTTGAGAATTGTTTTTCTGCTATAAATCAGTGGGGCCCCCTTGTCTTAGGAGAAAAACCTCTTGCCAAGGTTCTTTCTGCCTGGCATGAAACATTTGAAAATCTAAGCCCATTTAATTTAGGAACCTGATCAAGATATAAGCCAATATAAGTCTTGATTAAAAATGCAGTCTATATTCAGATGCCACATTCCCCCCTTTCAAGCTCAAGGACCTTCATCCCAAGTGTCCTTGATAGCTTGACCTTCATCATATTCCTGAGGTAAAGCTCTGTATAGGGCCATGATATGAGGTAGAGTTTCATTTGAAACCATCTTGCTAATTGTACTTCTAAAACATGAAATGATACATGGCATCATACACAAAACCATTACCACTACTGTCAAGAAAAACAAGCAAGACAATAGTATCCCTTTGAGTCCTGTGACATTAGGTAACCAATTGGTGAGCCATCCCATATCCCATCCTTCCCATGTTTGTACTGGGACATGTGCTATATTCTCCATCTTTGTGGCCAACACACGGATTGCCTCACCATTATCTGAAATGTTAAAGCAACAGGCATTCCCTGTCAAGTTCAAGACTCCACATAGGCCTCCCTGCCTGGCAAGTACATAATCCATTCCCATTTTCAGCTGCAAAATGGCGGCTCTACTTTCATCCAACTGTTGTGCAATAAGTCTCAAACTCTGGGCCGTTGCATTGGTTACAAGTTCCACTACTGCTTGCAATCGAATTATTCTGTTTAGATTATAAATAGGATCCCGTGCCCCTTGTATGAGCTCACCAGGATTCCAGGAGGCAGGATCATAATAGGCTATAATGCGCTCTGGCGGCCAATCATCAGTACCGCTCCAACTTTGGGTACTTCCTCCTGCTATATGAGAAATATCAGCATTCCTTCGTGTTCGCCTGGCCGAACTAGTGGGCATAATCCACATTGGTGGTAATACCCAACCCAAGAAACAAGTCCCACTCCATTTGGAAGGGAGCTTTTTGTATGCCCATTCTCCACATATCCACCACAACCATCGGGTCTGAGGTTTTTGGTACGTGGAGTACAGAAGGCGAAATACCAAAAGAGGTAGAGAGTTCACAGTGCAGTATGTTAGATTGCCTTTTTCTGTCACAGTTATGTTCCACACCACTTTCCATGCGTGAATAAAAGGAGGTGCACAGGGCAAGGTATTCCGAGTTCGATAGGTAGTACCGTGTGCCCAGGTATGACTATTCTTAATATAATCCCAAGTATAGTGACAATGAGAAGAGCCTATCATGGGAGAATCAGCTGCATCTGATGATTTATGTACACAGAATTCCCCTTGTACAGGTATAACTCGTAATGGTTTAGTTGAGTTCCATCCGGGGAAATTCTGTATTTCTGTTTGGTGTGGCATTTCGCTTACCATACCAATGGCATCTAATGGTATCGGTAATAAGGGCATACCTCCCTCTGAATCATCTGGCCCAAGAGAGCAAACAAGGCAATTGGTCCTATTTGCAACATTGGCTACCATCTCAGCTAAGCCTACCCACATATTGTGGTCATGGCTGAATCCATATTTAGCCAATTTGGTCAGATTCAAGGACCCTTCCCCTTCCCAAGGGATCAGGATTAATAATAAAATCATGTTGATGTCTAGTATATGCATTCCTTCCACAAAAGATTACCTTATTGTGATAGCAAATAATTATTAGCCCCAATATAATTCCCCCAGTGACAGAAATGGGGTACCACCAAGACCAAAACATATATCCCGAGGATCCCCAATGAGTAATATCTCTGATAATTGTTCCACAAGGGGGCAGTCAATCAATTGTATTAGAGAATCTTTCCGTTCACAGTCGCTGGTTCAGACGCTCCTCAAGCTTCAGGCATGCGCAGGTCAGCCAGCTTCCAGGTTGTGGCTGCAGCAGGCCGGTCGTCAAATGTTGCCCGTGACCTAGCCCGTTCCCGGTAGGGCTAGATACAGGGGTTTTTGGAGAGAGTTAGTTTTAAAGGATTAGAGGGGTCACCTTTGCACGTCCAACTGCCTTCGGACTTCTTCAAACGAGAGTGATGAATCCAGGGGGTCACCTCAGCTACCTTCACCGCTGTTGGAGTAGAGAGCAAGACGGTGTAAGGTCCACGCCACTTTGGTGCAAGTGGATCACGTTTCCACTCTTTCACCCATACGCTATCGCCAGCCTGGAACTGATGAATCGGCTCGGCAATGCTGCACGGCGTGCGTTCGAGGGCCCACCTGTTAAGAGAAACAAAAACACGGGAGAGAGATTGCACTTGTCCCTGTGTCACATGATCTCCTATTTGTTTAAGGTCAGCTGGAATATCCTGAACAAAGGAGGGCGGTCTCCCATACAGGAGCTCAAAAGGTGACAACTTAAGTCTTTTTGTGGGTGCACACCGAACACGAAACAGTGTTATGGGTAACACATCTACCCATCCCAATCCCGTTTCCTGGGTTAATTTTGCCAATTGGGTTTTCAGAGTCCGATTCATTCTTTCAGTTTTCCCTGAACTCTGAGGCCTATATGCTGCATGCAGTCTCCATTTTACTTGTAGGACTCGACATACATCTTGTACTACTTGATCAATGAACGCTGGCCCATTATCACTTCCAATGCATCTAGGTAATCCAAACCTTGGGATCAATTCAGTGAGGAGTCTCTTAGTTACCTCTCGTGCCTTTTCAGTTCGGGTGGGAAAAGCTTCAACCCATCCGGTAAGAGTATCTACAAACACAAGGAGATACTTGAATCCCTTAGAAGGGACCAGCTCTGTGAAGTCCACAATTAGACTTTCCATGGGGACATATCCCACATGTTGAATTCCAGGAGGTTGTACTGGTCCCTGCCTGGGATTGTTTTTAGCACAAAGAACACATTTCTGTGAAATGCAAGTTGCTAATTGTGATAGATTAATAATATACAACTTCCGACTGAGACTCTCTCTGGTTGCAGTACCGCCAAGGTGAGTAGATTCATGATAATTTCTTACAATTGTGCCTGCTAGATGATGAGGTACATAAATCCTATTGTCCGGCAGGATCATCCAACCGTCCTTCATAACCGCTCCTTCCTGTTCAGCCCACTTCCTCTCTTCTGGGGTATAGTGAGGTTTAACTTCTTCTGGAACTACCTCTGGTATGAGGGCTGCTATAAATCCTCCCACAGGCTTTTGGGCTGCCTCTCGGGCTGCTTTGTCAGCAGCATGATTTCCTCTGGTTATTGGATCCCTTCCTCGTCCATGACCTTTGCAGTGCATTACAGCAATCTGTTCTGGAGCCCATACTGCTTCTAACAGGATTTCTACTTCAGGTCCATATTTCAAGGCCTTCCCGTGGGCTCCTATTAGACCTCTTTCTTTCCATAGAGCTCCATGTGCATGCAGGGTTAAGAAGGCATATTTAGAATCAGTATAGATGTTTGCCTTACATCCAGCTGCCAATTGCAGAGCTCTAGTTAAGCCTATAAGTTCAGCCTTTTGTGCTGATGTGCCAGCAGGCAAAGCTTCAGCTTCCACAACTTCCTCATTGGTGACCACAGCATATCCTGCTCGTCTGGCACCTTCATGAAGGTAACTGCTACCATCCGTATAATATACAACATCTGGATTTTTCAATGGTTCATCTTTCAGATCAGGTCTACTGGAATAAACTTCATCCATTATTTGGAGACAATCATGTGATTCCTCATCATCTACCTCTGGTAGGGGCAGCAAAGTCACTGGATTGAGCATATTCACTACTCGTAGATGAATCCTGGGATTTTCACACAATAGGCCTTGGTATCTAGCCATCCTTGGGTTCGTTAGCCAATAACTACCCTTATATTCCATGAGTGTCAGAACAGCATGAGGTACATTCACATACATCGTCTGGCCGAAGGTAAATTTATCAGCTTCTTTGACAAGGCTTGCAGTGGCCGCTACTGCCCTTAGGCATGGAGGCCATCCTTTTGCTACTGAGTCCAATTGTTTAGACAAATAAGCTACTGGGCGGTTCCAACTTCCTAATCTCTGGGTCAGGACTGCAGCTGCAATCCCATTCTGTTCATGTACATACAGCTGAAAGGGTTTTTCCGAATTAGGCAATCCAAGGGCTGGGGCCTCCATAAGTCGTTGTTTGATAACTAAAAAGGCTTGTTTCTGCTCAGGTCCCCATACGAATGGGTCCTTTTCTGCACCTCGAGTGCTTTCATGTAAGGGCTTGGCCAGACTGCTGAAATCAGGTATCCATAGTCTACAAAACCCTGCTGTTCCCAGGAATCCTCTAAGTTGTTTTCTTGTGGTAGGTTCCTTGATAAGGCAAATAGCTTCTTTCCTCTCTGGTCTCAATGCTCGTTGTTGGTGTGAGATGTCAAAGCCCAAATATTTGACCTTTTCTAAACATAACTGTGCCTTTTTCTGGGAAACTCGGTAGCCAGCTTCCCAGAGCAAGTGGAGCAGTTCCTCTGTCCCTTCTTTACAGGTATTAAAATCCTTTGCCGCTAGTATAAGATCATCTACATATTGCAGAACCACCTTTTCTCCCGGTATTGAGGGGTAACTTGTTAGATCCCTCGCCAAGGCAGTGCCAAATAAAGTTGGGGAATTTTTAAATCCCTGGGGCAATCTTGTCCAGGTTAGCTGGCCTTTTGTTCCTGTCAAAGGGTCTTCCCACTGGAAGGCAAATATAGGTTGGCTCTGTGGTGCCAGCCGGCAACAGAAGAATGCATCTTTCAAGTCCAATACAGTAAAAAATGTTGCTTCTGGTGGGATCAAACTCAACAAGGTATATGGGTTTGGTACATTTGGGTGCAAGGTCTCGATAGCCTGGTTTACGAGCCTCAAGTCCTGCACTGGCCTGTATTCATCTGTCCCAGGTTTTCGAACAGGCAAAAGGGGTGTGTTCCATTCTGATTGGCAAGGCTTAAGCAGACCATATTTTAATAGGCGGTCCAAATGTTTCTGGATGCCCTCTGCTGCTCGCCGGGGTAAGGGATATTGCTTTACAGATACGGGGGTAGCCATAGGTTTTAGGGTTACTACAATTGGAGCTATATTCTTAGCCATTCCTGGTGGGCTATTTTCGGCCCATACTCCTGGTGGCACTTGTAGAGTTCGGAGGAGCTTGTTTAATTCTGTATCCAATGTGGGTTGGACTTGCAGGGCTGACATTAGGCGCCATGATTGTTCCTTAGGTACTGAGAGGGTAATTATTCCTGCTGCTTTTGATGGCAGTTTCATTTCTGGACCTCGAGGAGTGAAGGTGATTTGGGCCTGCAATTTGGACAGCATATCTCTGCCTAAGAGAGGTATTGGACACTCAGGTATATACAAAAACTGATGGGTTAAACGATGTCCCCCAATCTGGCATTCCAAAGGTTGGAGGAAAGACCTCTTAGCTGACTGTCCAGTGGCACTTTTAATGACTACACTTTTGGATGCCTTTTTCTGCAATAGTTCTGGGAGTACTGAGTATTCAGCCCCAGTATCAATCATAAAGTCTATTAAATGGCTCCCTAATTGAATCGTGACCGTGGGCTCCTGGAAGCCTAACTTTATGGAGTCCGGTCGTTCCTAGTCTTGAGTAAAATCCTCTTCTGCCAGTCCAATGAAATTGTCTCTATTCTGTCCTTGTCCTGGTCTCTGATATCTTCCATTTCGGATCATTCCCCGTCCCCGTCCCTGGTTTCTTGGGCCGGAGCCTGGGCCTGGGCCTGGGCCTGGGCGTACTTCTTCCAACCTCAGGGGTTCAGGACACTCCCGCTTCCAATGACCCTCCTTCTTGCAATTTGCACATTGATTCCTTCCCAGTGGTGGATTCCTTCCTCGCCCTCTCCCTCCATTTAAGGGGCGGTGGTCTTGCTTCACTGCTGTGGCTAGCATTACCATCTTTTCCTTCTGCCACTTCTTCTTCTCTTGCTTCTCAGCCTCATCCCTATTCCGATAAACTCGGCGTGCAATGGCCATAATTTGGCTCATCAGCATCCCTTCCCATCCTTCTGATTTCTGAATTTTCTTACGAATATCAGAAGCGCACTGGGCCACAAATGTAGCAGTAATCATTCTGCTGTTTTCAGGGGCTTCAGGGTCAAAAGGAGTCCATATACGATAGGCTTCTTGCAGCCTCTCTAAAAAGTCTCCTGGACTCTCATTTGGTTTCTGTTCTACTTCTGAGACTTTAGACATATTAGTGGGCTTCTGGCATGCCCTGCGGATACCTTGCACAAGTGTCTGGCGGTAGGTGGTAAGTCTGGCCAGGTGAATTCCATTGTTTGGATCCCAATTAGGATCTTCCAAGGGAAAGTTATCTTGGAGATGACGGTCAATATTAAAAATATTTCCCACTCTGGCCTGCTCACGCAAATATATCTGTGCCTTTTCAATTATGTCTCTCCTTTCCTCAGTGGTGAAAAGAGTATTTAGGAGCTGGCGACAATCTGTCCAAGTAGGGCTATGAGTATTTACTATTGAAGTCACCAAGTCCATCATAGCCTGAGGTTTTTCTGCAAAAGATGGGGTGTGTGTTTTCCAATTCATCAAATCTGTAGTTGTGAATGGAATATATTGCAGGGTCGAAGTTCGAGGTGGCCGTGGTCCGGGTTGCCCGTTAACCAGCGCAGGCTCCTCAAGTGCATCAAATACTCTTCTAAGAGGGGCTACTACGTGATCTTTCTCTTCGCTTTGCTCTAGGGGCCTCAAATCATAGGGGATGGTATTTGTCCCAAGGCGTTCTTTTAGCAGCTTTATACGCCTGGCTGTATTGCTTGCTGACCGATCAAGGTCTCCCTGTAACTTCTGTAATAATTCTCTAGGACTTGGATGTACAGGGGTTTGGGGTGGGCAATCAGTTGTTCCACTAAAGGAGACTGTAGATGCAGGTCTATTAGGAGTCACAGGTGGAATAACCACTTCTGCTTGGGCTTTATTATAGGACTCCAATGCCTCCTGAAGATATTTATCATAATCTATCAAGGAATCAAGCTCTGTGACTCCACTCCCATTATTCATTCCACTTTCTTGCCTTGGGGTTACAACTGGCGGAGTGTTTGAATTAAGCTCCCTTCGATGTGGAGCATAGGGTGGAGGTGGAAGCACCTCTTCCTCTGGTCCCTCAAAAATGGGTTTGAGTTTATTTGGCAAGATTCCTTTCCTAGCTTCAGCTTTTACAGCCAATAATTTGCATCGTTTGACTTTGCATTCCCTTATCCATGGAGGATTTTTATTTAATGTGCTCAGCCAGGAATCTATATATGGAAATTGTTCTGGGCACCCTCCAGTTTCTTTGGCGATATTAGACCAAAGTTTGCTTACTAAATTTATATCAAAAGTTCCCTGAGATGGCCATTCAGTATTTTGTTTCGGCCATTCTAGTTCACATAACGTTCTCAAGCGCTCTGGCGTCATTTTGACTCCATATGCCCCTGAGAAGGCTTTCTTAAAATTATTTAACATACACTCAAGAGGTGTATTTTCCCCCTTTGAACCCCCAACTCCCATTGTATGGCCCTGTGAAGTATCCACTCAGTCACTCCACACTCAGGTCAGCTACAGATTGCTCTGTACTTTCTCACACATACAATGCGCTAGATACTTCACCACACTCTACCTCCCAATTTTCCCTTTTCCTCCACCAGACCAACATCTGATGTACCCAACCACCTAGCGTACTCAGTTTCCCCTTACTGAGACGCAGAAGTTTGATCAAGACTTCTCTTCCTCCCAATTAATTGGAGGGCCAAAAATCCCTTTGTGCACTTACCCTTGGTTGGTTCCCTGTTTCCCCCGGTCCGTCGCCGCCAGTGAGCAGGGTATCAGACAGACGAGTCTTCTGCGTTCCCCCTGGAAAAATTTACCAGTGCGCGCTGGGTAAGCAGTGGTCCTCTCTCTTGTACCCTGCCCAGTAGGGCGAAGGGGCTGCGTTCCAGCAGACCACTTATCCGAGTCACGGCACCATAAAATGTAGCACCCTGCTTGTGGTTAACGCTTAGCTGGAATGAAATATTCAACGCAGCAATAGAGAAATTAAAATAATAATTTATTTGTCAGACAAATAAATGAGAGGCTCAGTGGTATATGGTTACCAAGCTCTGGCCTGGCCTCTTGCCATCCTGGCCAGCACTTATATTCCCTTAATCCAGCCCCCTTTGCTCCTCCTGTGGCTGCCTCTGTCCAATCAGCCTGGTTGAAATTCCTATTGGCTGTTTGGTAGAACCAATCACAAAAGATACACCCACAAAAGATACACCCACTTCCTTGCCCTTATAAGGGAGACAAAGAGCTATATATAAATGACAAATAAGTAATAATATATCTTACATGGAATCTTAATTACTAGCTCACCTCTTGCCCTCCTTGCCCTATTGCCTTCTAAAACAAATGTTTAATCTTACATTTTTATGTTCAACAGATGTCAAGGATCTTGAGTTTCACATCAATATTGAAAGATTTCCTTCATTTGAAAGTTTCTAAACAAATGCCTGACAACCATATATATCAAGAGTGCTTGGATGGCGTCTTCTGTCTAGCAGGGGGGCTAGGCTGGTGGCTGACTTAATTTCAGGATAAATACAACTCTTACAACCATATGAAATAAGAATCTAGCATTCCTTAAATCCTTTGCATAATTACATTTAAGCCAATATATTTAAGCTAATATATTTCATTCACTTATCATAGGTAGCCTTTTAAAAGAATAAAGCCTTTGTAAAGTAAAAAGGAACTCAGTAAAAAACAGCTTTTAAAAAGAAGCCTCTTCAGTTTACACCTCCCCCCTTTCCCCCTCCTTTCCCAGCCAGCTAGATGCTTCTCCCATTAGCTCTTCCCAACAGCTTTAGAAAATTTCCCAAAAATGCTCTCTTTTCTTCTAGCCAAGCCAGTTGCCTTTTTCACTGCTCTTGGCCTTTCAACCTTGGAAAGAAGATCTGGCTCATTTTACTGAGAGGCACATTGGTATTATTTTACTATTTACCCTTGCCTTTAATTGTGTTTTCTCAGTCTGCAAGGGCAGCATATGTAATTCTCCCTTTTTATGACTTTGAGAATTGTTTTTCTGCTATAAATCAGTGGGGCCCCCTTGTCTTAGGAGAAAAACCTCTTGCCAAGGTTCTTTCTGCCTGGCATGAAACATTTGAAAATCTAAGCCCATTTAATTTAGGAACCTGATCAAGATATAAGCCAATATAAGTCTTGATTAAAAATGCAGTCTATATTCAGATGCCACAGTGTTGCATGTTTATAAAGCATTTAAAGTGCTGTTTTTTGAGTAATGTAGCTGAGTCCTTTGTCTCTCTCCTGCTATACTTCCCACAGAACAGTTGATAGTAGATGACCCTGAGGGAGGGGGAAAGCCCTGCTGAGGCAAGCTCTAGGGTGGTTTTTCTCTTTGCTCCTCTCTCTCCTGGAACCACATGCTTTCTTATACTCCTTCCACTTATAATCTGCTAGCATGATTCTACCATGGATCCTCAATGTCTACCAGGCTCTGCTTCTGACCTGGCTGGTTCTGCAATGGTCATGCCCAGGAGCCCAGTATTTCTGATATGAAATAGGTCAATCACAGCCAGACCACATCTCATTGGTTGCTATGGGATGCCTATGAAAATGTCCTCCCTGCAATAAATAATCTTGCCAACAGGACTCTAGACTTTTGTTGATGCAGCCTACAATAAATTTTCTTTTCTTTTCTTTTTTGCCACTGCATCACACTGTTGACTCATGGTCCACAGTTGTTTGTGTGCCACTGAGTACCCACAATCTGGGGCCCAAGTGGGCACCTCTGCTGCCTAAGTGCAGAACCTTATATTTGTCCCTGTTGAAATCAATTTGATAGTTGGGGCCCAATTCTCCAATTTGTTAAGGTCATTTTGAATTCTGATTGTATCTTCTGCATTAGCTATCCCTCCCAATTTAGTGTAATCTGCAAATTTTATGAGCATCCCCTCAATGCCTTCATCCAAGTCATTCATAAAGATGTTGAAGAACAATGAGCCCAGGACAGAACCCTGTGGCGCCCCACTGGTCACTTTTTTCCAGGATGACAAGGAACTTTTTGGGTTCGGTCAGTCAACCAGCTACAAATCCACCTAACCGTTACCTTGTTCAACTTCGTTATAAGCCATCTTGGAAGATTTGTATTCTGAAAGGTGAGATGTAAGTTATCGGAATATTAAAAAAATAAGAAAGAGGGAGGCACAAAGCCAGTCTAACCAGCAAAGTCAATTGAACAAATAGTACCCAACGCATTTTGAGAATCTTCGTCAGGGGAAATTGTTCAGTACCTAGATAAACACAAACTTGTACTTCATTTATAGCGGAGCTGTGTCATGCTTGGGTTGTGCTCAAGGCCCATCAGAATCAGTGATTCAATTTCAGTAGTACAATTTCCCCTGACAAAGGTATTCAAACGTATTGGGAGCAATTTATTAAATTACAATTGCACCTCATTGCCTTTGCCTGCTGCAATTTTCAGGAGCGTGGCACGCTCTGGAGCTTATTGGGGGTTTTTAGCATACCTGTCAGAACACTGTTTTACAGGGCTGATGCGGGGAGATTGGAAATACTATTTGTTTATTTCTTAAATTTGTTCCCTACCTTTCCACCCAACAGTGCTCATTGGGTCTGGCTTGTAGGCATCTTGCTTGCTGCTCTGGGACAGAAAAAAATCACAATTTGATTGGCCAATCTTTCCAATCTGTTGCACACAAGCAGCTTCCAGCAGCAGCCAGTTGGGTGGAACCAGCAGAGAGAAGGGGAACGGCAAGGCAGCAGGGAACGTGGCACGGTGCCACTGGCCTCTGCTGGCAGCTTCCTGCACATGACTCTCAGGCCCCAAAGGCCATGTGACTATCTTCTAGTGGGTGTATGGCAAGAGTAGGGGCTTTAAGACTCAGGAGCCAAATGTGGCCCTCCATGTCTGTCTATGTGGCCCTTGGAACTGACCCCTCTGGCTGAAAAAGGTTCCCCACACTGCTGTATGGCAGCCAGTTCCCGTGGGAACTGTATCATTTATGAGTTTAAATCTCCACCCATTTACAATTGTTCCACGTGCAAGAAAACATGAGTATCTGTCAAGGCCTCTGTTAAAGTGATTGATTAGAAATCAGATGCTGGCATTTAAAATAATTTATGGGAGTGCTGAGCTCATTCCTTTTTTCCTTTCTTTTTCAAGAATGCAGCCTGGAAATTTGGAAAGCTTTGAAAACTTTGAGTCACTTGGGTGAGAGAGTGCTCTGTCTTCATTTAAATAAACTTGTTCCGCAATTATTCTTATGATAGATTCCCTCTCAAAATGTTATTTGATACAAGAATCAAAACATACAGACGTTAAAGCATGCACTCTATATAAAAGCTACCTTTCCGTAAGATAAAGTACATTTAGAAGAGGCAAAATCCTTATATGGGATTTAACATTGGTCATCATCTAACTCTTTATAAAAAAAAGAGTTCCTTATAAAAAGTACTACTTAGCTCAGTATTTCATTATCAGGTCCAAATGCAAGTGAAGATCCTGTCAATTTGAGTAATAAAAAACCCCTTGCTATTTCCCCTTCTCTTCTTGTTTTGCACATATTCATACATACATACATACATACATACATACATACATACTACTGCAATGCACTCTATGTGGGGCTACCGTTGAAGGTGACCTGGAAATTACAATTAATCCAGAATGCGGCAGCTAGACTGGTGACTGGGAGCGGCTGCAAAGACCTACATTGGCTCCCAGTAAGTTTCCGAGCACAATTCAAAGTGTTGGTGCTGACCTTTAAATCCCTAAACAGCCTCGGTTCAGTATATCTGAAGGAGCATCTCCATCCCCATTGTTCTGCCTGGACACTGAGGTCCAGCTCCAAGGGCCTTCTGGTGGTTCCCTTACTGCAAGAACCCAAGGCAGAGGGCCTTCTTGGCAGTGGTGCCCACCCTGTGGAACGCCCTCCCACCAGATGTCAAAGAGAAAAATAACTACCAGACTTTTAGAAGACATCTGAAGGCAGCCCTGTTTAGGGAAGCTTTTACTATTTGACGGACTAATGTATTTTAATATTTTCTTTGAAGCCGCCCAGAGTGGCTGGGGAAACCCAGCCAGATGGGCAGGTATAAATAAATAATAATAATAATAATAATTACATTTACTTTTGTCAGTTAACCAACGTGGGGAAAATTGACAGAGGACAATTTCAAGGTACCTAGTGCTCCCTTTGCAGAATGATATTATGAAAAACTGAATGTATCTAAGCTGCCTGGAGCTCCCTCTCTCACAGCATTATGACTGACTGCCCTTTGAAAAGTCACTGCTTGACATTATATCTCATTTTCACATAACAACGAAGCCATTTTCGTCACAGTAGGCCATATAAGCTCATAGACATCCCACTGGTTAATTTTATTCTCTGGCTCTATTAATGAGTTCTCTGTTTGAAGTTTGAAATCTTAGGTTTCACACAATTTAATTGTTTATAGCAGCAAAGCAAAACTATACCTCTGGTGTTTACGGTGACCGTAATCCTTTACTACACCAAGTACAGAGAGCAGAAGCTTGGCTGGTTCAAAATGTGGTTTGGGTTGTTCAGAAAGCTGCTTTCTGACAGATTCTATATCTATTCCTTGGCCAAATTTGTCTCCTCTTGCTACATGGGAAGCAATCCAGACGCAATAGCAGAGGCCCTCTTCTCCGTTCATGTGTCTCCCCAAGGATGTCTAAGCTCTGGTGGCAGGTGGAGTAGGGTGTCTGTGTAATAATGGAAGTCAAAGGAGGTGGGGAAAGAGTGCCAACCCCTCCCCCACCAAGCATCTCTGTCATGCAGGGGGAGTCAGTGTGTCTTGTCTCCCCCAACCATTCCCTGGGCTGCCTAGGGGTGAGGGGAATGTAGTCCACCCATATCAAAAGGGTTCCAAACTGGATACCACTTCTGACTCAAATTCTCCCCTGCTCCAGCCCATCTCTGATCTTGGAGCTGAACTGGACTGTGAGAAACAACCGTGGAGCCATTGAGTACAGCGAGGTAAGAAGGAAGGGTTCAGCTCCCATTGCCCAAGTGTCCTTTTTTGATATTCAAGTGAGACACACATGCCCTATCACTAATTTTCAGATGGCCCTTGCAAACCAGTTTACAAAGGATTTAAAAAGTAGTGTGAAAATGTTTGAATAAATATATATTTAAAAACATTATGTTACAAGACATTCAATTAAACACAACACCCCGTGTGTGTGTGTGTGTGTGTGTGTGTGTGTGATCAATTAAATGTAAATCAATTTCCAACTCTGGAAACGATGCCTTATGAGGAACAGCTAAGTGAGCTGGGCATGTTTAGCCTGGAGAAGAGGAGGTTAAGGGGTGATATGATAGCCATGTTCAAATATATAAAAGGATGTCACATAGAGGAGGGAGAAAGGTTGTTTTCTGCTGCTCCAGAGAAGCGGACACGGAGCAATGGTTCCAAACTACAAGAAAGAAGATTCCACCTAAACATTAGGAAGAACTTCCTGACATTAAGAGCTGTTTGACAGTGGAATTTGCTCCCAAGGAGTGTGGTGGAGTCTCCTTCTTTGGAGGTCTTTAAGCAGAGGCTTGACAACCATATGTCAGGAGTGCTCTGATGGTGTTTCCTGCTTGGCAGGGGGTTGGACTCGATGGCCCTTGTGGTCTCTTCCAACTCTATGATTCTATGAAAACAGTGCTTCACAAATCAGCATAAGCATTAAGAACATGTCTCTGCCCTGTGGAGCATACAGTTTCTAGTTGGACAGCCAGAAGAGAAAGCAGAGAGAGAGAGAGAGAGAGAGAGAGAGAGAGAGAGAGAGAATTAGAAGAGGACCAGATATTGCATCTCTAGAAGCCCCAACAGAGATGAGGTAGACAGGGGAGCAGCTTCTCTTACCCAGAGGAAACATTGAATGAGCTGGTTGTTGAATAGGAAGAGAACTTGCTGAGAAGAGAATTGTGTAAACTACGGCATGAGTGGAGTGGGGTCAAATAAACCACTTGTAATTGAGTCAGGGCATTTTGTGACAGTGCAGAAAGCGCTCACAAGATTGCAGGGCATTGAAAGGAGTTGGAGGAAGCAGTAAGAGCAGGAGTGGTTCATCTGGTGGGGCAGAGCTGCAACAATAGCCCACTGGGAGGAGGCAGTTAGACTGGGACTGTGCTAAGCCAATCTGGTGCCCCTGCTGCTCTCCCCTCACAGGCCCAACTGCATTTCTGCCTCTCCACTCACCCTCCCAGAAAGTGGCAGGGCTCCAAATGCTGTTGGAAGGTGGTGGAGGAGGATAAGTTGATCCTGTGGTCAAGGGAGGGGGGAGAAAGGTGGCCTTCAGGAGACTAGAGGGAACATTGTTTTTTAAAGTATCTCTAAAACCTTTATCTACTCCCAATTCTTCAAGTTCACATAAACTTTCCCTCCTGTTTTTAAACAGAATCCGGAAATATATCAGCTGCACACTGCTAAATACATACTCAGAGTTGTGCGTTTTGGAGAATGCAGTGGCAGCTTTCCATCTGTGTGTAGAGCACAGTTCTGTTTTATCAACACTCTCCAGGCTCCCTTCATTCTCTGCTTGGTAAAGATAACCAATGGAGAAAATTTGGAAGCCTCCAATACGAAAGTGGGACACACATGGAGGAAAGAGATTATCAAATGATAGTGTATCTGAATTACACTTCCTGAAGGAGGTCATCTAGTCTAGGCAGTACTTACAATAAGCAGAGGAAAACATGCTATTGCTCTTCTTCCAGATGCTCACATCAGAGAAATATTTTTGGTCACTATTTGCACTAAAGCAGCCTCATTCTTCCCCTACTGGTAGATAGCGCAGGATGCCTCAGTATGTATTAGCGCCTGTTTGGGGAAGTGAGACCAGAAGGAAAGGATGGTGGAATCAATTGCCTTTTTCTTAAACTGAGATTATGGCTTTGGACAAATCTCTTGAACTTTCTCTGGATTTGTTTTCCATAATAACACTTGCCAGCAATAATAAGCCAGTTACTCAGTACATCACGGATTCTATATAGATTTGGATAGTTGTGTTCTATAGCAGCCAACACGTATTAAAGCAGCAGGCGTGATCATAAAATGTTCTCTCTGCATTCAGTCCCAACAAACCTTTTACTCTCCAGGGCTAAACTCTTGAAAAAGTTTTTGTAAGCTGACTGTACATGGCGATTGTTGGCTCCTTCTTAACATGATATTGCCAAGATGAGAAAATCAAGCACTTAGGTGATGGGGGAAGAACCTCTAAGGCTCAATTTAATGGATATATGTACCCACTGAAAACAACAAATTAAATCATTTTTTAAAAAAAATAAACAAGAAGGGGCATTAGCCCCCATTGAGCAAGACGTTTGCTAGTAGGATATCCAATAAACCTTAAATGATTGGGGAAAGACCTTTTCTACATAATACTTCTAGTAGATGACAATTTTATTTTCTTTAAAATATTTATAAGTTGCCTTTCCCTCAAAAATTACCTGCAAGGTGGTTTGTGCAAATAACTATATTAATAATAATAAGACCCATGTTTGAGTTAAAATATGTCACTGTATGTAGCTTAGCTGTTCTGTTAACTTGAGGGGGAAAAGTGAGAGAATGCAAACCTTGCTGGATGTAATTTGTATTATAAGCGCAAATGACTAGTCAGTGAAGCAATTTGCATTGTTACATATCTATCTGGAATAAATTTCTCCTCCAGACCGTTTTTTTACGCCATGAATTTCAAAGGTATTCAGAAAGTGCAATAATCAGTATGTCTACATCAATCTGAGGTTACACATAATGACCAAGCCAAGAGTACATAATTAAGGCAAAAGGTTAGCGCTTAAAAAGCCAAAAGCAAGGAACTGCTGATCTGATTTTTAGTTGTCAGCATAGTTGTTTTATCTCTATGTCGGGACTATAGTACAATACAATAAAATGTAGCAGTGTACAACTCATCCCATAGGCAATTATTTTACTAGCTGTTACTGCTATGAACTTCATATTGATTATACAATGTATGAAAGTACATAATGCCTTTTGAGTTGCCTTCACGAAGCATGAATTACCAGTATATAGATTTTTAGCTACTTTTCAGTATCTCCGTATCTTAGTATCACATCCCCATAAGAGGGTGTTCTATCACTTGCTGTATGGATTTAAGTCTTCCATAAGGAGGGTAGGAGTGCTTTGTGCTTGCCCTGCTTCAATTGTCTCACATTTTAACTCTCTTCAACTAAGTTTTAATATATTTTCGTTATCCATCATAATGACAGGCAGGATTGAAAAAGTGCTTTTCTTTGGAGAGTTACGTAAATGTCTGCTGCGTGGTCCCGTGTGAAGCCTTCCCCAAATTGGTGGTGCCCACCTGACATTTTGTTCTACACACCCATCCTCCACTGGGATGCTGACTGGGGCTGATGGTATTAAACCTCGGAGGGCACCGGCTTGGGGGTGGCTGCTGCTCAAGTGTTCAAGAAACAGG
The DNA here is from genome assembly GCF_964106915.1 of Podarcis gaigeae. NCBI lineage: Eukaryota > Metazoa > Chordata > Lepidosauria > Squamata > Lacertidae > Podarcis > Podarcis gaigeae. The sequence continues at coordinate 3,886,929 of NC_139681.1, forward strand.
ACTAGGGGAGAATGGCTCACATGAATGAATGAATGAATGTGTTCTTCAACTCCCCCCCCCCCCCCCCGCGCAGCAAAGTGCAATAGATGCGCCTTTGCTAGGTTGACACCCTGGCTTTGAATTCTCTCTCTGATATCATTTTTAATGTCATTCTGGCACCAAATATCTTTTCATTTTCCCAGTCATTTTAGCTTGTATTAGCATCAAATCAGTTTTCCCCCATTTATGCTGCTTATATTTATTTTATATGTTAATATGTGTTTTTATTTTATGTAATGGGTGGTGGTTAAGGTGCAACATGTTCCAGCAAGGGGTGTGGGTGTCTGTATCTCAAGATGTGGCATTATGTATGCCAAAAGATGGGCAAAGTCACACCAAAGTGAAGTTTCAGGCTTCCATCTTGATTCGCAATGGCAGCCAGCATTCAAATGTTGTGAAATGTTGCCTTCTCCCACTGGGAACCGTCATACCAAGTTTGGTGATGAAATCTCAAGAGGCAGCTGAACCCACAGAGAACAAATCGACAGACAGACAATTTCCCAAAATATATAGTAGACACATTCCTAGGGAAATGGTGGTCTACTGTAAATATTCTCATGGCTTTGAACTAAATGAAACAGTGCAAGCCAAACTCTCAGGTTGTCTATGAAAGATAAACAGTCAGCAAGGTTTAGCCTTTGATCCTCCCAGTTGTTTAGCATACTTTACCAATCATGTGACAACCTATTATTTTATACTGAACAAATGCTGCATATAAAGGAAATATTAACTCATTTAATGCTATGTTGAAGCCTGTTTAAGGCCCCATCCTGAGACATCAAGAGGGGGAAATGGGGACTACACCATCTCCTTGTGATTCTTTTCTTTGCTGTGGTGTGAGGCTACAAATGGACAGAGAAGTCCAATGGCTATGGCTTTAAGGACTTAAAAGGAAATAGCAGTCTGAATGTGGAATTCACTGCAGTGTGTTTCAAATAAAGGAGAGAGGCAGAAACGTGCAGTAGAGCAAAGAAGGAAATATCCAGATAAGATATTAGTGTTTTAACGATACATATTTAAAGTGTTCCTGATAGATATTTGAAGGAAGGATGCAGGGATAGAATTAATCTCTCCAGCTGGAGCAGAAAGTGCTGAGAAATGAAGTTTTGTCCAGTACTTCTGCCTTCTGCCTTTTGGTCTTGAAGCAGCTAAAGAACTGCAAAGCCAAATGTGAAAAAGAGAGAAAAGCAAGTTAATCAAGCTGTCCCCATGGTCTGAAGGGTTTCAGAAGCAGCTTTGCTGGCTGACCCAAACTTCCCTAAGTTTTTCATTTTAGTTGCCACATGACAGCTGTGGCTGAATGAGGGTAATGTCCCAAATTTGCACTGAGGCATAAGACTTTAGTCAGAGTTTAACAAGACAAGAAGTACAGCTAAGGTTCCCACAGGATGAGTGGAGAACATTACATTAGGAGTGAGGAAACCCCCTCACCCCCCCCCCACCTCCAATGACAAGACCAGAACCACTACTGCCGCATCTTCGTTGCTTCTCCATGGACCCTGAGAAGATGCTCCAAGTCTTTGAAGCCAGATTGATTTGTTCACCACCCAAACTAGTTTCCTGTCCTGGATCCTCATTTGCAACAGTAAAATGCTAAAGAATCTTCATGACAATTTTCCCAAACTAAATTTGCTAACTGCTTCAGGAATGTGGAGAACTAAATTTAATACTGGGGAAACAGGAAACGAAGAGACCTGGAAGCGACAGATCCTTGTGTCCCTAGTCGGCACCCTAGTTGTCTTTTAAATGGGTGGTTGTGAAGCTGCCTTTTTGTGTGAGCCCAGCCCCTGTCTCAAAGGCTGCCTTAGCCCCATGTTCAAGAGAGCAATAGAATGTCCATTTTTTTTCCTAAGCCTGCTTCCCTTTCAAGAACAGTAAAGGTGTTTGCTTTCAATTTTGGATAGTTAATCACAAGCAGGTGCTGGAAAAAACATCTAGGCTGAACAAATGGAAAATAGATAAGGCTGACTAATTATCGTCCTTTGTGTTCTGTAACCAAGGGGATTTTTGCTTATTTGCTTTTGATGATTTCTGACATCCGGCACTCTTGATCTAATACTACCTTGTCAGAAAACCAGGGTAGGTGTTTTTTTAAAAGTGGCTTGCTCCAGCAATAAAATGCTTTCTAAATAAATAAGCTCCGAGTCCTATATAAAATTGCTAATCAGCAACAAAATTTGTGTGGGATTAAAATGAAATAAAACTCAACTTGTTTAACTCTTGTCTAATCTGCCAGGAGGTGAGTTCAGGGTTTTGTTCCACTTCAAAAAGTGCCAACACCAATACCTCCTGAGCCAAATGCTTTGCATTGCTGTGCATAAAAATCAGTGCAGCTGTTACTCCAATCACCAATCGAAAAGCACCCAAATGTTGGGAATCTGAGCTTCGCCTATGCAACAAACTACAGTACATGCAAAGAAGAAGAAGAAGAAGAAAAGACTCTTCTTATTTGGCATGCCATAAAATAATTTCTTAACTACTTACAGAAATGTTAACCCAGTTTAATGTTTGTAGTAGCTTTAGTGGTCACACTAGCCAGCAAAGCTGTGCAATAATAAAAAAGACTACTTTCCAGAACATTAAGCCTTCTTTCACCTGTTTAGTTTACTTGTTTAATAAACACAGAGATCTCCTAAGCTGGTTCACAACTATATAAATAGTTATACAGAACAAAATAAAACATTTAAACCATTTAAAATGTTGGCCAGTATTAAAAATCAGCATAAAAAAATACTAGGGCTGCATATACACCATACATTTAAAGCACATCCTTTACCTTAAATAATTCTGGGCACTTTAGTTTACCCCACGTAGAATTATGGCTCCCAGTGACCTTAAGAAACCACATTATCCAGAATTCTTTGAGGGGGAAAGTACTTTGAATGTGACTGAAAGGTAGTGTTTACAACCATAGCCCAACAAATTCAAAACTAGCCTTCACCAAGCTGGTGGCCTCAAGGTGTTTGGGGCTACAACCTCCATCAGGCACAGCATAATATTAGCTGTAGTGTCATCATTGGTAAAAAGATGAGCATTTAAGCCCCATTTAGAAATCCAGAGGGAGGTTGCTTGCGTCATATCCCTTGGAACTGAATTCCCTAATTGAAGTGCCACCACCTAGAACGGGCATCCCTCCAGATGTTTTGGACTACAATTCCCATCATCCCTGACCACTGGTCCTGTTAGCTAGGGATTGTGAGAGTTGTAGGCCAAAACATCTGGAGGGCCGCAGGTTGGGGATGCCTGACCTAGAACTTATCTGTACCTCTCTCCATGTCTTAGGGCCCCTTCACACATTTACACTTCTTGGGGTTGTAGAGCAGAAACCTATGAATCTCCAGTCAGACACAATTCCCATTTATTTCAGTGGTGCTTACTCTCAGGTAAGTAGATATAGAATAACAGCCTCCAGCATATGCCTCAGGCACTTAGGTGCAAACACGTGTATTGCACAGGGAGCATGGTAGCCTTCAGCCCCCTATTGGACAAGTGTACATTTATTGCAAGCCTCGGTGTGATTTGTGAAATACCCACGAAAACACTCTAGGAGTTGACAAAATGGCAGGCTGTTGGGAATTGGCTGTGATATAAATAAATGACAAACACACATTAAACTGCCTTGGCTTAGGTCTCCTGTAAGTCTTTCAGAGCTTTCTTATTTTTTCTAAAAACTGGGTGCATCTTATTACTGAGAAATGGCATAGCAGCTCCTAAAGGCAATAAAGGCCAGAGGAGTGTGAAATAGCCTTTATATTGCATTTTGATCCATTCCAGAATGAATACGTGCCTATTACTCACCTACCAGAATCGTGATGTTTAAAGGCCACCCTGCAGTAATGTGCCATTCAAGCCTAACCTTTCAGCTTTAATAAAAACTAAAATTAAAGAGGGCACGCACACAAAATCTGTTACTTTAAATGTAACATTTTCTTTAATTGCCACCTGCTATTATTCCATTTTGGATGGAGAGTCTTGTTTATTTCTTCATTACCTTCTCTGTGGGGCAGGGCTCTTGGGTTGTCCATGAGGGACACCTGAGTGAAGGGATAGAGGAATGCAATGGTTCAGCAGGCAGAACCTATTTCTTCCTCTGGCATTCCTGCCCTAGTAATATTTTCTTCCGAGATCTATCCTATCAGCACATACCTTCATTTAGGCAATCATATACCCTGTTACGCGGGACGCAGGTGGCGCTGTGGGTTAAAAGGACTTGCCGATCGAAAGGTCGGCGGTTCGAATCCCTGTGGCGGGGTGCGCTCCCGCTGCTCGGTCCCAGCGCCTGCCAACCTAGCAGTTCGAAAGCACCTCCGGGTGCAAGTAGATAAATAGGGACCGCTTACCAGCGGGAAGGTAAATGGCGTTCTGTGTGCTGCGCTGGCTCGCCAGATGCAGCTTGTCACGCTGGCCACGTGACCCGGAAGTGTCTCCGGACAGCGCTGGCCCCTGGCCTCTTGAGTGAGATGGGCGCACCAACCCCAGAGTCTGTCAAGACTGGCCCGTACGGGCAGGGGTACCTTTACCTTTACCTTTATACCCTGTTACTCCACTACCAAGGCAAAATTCCTAAGGAAAAATAGTTGTGGAGTTTTCATGTAGTAAAGGAGCAAGATATGCCTTGGAATACAATCTCAGCTAAAGCAACTTGATCTTCCCACATCCCCATCAAAAGAAATTAGTTAGGTGTTGAAGGAAAAATTTGGTGTGGTTTAACACAACAATTGCTTCTTCTTGTTGCTGGCATTGCGGAATGCATTCCTTCCCGTTGTTGGCATTATTGAAACTCGCCCTTTAAGGACTCTTTTTCACTTTGCAACAGAAGTCCACTTCTTATTCTGTTTTTTATTTGTGCTATTGAGGGGATTTTTTTGGGGGGGGAATCAGAAATAAATAGAGTTGTGATGTTGTAATGTATTTGATAGAGTGTGATGGAAGAAAACACTGGAATGCAACAGTTTGGTGGCAGAGAGTTTGCCAGAAAAATGGAACCACTGCAGTCTGATTTTGTACTGGGAAGTGGAGCCGATTCAGAATGTGGTACCTTTCCAGGATCCAATTCCACAGTCTTTTTCCTCTGACCAGCCTTGCCAAGACATGACACATGGTCATAGGAGATCACTCATTATGTCCTCCATTTGGCTTCTTCCATAGGAAGGGCTTAATAGTGCTTAAAAGGTAAAGGACCCCTGACAGTTAAGTCCAGTTGCGAACGACTCTGCAATTCTGGCACTCATCTCGCTTTACTGGCCGACATTTGTCCACAGACAGTTTTTCCAGGTCATGTGGCCAGCATGACTAAGCTGCTTCTGGTGAAACCAGAGCAGCGCACGAAAACGCTGTTTACCTCCCTGCCGGAGCGGTACCTATTTATCTACTTGTACTTTTTGGCGTGCTTTCAAACTGCTAGGTTGGCAGGAGCTGGGACCAAGCAGTGGACGCTCACCCCGTCACGGGGATTTGAACCACCGGCCTTCCGATCGGCAAGCCCTAGGCTCAGTTGTTTCAACCACAGCGCCACCTGCGCCCCAGAATTATAGTGCTTACTGACCATATAGATAGCGGGTGGACTGTTTGGTTTCCTGGCACATTCCATTGTAGTGTCCTGTGATTTGATACTATTTGTCCTGTCCTCTTCTTCCGGTTTCAGACTCCTTGTCACTGTGTTCAGTACATAAATATTCTCTTATGCAGCACCACAGGTGTTCCTCTCACATCACATTGGTGACTTCTGACTGTGATTGGCTGTGTCTGAGGTTTAGGTTTTGTTTTATTTGTGGATTAGTCAATCCATAGCTCAGGGACGCGGGTGGCGCTGTGGGTAAAACCTCAGTGCCTAGGGCGTGCTGATTGCATGGTCGGCGGTTCGAATCCCAGTGGCGGGGTGAGCTCCCGTCTTTCGGTCCCAGCTCCTGCCCACCTAGCAGTTCGAAAGCACCCCTAAGTGCAAGTAGATAAATAGGTACCGCTTTATAGTGGGAAGGTAAGCTGCGTTTCTGTGTGCTGCGCTGGTGCTGGCTCGCCAGAGCAGCTTCGTCATGCTGGCCATGTGACCCGGAAGTGTCTCCGGACAGCGCTGGCCCCCGGCCTCTTAAGTGAGATGGGTGCACAACCCTAGAGTCGGATACGACTGGCCCGTACAGGCAGGGGTACCCTTACCTTCACCTTACAATCCATAGCTCTCTGTCCCTACCAAGAAAACTGAGTTGAGATCTGATCTCCTTTCTAGAGGCAATCAGAGCATGGAACCAATAGTTCATTTACTAAGGGCAAAGCAGAAAATTTGCTGGCTCACTTTAGCAACAGCATCCCCAATGGTCCATGGACCCCCAAATTACATTTTGATGAAATTGACAGCAAGAATGAAGATCTAAAAGAGCATGACAAGGAGCAGGCATAGGGAAGCACCTGAAACTTACTGAGCTGGGATGGCAGATTTCATTCCTCCCCCCAACCAATGACAAATGTGTACTACCTTGATACACTGCCTGGACAGTGATAAAGAGAAGGAGGGGGGAGGGAGGGGGGAGAGAGAGATGTTGACAAGGTCTCCTATAACTGCCCGTGTCTGCAATCTGAGCGAGTTGAAGTGGAAAGCAGCCATAAATAGCAAGAAAGATTTGTTAGGCTCTGCAAGATCTGAGCATTGATTCAGCCTTGATTGGGCTCCCTACCAATGTACTTTCGTCATTTATCTCAGGTTAAGCCATCACTCTTGTTACAGCATCTGTTCCTCATCTATTCATTTCAGAGAACACAACAGCATTTTCCATTTTGTCAGCTGCTCTTCTCGCCTTTTTGATTGCTTGAGACCTGAAGTTTGAGAGGCTGCTCTCCTATAAATTATCCCTAATTTGAAATGAATGTGCTCGCTTTGAGATTTGACGTGAGATAGGGCCTTGTACATTTCCTAAAGTAAGCTAGGCTAGAGATGAAAGACAGAGTGACCTTGCAACAAGGTGCAGCAGGGCTGGAGAGCAAAAATAAAAACCAGGACTCTGACTACAACTGTTTGTTTAATATTGGGTAAAAAGCTTTTATAAGGCATAACAATGATTTCATATCAGACTCCAACTTCTTTGTGATATTTTATGCATCAGATTTTTCTACATAGATACATGTAAAAAAAATTGAGAAGATTTCCTCAGGTCATCAAAAACATACCTCCACCTGAAAATTGGGCTCACATTCCTTGGTCTTCTGACTGTCACTGCACAATAAAACAAAACAGCTGTTGTAATAAAATACAAAGTGAAAAATTCCCTTCAAAGTACTCCTATGGGGAGGGATTCTGAAATTGTTGTAAAAAAAAAAAAGCATTGGGAATTGATTTCAAAATAAATATACCAATATAACAATGCTGTTATACAAATCTATGTCGTGACAATGGTTGGAATGCCAGGTACAGTTCTGGTAGTCATATCTCATGAAGGATATGGTAGAGGTTGAATAGGTTCAGAAAAGGGCCACCAAATTATCACGGAATAGAGCAACTCTCCTAGGAAGAGAAGCTACAACATTTGGGCCTTTGGGGTTTAGAGGAAAGGTGAGAAGAGGAGGCATGAGAGAAGTTTGTGAAATGATGCACATTCTCAGTGGAGAATGTGGAGAGGTGGACTCTGGATTTTCAGCAGCACCCTGTGTGAGCCCAAAAATCAGGACGTGCCCCACCTCTCACCTTCCATTCTCCTCAACTCACTACTTCACAGCTGCAATGCCCTGCAGCGCCCCCTAGGCTTGGTGCCCAGCGCAGCGGAGACAATTTCTCCATCATTCGTAGTACTAGAACCTGAGGTTACCCAATGAAGCTGAATGAAGGAAGATTCAGGACAAGCAAGAGGAATTACAAAAGAAATTAACGGCAAGGTAAATTATGGAAGGGGGATTTCAAGCTTCACAAATCTGCAGTTTCATCTGGAATGCTTCAGCTAGGGGATACTTCAACTGAGCCCTACAAAAAAGCCTAGTTCTAGTTGTATCCTTTAATTAGTTTATTTTGAGACAATTCCCTCTGTTATTCATTGTCTCAAAATAAACTGGGGACAACTGCTGTGCAGCTCAACTCTATTTTCTTTGCTTGAAAATATTGCAGATCACCCTCCTTTGAAACATTGGCAATGTAAAAGTGACCTTTATGAAATGTGGGGTTTTCAGCCTCCAAGGCCTGAAGTGTGGCTGCAGTTCTAAATCGCTTACCAAGGGGTTAACCCATGAACACCGTGGGACTGCTGTTCCAAGGAAGCAAGCATAGGATGGTGGTGTGTGGCTGTTCTAGGGATTGTGGCTGTGTTCTGGAGCCAAGCTGCGCTCCCTGTGGGCCCAATATTTCACTGCACTCTGGGCCATCTGCGCAAGAGTCAAATCGCCCCTCCCCACTGCCACCTCAGCCATCTGTCTACATATTATGAAAGCTGCTTGGAGCAGAATAATACCAGCAGTTAAATAAGAGTAAATAACTTCCATAATCCTCTTAAAACTAAGAAAAAGACCCAACCCCTCACCTTATCAAAATCTTTGGGAAGTTAAACATTGCTGCACTCCACCCCAATCTCCGCTTGGTGTGAGGTTCCAGGGGTTCCAGGAGCTTTACTCAGGGTTTGTGTTTTGTTTGTTCAGAAAATGAGGCACAGTGGAGGCTGTGTTGTCTTTGTGATATACAGTGGTGCCTCTCAAGATGAATGCCTCGCAAGACAAAAAACGTGCAAGACAAAAGGGTTTTTCGTTTTTTGCGTTGCTTCGCAAGACGATTTCCCCTATGGGCTTGCTTCGTAAGATGAAAATGTCTTGCGAATTTGTTTCCTTTTTCTTAAAGCCGCTAATACCCAGCGAATCCGCGCTCCGCAAGACGAAAAAATCGCAAGGCGACACAACTCGCAGAACGAATTAATTTCATCTTGCAAGGCACCACTGTATGGCTTATTTACACACAAATGCAACCTGAACCCACAGTGGAGGGGTTCACAGCATGGACACCCCAAGAGAGTCTTGCTTCTCCCACAGCTGCAGCTGTGGATTCAAATCAGAAATCAGGCATCGTGCCCTGACCCTCTATCCAGCTTCCGCCTTTACCAGACTGCAACCTTTTCCGTCCAGGTCATATTCCAGCTAACTCTAAAGACTCTATTTCAAACTCTGCCTTTGTCTTCTAGGTAAACCAGAACTGGAAGAGGGGCTTCACCAACTTGCCATCTGGCACAGAGACCTGTTCCTTTGTTTTCCTAATGGTTCATCTCCCAGGTGATTACCTCATGAGGAAAACTGGCCTGGCTTATATTTCAACCCTTGCAGAATCCAGGGGTTCAGGGGGTTTGATTTAATTCTAAGACTTTACTGGATCCAACTTGCCGTTCAGGTTTTGAATCTGCAATTTAGTTTTGAATGGCATTTTATATCAAAATTTGAAATGTAAGCTGTTTAAAAGGAATGTTATCAAATATTACCTCTCAAAAGCTGACTTTGTTGGTTACTCCATACAGTCAAATGCTAATACTACTACATGTCACCTACCTGCCAATTGCCATTGTATGCCAATGGTTAAAATACAGCAAAATCAGCAAATAAATGCTAAGTACTATTAAAGGTCAATTGTGTTACATATTAAATATTCTAAAAAGATTTAAAAGACTGAAATAAACTATCCAATACAAACTGCAAACTCAAGAGCCTCTCTGTTGACCTCCAGTGTGCAAGTTGATGAGGCCTTCCATGTGTCTGGCTATATACATTTTGTGATTAGCAGCATAACTATGATTTGATTTCAGGAACTGTTTCAGTCAAGTCTTTGTTAAGAGCACTAAGCTAAAGAGCCTTTTTTCTGGCATCAGAAGTGTATGTTTTGAAAGAAAATGTTGAGTAGCAACAAACGAATGTATGAAAAGTTGCATCTGAACTTTTAAGAATTCTTACCCCCACTGCACTCTCGCTGAAGTTATTTGAATTCCCTATTGAAATTCATTTTGTTAGTTTTGGCCCAGTTCTCCAATCTGTTAAGGTGATCTGGAATCCTGAATCTATCTTCTGCAGCATTAGCTATAGCTTTCAGTTTGGTGTCATCTGCAAATTGGACGAGGATCCCCTCAATACCTTCTTCCAAGTCATTTATAAAGACATTGAACAACAACAGGCCTAGGACAGAACCCCCCAGTCACTTTTTTATAGGATGATAAAGAACCGTCAATGGGTTCTGCCAGTCAACCAGCTACAAATCTGGCTCATCCAGCCCACATTTTATCAGCTTCTGTGCCATAATATCATGGGGGACTTTGTCAAAAGCCTTACTGAAACAAGATACACTACATCCACAGCATTCCCCTGATTCACCAAGCTTGTAACTCTGTCCAAAAAAAGAAGGGAGATTTTTCTGGCTTGACTTATTTTTGAGAAACCCATGCTACGTCTTAATAATCACAGCATCCCTTTCTAAGTTCTCACAGACTGACCATTTAATCTGTTCTAGGACCTTTCCTAGTAGCTACCTTTCTGAAGATGGGGATAATGTTTGCTTTCCTCCAGTCTACAGGAGCCTCACCTACTCGTCAAGAATCCTCAACGATTATAGACAGAGACACTGAGATTACATCTGCAAGCTGTTTTAGTACACTTGGGTGTAGCTCACCAGGTCCTGGAGATCTGAATTCATATAAAGTTCCCTTAGCACCTCTTTCTTTGTCTTGGGTCGCAGCTCCCTCCTTGCATCATTTATTCTGTTATCACCAGGTTGGGCACTGCTTTCCTTTGGGGTGAAGACAGAGGCAAAGTAGGTGTTGAGCAGTTTCATCTTCCCTCTGTCACCCAATAGCAATAGCATCTTCTCCACACAGAGAACCTAGTATTTGCTTGTTCTCCCTCTTGCTTCAGTTATAGCCAAAGAAACCTTTTTATTATTTTTAACTTTTCTTGCAAGCGTGAGTTGATTCTGAGCTTTAGTCCATCTGACCTTCTCCCTGCAACCATTGGCTGCTCATGTATACTCTTCCTTTGTCATGTAAGCATAAGCCATGGAAACCCAGGCAATCAATGTTAAGACTCCTGGTTTAATGAAAATCAACATGAAATAAACAGAGTTCCTAAACAAACAGCAGGCTGCTGTCTCTGAAGCAATTAGTTTTATCCTACCTGCCTTTCTTTTACAATATATCAATTAGCTCAGATAAACTCACAAACACCTCAAGATTTTTTTTTTTTTAAACTTGGAGAACTCCATTTGAGGTTGAAAGATCCATAGGGGCTGCAAATCCTAATGTAGATCTTTCCTTGCCCCTTGTTCCTGATGTAGTTCCTCCCTTGCCCCCTTTGTCCTGGTGGGGAAGGGGGGTTGGGGGTCTGCCTCAGGTACCAACATGTTTTGGGTCCATCTTGTCTTCTTATGTTCTTAGAGCAGGGTGGGATTTAAATGTGAAGCTGGATTCTAAGGAGAAGGTGGGTTTAAAACATGGAGTGACACACTGGAACTGCCTCAACAGGAAGGAGTTCATTTGTCAGAAGTGGGACTCTGGGAATTGGTTGAGGCTTTGCCCCCATCTTCCTTACTTCTAATCTCATAACTTTGAAATAAACTACTTAATAAAGCCAGCTGGAGGGGAAAGTACTCGTTATAAATTCATTGAGTAAAAGTGCCACTTCACTGAATCTGTGTCATGCATCCTTAGTCACTACTCTGGGTTATCCATGTCAGAGGTGTGAAATTCAGCAGTCAGTAACACACTAGAAGAAGCTCACCCGCAGAACAGCTTTATCCATTTTGGATTCATTTATTGAGTTGCTGGCAACAGTAGCATCCAGGGATGGGAGAGATTCAGGAACAAGCAAACAAAATATACCTTTTGTTTGTCCAAGGGGATTTAAATGGAACCAGCGCTTTGAGACCAGTGGTGGGAATGTGACAAAATAAATCATTCAACTTATATGGATAGAAAGAATTAAATGTGAAAGTATTTCTTTGGGGAATTAACACCAGCCACATTCCAAACAGCCACCTGCTGAAATAGTCACCATCTGTCAGCTGTGGGACTATCTATTGGTTGCTAAATGCTGAATATGATAGAAGAAGGCTGCTCAAATGAGCCCTGGAGGCATTTTGCATTAAGAGATGAAAATAGCAGCAGCAGCAACAACAACAACTACTACTACTACTAAACTGGGAAATGTAATGGCAACATCTTTTATGTTTAACACGTTACATTCAACTATGCCCAGCTATAAGATACTGTATAAGGCAAGAGGTTCTGTGATGAACATGGTAGCTGTGATAAAATAAGCCATATGGAAACATTTTCCATTTGGTTCTACATAAGTCAAGTTACATGAGTGGGCAACTGACAAAAAGTATTTGGCTTATATTTTAGACTGCAACCTTAAGTAGTGCAGGTGGGAACCCGAAGGTGGTTAAACCACCTTGTCCCATGTCCAGCTGCACCAGCAAGGTAGAAGTGAGAGAAGAAGAATGTTCTGCAATCTTCCAACCATTTCCCAGCTTCAAAAACACTTTAAAAGCTTTTCTCCCCCATTGTTTCAGAGGCATGACTAATCCAGCGCCTCCCGCCCAATTTGCAGGAGTGACAAGAAATTGGGGGGGGGGGGACTTTTCCAACACGGGCAGTTTGATGTTGCTTGGGTCAGGGCATTGAAGGAAGTGGTGCTGCCAAAGAGGGAGGCTCTGTCTCCAGTACAGTGGTACCTTGGTTTGCATACGTCTTGGTTTGCATAGGTTTTGGATTACAAACACGTCAAACCCGGAAGTGCGTGTCCCGGTTTGCAACCTTTTTTTGGATTACAACCCATTTTTTTGGATTATGAACAATTTTGGGGGGGAGGCCCCATTGGCGAAAGTGTGCCTTGGGTTACAACCTGTTTTGGTTTACAAATGGACCTCCGGAACGGATTATGGTTGTAAACTAAGGTACCACTGTACTGGAAGTGTAGATCTGATCCATCCTGGAGCCCTGGGAAACCATTCCAGAGACCACAGGCCTGTACCCATAATCGTTTCATTACCCAGTTATTTTCATCATCGGGCATCCTCACTGAAGCACAGATATTGCTGGGGAAAGTTTGAGTTACCTGAACTCCCTCCATTGCCAATTTTTGGTTGCTCCACAGTTTGAGAAGCCATTGCAATCATTTCTATCCTAAGGGGCAGCTGCACTTAAAAGATGGTGTATATAAATCCTATCAACAAATAATATATTTGTTGGATGAGTGCTGCACCATCTTTTTTATTTTAGGAAACTGACCAAGCAACATAACACATAATGATGTATTACACAATGAGGAATAGCAGTTGTACTAGGAACACATTGGGCCACTGTGTGCACACAAATAATTTCAGAGGATTTTTTGGTAGTCGGCTTTCTTGTCTTCAGGTTTCCTTTTTTGGGGGGTGGGGTATAAAGTTGCCACCAAAACTTTTATTTATTAAACAGCTTACCGGTAAGTATTATTATTTTTAAATCCCTAAGTAGTGTCCAGTAAAACTCAAATGCACAATAAATCTGGCAGTATAAACCGCTGGAAGCAACATCAAAGGGGGTAATATAGCATCATAAAGTACAAAACAGCAGGTCCAGCTGTAGCAGTCAGGCAAAGCCAGAAAAAGATGCCCAGAGCAGGTAACTGAGGCTGCTTCCTTGTCACCAGATCCATCCTAAGAAAAGATGAGCCAGGGTGTTTCTCCTGAGACAAACATTTAAGGAATTTTTAGGGGAAGCAAAAAATATTTTTTAAAATTTAAAAAATCCATCCAATAAAAGTAGCAACATTTCCCACAGGGACTTCACATTTTTGGAAGCTGTCTCCTTTTCCTCTGACACCTCATGTTGACAATTAATTAAAAATAGGATTTATGGACCCTGCTGTCCAAATGCAGTGTGGCTAACAGGCTTTCAGGACCATCTTATTTACATTTACATATAATGCATTTATAAGCTATTTCATTGGTTTTAGCATGGAATAACAATATCCTTGAAATAAGAGGCATGGATAGCATAGTCTTTGGCCTATTAGGATAATAGAATTGTTTTCTTGCTGCCTAAATGTGAGGTGACTTTAATTGGCATGTTTCCAGGAACAGCTGCAGACCTTGGTGTATTTTCCCAAGAGCGTGATCCATTTACACTGCAGAAACCTTTTCGGCTTGTTTGATTTCGCTGCAACTAATTCTACTGTAAATTCATTGTAATATAAATATTGGTTTTTACCCTAATGCAGAAGAAATGGATGTGTCATTAAGTATAACTGAAATCCTGCAGGCTATTCTCTAACAAAGCGGAACGAAATTAAAATTGATCCCACTTCTTGGTTAAAGGAACGTAATATTTCTTTGGTAGTGCAGGGGTGGAGATAAATTGGAATAGGAATCAAGGCTACTTGGCTTCAAATCTGTTGATGTTTTGATTCAATTCATGAATTTAATTTCAATTATTTATAATATATATTATTCACTAAAGGTATGGCTACTCTCTACTCTCTTTTGCTAATGTGACTAATCTGTTTAGGTCCCATATAATTACCCAAAATTAAGTATTGTTCCCAATTAATGTATCATTATAGACTTATAGTGGTGTTATACCAGTTGAATTTCTGCCCATTCCTGCGCGCGCGCACACACACACAAAAATCCTTGGCTTTTGCAGTATGGTGAGGGAGCTGAGAATTTGATAACATGTTCCGAGTCATTCCCTCTCTCCCTCCTTCTCTCTTTGAATAAATATTTTCTTATTTTCCATAGCGATGTTACACTGCAAACGTAAGAGAAGATATAAATAAGAAGAAGACCTGAGCAAGCATCATACCAATTTAGAAAATGAGATTACTTCAGAATTGCTTTCTTTCCCTGTTTCCCTTTCTTCTTCTCCCCCCACTACAGCTCCTTCAACGACAGCAAATGTGCCGGCAGCTGGCCCATCCATCTCACTCTCAGATGATGCCTCACACCCAGCATCATTCTGGGACCTTGTTGGTCTGTGTTGGAGGGAAGATGCCACAGAAAAAATGGAGGTGAATATTGGAATGGGAATCTGCAAAGTTGCCTTTGGTGGTGGCCAAGGCTCTTCTGGTCTTCTTCAGAGTCTCGCTTTGAGCTAGCTCCTCTGCCTGCCCGTCTTTCTGCTGTGCTAGTCCAGGACTGCTTCAACCCCACATCCCCCAACAAGAAGAGAAGTTGCCTTGGGGAAAACAGACTCTGTGGCAAACACTCTTCATGACTTGTGGGGCACTGGTAGAATTTCTACCTGCATATGCACATATGGTCCTGCCAACCTAGCAGTTCGAAAGCACATCAAAGTGCAAGTAGATAAATAGGTACCGCTCCTGCGGGAAGGTAAACGGCGTTTCTGTGTGCTGCTCTAGTTCGCCAGAAGCGGCTTAGTCATGCTGGCCACATGACCCGGAAGCTGTATGCCGGCTCCCTCGGCCAATAAAGCGAGATGAGCACCGCAACCCCAAAGTCGGCCATGACTGGACCTAATGGTCAGCGGTCCCTTTACCTTTTATGCACATATGGACAAAGAAATCAGATAAACGTCTACTTTCATACATTCGTTTTTTTCAACAAATGTATAAAATCATTAATACAGAATAACTTTCAAACATAATCTGGAAAAACAACAAGAAACCTCACCCAATTTCAACCATCACCCTTTTATCCAATATATTGTAGAACGATCATAACATTCTTAAGAAGCACCTCTGAATCTCATGATATTAATCCAAATATAAATGCAGATTTTGAAGGATGAATTTAACCTTTCCACAAAAGCTGAACTTTCAATAGGAATGAGCTGGGAAAAGAAGGGCTTTTTTTAACCTTCATGATTAAATCTGAGAATGATGGATATACTGCAGCTCTTTCCTGAGATCCTCTTAATTGCACTTCAAATAAAGCCTGGTCGGTCCAGATATAATCTGGAGGATGAACTCTCTTCTAAAGCACTGCTACTTTATCACTTAGGAAAAGAAGACTGTGCCTTGTCAGTTAGCTTAGAATATAAATGTGGCACCTCTTTTTTTGTTTAATTTCCATTAGGGAGATTGCTGTGGTGACACTGCAATCTATAAGGGTGTTGAGATGCCACTGGGAAGACATTTGGGTCAGGTGCGACTAGAACATCAGAACTGTAACTACAACTTATTACTGTTAAATATTTATTTTATTACAATAATTTATATCCCACCTTTCAAGATACGCATATTTTCAACGTGACTTACAGGTAGCATTAAATTACAAATTCTAAAAATGCAATAAATAATATTAAAAAGTCATCAGGATCGTTCCCATAAAGTGATTGATGGCAGATTATCCTGGGGGCAGCGAGGGAAAAGTCCAGTTGGCTATTATTTGTGATTCCGAGGTGTACAGTTTAGGTAGCACAACACAGCAAAAGAAGACCAATTCCAGGGGGAATCTCTGAAAAAAAAAAAAACTTGAACCACAGTATAGGCTTCGTTGATGCTGTAGAACAGCCTTTCCTAATCTTGGCACCTGTAATGTTATTGGACTACAACTCCCATCATCCCTAGCCAGCAGTACCAGTGATTAGGAATTATGGGAACTGAAGTGCAACAATATCTGGGGAGCCAAGGTGTCCTGCTGGAGTCTTCATTTTAAGTATCTGATTAAGAAGCTATTAAAAAGGCACGACTTTTGTTTGCTTATAGTGAGGCCTGTGGTAAGAATATCATTGCACACAGTACTAAAGAACAAATTAAGGCTGAGCAGTCATTTCATGCAAATCTTAGGATCCTGCCATTATGGAGGAGGAATCAGTGGCCCCTCAGTTTCCGAAGCAGCATGACAATGTGCAAAAGTGTGCTCCCTGCGCTTCCATGTCAGAGCAGCTGTTGGGTGTTGAAATGGGGCTGGCTAATAACTAAGGGGCAGTGACCCCAAGAAAGAGCACTCCAGATAAGCACCTGGAACAAGGTGCTAATTGGATAGCAGGGAAACATAAATTGGGAGAGAGCGCAGAGGGGGTGTGCAGGGCACCACTGTGCGCAGGAAAGGTCACGGAAAGTCCCCAATTCTCTGTAATCCCAAACAAAGCCATTCTGAACCGTATTTAACTAGAATGACATCATCACAATGAGAAAGGGTAAGCAAGCTGAGGTTCCAGAAAGCATAGGATACGTCTGACGCCTGTAGCTTCTGCATCCAGACTTCAAGGCTACCGGCTTGTGATAAATGTAAGAAGAGGTTCTACTTACAGCAAAGTGTGGGAGCCATTCAATGTGGGCAACAGTTCCTGCTGCTAATTGGCTTTCCCTGTTAATATCTTGAACAACAGCTATCAATAGAGTAAGTATACTGGGGCTTCCAGCTTCCTTGAAATTATCCCAAGCTGCCTGGTTTATTGGCCTGACAGCATCCGCAGGTATCGTTGGATCAGGTGCTTGTCAGGTTGCCAGATCACAAGTATCTGCATTCTGCATGAAGTTAAATGCTGTTTGATTGTGAACATTGTTGATTTGCACAAATCACGCAAGGAGATCTGGGCAGCAGGGGCAGCGGGGTGGGATGATGAGCAAACTCTTGGCTTGCAGGTCCTGCATATTCCAGGGTGGAGGGCCTATTCCTAGAGGAAACATAGAACTGTAGAGTTGGAAGGGAACCCGAGGGACATATAGTCCATCCCCCTGCAGTGCTTGAACCCACAATCTTGAGATTAAGAGTTTCATGCTCTACTAGAGCTGTGCCCAAAGACACCCCCCCCCCGAATCCACAGCCTTAGCCCAGTAGCAGAATGCATGCTTTGGAAGCAAAGGGTCCCTGGTTTAGTCCCTGACATCTCCAGTAGGACTGAAGAGCCTTTTCCAGTTACTGTATACACTATTGAGCTAGCTAGGCCAGTGCTATAACTGGTTTGAGACACTTTCCTATGTCCAGCCACTAAATGGAGCTGTAGCCACAGACGTCACAGTGTTCAACCCCACCCCTTCTCTCCCCCTTTCCCTTTCTTAGATTTTGTTCTCCCCCTGCTGCCTTCTTCTTCTGTTTTACCCATGGGCTGCCTCGCCTCTTCTTTTGGGAGATGGTGGTGGCTGCAAGGCCAGACTACCTTGCCATAAATGCTTAATTGACCTCAGGATCTGCTCCCTTTCACCCTGGCATGCACCCAGCTCCAGCTCCAGTCACTGGCTGCAGGCACCCTGAGTTGGAAACCAAAGACCAGCTTGGCATCCTGCAGTGCCCCCACCCCCATGTCCAGACTCAACAAACTGGGGGGGGGGGGACAGGGCTGTTTTCTTTCAGTGGTGGGGATAGAAGAGCTTTCAAGCTGTTGTCCTTTGAAATTAAATATTGTCTGCTGAAGAAGACAGGGTTGGCGGGCAGGCATAATTCCTTGTGCTATGCATAAACAGAGCATTTCCCTCCATAGTGCTGAACTCTTCTTGACCCAAGAGGAAAAGACTTACCCCACCATCATTTTCATTAAAAACCCGCAGGGAAGCTGAGAAGACTGTAAACATCCTCTGCAATATAAACAGCAGTGCAGTTGACATGAAGGTTTTGCGCAAGAATGTTAATGTGCATCTTTTTCTTTTAACAGGAAAGCAATTTTTAAAAACCCCAATTTTTTCAAAGATGGAAGGTCCCTCACCCTGTGGCCATGTTATTTATTTAGCTAACTCAGTCTTCATAGTGCATATTATATACTAAGTCTTAGTAACTAGCATATTTCGGGGGGGCAGAAGACAAGGGGCAACACGGTGCCAAACACAGTGCCAGGGTCCTCCACAAGGTGTCGCTGCCCTATGTGGGAGGTAATCCACTGGAACAGTCAAGTACAGCATTCCTTGTTTCGCTAGAGTGGACATGCAAGGGAATGTTTGGTCCAGCCAGTCAAACTTCCTGTTACACCTGGCTGGAGCATCCTTCCTTTGCATATTACCAGTAGGTGGGCGTGACCTTTCCAGACCTGGTAAAAGGCCAAGTCACGCAGCCACCTCCTCTTCCTCTCAGCCAGCAGTCCCTGGGTTATCTCCCATATGGGGTAAACCTATTTGTACTTATTTGTAACATTAAGCCTAAAGTGTGCCTTCAGGGATCACACTGTGCTCTGCCTGATTGTGGGTAAAACTACTTTCTGTTACTTATGAATAAGACTGTTGTGTCTTTATTCTTTTAGGAGGGAATTAAAGGGTTGTGTTTCCTTTGGGAAATAAGGTACAACAGAGACTGTGATGTCTTTCTGATATATGGTTTAAAGGTAAAGGTACCCCTGCCCGTACGGGCCAGTCTTGACAGACTCTAGGGTTGTGCGCTCATCTCCAGCCAGTCAAACTTCCTAGGCCAGGAGCCAGCGCTGTCCGCAGACACTTCCAGGTCACGTGGCCAGCGTGACAAGCTGCATCTGGCAAGCCAGCGCAGCACATGGAACGCCGTTTACCTTCCCGCTGGTAAGCGGTCCCTATTTATCTACTTGCACCCAGGGGTGCTTTCGGACTGCTAGGTTGGCAGGCGCTGGGGCCAAACGATGGGAGCGCACCGCGCCGTGGGGATTCGAACCGCCAACCTTTCGATCGGCAAGCCCTAGGCACTGAGGCTTTTACCCACAGTGCCACCCGCGTCCCTGATATATGGTTTATTTACACATATATACAACCTGAGCCTGGAATGGAGGGGGTCACAGCATTAACACCCCAAAAGTGTCCTGGGTCTCCCATAGCTGAGTGTTGGATTCATCTCCTGGCTGCTAGAGACTCCGTAAGATCCCTGCTCCCTTCTTCGAAAGTGGTCTCCAACAGTCTCTTCTCCCAGGGCCTACTCATTTGTATCCAGCCACTTCTCAGTGTCCTGCCAGTCTCAGACAACAAGAAACCAGGGATTTTCTCAGCTGGGTGCAACATAAGCCATAGAAGGCTTCCTACCATATCAACCTGACCTGCCTGTATGTGCGGGAGAAGTCCTACTCATGGTATCACCACTACAGGGACTTTTAGCAGTGGGGAAAGGACATTCTCTGTGGTTGTCCCCCACCTCTGGCATAATCTCCTCTCTGAGATGCATCTCGTATCATGTCATTAGCTGATTGTTGGCAGGTGAAGATGCAACTCCTTGGGATGGGATGAAGTTTACTGATATGAGCGGCTCTGTCAGAAATCATGCATCTCCCTGTTTTAATGGATTATTAGTGCTGATTCTCCTGCCCACCTAGCAGTTCGAAAGCATGTCAAGTGCAAGTAGATAAATAGGTACTGCTCCGGCAGGAGGGTAAATGGCGTTTCCGTGCGCAGCTCTGGTTCGCCAGAAGCAGCTTAGTCATGCTGGCCACCTGACCCGGAAGCTGTCTACGGACAAATGCCGGCTCCCTTGGCCTATAGAGTGAGATGAGCGCCGCCACCCCAGGATCGTCTGCGACTGGACCTAATGGTCAGAGGTACTTTTACTAGTGCTGATTGTTCTGTTATTGGTTTCAATGGTTTAGTCTGCATCTATTTGATTTTAAAGTCATTGATATTGATTTTAATGATGTATCGCTCTCATTTTCATGACATATATTCTTCCTCATGGTGAAGGGCGGGATATAAATATCGCAAATGAATAAATAATGCATACACTGGATGGGGAGCGATCATTACCGGGATCACAGAAGGCAGGGAGGCAAAGATTATTGCGATCCCCTGCTGTAGAACTGAGGAAACTCTCCTCAGAAGTTGTTATTTGCATTGTGAGGAAACCCCGCATTCACACCAATGGCTGCTGCAGTTGCTGCTGGTGTTGTTCTGCTTGTTCATATAACACTTCAAACTGACGTATTTAAATCAATGCATATAATGCAAAATGGGTTGAAATACTGGTTCCAGGTACAACATGCAGAGACGTTGTAACATGCAGTTACAACATACAGTGATGAGGTAAAAATACAAATGCAGTTAAGCCTTGATCAGGAAAGGCTTGGGTCAAGAAGGTTTTTAGCAGGTGCTGAAACATGCACATTTGATGCTTGCAATATATAGCCAGGGATAGAGTTCCCTAAAGTGGGAGCTAGGCTCATTGCTGTATAACAGCCAGCAGACCTCCTACTGCATGTGCACCTCCAGCAAAGGTCCCCCAACTGAGAATAGCAGCTGAGCTGGGCAGGGAGGGAGGGTTGCTCAGATAACCAGGCCCTGAGCTATCCAAGGTGAGCAGATATTAATTGCCATTGCATTTCAGCTATTTACTGTGGTCAATTATGAAAGAACCATGACATCCTGACTACACAAGTGTTGTCAAAATCAGATATTAAATATTTGTTGGGTATCTGCCAAATAACTGAGTAGTCAGAGAAGACCTGGAGAATATTTAGTTTCAAAATTCAGAGCAGAATTCTAGATTGCAAATCTGCTGGAGTTTAAATGTCCACTTTCAGATTTCTTGAGGGAGGACATGGGACTCAGCTATACAGCTGCAAATAAAATGTTTTAAGTATGTTGTAAAGTGCAATATCCAAATGTGACACTAGATGGCGAAAGTGAGCTATGGCAAATTCAATATATTTTTTTCCCAAAACATTTTTTATATGTGTGTAGATTCCACCATGGTTACCTTCCATGTTAGCAGCTACAGCAAGACATGCTGGTCTTCCTTTCCTGCCATTTCTCCTGCTTATTGTATCTCTTCCTGCAAATGCATTCCAGATTGTTTTGGCTGGAATAAGAAAAGCATCCATAGCACCGCCAGCCACCCCAGCACATTCTTGCAATCCTATTAGTTCTATTGCGGCTCTTGATCTTCAGCAGTTCTTTCAGCGAAGGAGGCGAACAAGCAATGGATTCCGTACTCTTGGAACTTGGTGCCAAAAAATTGGAGAAGTTACAGAAGTAGGCAACATATTAGTAAAACCCGAGCAACACCGAGCATAATGTAGAAACGAGAGAAGTCAAAGACTTCTGAAAAGATTGCTGAAATTTCTCCACCATACAAATTTTTGTTTGAGGATAAAAAACCATATTCATTTTGCATTTGGCTTAGTCAACATTCTGGTGGCAACTCTGTTTACTGTTTTTTTCCTGACCCCAGTATTATGTCTTTATCTACTCCCTGACACATAGAAGTGGAGCAAATGACACTTCCCCACCAAAAAAATGTTATCTCTCTGCCAGGAAAGCTGAAGTACTAAACAGAAGCAATATTTTAAAAGTTTGATGTGTTCAGAATGTGCCATGCTTTACTTGCACAGACTGAGCATGCACCTCAGACAGATGCTTACTCAACTGCTTTTGAAATCTCTGGGGAAATTCTGAGACCTCTGAGGAAACCTCTGTTTTCAACATTGCCTGTTGCATAGCGCAACGTGACATAAAAAATATCCCAGAACTGAATGCCTTCTTCGACCCAGTTTCTATTTAAATAAAGACAATACCACAAAGAATAAAAGAAACCAAACAACTGGCTGCCGTCCATACTGCAAAGGGAAATAAAGACTCGTTATATACTCTGGAGGAGTCCTTTATTAGGACTTGACAAAAATGGGTTACTAGCCTTGATTGTGAAAACACAGAAGACCAGGAGAGGGTGGGATTAGCATCCATCTTGCTGGTGCTTCTCATGAGGAAAGGCTGGAGGGGGAAGAAGAGCATGACAAATAAAATATTCCCAAATGCTTTCAGCACTCACTGGACAGAAATAATTCACAACAGAGCTCAGTTCAGCTCTGCGCAAAGAAGGGGAATTTATATTCAACAATTTTGATGCTTTGAAAAAGGCTCTTTAAGTATCTGTCGAGTTCAAAAAGACCATGTGCTAAATATAAACCTTTCAAGCAACCTAAGAAAAGGAGCAGCCAGAGACCTTGTAGACTAGAAAAAGATGCGGATTGGTATACGGAGAGCAGATTGTCACAACTAACTGCTTTGTGTTATGAGGTAAAACCTGCGCTGCTAAATCCCCATTTGCTTTTGAATCTAAAGGTGGGATCCCAGCTGCCTCAAAAGGTTTTGTGGCTTTCGATAATTTTCGACCTTCCACTATTTGGTTGATGAGGTGAAAAATAACTACAGAATATTTCATCTAGAGCTGGCTATGAAAGAACTGGCATTCAGTGGACCTGAAACTAACCAGAGCTGCAGTTTCTGAGCATGCATATCAGCCTACATGAAGATCAGTAGCAGGCAAGCACCTGGAGCGACATTACCTGTCTCAGACTCATTAATGGCAACAACCACCCATCTAACAGGTATTGTATTTTATACTCATTCCTGCCTCCCAAAACATTTTTTCTGGTTTTCTTCAGAAGAGATGTTCCACTGAAATCATGGGTAGGCAAACTAAGGCCTGGGGGCCAGATGTAGCCCAATTGCCTTCTCAATCCGGCCCGTGGATGGTCCGGGAATCAGCATGTTTTTACATGAGTAGAATGTATGCTTTTATTTAAGATGCATCTCTGGGTTATTTGTGGGGCATAGAAATTCGTTAATTCCCCCCACCAAAAAAATATAATCCGGCCCCCCACAAGGTCTGACAGACAGTGGATCGGCCCCCTGCTGAAAAAGATTGCTGATCCCTGACTTAAATCCAGAGGCAATGCTTCCTTCAGTGCTAGAGATAGTGCGCAACTGGTGCAGAATTAACAAAGCACAATAATTATAGATGAACGAGAAAGAAATCCTGGAGTTTCCAGTCAGGAATTTGTACTTTTCCAAAACTCTAAATGACAAATGATGCTTAATCTGTTTCTGAAACAGGTCCGGGTCAAAAAAGTTGTGGCATTACATGTATGCATGCATGTATTCATTTATATTGATTGTTACCCCAGGGGGGCTGACTGATAATGAGGCTTAAGTCTACCTGTGACAGAGCGGGTCATCATAAATCAATTTGAAATGGCAAACATCCAAATGAAAGTGGATTGTTAAGCATTCAGAGCTCTTCAATGTGTTAAATAATGTTAACAAAATTGCAACATTCCAGTGTGTTTATGTTCATTGACCAGAATACTGGGAACAAGCTAGGAGCAGGTTTACTTTTTAGTGCACAATTTTATATAGCTTGCACATCTCTCCATACCTCTAAGTCAGGCTTCCTCAACCTCGGCCCTCCAGATGTTTTTGGCCTACAACTCCCATGATCCCTAGCTAGCAGGACCAGTGGTCAGGGATGATGGGAATTGTAGTCTCAAAACATCTGGAGGGCTGAGGTTGAGGACGCCTGCTCTAAGTCAATGAAGAGGCTAGGGATATATATATGGCTATATATATATATATATATATGGCTATATATATATATATTGTGTGTGTGTGTGTGTGTGTGTGTGTGTGTGGAGATATATGCAGGAGAATACATAAATATTAGACACACACACCTTTTTTTAAAAAAAATGAAAACTAGCAGATTAAGGAAAGGAACTGGAATATCGTTGAAGAAAGCAGGCCTCTAATTTTTTTTAAAAAAACTCCTCCAGGTCTTTGTTCCAAAGTACACCTTTAAATTTTATAAAAAGGTCAAACTAGATATGCGTGTTTGCAGTGGGGGATGGGGAGGGGTAAGAACAAAATTGCACCAGCTGGGAGGGGTAACAAGGAATGAGATCCAAGGAGACAGAGGGAGGGGAGGGAATATAACTTTTTCCATCCTTCCAGTGCTGTTGAAGAAAATACCTCTTCTGAAGTTTGTATGAGCTTTTAGGGGAAATTCCTCATTAGCACCAAAGGGGATTTCCTCCAAATGCAAATACTAGCTTCAATCTGCAGGAGAGTAAAGGGTTGCATTCTTCTTAATGCCTGCTTTGATCCTGTTAATTGTCACCTGATGCAGTATGTATTTTAGTAAAAATCTACATTTTAGATGCAAAGACACCTTTTAACATCACATCTAATTTGGCTCTAAATCAACACTGCCAGATGTTCTGTCCTCTTCTTTTTCTTGTAAAGTTTTCCCTTAATAAATCAAGATATTCTGCCCCGCTTTCTTTCTTCCACATAAGGTTTCCATGAAAGGCTAGCTCAGGATCTGACCATTTTCTTTAATCATGCTCTCCCTCTTTGGTGTAACATGCACGTATAAATACACATGGCTAAGGCTGTGTTTACATAGTAGTAACTGCTGTTGATTTTCTTACAGCAAGTTCTTCTATTGAACTGAACATATTGTTTGAAATAGCGGCTGCATATGGGACTGATGACTTAGTGGAATTAATGGATAGACGCATACCTGGGAGATGTATTCATATGTTCTTCTGCTCATGGACTCATTGTGTTGACTTGGACAAGCCCTTATCTATCATCCTCAGGCCCCCAGTTGTCAAGTTAGAATAACTGTGGCTCTCAAATGGCTCAATAAACCTCCTGCTATTGCTGTCTACCTGGGGCTGCAAAACAGGCCGTGTGGGGCAGTTGACCTGACAGGCTGATGGTGGGATGTGTTCATTTTGTTGGGCCCTAAGTTGTGTAGCTCAGTTTATATGGTGCATTTAAGTTCAAATGTAATGTCACATGGAAAGTGGGACTTGGCACTGGGGGGGTAACTGGGGCTATTAAGTTGTGGGTGAACATAACAGACGACACAGCGATTCTTCAAACAGCTCTTGTTTATTCACAGACCAGAACAGAACTGAACTGAAGGGTTCAGTCAGCCTGCTTATATAGAGCTCCAGTACAACGTTACTGTAACAACTATCTAAAAGTACCCAATCACTGAACGTCACTTTCGATCCTTTATTTGCATAACTATCTACAGGGTGGCCCAGGGTGAGAACTTCAGTACATAACAGGGGCAGTGGGAAGTATTAGTGGGAAATGAACAAATGAAGGTGGGGCCATCTCAATGCATTTTCAATTTCATTTTCAATCCTAGATCTACCCCATTCAGCATTCTGCTTCAAAACATGATCATCCGTTGCCTCCAAGAGACAAATTTATTTATTTTCCACTATCTTCGTCAATCAGAGGTATACAGTCTCTGTACATAGGAGTATCATTTGGCTAATATCAATTGATAGACCCAGCTTTCAGACAAGACAGCCATCACAGGAGCCAACTCCTGGGGGCTGAGGCGTCTTCACCCACCCAATAAAATATTTGAGGTGGCCTGGCCATTTTCTGTGGGGTTTTTAATTCTACCTCATTGCTGCAGTCTATCTTCACTCTTTTGTATCACAACCATAATACAATAATCTCTAATTATTTCTGTTGCTCATAGTTCAAATCCTGCTTGCCAATTCATCATATATTTTTGGAGAGGTTCTTGAAGCTGCAGCATACATGGTATTTCCTTTTCCAGTTTTGAAAAGGGATCATATGTTGCTGAATGCAGGGGGGGGGGGGACGGGACCTGTATGAACTATGGATCACCATATTCTAATAGGAATGGTCTTAGGCTGATACACTTAAAAAGACCCCGCATTTCTCTAATGCCCTCAGCATTAATTACTCCCTAAATGGATTCTTAATCTAACCTTTAAGGGGAATTTTTTTTTTAAGCAAGAGGATTAGTTTTGATCCCAAATTCCCTGTGAAAGGGGAGATCAGATGACTAAAGCACTTACAGAATCTAGGATTATTTCTGCTCTTGAAATATGAATATGAATACTGAATGTGTATTCCCCCCTCTCCCCTCTTGCAATGGGCCTTCTATCGGTGGATTATGGGATGGTTGCATGAATTAATTGTAATGGTTTTTTTCAAAAGCAGCCCCACCCCCTCCAAATATATCCATTGTGCTGCACATTCTTGTTGTTTGTCCTCACTCTTATTCTTTGTCCTTACTGCCTCCAGGCTCAGTCGCTCTCCCTGCCAGTTAATCCTGTTAGCAATGGTAAACCCTATTTGGCTTTGTTCATTAGTGACGGTGATATCATAGTGTTAGACCTAACACTGCTACAGTTATACAGAAGGATGCAGGTCACGACATTCAGTAAGATTTAAATACTAGCATGGTAAATAAGGTGAAGGCCAGAGAAGGAGAAGAGGAAGAAGAGTATAGAAACAATAGAAAGTGTTCACAAGGACTTAAAATCCCCAATCCAGGAGGCTGTATTTATAACCTGAAATAAGGTAACTTAGCTCTAACTTCTAGGGCGCATTGAACCACTCCATCTAATTTCCTTTGGTTATAAACTGATTCTTCAGACACTGATTTTGAGATGAATCAATCAGGAATGTTTATGCTAATGGAGCCGCTCTTTAAAGTCTGGTGGTGAAACTGTGTTTTGTTGTTGATGTTTTATATTTGCAAGTAAACCTGATATGCATTCCAAATTGATGGCACAAGTTCCTTGCATCATTAAGCTTCGTTACATTCTCTGATGACAACTGGCAAGCAGCAGCCGGTGCCAAGGATTGAATGGCAAACATATCGAATTACTTCTTTTTATATAGATGGTTAGCTAGACAGCTAGCTAGACAGATGGGAGAGCAAAGGTGACCATCACTGAAGATGAGCCACTGTCGGGCCAATTATGAAATCAAGCAGTTCCAAATGACTGCCAGGGAGTCTTCCAGTGGCATGACATGAACTTGGGGTGGCAGGAGAATAGCAAATGGCCCAAGCCAGCCATGTTTGTTGAGAGCTTGGAACTGATGCAAAGTGGAAGTACGCATCACTCATATGTCCTGTGATCACTCTCCCACATTTTATATGAAGCGTAGAGACTTAAATATTTCCCCCAGAAAGATCTACACTCTCTCCCACACTTTGGGATGTATGAGAACAATGCATATCACCCCCAGGGGAACAGGCACATCTCCATATTTTATTTTATTTTTAGATTTAGAATCATGGGACAAGAATTGTGAGTCACTTGTGCTTACATGTCACATCACATATTCGGTCTTCTGCAGCAGGGTCCAGCCTTAGCATCTATCTTCAATGTCAAGAAGCAGTCTGCAGGCATGCAAAGTAAGAATGAATGAATGTACTCACAGAATCATAGAGTTGGAAGGAGCCCCAATGGTCCAACTCCCTGCAATGCAGGAATTTTAGCTAAAGCATCCATGACAGATGGCCACCCCAGCTCAGCTTAGAAACCTCCAAGGAAGGCAGTCTACAACCTTCCAAAGGAGTCTGATCCACTGTCAAGCAGCTCTTACTGTCAGAAAGTTCTTCCTGATGTTTAGTTGGAATCTTCTGTCTTTTAAGTTTGAATCCATTGGTTGATGTCCTACCCGTCTGGAACAGGAAAAAATAAGCTTGTTCCCTCTTCCATGTGTCAGCTCTTGAGACATAGGAGCTAACTCCTAAGGGCTGAGGTCAATAAAATATTTGAGGGGTCCAGGCCTCTCCAATGTTGATGGGTATTGCCATTCAACTGGTGTGTGCATCCCATGTCATGTGGTTGATCATGCAGGGCAGGAATGTGACAGCCGCTTTGTGAAGTACACAGCAGGGTGCATTTCAACTGTTCACATGACTCTGCATTTTCCAACTTGTTGTGGGATGTCCTATACATACCGTATTTTTCGCCCATAGGACGCTCCATCCCATAGGACGCACCTAGTTTTTTGGGGGGAAATAAAGGGAATTTCCCCCCCTTTATTCCCCCCCCAAACCAGGTCGGGGAAACCGAACCAGGTCGAGGAACAGCGGGATTGCGGCACTGCGCCTCCTTGCTGTCCCCCGAGCTTGTGGGGCTGGCTGATTTCTGTCCAGCATGCGGGGCGCGCCGGGCGGCAAGCTGCTGTCCACAGCGTGGGGAGCCCTGCGGGGAACTCCTGCAGGGCTCCAACATGCTGTGGATGTCTGCCCGGCGGGAGGGGCGCTCTGCTTCAGGGCACCCCTCGCGCCAGGCGGCAGGCTGCTATCCGCAGCGTGGGGAGCCCTGCGGGACCTCCCTCAGGGCTGCCTAGGCTGCGGATGTGTTCCCGAAGCGCCGGGCGCTCTGCTTTCAGCGCACCCGGCACTTCGGGAAGCAGGCTGCGCCTAGACAACCCTGCGGGAACTCCCGCAGGGCTGCCTAGGCTGTGGATGTGTTCCTGAAGCCTGGAGAGAGAGAGCGAAAGCCTGCATTCGCCCCATAGGACGCACACACATTTCCCCTTCATTTTTGGAGGGGAAAATATGCATCCTATAGGGCGAAAAATATGGTAACCTTCATTTGAAACTATTCATCTGAAACCTTTTCAAACTGAAACATGCACACAACCCTCACTACGTTCCTTTAAAATAATTTTCAAAATATGCTTTGTTGGTTTTGCTAGTACTGTAGAAGAGAAATTAATTAGCACTTAATGACCATGCAGCCATATAATGGCAGCTGGCTTCTGCATGGAGGCAACCCACAACTTTTTTTGCTTGTAAAGAATGAATAGCTAGACAATGGTGCTGATTTAATTTTCGCATTCAATAATTGGTTTTCCTGAATTTGGTCTGGTGTGGTTGCTAGAAGCAGGGGCCCTTTTCAAATTATACATCTATGATGACTTTCAGATGTTTTTCTTGTTCTTCAGGACAATGAAATATAGAAGGCTCTGTTTCACTGAGTGAAATTCTTTCTTTGCCTGCTTTGTGGCTAAAAAAGTGGGATTTTTAAAATCTTCATTTGGACAAAACTTTCACTGGGTTTTTTTTTCTTTAAAAAGGCTCCATTGGCTAGTCCCCATGAAGTTGTCAACATAGCTCCCATCCCAAAGCCTTACAGACAGAAGAACATAGGCAGCATACCAGATGAGAGGAAAAACTAAGAACGAACAAATAGGAAACAGTCAAGCAAATCAAGCAGGATTCAGGGCAAGAGCAAGACAGAGTAAAAATCTGCCCGGATGGCAATTTCACCCTTGAAATCCCAGGCATGTCCGGTGAAATCCAGACATATGGCAACCCTAGTATATATGAAGTATATATACTCCTCAGCAGTCCTGAGCCTCCTGGAATCAAAAGGCTATATAAAACCACATTCATTGCTACAGGGTCCCACAACAGTCGTGGCAACGGAGGAGATGGGTGAAGGACATTGTCATCTCCCTCTTGTCCACCTGAGGAGTCCAAGTGACTCTTGATCAGACCTACTTGGAATGGCACCTTCCTTCATGCCAGGGAAGAAGGGGTCAGGGAAGAGCTACATCAGGAGCAAGGCGGGAAGAAAGACTGACCTTAGGATCTGCTGCCCCAATGGACCCTGCCGCCTGAGGTGGTTGCCTCACCTTGCCCTGACTGTTGGCCTCATCCTCAATCTGAAATAAGTGTGTCATTGTCCCTTAGTGTGCTCCTGGCTGGGTTATAAACTAAAGCTGCAGACATCACACAAGGCAATTGCCTCTGGCAGTTTGTTAATTTAGCATGAGAGTCATTCGGCTGCTTCCCCCCTTTTCTCACCTCTGTATTAACTCATACTAAGAGCTGATTTGTCATGAAGGGGCTTTGGGGTTTGACCTCATGTACTCAGTGTTGTTACTGTAGATCAGGCTTCCTCAACCTCAGCCCTCCAGATGTTTTGAGACACAATTCCCATCATCCCTGACCACTGGTCCTGTTAAAACAAAAAAAAATTCCTTCCAGTAGCACCTTAAAGACCAACTAAGTCAGTTCTTGGTATGAGCTTTCGTGTGCATGCACACTTCTTCAGATACTGGTCCTGTTAGCTAGGGATCATGGGAGTTGTAAGCCAAAAACATCTGAAGGACCAAAGTTAAGGAAGCCTGTTGTAGATTGTATCTAGTTCCAGGGGTGCAAGTACAATTTCCTGGGCCCCATGCTTTGAGCCCTCTGCCCCACCTGCAAATGAGGGCACAAGTTTGTATTAATGGCTTTGTGTCATATGCAGATTTATGCCCCCCTTTGTGTGGACCTTGCACAACTAAATACAATGTTTGACAGACAGAAGGTATGTTCAGGTGTGAATGGGTGCTGGGGCACCATCCCAAAGTTTTAAGTGTCTGTATCAGAATATTCTTGACAGAGGGCTGTATCCAGTTCTACCTCTGTGATAAGTTCACGACAAACATATATTACTACTTTCTTAGGTATACTAAATAAATATTAGAAATGTAGTTTAAACAATGTAATGCTTGGAAAAACTTAGGGAGGAAACTTAGGGAGACAAGTGTACACACCATAGGTACACACAACACCTTTATCAAACCACCTTCAACTCACCGAAGAAGAAAGGACTACCATCTTCCCCTAATGTGTTGTTAAAATATATGAATATAAAAACTCATGGGGGGGGGATGAAAACAAAAACAAATGGAGCAAACAAATGCCACTAGCTTCTTGCGCTGTGCATAAAGCAATTTGCGGGCACTAAGGAAAAAAGAAGCATTTTGCTCCTCTTGTATGTTGTAGTTATGCTGACCATCACTACAAAGGAGCAGGTGGAGGTGGGTGGGCTCTTTTGCAGACAGGCTATTCTCTCTCTCTTCCTATTTCTTACCTAGCGACATGACACCTGAGCTGTATAATCAAAGGACATTAGATTTGCTCTAATTAATTCTTCTATTCTTTGCCGATTCAGAGGTAAGGGACCTGGTGAATAATTGCAGGTAATGAAACTCTGAGCTGAACTAAATGCTATGCTTAAACTAATGATAAAAAGTGAACTAAAAGAGGCTACAATTAAACATCTCGAAATACTGTTGAGTCATACTGGTTTCTGACCATTTTCTTTATTTAATCTCCAAGGCACACAAAATCCAGAAAGATTGATGTCTCCCAAAATTGGATGTGCTGCAATTCTCAAGTCCCTTGCCAACCAACCAACCCACCCACATACCCCTGCCAGATTTGCTTTTCTCCATCCACTTGTCCCACTCTGGCTTCTTCCGTGAAAGCCCCTGTGAGGAATAATGGCTAAATGGAACCTGCCAAGTAGGCTAAAATGCTAGAAGAATTGAGACATTCTATGTGTGGCAAAGAAAAGGGGTGGCCTGGCAGGAAGGCGGAGGACAGCTCCTTTGTGGTCACTGAAGAGACTTCATCAGGTGCAACTTTTTTTTCACTCCCCCCACCTGCAGCTCAGGGGACAGGGCTGTTCAGTAGATTTAACAATGTTCTACAGTATATCAAAGTCAGGTTCTGTTTGCTTGAAGAGAATGAAAGTGACCAAGAGTTTGTTTTAAAAGAGAGAGGGAGAGGCATTAAACAAATGGCAAAGATTGGGGGTTTATTTTTTTACAGAATGTTAAGGGAAAGTTTATGAATACCAACGAGAATACACCAAAGTTGTAAGGAAGGAACTACATAGGACTCTCCAGGAATAATTTAGATGAGGGTTTCTCTGTAAAGGGATTACGTACACCAACTCTGCCTTTTGGGATTTAAATGCCAGCATTTGGCACATGAGAATAGTTTCCATTTTGAGATAAATTCGTAAAACCAGAATACATTTAAAATGTAAAATGGATAAAATAGGATTAAATGGAGATTGATAGATTGGAGAGGTAGGAAAGACAGAGACTGCTTTACTCCCCACCCCTCTGAATATAAACAAGATTGTGACAATGGAGGTAGTCTATCAGTTTTCAAGCTCACAAGATGCATTTAGTTTCCACAGCCCACTTTCAGAATAATTTATTTAATACAAGTTGGGGACAAGGTTTCTGGCCCTTTCAGCCACACACTTGAATTCACATAACTGCTGCTGGACCCCACAAACACCTACCTGCATTCACCCACCAAATCATACTCCTACTCCCTTGTGTGGTCCAATCCTTCCCTCTGGCACAGAGCAGCAGATGCACACCTTGTTCATTTATCTTAAAGTAGTTCTATCCATTATATTTGTTGCCTGTTTGCTTCCTTTAATATCGGCTCCCTTTGAGGTCTGTCTGGCAATTGGGCCTGAAATGGGTGATAGCGATTATATAAAATCTCCATACACACGCTGACCTGAGCTGCTTCAACTGATCCAAAGCTGACCCACCCTACTGACCCTTCTCTGGTCTCCCAGCAGAGAAGAGGAAAAGGCAAACTACTATTTTTTATTGCGTTTGTTCCTTCAATTTATTGTGCCTCCCTTTCTCTCCAAAAAGGAAGCCCAGAGCAGCTGTCAACACCTCTCTCTCTCTCTCTCTCTCTCTCTCTCTCTCTCTCTCTCTCTCAAAAGGCAAACAGTGTGAAAATGATCCCACAATAAAAATGGTACCATGAACCTATAAACCTTCGGTTCACTGCCTAAGAAAACACCAGTTCAGTGAGCAATGCATTCATACAGTAATTCCTGTTTCCTAGATCTCTGTTGTGCTGAGTTTTACTGACCTAGAATCAGATGCAAGTTGCGTAGGGGTGGTTAGCCTGTAGCCCTCCAGATGTTGTCTGCTTCTTATCACCCCCAGCAACTTAGCAATGGTCAAGGATGATGGGTGTTGTAGTCAAATAACATTTGGCAGGTAACTGGTTCCCCATTCCACTATAAAACCTTGACATGTACCTAAGAAACCAGAGGCCTTCCTTCTGGGCATGGTGGACCGGAGAGTGTTTAAGAAGGACAGAACTTTTTTTATGTATGCTACTACAGCAGCAAGGATTCTGATTGCAAAATATTGGAAGACACAAGATTTACCCACACTGGAGGAATGGCACACGCAGTTGATGGACTATATGGAACTGGCCGAAATGACTGGCAGAATCCGAGACTTGGGAGAAGAAACATTCGAGGAGGATTGGAGAAAATTTAAAGACTATTTGGAAAAACATTATAAGTTGTATGAATGTTAAAAAACACACCTTTTAGGAAATTCTAGCTTCAGTAATGTTAAATTAAAGAAATGGAAATTAAGGTACAAGGAGTCAGAGATAGAATAATGAAACAACTTTATTGTGTTAAAATGAAAATGTACATGATTTGGGTTATAATACATTTGAAATTGGGTAACATGATAAAAAGGAAGATACAATAAGTATTGAAATAAGTTAACAAATTGCAGACGTTATGCATCACAGAGAATGCAGGGTTGGGAGGACGTGGGGAAGTCCAACAGATTTGGAAAAAAGGGTAAGAAAAATTTGTAACCTTTCTTTTTTACTTCTATAATACGTTCTTTATTCTTTTTTCTGTATTTTATAAAACTAATAAAAAATATTATAAAAAAAATAAAACCTTGACATGGCTCATATTCTATTGAGGGTGGACTAGAGGCTCTTAGTGTAACCCTGAACCCGTTTCGCTAAATGAATATAGAAATGATTCCTGAAATACAGGGAATTAATTTGCTCATTGATTCTAAAATATATTACTTCGCTTTACTGAAAGCTGCTAGAAAAAAACACAACATGTTACTTTATGTGATTGTTTAGAATATTAAATCTAAATACTGGAAGCAAACAAACAAAAAAAGATTTTCCAATACTCAAAAACTGGTTGGCAACACTTTGGGATTTAGCCACTAAACATAAATTAACAAGCGATATTTGGGCAAGGAATCAACAGCAAAGATCAATATTTTCAAAAGAAGATAGAAATCATTTTGGAAGTATTGGTATAAAAGACAATGGGTGGAATTCAAATCAGGGTGAAGTGTGCAGTTCTGGGAACATCCCCCACCCCACCCCCCAAGAGTGGAAGAGGGAACAGCTTTTGTATGCTGATGGGATTCATTGCACAGGCTCCCACCCCACCAGTACAACTTTTTAGTTAAATATGGCCTATAGATTCCTGAAGTTAATGATTTTCATTTACTGCAATTATTAAGTATTTATTAGTATTTTAATACTTTGATAATGAAGAGCGGAATCTTTTAAACCTAGATTCTCTATTATTATTTGAGAATATATATATTTTCAATACAAATTTCAAATGACTTTCCATCACTGAGCTAACATTATTCTGCCTCTTTTTGCTGGTTTATTATCTGATGCACTTCTTGACAGCTGCATATTTCTGGCTTTTAATTAAAAATGCAATGATTTTTTAAAAATGACCTTTACTTTTCAATAAATATGGCCCTATCAGAACACATTAACATTAAAATGGAATTAATTTTGAGGAACCTTTTGACAAGGACATTTTCCATTCCCACTTCCTGCATTCTTTCACTGCTTCAAAATTCACTGAGGATGATTCACAGTGTCGTAAGGAGCCTTTGAAGGTCAGGTTTCTGTACATGGTGAGATGAAATTTCTATACCAGCACCCCAAAAAAGTAAGATAGGCACTTTGTAAATGTCTGCCTGTCGTAAAATAGATTGGGTATCTAAGTCTGTAATTCTCCTATGAAACTATAGATTGTACAGACGAGCAGCTGTGGCTGCCCCCAAAATGAACACAAATCCAGAAGAGAATGTGAGGTAAAAGTATTTAATTATTTGTAGAGTTGTTGAATAATTCAACATGGGTGACCTGAATAAGAGTTTTAAGGACTTTGGCTTATCCATGAGCCCGAGCGGGAGTCCTAGGGAGCTTTTAGGTGACATTCTAGAAAGTAAAGAGGAAAAAGCTAGAGCTAGAATTCTACTTTCATTTAGCAAATATCTACACATATTTGCCATTCACAGTAACATTATCAGTGCTGGATTTACATATAAGCTAAACAAGCTATAGCTTTTTAAAGAAAAGGAAAAAAACCTGGATTTACATTTCCAAAATATAAGATAAAAAACAAATAAAATAAAACCTACATACAGCAACAGTGACAAATGGCTTTAGATACCTATTAGGTCCATAAATTACCATATAGCATATATTCAGCACAAAAAACAGCGACAATTTTTGTTTTGTTTTATTTTTTAAAAAATAAATTTTATTAGTGTTTTCCACACAAACACAACAACACGAAAGATATCTAAAAATAACAATACACAACACACAAAAATCAACATTCAAAAACTAAAGAAAGCAACAAAAACAAAAACAAATCCATATCTTACAAGTTAATATTATAAACACTAAAACAACAATAACAAGACATTGACTTCCACCAACCCCACAGCACCTCCTTTATCTCTCATTGTGTCTTCCTGTTTTCCTTATCATCTCTATCCTAACATCTAGATATAAATCCCTCTTTCATATCCTTTCACTTCACAAGGTTATTCCAGACTCAGCCAGATTTCTGTCCTTGAACCTTGACTTTCAGGTATTCATTTAGGCACTCCCATTCTTTTTTTACTTCACTTTTTGGTTTTTGTCTTATTATGTCTGTCAATTTGGCTAATTCTAAGTATTATGAAAGCTTACATAGCCACTCTCCGCTAGTGGGTAACTGATTCCCTTTCCAGTACTTAGCCACCAGGATTCTTGCTGCAGACGTTGCGTATAAGAAAAATTTAGTTTTGTCTTTTGGAATATCATCATTTAAAATTCCTAAAAGGAATGCCTCTGGCCTTTTACTATATGATATTCTTAATATTTTCTTTATTTCTTCGTGGATAATCCTCCAAAATTTCCCAATTTCGGGGCATGTCTACCACATATGGTGGAAGGTTCCTTTTTGTATCTTGCATCTCCAGCACTTATTATTATATGTTTTATTCATTTTTGCAAGCCTTTCTGGTGCCAGGTACCACCTGTGATGCATTTTCATATAGTTCTCTCTTATTAGGTAACATGCTGTAAAATTTATATTTTTTGTCCATAGTCTTTCCCATTCATTATATCCAATTGGATGGCCCAGATCTTGTTCCCATTTTTTAATAGCATCTCCTTTTCCTCCTTTTCTATTTTCCCATTTGTAACTGTTTATATATTTTTGAGAGAGTCTGTTGGTTGTTATATAAAATTTCTTTCTCCCATACTGAGATTTTTTTATCAAACCCCTTAAGCTTATTATCCTTCTCAAATATTGTTTTTAATTGGAAATATTTTAACCAATTCACCCCCTCTCTTTTAATTCTTCAAATTTCTTTACTGTTGGGCAATCTTTTATTTCTTCTACGAGTTCCCTATCTGTTAGCCAGCTATCTTTCATATTGCTTCTATGCAAGGCTGATGACTCTATAGGTGATAGCCACCAGGGAGTTTTGGCTGTTACTATTGTTTTATTTCTTTCCCAGACTTCGAATAGGGCCTTTCTCACCAAATGATTAGTGAATCCTCTATGTGCTTTTATTTTATTGTGACCCAGGTAGCCATGCCACCTGAAAACTTTGTCCCAGCGACAATTTGTTGTTGACAAAGGACAGCTGGACATATAAAGGGCCCCATTACCTTCAGTAGCTTAGGGCCTCATCAAATCTAAATCTGGCCCTGAACGTTATGTATGCAACATTGTACTAGACGGCTGTGTCCTTTCAAGACCTCCATCATCTATACTCTCCCTATTGGATCTGGATCTCCTCTTTTGAAATTGTATTAGAATCATAGACTCATCGAATGACAGAGTTGGACGGCACCACAAGGGTCTTAGAGTTGAACCCCCTGCAATGCAGGAATCTTTTGCCCAACGTGGGGCTTGAACTGAGGACCCAGAGATTAAGAGTCTTGAGCTCTACTGACTGAACTTATGTTGGATTGGAAGTAACACATTTCTAATAGATGTATTACTCACAGATACTTTTTATACATGTTATATTTTCACATGAGGAAATCACTCTGTGGGATGGATTTTTTCCTTTTCAGCCGATCCAGGTGAGGCTGTGGAAATGTTGAACCAGTGTCTGGGATCAGTAATAGAATGGAATTTTTAAAGCTGCTGGTGCTAGAGTTTCATTATGCCCACTTTTTAGAGATAAGCGATTTCTTTTCCTGAAGAAATCTTACCACTATCAATATATCTGAGTGAATGCCCCTGTTGCTGCCAATCTTTAGCAGATTAGCATACATGAATATTTCATTATACTATATTGTATATTATCACATGTTATGCATTTCTTATACAGTATTTCCAGCTCCCCAGCATTGTTAGCATTCTCTTGGGCTCTTTGAGATGTGCTGTGCAAATTCAAATTCCAGTAACTTTAGGGCTGTGCAATACAAAGACATGGTCTATACTGCAACTTCTCTGTCATGGAAGAAACTGTTGTCGTCTTTGGCTTTTCAGTTTCTACAGCAGGCAAACCTTCCTATAGAATCAAGTTTGCTTCTTGCCTAGGTGAGGCACACTCTCAGAGACAAGAGCGGTACTCACAACCTTGGAGCATTTGAAAAGCTATGGATACATTTATTAATGTTTGCTTATATAAACAAACAATGGCTTAATATCTTGGTTTATTTGGAGGCCATTGACCATGGTTTTCTGGTTCACACATAACAGGCAGCTATGTTTAACTGCAGTCTGCTGAGCTGTTTCCCCATTCATGTGAAAAGGAGGAGTGAAGTCGCCTTTAAGTAAAGACATGATCATCCACATGTGGTCAGTGTCTTACCCAGAGTCCCTTAGTGTAAGTTCTTCCCCAACTTATCATGTTAAATAATACAGGCACAGCATTTAGCTGAAATAATCTATCAAATGTATACCCTACCCTTAATCCAAGCCATCCCATTATATCTTCACAAAACCCTGTGGAGAACCAAAAGTTGAGGGGGAAAATGAGGTTCAAAGCTGAACAGGGAATCACACTCAGGTTTTTCCAGTTCAAGCTGGCCATTAATCCACTGAAACACACTTCTGTCAAGGATGAACTGAATTGAAAGGCCATTCCACACATTATGTGGCATAGACTGTGACCTAGGGAGTGTTTTGATCATTGGTGCATCTAATTTTCTCCCATAGAATCACAGAGAGAATTGCTGAGAACTACATCTCAGTGTAGACCCCTATTAAAACCCCTACTTTGGATTCAATTTCTTAATCATTGAGGAGTATCACAAAGAGACAAACCACTGGAAGATTTCAATATAGGATTACATATGTTGGAGATGCATATGACTTTTAAGGCCCCATCTACACAATTCCCAGTTTTCTAGGGAGAGGGATCTCCTATCAACTATCCTCAACCCAACACTCAGCACCCTTAACAAACTATGGTTCCCAATATTAACTTGTGGAAGCCATGACTTTTAAAGTGGTATGATGCAGTTTCAAATGTACAGTGAACATGTTAAAAATGCCTTAAGCCAAGTGCACATCAGACGCTTATGCTGAGAACAGTGCTAAGAGTTCTATATGATCCAGACCTGCTTGTTGGGTAAGGTTACTGTTCTATTCTGGTCAATGCAGAGCTAATTTTAAAAACCCAAATAAGCAACCAACCACAATGTGACTGAAACATGACATGAATGCAATCCCAGTCTTCCCTGTCATGGAGAAATTGAAAATACTGTTATAGATTTAGGGAAGGGGACTCCCCTAAACCCTAGAAATGAACAAATGGTAGGATTTTGATGATTTGGGATGCGAAGGGAGAAATACAAACTGCAGAGGAATTCCTGTGCAAATGACTTGGCCAAGCTCGGGCCATTGAGAAACAAGACAGGGCCATTGAGAGTCACTGGCATGCAAGAGAACTGTCCTCCCCACTTGCCCCGAGGTGTGAACAGAGACTGCAGATTTGGAAGGTTGCCTGGGTAACTGGGTGTTTGAGGTGACCGGAAAAGGGAGTCGGGTAGCAAGTGGTTCTGGGAAGGAGGAGGAGGAGGAGGAAGGACTGGGGTCCATGTTGGGCAGGCTAGCTGGAGGCTGGCTGGGAGAGATGCCTTGGAATCCAGAGCTGCGCTGCTGCAGCACACAAGCCCCTTGAAATGACAGAGGGCCATATTTCTTAAAGCAACGACAGTTTTCGCTGTGTCTCAATTCTCCAAAGGAGTGCAGCCCTCGGGCAAGTGCCTGGAACCTCATGGACTCTTGCCACTTCTTGGCAGAAAGAGAGGGAGGCACCCAACTTTTGTAACAAGACAATTATGCCTGATTCCGCATGAGAAGCAATGAATCCTAGTTTGCTGCCTTACAGGACTCATGAGCTGCATCCTTGAGACATCAAACATTGATACTCTTAGAAGCAATATAATCCAGTAGTTATTTTAGGATCACTGCTCAATATTTTGTATTTTATTTTCTAAAAGTTAACTAACTACAATTTGAAGAATTATATTAATATGAAGGTGAAAAAGTCAGGTCTGTGTCTTTATTAATCTACATTTATATAAGGTTTTTCTGTATGTTCCTACTGCTATCTAAAGAGCTACTTTCTCTTTAGGAGTTCATGGCAATCTTTTTTATATCTCTGTAGTTTGCTGTTCCTCTAAGTAAGTGGCATTTCACAAACACAGATAAAATAACACGATGCAAATCACATAGTTCCAGTTACAGATAGGTAGCCGTGTTGGTCTGCCATAGTCAAAACAAAAAAATTCCTTCCAGTAGCACCTTAAAGACCAACTAAGTTAGTTCTTGGTATGAGCTTTCGTGTGCATGCTGTGTATCTGAAGAAGTGTGCATGCACACGAAAGCTCATACCAAGAACTAACTTAGTTGGTCTTTAAGGTGCTACTGGAAGGAATTTTTTTGTTTTGCAAATCACATAATTTTAAATGGCAACATTAGGACACTAATTAGGCAGAGTCAATGGTCTTAGTCTTAGTTTTCTAAGGATGCAAGATTCATTTGGATATTTGTCAAAGCAAACAAATAATCCAATTTGATATGTGAACACATAAAGGCACATTCATTCATTCCATCTCTAGGACTGCAAAGGGCGGAAATTAATTGGCCACTTATTTTTCTTCTCCTTTTGCTATTTCAGTCCTAGTCACCTTCCTATTCAAGACAACTTTGTCTGCTTCAAATTAAGGGCCTTTGTTGTTGTTGTAATGATCTCTACTTGCTAGGTCAACTGTGAGATGGCTGCTTTTATTTTCATCTTCAAAGCTTTCATTGGGATAGTCCCTTCTTAATATGACTGGAATGTGAAGGATTGAAGGGGTGTTTTTGGTTTCCTGTTCACCTAACTGAAGATCTGGTAAATTTATGCATGTAAAATAAATGTCAAATGAGCTTGAATATCCTGGCAACACTAAAAGCCAGATCCCAACATTCCATCAAACTCTCCAGCACCCTTGAATTCTGTGGGACAAAATAAACCAGACAGACTAAATGTTTCTGGCTTGGAGGTAGTTAAAAATAGATATACAGGCTTTTACCAGTGAATTAATCAAGTATGATTCATCTACTAGGTATAATTTTAATAGACTGAAGCTCCTTTCAATTGGGAGTGGTTTCAAAAAGTGAATATTTTGGTTTTGGTGTGTTATAGGGTATAAAAAAGAAAACATAAAAGTCAGCTTTTCTTCTGAGAATTGCTTTTTGTTCATTTAATTGTAAGTAATTGAACATTTCCTACAATATATCATATATTGAAGTGGTTCACAATAAAACATTAAAAAACACAACAAATACAGGAACATGAGTTTGTTTGGTTTTTGCCAGATTTTGCCTAAAGCACAATTTAAGCAGGCTTTAGGCAAAGTGGGGAAGAAGCAGATTTGATAACAACAATCATAAAAATAAATACTTAGCCACTTGTAAAAAAACCTGCTGCTTCATCAGGTTTCCTGAAGAGCTGTAAAAATGTTCACCAATTTCAAGTAAGTGCAGCAAATGTTGCCTTCGCTTTGGGTTACTGATATTGTCACATAGTTAAATCTGATCAGTTATGTGATACTGTGTGATGGGTGCCAGATGGGTATGGCATAAATAATACTATTATTATTATTATTATTATTATTATTATTATTATTCCTACATTCTTCTCTGGGAAAAGACCTTATTCAAGAAAATAGTGCTGAATCCACGAATTGGTGAAAAAACAAAGTAGCTGTAAAAAGGTGGAAACTGCATTCAAAAGGGTAAGTAAGGCAGGTTTCATCAAATCTCCTTCTACTAGATTTTACGTGCCATAAGAGGCAAGCACTGAGTGGGCACATATTCAGCCTCATGGCTGCAAGTGTCTTGTTCAGATCCTCAGGCTGCACCAACAGATACTGATCCCACAGGGTCTAACTAGTTAGATCTCATTTGTCTGAGATGGATTTTGCACAGTTCCTTTCTGGCATTTGGGGCTGCACAAGCTACTTGTTTGGTGAGGATACCAAAAGTCTATCTAAGCCAATAAAGCACCTTTAATGTTCTTTCATAGGCTGATTTTGTTATATGTGATACTTTTGCTTCAGTTATATTTTTGGAGGCTGAAGTGTCTGAATTTTTGTTAAGCTGTTAAAACCTAGGTTTTTTGTGTGCATAGGATTAAAACTATTTGGATTAGGCAGCATAGTCTGCTATAAGTTTGTTGTTCAGTTTCTGTGTGATTCACCTTGAGGCTCCAGGTGGTCAACATACTTGAATGCAAAACCTAAGGTTTGTCCTGTGTCAGAGAGAAGCCCCGCCCCAAAGGAATTTCCATCCAGCAGCAACAGACACATCCTCAAGTTGAGTTGAAATGGAGCCCACAGCATGAGTGTGATCTGAATCTGGAATATATACTGGAAAAGAAAACAGAGAGCATCGTGCCAAATTTCTCCTCTATTTCTAAGGAGCTGATGGATGCCAGACACAAAGGAAGGTTTAACAGTTATGTTCCATGTCGACCCGCCCTTCTGAGTTAGAAAGTTGGGGCATAGAATACCTTCTTCGTGACTGAGAAACCACTTATTGGATGAATCCACTGGCATGTCTTGTTACATGAAACAGTGTCTATTTCTTTTATAAGGCAGTTAAAGTAAACTTTTTCCCCCTTTCAGCATTCATGGGTAGCCAAGATTTGAACTGGGAATCTTATGGTCTGCCTACTGACTCCCTTATGGTGAGCCACTTAAAGCTGCTGGGTAAGGAAAGAGTGCATGGCTGCACCCTCAGAAAGTCCACTGATCCCTAACCTGACCTCACAATAAGTGCCGCATCATCATGTTTGGGAAGCAGTCTGGTTGTAGGTCTGTTTGGCTCATTAACTGCTTTTATTTACCTGCCCACCAACTCACCTTCCTGCAGAATGTTGAAACTTTGGAGTTTGAATCTAGCTAGCAGATGACTTTTCTCCCTACCTTCTATCCTTTCTCCTCCCTACTCCTTGATTCCTACAACCAGCTTCTTTCCCCCCACAATGTGGCAAGCCTATGCCTCCTGCTTGCTAATGCACCCTTCACTCTCTCATTCTCTCCCCCCCCCCTCTCACACACACACCTTTGTGGTGATTTAGCAGCAGCTGGTTTGCATCTTTCCATCTGTTCCCTATTCAGTCTGAGTGAGCCTGTTTGGTTTTTATGGAGAGAGGTTATTTCTGTTGCTGGCACTCCAAAGGTGGTAATCAGATAATCAAAATGCATTTGATTGCATTGCAAATGCACAAATCATTGTGTTAAAGAAAGAGTTTTGCATTTATTCAGTTGCTGCCTATCCATAGTTCTTCACTGTGTCATATACTGTAGCCAAGTTAAAGCAACAGCTTATAAAATCCTTGACTTTCATTTTAAAAAGCACATTCCTCCCTTTAGTGCATTGGAGATTAGAAGCCAGACTCACAAGCTGGACCACTAAAACTGTCCATTATTTATTGGCATCAGCAGAGCAGTGCATAGCAAACAAAATGGCATACAAACATATGAAGCTACTTCAATATGTTCAACTGTTTTTGGACGACAATGCCCATCATCCCTCAAAACTGGTTCTGCTAGCTAGGGACGATGGGAATTGTCGTCCAAAAATATCTGGAGACCTAAGTTTGAGAAAGCACGAGACAGAACATAGCCATTACATAAAGGTAAAGGTAAAGGTAAAGGGACCCCTGACTGTTGGGTACAGTCATGGACGACTCTGGGGTTGCGCACTCATCTCACTTTATAGGCCGAGGGAGCCGGTGTTTGTCCACAGACAGCTTCCAGGTCATGTGGCCAGCATGACTAAGAAACCAGAGCAGCACACAGAAACACCGTTTACCTTCCTACCGGAGCGGTGCCTATTTATCTACTTGCACTTTGACGTGCTTTCGAACTGCTAGGTGGGCAGGAGCTGGGACTGAACAATGGGAACTCACTCCGTCTCAGGGATTTGAACCGCCGACCTTCCGATTGGCAAGCCCTAGGCTCAGTGGTTTAGGCCACAGCGCCACCTGCGTCCCTATTACATATAGTAGATCATTCTCCATGAGTTGCTCTAAAACCCTTTTAGAGCCATCTGA
Organism: Podarcis gaigeae; assembly: GCF_964106915.1. NCBI lineage: Eukaryota > Metazoa > Chordata > Lepidosauria > Squamata > Lacertidae > Podarcis > Podarcis gaigeae. Next base: position 3,930,849 of record NC_139681.1, read on the forward strand.
GTTGGCATACATCACCATATATCATAGCAGTGAATTCCATCATTAGTTAGTCTGTTGATGGGCATCAGCCTTCAACAGGCCGTCAACTAGCCATGCATTGTATGAAGAAGATGGAGCAAGCTTGTTTTCTCCTGATAGAGAGAGTAGGACCCAAACCAATGGAATCAAGTTACAAGAAACGAGATTCAGACTACACAACTGGAAGACCTTTCTAAGACCATGAGCTGTTCGGCAGTGGGACGGTCTCCCTCGGGAGGTGGTGAACTCTCCTTCCTTGGAGGGTTTTAAGCAGAGGTTGGATGGCCATCTGCCATGGATTCTTCTTCAGCTGTGATTCCTGTATTGCAGGGGGTTGAATCCTTACGGTACCTTCCAACTCTACAGTTCTAAGATTCTAAGAATAACAACAATAATAAATATTTGCAGGAAAGCCATATGCTATTAAAACAATGGATAAAACTAGCAGCAATAAAATGTTGGTTAAATTTAAGACACCTGGGAATTTTTTTTTAAAAAAACAAAGGTTTAAGATGTGACTCTGCACCATATTTAATTCTGAAAAAGAGGGAGATGGAAGAACTTTTGTGATGCAGGGAGAGCAGTGGTGGAGGAAGGGAATATGTAAACTTTCCTATGTGGTTACAGATTTGAGAGGCATTACAGCAGCACAGGGACCATGCCAGCATTGTTCTGTGCATTAACAAGATAAAGAAGAAAAAGAAGAATTGTTTGATAGATATAGTTGGCATTATTTTATTTCTACTTCACAACTTTGTTTTCAAGCTTTCATTTTTGCAGACTGTCAGATCTAATCATCAATGTATTTAATGGAATAAATTTGATTGATTGGTGTGTTTTCCCTCCCTTATTAAGCTTTTTATGCTTCAGGGGAGCCATAAATTCAGCTTCACCAGCTAGTCAAGACAGATTTACAGCTGTGATTCAACCACTTCTGGAATAGCAAAGAAACCAAGACACACCTGTGCATTGAAATTGTATATATAGTAACATCAATCTTCAGGGCAATTCACAGAGTAACCATCAAAAGATGGCCCCTACCTGGAGACGCTTACACTTTAAAATTTGGCCCAGGGAAGAAGATGAAGGGCAGGAATGATTTTTGTGCAATTCAGTCTCAAAAGCTTAATTGCTGTAAGAGATTCGTAACCTCCAATCCAAAAGAATGGAAAAGCTGCATTTTGAGGAGACTTGATATAATGAGAACCAGTATTAGTTGCAGCTTTCATAATGTTCAATAAAAATGAAATTCAAAGATAAATTCTCTCTGATCTAACATGTACAGACTTTCCTTTAACAATCAGTTAAAGGAATGAATGAAGCCATCAGTGTTGATATGAGCTTTTGGGATTGAAGATCGGACCATGTACTGTATGAGCTAATATTCAACAGTTATGGGAATGCAGCATAACCCATGCTGGATGGTACTGCTTTATACTGTGAAGAGAAATTTCTTCTTCTTCTTCTTCTTCTTCTTCTTCTTCTTCTTCTTCTTCTTCTTCTTCTTCTTCTGGCATTTAGACTGAATCTTCACCAAGCTATAAACTAGGGAATCAGACAAGTGTTGAGAAAGCAATACAAACAAAGCAAAAACCTTTAAAGCCCGATATTAAGATGGTTGATTAGGACATGTTGAATTTTTCAACTTTCAAATTCCAGAAATGAATGGTGCTAAAAAGTTGTAACATGACTTGGAAATTCGAAATATATTTTGGCTAATTTAATATTTTTGCTTGATAAGTAAAGCATGTGTAAAATTGCATAGAAATCATTAACAATGATTGCCAAGTACTTGCGTTTATATTATATATTAATATTATGATAATTATTTAGCATTACCTGACATTTTCCAAAGGTAAAATTAAAATTCTTTTGCTTTCCAAAAGCAGTTTATGTGCATCTTCATCAAATGCAAACAAGCTAAATATTGTCAAGTCACAAAAGTAATAGCAGATTTGAATTCCTCACACCCAAAAACATGTTTTTAAGACCCCTCACTGAAGAAATTTGCAAAATTAAGTTCCACCCCTTAGAATAACACACCCTAATGGTTGATAGTTGCCCAAGTTAATGTGGCTGAACTGAGAAAAAGAGAAACCTCTCATTTGGTTCAAATGAGCCCTCCTGCACATTAAAAGTGTATGTGAGGGATTCAAGGCGTTCAACAGAGTCACCTGCATTTTGGGACTCTTATTGGGAGCATGACTGTCAATCTTGAGCAAGTCTTCAAAATTTACCACTCCACCACTAATTATTGTAACTCTGAAACTTGAAAGAAAGCTTCCAGCACGACATCCATTCATTTCAGAAATTCTTTTGCTGGTGGGATTGGAGGGGTGGCTGTGGAGTGTTGACGGGAAAATTACAGTTTAACAAGCAGGTCTTGAACTGCTCTTGAGTGGTTCTGCTGCTGTGCAGTTGGAAGATCCCAGAAGGTGGTACAGGTATATATATATTTTTAAAACAAATGGAAATCAATTATATTTAAATACAGCACAGTTCAAAATTGTAGCCAATGATAGCTTTAATCTGTTGCCTTACACCACCTCCTGTTCTGAAAAGAATACAAATCTATGTTTAATTCTGTGATTACAGAAGTTTGTTTAAAGGAGGAGTCTATTTAACTGCGAACAAAGTCTGCCCTTTTAAGCACAAGGAACTGTTGTTTACATTTTCCAGGTGCTTCATATATCAGAGTTCAGAATTAGTAGCCTAGAAAACCAAAGCATGTTCTGCAATGTCAACAGTTTCGAGGATGTAATGAGATGGAGGAAATTACAATGTTCTCTTTTAAGTTCCAGAAACTTTAATGGCTTTTTCCACTTGATAAAGCCGACATGTAAATGTGTATAATAACGGAGAAAAGAAACTAGGGGGAAAAAGAAAAGAAAGATGCTTCATTTTCATAAAGCCATTAGCTATCTAAACTAGCAGTTTTGGTCCATAAGTCACTGTTCACTTTCAGCAATAGCTAAATGTATTCCTCTATGTCGACTCAAACTTCAATATGTAAAGTACTGCTAGACGTGAATCCAGAGTCTCTAGGCTGCCTATAGCAGCTGGATAGCTTGCCAGATCAGGGAGAGATTTCTGGCCTGCTCTTTACTGTTCTTCAGCACCATTACTGCAGATGGGAAACAGGTGATATTGGAGCTACCAGCTCAGCAGAACTGAGCTGGCTGAGGTCCAGCTGGTCATATAAAGCTGCTGTTTCTGGCTTTGTTCCTCAATCACAGCTTGAACTACTCTGGACACAACCAAGTGTTGAGGATTAACGCTGTGTGTCTATACATGTCCATTGACTGCCACTTTGTTTTGAGGGCCAGTTCAAGGTGCTCATGTTCAAAGTTCCACCGCCCTCAGAGGCTCGGAGGATGGTGGCATTTTCTGTGGCAGCCCCTAAGGTGTGTAACTCCTTGATATGATGTGCAGTTACCGACTCACACTTGCATGCATGAAAGGGTTAACCCGATCTCAAGTTACCAGTGTGGGGAGCAGCCCTTGCTCCCCACCCCCATTTTTCTTTTCTCTTTGTCCTTCTTGGAACAAGCAAAGAGGGAGCCTGTAGCTTGGCTCCCAACTCAGCAAATGCTGGATGTTCATGAAGAATCTCTCTAAAAGGAGATTTTATAGCCTGCGTTTTTGCTAACCCAAAAATTGCATTATCCTTTTTGTAAGGAAACAAAGTACTTTCCGTTGTTTGGAACATTTCTCTTGTCTCCAGCAGAGATTTGTTTTTGGAACATTTCTCTTGTCTCCAGCAGATGGAGACTTGTTTGCTGTAACTTCTGGAAGCTCTGTGAGTAAAGCATTGGCAAAGCTAAGTGTGATTTGTTCTAGCCTAAGTATTTTTTGTGGAGAATATTTGTTTAAAGGTGGATGAGGGCAGATGCAAAGTTTTAATACGCTTTGAGCAATCACCATTTTGCTTACCTCTCCTATTTAAGAGTAGGAATCTGTCTTCCAATCCTCTCTTCAACACTCCCTCGACCACAGAGGTGTGTCTGGAAAGTTCATTATATACTTTTTAAAAAAATCAGTGCTGAAAAGATACCTGTGATATATTTTCAAGACCCATCCTATTTTTGCAATAGCATTTTTTTTGGCAATTGTTTTAGATTATTTTAACCTTTTTTTAAAAATTGTTCTGACCCATCCTGGGACCTCAGGATGAGGGGCATTATCATTATGGAGATTTCTTATTTTCTTTCTAATAGTTGTTGTTCATGCTGCAAATTCCAGTTTCTTGCTGGCTAGACTCTACAGCAAATCAGTTCAGAAAACATGGTGTTAAACACACACACACAACCCACTGTTGGCAGCTGTTGCTCCTGCTGCTGCCCAGTCAGAGGGAACCCTTTTTGCCGCCCAGGTTAACTGCCAACTTCTGGCTCTTTGTTTTTTTTAAAAATAATTTTTATTAGGTTTCTGTTTAACAATAAAGAACACATAATAGCATAACATTTTCCAGTATCCACATTTCATACACTTCCTTGGACTTCCTCACACCTCTTGTTCCTGCTTTCTAAACTCAAAAATTTTAACAGCAAATTATTAACTTATTTTAATTTATATAATAAAGTTTTCTAGTATTAAGGTCTCAAATTTTAAAATTTAGCCACTCTCTTATTAGAACTTAATTATAAAATATTGTTAATCCAAAATTTATCCTTTCTTTCAATTACATTCAAATTTATATTCCTTATTACTAATTTATTGGAGCCATGTTAATATAAATCTTACATCTTTCTTAACATTCATACAATTTGCAATGTTTTTGTAAATAATCCTTAAATTTCTTCCAGTTCTCCTCCACCAGTTCTTCTCCCAGGTCTCGGATTCTGCCAGTCATCTCAGCCAGTTCCATATAGTCCATCAGTTGCATCTGCCACTCTTCCAGTGTGGGCAAATCTTGAGTTTTCCAGCCTTTAGCGATGAGTATCCTTGCTGCTGTTGTACAACTTCTGGCTCTTTGGCTTCAGCTCTTGTGAAGAGCTGGAGTCTTCCTCTCCCCTTGAAAATCTTTATAGTTTCTACCTTCTGCGATTTATGCTTCAGGGCACTGGCTCCTTATTACCTAAAAGCAGTGCCATTTTTTTTCCAGAAAAAGGGTGCTGGTGCTTTGTTGGCTGACACTTCAGCTACTGCCAGGTGGACCACACTGCAGTAGCAGCAGGCGAGTTCAGTGGCAGCCCAGCACTTTCCTGCAGCTGTGCTGCCACAGGACAAGGAAGGGGAGGAAGTGCTGCCACCTGGGCAGGAGAGAAAAGGTGTGCTCCCTCACACACTCACTTTAGATGCCAAAATGGGAGGGGGGAGGTACAGCATTCCACTGAGTACTGCCAAAAAAGAGAACTGCCTAAGGGATCCCTTTCCTCCACTTCTCAATTCCCTCCTGACGCTTTGCTGCTTTGCCAGGCAGTGGCTGTTCTCTGCTCCATACTCCAGGCTTGCATCTTCTTTCTTCTGAATTTCTTCTTAAGAAACCCTGCCCCGATATTCTCAATTCAGAATCCTCTTATGAATCAGCCGGTTGTCACTGGAATCCCAAAACCACATTGACCTATAAACTAAGGGCAGTAAGTGATGGCATGGTGGGGCTGACATGCTCACCTGAGCTCCCAACAGGCTGCTTACCAAGAGTGAGATGGGCGAGGTCAATGCGGTGCAAACACACCTGCTGAGTAAATGTGGCCTTCCCGCTGGTGCACTTGCACCTTGCTGCCCTCCCTGCCAACCCAAGCACCTCAGCCTTACCACACAGTATGATCAATTACATTGGAACGGAAGGTCCACAGCACCACTTTGAGGGTTGTTTTGTCTTTGTCTTTTTTTAACAAGCAGCATAGAGCCTTTATCTGTCATGGGTGCTTTAGTGGGTTGGACTCACTGACCCTTGGTGCCTTCCAGTTCTACGATTCTATGCTTCTATGACCTTTCTGATTCTACCGGCTCATATAAAAGCTGATTTCTGCTGAAACCTGAAAAGTTACATAGCCACCTCCTTAGCAACGGTATCAGCACAATTGTGGACCCTTATTCAGGCTGCTTCAGTGAGTCAGCTTTTTCTATTTATTTCCTATCCCATTGACTCTGAAGTCAGATTGCGATCTAGCAAATTTGGGGAAGGACCCATTTGTCACCTTGAGTAACCCCAGGTCAGGTCTACTGGTTGGATTCCACCTATTTGCTTAAATCGGTTCTTATTTCACATTGTAAAATTGATATTTTGCAAGGTTTAAAGTGGGGAATGCTTCCATTATAATGAGGTGCAGGTGGTGTTTGCTTGTCAAAGCTAAGTATGTCCTGCAAATGGGGAAGTGTGTGTTTAGAATTGTTGGCCTGATAAAACTGAAGCTGAAACGAGGCCATACATTATTTTCCGTTTGGCGCATGTAACTTTGGCTAACGCTAAGGGAGATCCTGACACAGATTTGGGCACAATGTTTTAAGTGTTTCTGCAGTATTCCAAGAACTCCAACTTCTAAATTTAATCCACACAGAGAAATTCTGCACACAGGGCATGTAGTGCTGTCATCCCATAAACAGTAAATCATTTTTATAGCGGGGGGAAATGTCAGAGACTTTGAGTCTACAGGTCCAGCTTTGGATGGATTTAGAGCCAACCATCACCAAGCCAAGAGAAACATCTAGTGTCCTACTGCTTTCATTCTACAGAAGGGTTGTGCCAAAGCCACAGGAACTACTTAGATCACAAGAATCATAGAATCACAGAATTGTAGAGTCGAAAGGAACTCCAAGGATCATCTAGTCTAACCCTCTCCTAGAGAGCAATCTCAGCTAAAGTATCCATGACAGATGGCCATCTAACCTTGGCTTAAAAAGCTCTGATAAAGGAGAATCCACCACGTTCGGAGGGAGTCCATTGCACTGTTGAATGGCTCTTAATATCAGGAAGTTCTTCCTGATATTAAGTCAGAATCTCCTTTCCTGTAACTTGAAGCCACTGATCAGATAATACTTAAACTGAAGTCCAATCACTGTAGTACATCCTGGTGCTGGTGTTTTCAGATGAAATGGGGGGGGGGGGTGTTACACATGTTTAAAGTGTCCCATTAATAAGTACCTAATTGGTAAAGATTAAAGCGAAGACGTGGGAGGTGCTGGGTGTGGCAGGGCTATGTGCATCCCCCAAGGTTGTCTACCTCTGTTTTTGGTTAGTAGCCAAGTGAATGGAGGCACTTTAATAACATGCTATTGTTTTTCTGCATTGTTGCAGACTGAAATATCGTGATAAAAGTGGCTGTCCACTATCAAGTCACAAGCTGACATTTCTTGAATTGCAGCTTGATCCTTCACTGCCTGTTGTTGCTTTTGGAGTTGGGGTGAAGTCTGGGTGTGACATGCTCACTAGATTGCAATGGAATGTATAGCAATTCCCCCAAAACTTTACACTTTGCAAGTGACGTGTAAGCTTCTCTAAAATGCTAAAATGCTGCTCCAAGACTCTCTGGCAGACACAAATGCTGCTAATACTCTGAGTAATCTCTTTTCTAGAAGAGCTGCAGCTCATCAGATTATAGGACTGATCAGCAGAAGGCCCTTTAATGGCTTTTCCAAATAGCCTTCTGCTGAAACAAGACTTTTCTTTCTTAATTGGAAGGTTTATGCAAGTTGTGGGAGAAAGAAATACCAAAATTAGTATTTTCCAGCAGTGCACTAATGAAGCCTCTGACATGCCTGATTTAAAACCAGTCTACTTTTGCTTTATGCATTTGTTCATTCAGGTCAAAATTAAAGTACTTCTTTAAAGAAGACGTCTCTGTTTAAAACATGACACAGCTGCTGTGTTGTGATAAACTGATAATATTATCTCTGCTTTTGACTTTGCCTCTAGCTCTTGGTAGCATCAGTGGCTGAATTGCAAGGTACTTTGTGTGTGAAGACTTTTGCAATGAATGTCCACATGGTGCTCCTTGCATCTCAATGGCCAATGTTAACTATTTAAATCAGAGAGAGAGAGTTCTCTGAGTCCTAGAAAGTTCTTGGGCCGCCTTTTACCTGTTCCTTTTCCTTGTGTGAGAGCAGAGAGTTGAGCACAGAAGGAGCAGGCAGGGATGTGCATGCACACAAGGATTCCTGCATTACAGGGGCTTGGACTCGATAACCCTCTTGGTCCCTTTCCAACTCTACAATTTTATAATCAGTGCCACAAAAGCAGCCACACAGCACTGCAGTTGCCCAAGGCTGCTTCTCAACAGACTCCTGAAAGACTCAGGCTTCCTTTTCTTTCCCTGGACAGATGAAAATACAGTGGTACCTCAGGTTACATAAGCTTCAGGTTACAGCCTCCGCTAACCCAGAAATAGTACCTCGGGTTAAGAACTCTGCTTCAGGATGAGAACAGAAATTGTGCAGCAGCGGCAGCAGGAGGCCCCATTAGCTAAAGTGGTGCTTCAGGTTAAGAACAGTTTCAGGTTAAGAACGGACCTCCGGAACAAATTAAGTACCTAACCCGAGTTACCACTGTAGTTACATTGCTTCTTTCAGTCCTCCCTGATATTTCACTAAAAGTCTCATGTCTGGTGCAATTGGAGAAAGGCCAGCAAGCATCTTCAGCTCCTGAGCTATACAAAAGTTCACAGTTAATGTTACTGAATAGTTCTATTATTGTCAATTAAATCTCTAGTCTTCCTCCCTCCCTCCCTCCCTCCCTTCCTTCCTTCCTCCCTTCATCAGTTCCAAAAATGCAGAACTCTCACTATTTATGAGATTGCTGTCAGTGTTAGTCCTTTCGCAAGCCTGCAAAACTGTCTGATGGACCCCTGCAGTTAATTGTGACTTCTTTTTCTCAGAACTCTTCCCATTGGAGTGCTTTGTTTTCTTTCAGCAGAGAGACTTAATGGCATTTATGAGCTTCTCCATTTGCAGCCTTTGTAATTGGTTTGTTTATCCATATTGGTAACCTAATATTTTTCATGTAGTAGGCAGTTTAATTCAGATGTAGTCTTTGAGATTATGGGGTTTTTATCTAACAAGAGGTTTTAAGTGCCGCTTCTCTAATGAGCAGTGTACCTTCCTGTCATTACTTGGCATCTGAAGTAAGTGCAATTACTTTTCCATTTATGGTTCTTCAGATATCCCCTGACCTTTATTCCACCCCATCCCCCCTTAGTTGTGGATTGTCCTATTTTTCCTACTCTATGAAATCATCAAAGCTAACAAGGGGGGGGGGTTGTTTTGCACGTAAGTGTGAACCTATGTAATGTCCACGTGCTAAAACAATGCATAAGCTGAACAAACCACTATTCTTTGAAATTTGCAGTTCTCTGGAGGAGATTCATAAGGACCAGGCTGGCTTTCTCCCAGGGAGACATATGTCTGATAACGTAAGAAACATAATTGACATTATAGAATTGTTAGAAGTTAATATTAATACGAAGGCGGTACTTATATTTCTGGATGCGGAGAAAGCCTTTGATAATATTTCTTGGAGTTTTATGAAGAAGAATCTCCATGGGATGGGGGTAGGCCAAAGGTTTGAAAATGGTATAGGTGCAATATATTCTGAACAAAAAGCAAAGTTAATTGTAAATAATGTGGTTACCGAAGAATTTCCCATAGAAAAAGGGACACGACAGGGGTGCCCAATATCCCCACTACTTTTTATATCCGTCTTGGAGGTATTGTTAAATATGATTAGGGGGGGACCAGCTGGTTGAAGGAATTCAGGTCGGAGCCAAACATATAAACTGAGGGCCTTTGCAGATGACCTAGTATTGACTTTACAACAGCCAGACACTAGTACGAAAAGAGTTTTAGAACTAATTCAAGTTTTTGGTCAGGTAGCAGGATTCAAGTTGAATAAGCAAAAAACTAAAGTCTTGGAGAAGAACTTAACAAATGATGAAAAAGAGAGGTTTCAAAGTGAAACTGGATTAATGGTAGCAAAAAAAGTGAAATATTTGGGGATTAATATGACATCTAAGAATGTGAATTTATTTAGACTTCCGGAGGCGGCACAAAACGGCAATGGCGGTCCTCTTTACTCTGTGAAGAGGGGCTCCGCGAAAAAGGGTCGTCCGCTGCGGCAAAGCGGAGACCCATTAAGAAAAACCACAGGCAGAGCGAGCCTGTGGCCGTGGGACTCGGCGGGCGCCAAAAGCCCCCCCAGAAACGAAGAAGGAACCTCGTAAGGGGCTCCGGAATGTGAAAGGGGGAGCGGCGCTGTGAGTTCATCGCTCCTTTCGTGGAAGCAAAGCCGCGCTGCTGCTGCCGATGAGCGCTGACCTTTCTTCTTGAAAACATCGGAATTGGCTGCAACATACCCGTGAGTAAGGGGAACTAAATATTGGACTAAAATTGTGGAATTTGGCTGAAAACGGGAGGCGAGTAACAGGAAGTCCGTCTCCCGATCTTGCTAACTAGATCAAAGCAACGGCTCAGAAGTGCGCTGAAGCGCTCAAAAGGGATCGTAAAAGCAGAACAAAGGTGCATTGATAGACTTTGTATGGAAAAGACAAGTGGGAAATCTTTGTAAAATTTGTGGACTCTATTCTTGGAACTTTCTTCCTATTTTCGAGCTATGCGGAGTTAAAAGGGATAACCCAGTTGTCGGACTGTCAGTGTGCAAAAGAGAACTGTCAAACTGCTGATACTGTTGTTGGAGTTTAAACTGTTACATAGACTGAGATATTAATGCTTAAACATTGTTGCTGGGACCCTTCTTGACACCTTGTGGCCTTTTTTCAAGAAATAGAAAGCCTGGGGAACCTTCCTTTTGTGCTCTGGAATTACTAAGATTTAATATGGGGAATATAGGAACTTCAATGGCGGAAAAGAGTTCTCTCCTTCCTTGAAACTTTGAAACACCCCCCCTAGAGGATTGTGGAGACATAGAGGCCTGGGAACTGTACTTTATTGAGACTTTTTGTGGTTTAATTGTTTACACTCTGGACTTGTCTGACTCATGGAATAAAAGATAATTTGACCTTGAACAGAGGCAGGTGTGGAATGAGTGGCTCAGGGAGAACAAGAGCAGCCAAAGCTAAAGAAAAAGAAAAGAAACCGGTGCAACTTGTTCAAACAACCCTAACTCATCAACGTAGATCATCTGTCCCAACTGTGCTGACAGCACAGGAGGTGGAAGTTGAAGAGCCTGCTGCAGAAGACATGGCAACTGGAGGATCTGAAACAGTCCTGAAACAAATTTTGGAACAACTGGCAATTTTAAATCAAAAAGTGGACAATCAATCATCAAAAATTGATCAAGCTACATCCTCCATTAGTAAATTATCTGATCAGGTTTCCCAGCACACCCAGGCAATTGAGAAACTGCAAGGAGCCACGGCTGAAAATTATAAATTAGCTGTGGAAGCCAGTCAAAAAGCAGAACAGGCGAACAAAAAGGTTGATGAGATTAAGGGGGAAGTAAGGCCTCTGAAAAGACAGGTAGGGGAACAACAAGCCTACCTGTCATTGGTTGAACTGAAAAGTAAGGAAAATAATCTCAGGTTAAGGGCCATCCCAGAACTGGAGGAAGGAAATTTAGAGGGATTTTTGACGCTTTTGTTCTCCAAATTCTGGGGAATTGAGGAAGACAAGGATTTTAAAATTGTGACGGCTTTTAGACTGGGAAGATCGATAAAGAAAGATAAGTCCAGAGACTGTTTGGTTATTTTGAGATCAAGAGAGGAAAGAGGCAAGATACTAAGCGTACATTTTAAAAAATCTTTGGAGATAGAAGGTAAAAAGGCTGAAATCTATAGAGATATACCCAAACATCTTTTGGATCTTAGGACCACATACACAGATCTGACCAAATTGCTGAGATATAACGCAATTCCTTATAGGTGGGAGTTTCCGCAAGGACTATCATTTACTTACAAAGGAAGGAAAGTAAGAATTAAAACACCTGAGGACCAGCAGAAGTTCCTACATGACCACGAGGAGGACCTCCAGAAAGGAGCTGCAGCTTCTTGGCCACCACCACCACCGGGACCATCTCCAAAACCTACACCGTCTGGATCTGGACCAGCATTACCACCTCCGGGATCGGAGGGAAACCTAGACACCCCATTGTAGGACCCACCAATTAGACCAGGATGTCTTTGCAGCTTCTTAGTTGGAATATAAATGGCGGAAATTCTCCGGAAAAAAGAAGAAAAGTATTTCATATTTTGAAAAAAGAACAATTGGACATTATTTGCCTGCAAGAAACACATGTGACAAGGCTCCACAGAAAAGTGTTAATTAACAAAAGATTAGGCCAAGAATTTATTTCTTTGGATAAAGTCAAGAAAAGAGGAGTGGTGATATATGCAAAGGAGAGCCTGTCACCGAAATTTTTATTTAAAGATGAACACGGCAGAATTTTGGCGATTGAAATCCAGACACAAGGAGAAAAATTTTTGATATTAGGAATATATGCTCCAAATGAAGGAAAATCGGAATTTTTCAGGAAGCTGCACGAGATTATGCTGGACTACTTAGATTACAACAACATCATTATGTTGGGCGACATGAATGGGGTTGTGTCTGTAAATATGGATAAGTCGCAAAGTGCTAACATAACAAAAGATGGCAGACTACCTAAAACTTTTTTTGAAATGACTGACAATATGGACTTAATTGACATATGGAGGGTTAAGAACCCCCTAGGAAAAGAAGGAACTTTCTTTTCTGAAGCTCATCTGACATGGACACGAATCGACCAAATGTGGATAACTAGAGGAGTGGCACCCAAGACTAGAAAAGTGGAAATCTGCCCAAAAACCTGCTCCGACCATAACGCTCTGAAAATGGAATTGAGACTAAACACAACCGGATCCTTTAGATGGAAAATGAATGACACCTTACTAAGGGACGAGAAGATTGTTAAGAAGGCTCAAAAAACTTTAAAGGACTATTTTGAGATAAATTTAAATACCACTGTGGAAAAAAGAACAATCTGGGACGCAAGTAAAGCAGTTATGAGAGGGTTTCTAATACAACAAAACACGATTAAGAAAAAGTTCTGGAATGAAAAGAAGGAGAAGATATTGGAAAAAATAAGAGATGGAGAGAAAAAATTAAGATCTAGGCCCAAGTCGAAGGAAGTGCTGAGAGAAGTGAAATTTTTCCAAGCACAATATTTGAAACTAATAAATCAAGAGGTGGAATGGAAAATTAAACAAATGAAACAAAGATCTTTTGAATCAGCAAATAAGTGTGGGAAACTGCTAGCATGGCAGTTGAAAAAGAGACAAAAACTTAATACAGTTACAAATCTAGAGATTGAAGGGAGAATGGTTCAGAAACCCGAGGAAATTAGAAAGTGCTTCCAGAGATATTTCAAAGAACTTTATTCACAAGGGCCGCAGAAAGATTCGGAGGTGGACCAATTTCTTAAAACTAACGGATTACAGAAAATACCTCAGGAAATGAGAACAACCCTGAATAGTAATATCACACAGCAAGAAATTGAAAGTGCCATTCAGAACCTTCAATTAGGCAAATCTCCAGGCCCCGATGGACTTACCTCCAAATATTATAAGGTTTTGAAGGACTATTTGATACAACCTCTGTTGGAGGTCTGTAACCAGATTATGGAGGGGAGGAAGGCACCGGAAACGTGGAAAGAAGCTTTCATCACATTGATACCCAAACTAGAAACTGAAAAGACCCAGCTTAAGAACTACCGCCCCATCTCACTCCTAAATGTGGATTACAAAATTTTTGCGGACATTTTGGCAAGTAGGTTTAAAAAAGTGCTTAATGAAGTGATCCATAAGGACCAGGCCGGCTTTCTCCCTGGTAGGCATTTGTTTGATAACACAAGAAACATTATCGACATTTTGGAACTTTTACAAACAAATCTTAACACTAGAGCGGTTTTAATTTTTATTGACGCGGAGAAAGCCTTTGACAATATCTCTTGGATGTTTATGAAGAAAAACTTGGAAGGGATGGGAGTGGGGCGGGGGTTTGAAAATGGAATAGAAGCAATATATTCAGAACAAAAAGCTAAATTGATAGTAAACAATGTGGTGACAGAGGAGTTTAAAATTGAAAAAGGGACACGGCAGGGGTGCCCTCTATCCCCCCTACTGTTTATTTCAGTTCTGGAGGTGATATTGAACATGATTAGAAAGGACCGGTTGGTACAGGGAATTGAGGTCGGAGTGAAACAATATAAATTGAAAGCATTTGCAGATGACCTGGTATTAACATTACAGGAGCCAGTCTCTAGTACTAAAAGAGTGTTAGAATTAATTTCTGACTTTGGTCGGGTGGCGGGATTTAAACTGAACAAGCAAAAAACTAAGGTTCTAGCAAAAAATTTGACAACTACAGAAACAGATGAGTTTCTGAAAGAAACAGAACTAAATGTGGTTAAAAAAGTAAAATACCTAGGGGTGTATCTGACCTCCAAAAATTTGAATTTGTTTAAAGATAATTACGAGAAATGTTGGTCAGAAATTAAAAGAGATTTGGAAATATGGTCAAGATTGAAACTTTCCTTGTTGGGCCGAATAGCAGCTATAAAGATGAATGTATTGCCGAAAGTGTTATTTTTGTTTCAGGCCCTACAGATCGTGGACAAGGTGGAATGTTTTGGAAAGTGGCAGAAGGATATTTCCAAGTTTGTTTGGCAGGGCAAAAAGCCCCGAATAAAGTTTAAAATATTAACTGATGCGAAAGAAAGAGGGGGATTTGCCCTGCCAGACTTGAGGTTATATTATGAATCTGCAGCCTTCTGCTGGTTGAAAGATTGGATCTTACTGGAAAACACTGATGTCCTAGATCTGGAAGGGTTTGACAATGCTTTTGGGTGGCATGCATATTTGTGGTATGACAAGGTTAAAGTGCACAAATTGTTTAAAAACCACATTGTCAGAAGAGCAATTTTGATGGTCTGGACAAAATATAAAGACTTATTGGAGAGTAAGACTCCGAGGTGGCTCTCACCGGTGGAGGCCAAGGCACGTAAGAGACTTAACATGGAGGCCAATTGGCCTAAATATGGGGAAATAATTGAAAAAATTGGAGACAATTGGAGGTTGCAGAGCTTGGAAAAACTAAAAAACAAGGTGCGAGATTGGTTGCACTATGCACAAATTCAGGAGGTTTTTAAAGTGGATAAGAAAGTTGGATTCCAGGTGGAAAAAAATCGAAACTAGAGACAGAACTGTTAGAGCCAAAGAATAAACTACTTTCGAGAATGTATAACTTGCTGCTTAAATGGAATACTCAGGATGAGACAGTCAAATCCGCCATGATAAAATGGGTGCAGGATTTGGGGCATAACATTATGTTTGAAGACTGGGAAAGGTTATGGAACACCGGAATGAAATTTACGGCATG
Organism: Podarcis gaigeae; assembly: GCF_964106915.1. NCBI lineage: Eukaryota > Metazoa > Chordata > Lepidosauria > Squamata > Lacertidae > Podarcis > Podarcis gaigeae. The sequence continues at coordinate 3,946,173 of NC_139681.1, forward strand.
TAGTGCCTTGAAGGAAAACATTATGAAAATGATATACCGGTGGTACATGACCCCAGTCAAGCTTGCTAAGATATATCACCTGTCTGACAATAAATGTTGGAAATGTAAAGAGGCGGAAGGGACATTCTTTCACCTCTGGTGGACCTGCCCGAAAGTGAAGGCCTTTTGGGAGATGATTCACAATGAACTAAAAAAGGTACTTAGATTTACCTTACCTAAGAAACCGGAGGCCTTTCTCCTGGGCATGGTGGACCAGAGAGTGTTTAAGAAAGATAGAACTTTTTTTATGTACGCCACTACAGCAGCAAGGATCCTGATTGCAAAGCATTGGAAGACACAGGATCTACCCACGCTGGAGGAATGGCACATGCAGTTGATGGACTATATGGAACTGGCCGAAATGACTGGCAGAATCCGAGACTTGGGAGAAGAAACAATTGAGGAGGACTGGAAAAAATTTAAGGACTATTTGAAAAAACATTATAAGCTGTACGAATGTTAAAAAATGCACCCTTTAGGAAATTCTAGCTTCAGCAATGGTAAATTAATGAAATGGAAATTAAGGCACAAGAAGTCAGAGGTAGAATAATGAAATAACTTTATTGTGTTTAAATGAAAATGTACATGATTTGGGTTATAACATCTTTGAAATTAGGTAACATGATAAAATGAAGGATACAATAAGTATTGAAACAAGTTAACAAATTGCTGATGTTCTGTACCACAGAAAATGCAGGGTTTGGAGGATGCGGGGAAGTCCATTAGACTTGATGGAAAAAAGAACATGGAAATTCGTAACTTTTCTATTTTATTCCTATAATCTGTTTTCTATTCTTTTTTCTGTATTTCATAAACTCAATAAAAAATATTATAAAAAAAAATAAGAATGTGAATTTATTTAAAGATAACTATGACAAATGTTGGACAGAGGTAAAGAAAGATCTAGAAATATGGTCAAATTTGAAACTTTCCTTGTTAGGTCGAATTGCTGTAATTAAGATGAATGTATTGCCTAGAATGTTATTTTTGTTCCAGACAATACAGATTGTGGACAAAGTGGACTGTTTCAAGAAGTGGCAGAAAGATATATCTAAATTTGTCTGGCAGGGCAAAAAGCCCAGAATAAAATTTAAGATATTAACTGATGCAAAAGATAGAGGGGGGTTTGCCCTGCCGGACTTAAGACTGTACTATGAATCGGCAGCTTTCTGCTGGTTGAAAGACTGGCTACTTCTTGAGAATACAGACATTTTGGATTTGGAAGGATTTGATAATAGATTCGGTTGGCATGCATATATATGGTATGACAAGGTAAAAATTCACAAAGGATTTAAAAACCATATTGTCAGGAAAGCATTATATAGTGTTTGGATTCGATATAAGGATTTGTTGGAAAATAAAACCCCTAGGTGGTTGTCACCAATAGAAGCCAAGGAAGTGAAAAAACCTAATATGGAATCCAAATGGCCAAAATACTGTGAAATCCTAGAACAAGAGAGTGGAAAAATTAAATTACAGAGTTTTGAGAAAATAAAGTCTAAAGTACGAGATTGGCTTCATTATCATCAAATAATGGAGGTGTTCAAACAAGACAGGAAAATTGGCTTCCAGATGGAGAGATCAAAACTAGAAACAGAGCTGTTAGAACCCAATACTAAGAACTTATCAAGAATGTACGACTTGCTGTTGAAATGGAATACATTGGATGAGACAGTTAAATCAGCCATAATTAAGTGGGCACAAGACATTGGTCATGACATTATGTTTGCGGATTGAGAACAGTTATGGACCACCGGTATAAAATTTACGGCATGTAATGCCTTAAGAGAAAATATTATGAAAATGATTTACAGGTGGTACATGACCCCAACCAAGCTCGCAAAAATCTATCATTTGCCCAATAATAAATGCTGGAAATGTAATGAAACTGAAGGAACCTTTTACCACCTTTGGTGGACCTGCCCGAAGATTAAAGCCTTTTGGGAAATGATTTATAATGAAATTAAGAAGGTACTTAAATGTACTTTTCATAAGAAACCAGAGGCATTTCTCCTGGGCATGGTCGGCCAATTGGTACCAAAGAAGGATAGGACGTTTTTTATGTATGCTACCACAGCAGCAAGGATCCTTATAGCAAAGTATTGGTAGACACAAGAACTACCCACACTGGAAGAATGGCAGACAAAGGTGATCGACTACATGGGACTAGCGGAGATGACCGGCAGAATCCGTGACCAAGAAAAAGAGACGGTGGAAGAAGATTGGAAGAAATTTAAAGTATATCTTTAAAATTTTTGTAAAATTGAAGAATGCTAAAATGTCAGGGGAAAGGAAAATATACAATTACAGCTGTAACTGATTAAGTGTTAGAAGAAGTTTAAAAAGAAAACAAGTAATTAATTAATTGGTCTGAATAGTTGCTGAAAAAAAATTAAAACAAGGATGCAGAAAAGGGGAGGTAAGGTGAAGTCCAAGAAGTAAGGTTATGAAAAAAAACGTTTTTGAAATTATACATGTTTATATGTTTTCGTTTGTTTATGTGAGTGTGTTGTTTTGTTTTTTATCTGTGTTGGAAAACCAATAAAAATTATTATTAAAAAAAAAGAAACTTGCAGTTCTCTGGATTTGGAATGAAGTTCTCCAGCCGAAAGATGTGTACAATAATGCACACCTTAAGGGAAGTTCTGCATAAAATGCACGTTACTTATTTATGGCACTTAGATCCCACCTTCACTCCAAGGAGCTCAAACTGATGTACATGGTTCTCCTTCTCCGCCTTCCATCTCCACAACAACCCTGTGAGGTAGGTTAGGCTGAGAGACTGTGACAGGCCCAAGGTCACCCAGTGAGCTCCATGGCTGGGTGGAGATTCGAACCCTGGTCTCCCAGGTTCTAGTCCAGCCTTCCAACCACTACTCCACACTCGCAATTATTAGTGAAAATAACATAATACTTGGGACGTTGTCTGCAATTATATTATGGAGAAAGAATTTTGTTTATTTTATTTAGCAGTGTACTTCTTCAGCATCAATGTCTCTAAGCAGTTAACAGAAAAACAGAAAACATTTATTAACAATACCAATGAAATTGGATGTTACAAACAAGATGATGTAAAAAAATATCAAAATATAAATAAAACCAGCAGTTTTAAAACTATGAACAATGAAGTGTTATTATTTATTAAAATACATTACAGTTTTACACATAGGTTTGCCTAAACAAAAATGGTTTCAGGAGGTTCCAAATGCAACACAACTAAGGCACCTGCTTAATAGGAATGGGAAGGGAATTCCAGAGTCAGGGTGCTGCCACAGTGAAGGATCAATTCCTTCCATGTATGGAACAAATTTTACGTGGCACCTGGCAAAGCACCAGTTCTGCAGATTGAAGCTGTCAAGTGGGCTTATATGGGGTAAAATGATCCTCCAAGTAACCCGACTGCAAGCTATTAAGGGCTTTATATACTAATAGTAACTCCTTGAATTTGGTCTGGTAGCAGATAGGCAGCCGGTACAGAGCTCTGAGCAGGGCTGTCATATGCAACAGGGTCTCACTCCTATCAGCTACAGAAAATCTGTGCTAACTGCAGTTTCCAGACCAAGCACAAGCCCTACATATAGCTTGCTGTAGTAATCAAGTTGTGAAGTGGCCAACAACAGAACTGCTGGTCCAGGAACAGTTGAAGCTGTCAGACCAATTCCTCTTATCTTTAAATTTGTGTATGACTAATTCTTGAGGAGGGACACGGGTGGCGCTGTGGGTTAAACCACAGAGCCTAGGACTTGCTGATCAGAAGGTCGCGGTCCAAATCCCCGCAACAGGGTGAGCTCCCTTTGCTCGATCCCTGCTCCTGCCAAACTAGCAGTTCAAAAGCACATCAAAGTGCAAGTAGATAAATAGGTACCGCTCCGGTGGGAAGGTAAACGGTGTTTCCGTGCGCTGCTCTGGTTTACCAGAAGTGGCTTAGTCATGTTGGCCACATGACCCAGAAGCTGTGTGCGGACAAACGCCGGCTCCCTTGGCCTCTAGAGCGACATGAGCTCGCAACCCCAGAGTTGTCCATGACTGGACCTAATGGTCAGGGGTACCTTTACCTTTAATGCTTGAGGAACCATACTGGTGAATATAAGATGTCAAAGAAAGCACAATTTTGCCTGTATGGTTATGGCCATGGAAAGGCAAACTAAGGCCCGGAGACTAGATACGGCCCAATCGCCTTCTCAATCCGGCCCACGGACGGTCCAGAAATCAGTGTGTTTTTACATGAGTAGAATGTGTGCTTTCATTTAAAATGCACCTGTGGCTTATTTGTGGGGCCTGCCTGGTGTTTTTGCATGAGTAGAATGTGTGCTTTTATTTAAAACGCATCTCTGGATTATTTGTGGGGCATAGGAATTCGTTCTCCCCCCCCAAAAAATATATAGTCCGGCCCCCCACAAGGTCTGAGGGACAGTGGACCACCCCCTTGCTGAAAAAGTTTGCTGACCCCTGGTTATGGCTAATGTGGGGGGGGGGGAGAGAAGAGCCAGAGCCAGGATTGTGCTTCCAGGATCTGTAGCTGAAGTTACACACCTCACTGATCGTGGCCCTGACACCCATGTGGTCAGCAAAGACAGTCTGTCAGCAAGAGTCTCTGCATGTTTAAAGGTAAAGGTACCCCTGCCCGTACGGGCCAGTCGTGACTGACTCTGGGGTTGCGTGCCCATCTCGCTTAAGAGGCCGGGGGCCAGCGCTGTCCGAGGACACTTCCGGGTCACGTGGCCAGCGTGACGAAGCTGCTCTGGCGAGTCAGCACCAGCGCAGCACATGGAAACGCCGTTTACCTTCCCGCTATAAAGTGGTACCTATTTATCTACTTGCACTTAGGGGTGCTTTCGAACTGCTAGGTGGGCAGGAGCTGGGACTGAAAGACGGGAGTTCACCCCGCTGCAGGGATTCGAACTGCCGACCATGGGATCGGCAAGTCCTAGGCACTGAGGTTTTACCCTGTGCTATATAAACTTTGATGTAATTGGGGACGCCAACAGCGCAGGCTTTCCAGTCATCTGGAGGTCTACCCACAAACAGATGAACATGTGGATTTGAGGACACGACAAGGAAGTATGTTCCTCCTGCTACTCTATGCTTCATCTTCAATAAATCCCCACAAACCAATGTGTGAGGAGAGTATGTGACACATAGCACACTCCATGTACGGTAGGAGTCATTGGAATAGACCTCCTGGGGAGATCCAGTCTAGACATGCAACATGTGTGTATTTTAAGCTTGGGTGTTGTGGGAATCCATCTGGTGAGCTCAAAACTGAGGCGGAATTTTAACCAAGTCCTGCCAGGTCCAAGTTCAACACTCTTGCTCTGTTTGAGGGAACACTGAGTGCAGCCAAAGGCAGCAGACCTGCTTCTCCAGCCCATTGCAGGCATTTGGTTCTGCGGCTGCATGTGTGATTTCTGTAGTGTGTTCAGTGGAGAAACAGTATCAAGTAATTCAGCATCAGAGAACTTAATTACTCTAACCAGCACTCCTGTAAATCAGCTACTTGAGGGAGAAGGTAATTAAACACTCTAGCCTGTCTTCCTGTCTACTAAATTGGGTTAGAGAATCATGTGAATATGTGATTGTTCACCTGGCTGGAGATAAGCATGCAAAAGCTGGCTTTCGTGTGCATCTGCCTCTGTTGTGGATTGCGGCATTAGATTTTACTACAGTGGTACCTTGGGTTACATACGCTTCAGGTTACAGACTCCGCTAACCCAGAAATAGTGCTTCAGGTTAAGAACTTTGCTTCAGGATGAGAACAGAAATCGTGCTGCAGCAGCAGCAGGAGGCCTCATTAGCTAAAGTGGTGCTTCGGGTTAAGAACAGTTTCAGGTTAAGGACAGACCTCCAGAATGAACTAAGTACTTAACCCGAGGTACCACTGTAGTTTCAAATACTGGCTTCATTAACTAGGAACCACGAAATTTTGGATCCCCTCCAAACCTGCGCCAAAGCTTTGTAGTCATTTTGTAGGGTTTTGTAGTGTGAACCTCACATTTTGTAGTGCCTCACAAACTGAGTATTTGATATATTAAAACCAGGGTTCATAGTTAATACCCAGAAATCCAACAACGTCCAATTCACTCCAATCTGGTCCCAAAGTTTTGTAGTTGTTTTGCAGGATTTGGTAGCACAAATATCACATTTTGTAGCGCCCCACAAACTGAGTAATTGTTACTCAAACCAGGGGTCATAGGTATCACTCAGAAATCCAACAGGAAGCTCACAGTGGGCTCACTGTAAAGCCTACTCTGAGGCAATTGGTCAGCTGGCCACTGTTCGAAAGAGGGTTGGGACTGGACTTTTGTTCCTGAATGTATGTTTACGGGTGTATTAAGTTCTTTCTCGTGGCATTTTGTGTTTGGGAAATATCTTTCATTTAACTTCTATGCAAGTAATATCAGGTATATATTAAAAACCTGTGTTAAAATTATAACTACAAGCCAAAGATTAGTGCTCTCATATAAAAATGTTTGGGTGCATATCTTTACTAGATATATAAACAGCAATATACTCTCTTGGGAGCATCTTGCATGGTTCTTTTTTTAAAAAGATTTTATTTCAGAAAAAAGAAAAAAGATAGAAAGAGGCCATACAATGCATGCCATGAAACTGAAAGTTAAGGTTAGGTAAAATATTAGTTAACATAGGGCACATAAAAGCATAAACGAAAAAAGTCCATATCCTCCAACAGAATTAAATAATTGAGGCCGTAGCCCTGCGCGCACACACACACTTACCTGAGAGTAAGTACCATTGAATTCAATAGGGATTACTACTGAGTAGAGGCCCATAAGACTGCACTGTTAAGTAGCTTATATGAAATATAAAATCAGTTACAAATGTTATTAGTAAACTATATTAAGCAGCTTCAAGCGAAGGAAGAAACCATATACTGTAGAAATCAAATATAATCTCGGATTAGGGTTGTATCATAGTAAGTGTATGATAATTATATATATATCTAAAATACGGGAATATCTATTCATTATAAAATATGGAATTGGTTTCATGAGTACCTATACAATTTATAAGCTAAGTCCATATTGTAAATAAATAAATTAATACAAATTGTCAGGACTTCCCATATCTTTGGCTCCTTGAATTTGATTCGTTACTTTCCTAGTTGCAAATAGCTCCCAGATTTTCATACTGTTGGGATTTAGTAGGCAGTAGGGAACAATTCCAGTTGAAAACCAAAGCCATTTTTACAGCTATGAGTAATTCCAGAGTAGTTCTTTAGGCATAACGTTTGCAAGAAGTAATGGAAATGTACCTTGAATTTTAGCAAAATAGTTTTATAAAAAGGTAATCATTTCAATCTATCACTAAGGAATGTACAGAGGAGCAAGAGAGTGTGCTGCGACGATCACCACTGAGGATGATATTATTTATACACTTGAAAGGTTGGTCTGAGTAAAGTATTATAGACATCGAGTTAAGAACTCGTAATAATACATAGTGAACCAGACTGGAAAAGGTCAAGCAAATAGTCATAACCGGCAGTACATAAAAACATTAAAACCAGATGTTTCCCTTGTGCTTAAGGACTGCTACTTTATTATGTGTTGTTGCCTTGTAATATTTTAGAAACAATTTGCTTTGGGTTTTATAGTTAATGCACTGCAGATGTGCTGAAACTGAGCGTGCAGACTAGGGGCTGGACCAGTCAGAGGCATTTATCTGTTTTCACTCTAGCATTTGTCATCTCATATGGAACAGTGGAGTGATTCTAGATATATTAAGCACCTATACATGGTGTGATCCAGAGGGATGCCATTTCAGATCTTGCTTGCGCACAGGAAGAGGCGATGTCAAGTATGCCCCACACAAGATTGCATGGCCACCATGACCACAGATAGAACCGGTTGTCTATAGGGCAGGTTGCTTCAGCTCAGCCATGCATCACAAGGCAAACTCTACCATCAGTTTGATGTTTTGTTCATGTTGGGAAGGGAATGGCTTGAGAGTAGACAATATCAAGACTTCTCTTGTCATAAACAGATCATTGCCTGGTGAGATCTGCAGAGCCAGCAGTTTGCATGAACTGGCTGAAGGACTCAGCGGCCATATGGCCTTGGGGCTTTTTCAGCTAGATCTGCCAGCCCATCTGTGAAACTCTGGTCTCCATGGGAAATTGTTACTCTGAGACATCCATCCTTACTGAATAGAGTCTGAATTGATCCGTGGTATAACTGGAAAATATGTTCAAGGAAGCAGGAGGGATGACACCTAGAGTGTAATTGGAGACAACTTGTGACAAATCTGACTGAACACAAGGTTGAGCTCATTTTAAAGCCTTTTCTGTGGTGACGGTGGCAAAGCATCCTTACTTTTTCACCATTGTGTGCATTGCATGTCATGACTGTTCAGTTCTGGGCACATTTGGGCCTTTATCAATCCTGTCTCAAGCCCAGTTAGTTATGGGGCATAAATTGCATTGGTCATATTAATTGATGACCTTCACTGGGAGAGAAAAGGGGAGACTATGGCTAAATTAGTGCTTGTGATGAGCAATATCAGTACAACAATCCTTCTACTGCACACACCCTGGGTTCCTCAGGGATTAATCTTATCTCTTTAACAACTACATGAAGTTCCTGGTGGAGATCATGAAAGATTCAGATGTGACATGAATTCTGCTGTGGCAGTTGCATCCTTTTCCTGAAGAATAAGGTTCTGGCTTTCATGATATATAGCATCATAAGCTCAGTCTGGACTACTGTAATTCATTGCATGTAGGTTTACTTTTTAAAGCTGTTTGAAAACTGGAGTGGGTGCAAAATGCAGCTTTAAGGTTCCTCCTATGAACTGCTCAAAGGGACCACAGAACATCAATTTTAAAAGATCCACACTGCCTGCTTGTTTTGGGGTACAATTTAAAGTACTCTAAGAGTCTTAAATGGTCTGGGACTAAGCTATCTAAAGGAATGTCTCCCCTGTAGCCTTTTGATGACTTCACAACACAGGTAAGTGTTGTGTCTAAGGCTTACAAGGGAGGATTCAGCATAGGAATGCGCTGAACAGACTTGCCAAAGGAATCTCCAAGGCTTTGCAGATAAGAAATTGAATTGATGTTTTCAGAATGCAGTGGCACTTCAAGAGAAAAGAAAAATATCATATTGGTTTTGTGCAGGCAGATCATATATTGAAATCTCCAGAGAGGTTTTGTTCCATTGCCCCTTATTCATATACACAGTGGCAGCTTAAATTATGTGTCTTGAGAAAATGATTTATGAGATGAGACTAGAGGAATGAAACTATTTTTGCTTTAACACAACATAATGTGAAGATGATGCTACTCAGCATACTGAGGCAAGGATGGAAAATATAGACATATTGGGGCGGGGGGGGTCCTACTTAGTAAGGTAAACGCCGTTTACCTTCCCGCTGGTAAGCGGTCCCTATTTATCTACTTGCACCCGGAGGTGCTTTCGAACTGCTAGGTTGGCAGGCGCTGGGACCGAGCAGCGGGAGCGCACCCCGCCGCAGGGATTCGAACTGCCGACCTTTTGATCGGCAAGTCCTAGGCGCTGAGGCTTTTACCCACAGCGCCACCTGCGTCCCTTCCTACTTAGTAGAACAGAGTTAATATTAAGAGAATAGCCATGCACTCATGGAAAAAGGGCTTCATTTCATAATACTCACTGCCTCAAATACATTTACAAAGGAGACACAAGTCACTGGCTTTATTTGACAAACACAGCCATTATGTCTATTTCATTTTCACATTAAAATCTAGCAAGCAAGTACTCTAATCCCAGCTTTATAATTCATTTGCTTTGCGGTGTGTCAATGCATCTAACAAAGGGATGAATGCATTGCTAATATTTAGAGTACCCAGCAATCAGATCAGTGTATACTTCTTTTCTCCACAGTGCATCCAGGGTAGTTGTTTCACAATCATCACATAGTGCTGTAAGCTAATGCCAGAAACAACAGTCCTTTCCCAATAAGTGTGAGCAGTTTCTGAACAACTAACTCCAGGCTATGAGACTATTCCCATAGGCATGTAGGTCACACTCTTTATATGAAGAATGGTGAATGGTGAACCATTCTCTTGGGTTGCTTATACATTACCAGCTTAAAATTCAGCACGTTTGTTCATTTTCACTGCATTTCAAACTGCATTGCCACACTGTTGCACATATCAGCATGGTGCGATGTGCATCTAAGTCACCCACTGTCTTTCTACACAAGAGGCTCTAGCACAGGCAAGGATGTTTTCATCCGGTGAACAGTCCTCAATTTGGATTGAAGCTGTTTTGGGGCAAAAACACATCAAAATTCAATGTTTCAGAATAAAGTGCAGGGTAGACGTGGATTACAGCTAACAATGCTCCCAAACAAGCAGTGGGAGCGGTACTGAATGCAGAGTAAACAGTAGTGTGTACACAGCCTTTATTTATAACAAACTCAAACACACACTGGGCATGAGAAAAGCCCACCAGAAATCTGGGTCCTCGGTTGCCTCAGGACCCTGGTACTCAGGACCACAGCTACTGAGCTTTGTGTAAACCTGGACCAGAAGTGCTCCAGACTCTGGCAAACTGGAACATGCATAAAACATGAACTGAATCTCTAACATTGCAGTCACTTGATTTCCCCCCCCCCACACACACCTTGGGCTGGCTTTTCCGTTCAGCTTCATGATCAACAGCAACTGATCAAATAGTACTAGCTTTGCACAGAGTTCAACAGCATTATTAGCTGAGCCCATCAAAGGCTGGGCCTGAACCTGTGTGGTGTTTGGGACTTGGTTTATAATTGGTTCAGGGAAATAACTCCCAAGTTCATCCTTCTGAACTTATTGTGTGACTCATTGCTCACTTGGTGGATCATTATGATGTCAGGTGGTTGACTGATAGGCTGCCTAACCCACATTTCAAATTTAGCTGGCAATCTAGCCCACTGGGATGAAAAGGAACCCCATCCTTGGAGCAGGATGGACCAATGGTCTCCTTGAAGGCAATTTCCTCTGCTCCTGTTAACAGCTAAACATACATAGGAACATGATGCCCAAAGGTAGCTAAGGGAGAGACTGTTTTAGCACCAAAAAGTAACACAAAGCACAGCAAAACTAAGCATATATAGTAGATACAATATATTTGTGGTGGTATCACAGTAGGTAGCAATAACAGATTTCTTAAATCATTGTAAAGAGGAAGAATGAGTCTTAAAATATATTATTACAAAGATGAGAAAAGGATCATAATTGCAGAGAGCATGTTTGAAAAGAAAAAAAAAGAATTCTGAAGATGATTATAGCAAAAGTAAACATAATTTCCATTATTGTTCCACCACATCTCTGTATAATTTAGGGTAGAACCAGCATGGAGTTACTGTGTGGTAAAAGCATGAGTGTGTTATTACCTTTGATATTTGAGAATGAGCTTAAAAATAGTACTGAAAGATTTAACAGGTGTGTATATTTACTTTAGCAGAAATGGGTCTGGTGTTTAGGAACCCACTCTATATAGAAATTATTATACAGCCTTTTTATGTTAACATGGATTAATTGCAGCTTCTGGACAACTTCAAAGGCAGCCCCAAATAGATTGCATTGTAGTAATCAGGCTCTGAGATTACTGATGGCCAGATTATCCCTGTCCAGGAATAGCCATAGCTGGCATATCAGCTGAAATGGCAGAAGGCACAACTATGCAATGGCAGAGGCGTTGATTGACTGGTTTGCCCACACTGGGTACCACAGTAATGCTGTAGAATGGAGCGTGAGAATCGGGGCACTGAATTTTAGTGTTACACAGGGTGCTGCTGAAATTTGAGAGCCCAAAGTCCACCATTGGCAATGAAGCCACTTGAGACTCTAGTGACAAAGCTGAATTGGATGATGAACCTGGGCGAGAGTCATCCTGCCCAGGACAGGCAAATGAACACTTTCCCAGATCCATGACCCACAAGACCACTTACCAGGATTCTATCCCAGTTTATTGATCCTCATCCATCCCATAGCTATAACCAGACACTGATTTAGATGCTACAGAGAAATAGAGCTGAATAGGAGAGCTTGAGAGGAATGGCAACATATCTTTCTGTTAGCTCCAGCTGACAGAAGATAACTATGTGGTGGTTGATAATAGCCAGACAGATAGCCTGGCTATATCAATTGCTCTGGAGATAAGAGTGATCTGGGATTATCCTCACGAAGCTTGATCAAAGCCATTGTTCTGCTGTCTGTGCCTTGCAGTGAGACAGGAGTTTATAATAGGCTGGCAGGCGGAGGAAAACAGCATTATACCCAAACACCACGTAATCACCTGAAACAGGTAAAAAAGGGTTGCATGCTCTCTTTTCGTTTTAAATTGGAAGGGGGACTATGTATTGAGCTTCCTGCATGGCAAGGGGTTAGACTAGATGACCCTTGGGATGCCTTCCAACCCTACAGTTCTTTGATTCTATATATAGCTTTAATTCTATTAATGTTTAATTGTTTTTTAATTATTCCAACCCCTGCACCCTCAATGTTTTTAGCTATTCCTATTTTATCTGTAAGGTGCCTCAAATCCCTGTCAGGGGGAAAGGTGGTGTTTGTGTTTGTGTGTAATAAATGGGACAGTAGCTACTCCTAGAGTCTGGCACAGGAAGAAAGCAATCAGGAGTATAGAAGACAATTAGTTCAGAAAACCTTCAGACAGACAACGGAGCCCTCTACAGCAATTTTAGTTAGTTTAATATATAAAGAAGCTGTTATCCGAGGTTCTCCTCTGTTCAGAATGGGAACATAGGTGCCAACTCTCCAGGGCCCTGGGGACCCAAGCTCCCACAATTTTTATTTTTATTTTTTGCTGTGGGTGCCTGTGGGTACTTGGCCTCCACAACTCCCACCGCTGCTGCCTGCTGCCTCCCTGGCCACCTTTGCGCAATGCCCCCCCCCCACCTCTGCATGCCACCCCTAGCCTGCAGCAGTGGGCTCAGCCAGAGCCCATCAGAGTGACTGGCCCAATGCAGCTCAATGCAGCCGAAGCAGGGAGGAGCCCTGGAGTGCCCTCTGAAAAGGCTGGCAGGACCTGCTGTGACGGTCTCTGTGGGGCCACTCTCCACCTTACATCTGGCACTTGGGCCGGTCCAGTCAGAGGCGGCAGCCGTGGCAGTGGAAGCAGGGGGCAGAGGCCGAGGCGCCGGAACACCCATGTCACGCCGTGATGGCATCACATTGAGACATCATTATGGCAGGGCACATGCCGACATTGGGCACCCACAGTTTGGGGCCGACGTCAGTGCCCTGAATGGGAGGGAAGGGGTTTGTCCTGAAATGCAGGCATGTTTAAAGGTGTGTTCGGTGTAGAAGAGCCCAAGCCAGCGCAAACTGGACCTCAGCACAAAAACAAAAGCACAGGTGTCTGTGGGGATATTTTTTGGATGGGTGGGCAAAGTAAAACACTGAAAGTGGGGAGCAGGCTAGTTTCTCACAAAAAATGAGACGAAGGTTGTGTGTACATTTTGCCCGATAAGCCAGGTTGTACAAATGCTAAAAATTCAATCTTTCTTTTTTAAAAATGAAGGTGAGCAGTAGGGATTCCTATTCATCTGCAGGGAGAGGCAGTTGCCCACCTCCTTTCTCCCTCTGCAGATTCTCATGCACCTGCTGGTTCTTAATTATGAAGACATTGGGGCAGAAACTACAAGCAGCCTAACTGGTCCCAGTGTACGAATGAATGATGAGCACGAAGAGTTCATTTGTTTCTTCAGTTTAAAATTCATTTTTAGCTCAGATGAAGGCCCTTCTGCTTTCTGCTTAATCTGAAAATCCAAGGGGATGAAGGGGAGAAAAGATCTCATTTGTTACTGCCATGATATGTCGTGTTCGGCATGAAATTTGCAGAGGACCCTGTAACCCTATCAGAACACTGTGTAGCTGCTTAGCCGAGAGTGCCAAGGTCTTACTCTAATTTCTCACAAGTAGCTGTTTCTCAGGACCAAAGCAGACCACACACAGTCCTTACGTGTGGGTGTGTATTCAAATTCCCTGTGAAGCAAATAAAATACCAGGATGAAACAACTAGCAAAATAACAGTGACAAACATCATTATCTAGCCACATGCCTCAAAGAACTCCCAGAATGAAACGGTTTATGTAGGCTTTAAAAAGTCAGGAGGGATTGGACCTCTTTGGTTGTATACTTTTGACATAAAAAAAAAATTATACTGTGCTGGGGTGGAACTCAAAGTGGGTGTAGAGACACACCCCAATAATTTTGGCAGGCATAGGAGAGATGTTACAAAAAAAATGTTGTTGTTTAGTCATTTAGTCGTGTCCGACTCTTCGTGACCCCATGGACCAGAGCCCGCCAGGCACCCCTGTCTTCCACTGCCTCCCGCAGTTTGGTCAAACTCATGCTGGTAGCTTCGAGAACACTGTCCAACCATTTCGTCCTCTTTCGTCCCCTTCTCCTTGTGCCCTCCATCTTTCCCAACATCAGGGTCTTTTCCAGGGAGTCTTCTCTTCTCATGAGGTGGCCAAAGTACTGGAGCCTCAGCTTCACGATCTGTCCTTCCAATGAGCACTCAGGGTTGATTTCCTTCAGTATGGAGAGGTTTGATCTTCTTGCAGTCCACGGGACTCTCAAGAGTCTCTTCCAACACCAGAATTCAAAAGCATCCATTCTTCAGCGATCAGCCTTCTTTATGGTCCAGCTCTCACTTCCATACATACCTACTGGGAAAACCATAGCTTTAACTATACGGACCTTTGTTGGCAAGGTGATGTCTCTGCTTTTTAAGATGCTGTCTAGATTTTTCATTGCTTTTCTCCCAAGAAGCAGGCGTCTTTTAATTTCATGACTGCTGTCACCATCTGCAGTGATCATGGAGCCCAAGAAAGTAAAATCTCTCACTGCCTCCATTTCTTCCCCTTCTATTTGCCAGGAGGTGATGGGCCCAGTGGCTATGATCTTCATTTTTTTGATGTTGAGCTTCAGACTATATTTTACGCTCTCCTCTTTCACCCTCATTAAAAGGTTCTTTAATTCCTCCTCACTTTCTGCCATCAATGTTGTGTCATCTGCATATCTGAAGTTGTTGATATTTCTTCCGGCAATCTTAATTCCGGCTAGGGATTCATCTAGCCCAGCCTTTCGCATAATGAATTCTGCATATAAGTTAAATAGGCAGGGAGACAATATACAGCCTTGTCATACTCCTTTCCCAATTTTGAACCAATCAGTTGTTCCATATCCAGTTCTAACTGTAGCTTCTTGTCCCACATAGAGATTTCTCAGGAGACAGATGAGGTGATCCGGAATTGCCATAGTTTGCCGTGGTCGACACAGTCAAAGGCTTTTGTATAGTCAATGAAGCAGAAGTAGATGTCTTTCTGGAACTCTCTAGCTTTCTCCATAATCCGGCGCATGTTTGCAATTTGGTCTCTGGTTCCTCTGCCCCTTCGAAATCCAGCTTGCACTTCTGGGAGTTCTCGGTCCACATACTGCTTAAGCCTGCCTTGTAGAATTTTAAGCATAACCTTGCTAGCGTGTGAAATGAGTGCAATTGTGTGGTATATTTGCCTAAAGTACTTTTCTGAGTTTTCTGGAACTAGCCTGAAAGCAAAAATGGGCTATAGGTTTTGTTGTGGTAGACAATCCTATTGACCTGTCAGGCCTCCATAGACAAAGAAGGGCCCCACTACCAAACAAGTCATGTTCCTTGCAACTATCAGCCTATTTTCAGATGTGGCAGGTGCTTGGAACATGAAAATTCCTGAAGATCTCAGATTCTGAGGAGTGCAGAAGTTCACAGGGGGCCTTAGGGTTCTTACTTGTAGCAGTGATCCCAGAGCCCCCTGTTCTTCAAGACCAGGCCAGGAGAGTCAAGTCGTCGCTTGAGTAGCAGACAGACCTGACACTCCAGCAAGAGAACCTAACGATGTGTAGAAATAAGACACAATTTTTACATAACAGACACAGCTGTCTGCGAAGTCTGCCA
This sequence comes from Podarcis gaigeae, assembly GCF_964106915.1. Classification (NCBI taxonomy): domain Eukaryota; kingdom Metazoa; phylum Chordata; class Lepidosauria; order Squamata; family Lacertidae; genus Podarcis; species Podarcis gaigeae. The sequence goes on from NC_139681.1 coordinate 3,962,150, forward strand.
GGGAGCCAGATGCCAGAGCTGCAAGACAATTTTGCCCAGCCCCAGGGTGCCAGATTATTTCTCACGGGAGGAAAAGGGCTGATAAAATGCTCTTGTGAAAAGGGAAATCTACTAAATGCAGGTCCTTAATTAACAGTGTAACAAGCTAAGCTCCATTTAGGCAACCTGTAGCATATCAACCAGAATGTAAAACAATTAATTATTAGCAGCCAACTCAGCTACGTGTATTTATCCACAGTGCTGCTAATTAAATAGCCAAAGTTCCTTTTGCGGCTCGTTTAAATTTAATTATTGGTCATGACATCTCATATCAATTCAGACAAAAATGGCCCAGAAATGAAACCACTGTTCTAATGTGCTTGATATTAGCACCAGAATGGTTGAAAATCTCTGGCTGCTGAGGACCAGATCCATGTAATGCCTATTTAGTACTCTCATAAACATGTTGGCTGACAAGCAATAAAGTTCCCATTTTCATTACTGTTATACCTGGGACCACTCTTAAAGGTGACCCAGAAGCTTCAGTTGCTGCAGAATGCAACAGCCAAAATTTTGATTGGTACAGCCAGGCGTACTAATGTTACATCAATTTTAAAAGTTATTTAAGAGTTATTGTTGTTATTATTATCAATTTCATTTGTATACCACCCTTCACCCATAGATCTCAGGGTGGTTCACATAAAAATACAAGATAAAAGCACAAAATACATAATAAAAACAAGAACAAGACGAAACAGACCAATGACCCCCCACCCTGCTCCTACTCCCACACCACCACAAAGACATTTAAAAGGACACGGGATGCCAAAGGTCAGCCCAAGGTCTGGCTTTGCTTCTGGACCTTATTTGAGGGGCTGGCATTTACCTTTGAGAGCCTAGATGTGTTGGATCCTGAAAACCTGAGGGAACACCTCTTCTTCTATCAACCTACCTGCACCTTAATTATTATGTGTTAAATTTATATCCTGCATCTTTCCCCAAAGTAGTTCATGGCAGCAAATATGCCAAAATGAAAGCAATACAGTTAAAACTAGTGACCACCTACTCTCAAAATAATAATTTCATACCAGTCAACTGTCCCAATTTGAGTGGGACATCCCACAATTACATAAACCATCCCGACTTCTGATTGGATCTCGGGATGTATCGTTTTGGCTCCCCCCAAAGCACGCCCCCCCAAATGCATGTTTTAGGGGGCCTTGCTCTCATATGAGTCATGTCACTCGCACTGGAGTATGGCCCCCATAAATGTGCGTCCTGATTTCCCTGTGTGACATGTTGGAGGGTATGTCATTTCAAAGTCATAATCAGAAGTTCTGCACTTGTGGCTCCTGCCTTGGCACACTTGTGGGTGTCCCTGCACCTGCAGGTGCTGGGTTGGAGACCCCTGGGGTCTCTTATGCACCCTCTGCCACCTCTGGCATTCAGCCACCCTGTGGCTCTTAGCTGCAGGATACTCTCAAAGGCCTTTCTCCAGCCAATCTTGTCAAATTTGGGTAGAATTCTCCCCTCTCATCAGGCCGCAACTATGGTCCAAGGGGATAAAGTCAGGATGTACACAGACTGACCAGTTAGAATGTGCCAGTTTTCAGTCTGCTGCGTCTGTCTATAACAAAAGCTCTTTTAGTAAAATTGCAATTAAATGGACAGTCACCTGCAGCTGTCCCGCTGATGACGTGCCTCTCCACAGGTCTCAGCAGAAAGAGCAACGTTTTACATACACAAATCCCTTTACATTGAACAGTGTGGATTCCCCTGCACACTCCTTTGAAACAAAGCTTTACCTGAGAAATAAAACAAAAATATACCTCTCCACAGTGCCTCAGAGATGCACTATTTAACAACAAAGGAAAGAGCTTTCTCAGCAGAGGGATAGTGGCTGTGGGGTGCCTACATCACAATCCTTTGGGGAACCGACAAAAATGTTCTTACTCATCCAGCATTTTAATTCATTGTGAAATCAAATTGGAAAAGGATTTTCCTCCCTGTGGTTTCATTGCATTTGTGCTGTGATACAACTGATTGCATACCTCTCAAACAGGGTGAGGGGGTATATAAATGTTTTAAATAAATCTGTAAGTAGTGAAAATCTACTTCTAGAGTATTGTTTTCTTATTAATTTGATTTATATTATGTTTGCCAGATATTATGTATACCAGGTATGATTCTGGTCTTCAGCAGCCAAAGATGGCAACTAATGTGGGGCTGCTGTACTCTGCAGTATCAGATCAAGGGCCTGTTCAACGTTCTTCTCCCTCATTGGTCAACCAGAGACCTATGAAAGAACACAGCCAGAATTCTGCTATTCCCAGTAAATGGTCTTCAGAGATATTTTCATTTTCATTTGGGTAGTAGTAAAGCCATTGATATCCTCCATGAAATGGTTTGAGCCAAAAACTCAGTCCAGACCCTGTAAGTGTCCCTATATTCCAGGGACATCCCTGATTTAGAGAATCCGTCCTGGTTTCTGATTTGATCCCAGAATGTCCTGCTTTTCCTTAGGATATCACTATTTTCATTGGAGAAATGTTGGGGGTATGGAGTTATCCAACCCCTTAGCTATCTGAAGGCAATCTTGTACAGGGGAGGATTTTTAAAAAAAATGTTTAATGTTTTATTATGTTTTTATATATGTTGGAAGCAGCCCAGAGTGGCTGGGGCAACCCAGTAAGATGTATGAGGTATAAACAGTAAAATTGTCATTATGGAGTGGGACGTCCCTATTTTCATTGGAGAAATGTTAGAGGGGATGTCAATCCTGTGTGCTCTGGCATTTTGAAGGCAAAATGACTAGGTCTAGGGAGGCTTGATTTCTAGAAAAAGAAATGTCTAATCTCAAATCTGTCTGGCAACAGCCTCTAATCTAGAAGTCCTTTTACAAATCCCTGATGTCTAGGGACTCTCAGAAGCTAAGCAATTCTGAGGAAAATTACTTTGTACTGACCAGCCTTATAGCTCAGTCATTCAAGCATGAGACTTTTAATCTCTGGGTTGTGGGTTTGAGCCCCACATTGGGCAAAAGATTCTCTGACTCTATGACTCAGGTATATGTTCATTATTTCTTATTTTGGATTAAGGCTGGTTCCTGACACTGAGCCCTGCTATAAATTAAATGCTGTAAGGGCATAGTAGCAGACGTGGAATTAGGGGAGCACCACAACAATGACAAACAATGGAAGGCAAAAGGAGGGGGGCACCGAATTTTGGCATCACACAGTGTGCCATTAAAATTTCAAAACCCACAGCCTACCACTGATAGCAGCTCTGGAAGAGGCTGACTCCTTTGCAAACATTCATATAGGCCAGGCTTCTTCAACCTCAGCCCTCCAGATGTTTTTGGCCTACAACTCCCATGATCCCTAGCTAGCAGGACCAGTGGTCAGGGATGATGGGAATTGTAGTTTCAAAACATCTGGAGGGCTGAGGTTGAGAAAGCCTGATATAGGCCTTTCATACATATTGAAGCTGTGTATGTGAATGCACAGCTGTGTTTGGCAATATCTACTAGAAATGGTTATCTGGCAAGTCGCCTTGTGCTGGGTTCCTGTAATTTTGATTCTTGTTTTATTAACTTAGGTCTTCTCCACCATGTCTACGTGTGTTTCTAACACATTCTATGTCCACTTCTCACATCTGATGAACTGGCAGCTGATTGAGCCACAAAATATCCAAGTGTTTTGTTACATTCGAAGTTCACTTTAGTCACCTAAAGTGATTAAATCCACTCAAATGAATGAAGTATGCCATGATATTCACATTATAACAGAAATATCTAAGTGTTCTGGATATTCAAAAATGCCTGTCCATAGATCATTAGTTCAGAAATGTACTCTTGGGTATTATTCTCCCAGGGAGGTGTTTCAATTTGTCCAGTGACAAAAGTAGTCATCCATCTTTATGACATGAATAAGCAACTTCAGAATTTGATATCAGAGTTCCAGAACAATGTTCCAGATGTCCTTATTTCTTGACCCGTATACTGATATTTAATTTACTACTGCATTCAGCAAAATTTTAATGACATTTAAGGATAGAGATTAATGTACTCCCCCCTTGATGCATAACCATCTAAACATTGTGCACATGCTCACTAATATTCAGTTTTTCTGCAGCAGTACCATATGAGTTCCATTTGTTTGACTATAGAAAGCCTATTTAAAAAGAAATTGCCACATTCTACTTTAAAATAGCATCTATTGGTACATTTGGTTCCCCCCCCCCCCCATGGTGGAAGCATAACCAATCAGACCAGAAAACTACAGGGATTTACCTTCATCAAGAACCCTTCACCAGTGTCAAGTTGCCATATGTCTGGGATATAGCCAGCAATTGGTCATCAGAAACAGTGTCTGGGCGGAAATTGCTGAAATGTCCGAGAAAGTGTGGATGTGTGGCAACCCATGTCAGCAGTGTCGTTTTTGGCAATTTCCCTTAAAAATAGCTCAAAGGAAAGCTCAACAACTTTTCTGTCCAGATTTTCACTTTTGGCTCACTGGAACAATATCACACCAATTCTCAAGGTATTGAGCTGGCCATCAATAAGTTTCCAGTCCAAATTCAAGGTATTATCAATGACTTTTAAGCCCTGAATGAGGGGAGAGAGGGAGAGAATAGGAGGAGTAAACAAGAGGAGAATGGCCTGCTTTCAGCCATATCAATTTATAGGATTTTGGTTGGGGATTAAAATTGGGTGTATGGAGTAAAAAACCTCCCCATGCTATAAGGGAGGAAGAAAGGATACTCAATAGTTATGTACTACCTCTGTATCCCACTTCCCTTCCTCTAAGGATGTTCAGGCTGGTGTACGTAGTTCTCCTCCTTCCCATTTTATCCTCACAACAACCCTGTGAGGTTGCCAACAAAGGGTGCATTTTAGCCAGTGTGGTGTAGTGGTTAAGAGTGGTAGTCTCGTAATCTGGGGAACCGGGTTTGCTTCCTCGCTCCTCCACATGCAGCTGCTGGGTGACCTTGGGCCAGTCACACTTCTCTGAAGTCTCTTAGCCCCACTCACCCCACAGAGTGTTTGTTGGGGGGTGGAGGAAGGGAAAGGAGAATGTGAGCCGCTTTGAGACTCCTTCGGGTAGTGATAAAGTGGGATATCAAATCCAAACAACAACTTCTTCTTCTCCTCCTCCTCCTCCTCCTCCTCCTCCTCCAGCACTCTTTAACCTATACATAAATGACATGGTCCAGTGTCTAACATCTCCAGAGTTCCATGCCCCTAAACTGGCCTCAAAACCAATCTCTGTACTATTATATGCTGATTATGTGGCCCTCTTATCCCTAACAAAAATAGGCCTAAAAAGACTGATAAGAGAATTCTCATCGTGTTGCCAGAGAGAACACCTGGTTGTAAACTATCAGAAAACCAAAGTTATGGTTTTCTCAAGAAAATATAGGCCCCACAGTTGGCGTATGGACAATCAGCCAATCAAACAGGTCAAAGCTTTCAAATATTTGGGCCTTATCTTCCAGTCCACAGGGTCATGGGGAGCACACCAAAAATGTGCAAAAGAAAAAGCATCCCAAAATGTCAAGAGTTTGACTCACTTTTTCCGTCCAAACATATACCATCAGCCCTAGAAGTCTTCCAAGCTAAACGCCCAGCACAGCTACTATACGGGGCTCAGATTTGGACTGGTAACCACCTTAGCAGTTTGAAAGCTGTTCAATCAAAGTTTCTAAGGCAGAATTTTTCTGTACCGTCATGCATCCCAAATGCATCATTGCGACTGGAGGCCAATCTCCCTTCAGTAGAAGTACGGACTTGGCAAAGAACTATTAACTTCTGGCTCCATCTAAACTCACCCCCCCCCCCCCCGGTTTACTATTCCTAGTACTTCAAGACTCCCATAAAAGTGCCTGGCTTAAAACTCCACTCTTGTGGCCTATCCCCACAACACCTACTCACTATGGGCCCTACTAAAGCAAACAGTCTAATAGGTCAACGTCTAAAAGATATTGAGCATCAGAACAACCTGGCCACTATAAGGAAATTCTTCCAAAAGATCCTTCCTGAGAAATGTCTCTGCCCCTGTGGTGATGGTAGCACTGAAACAGTGGCACATGTCCTCCTGTCTTGCACTCTCTACAAAGACCTGAGGAACAAGATATTCACCCCACTCGTACTAGCCACCCCATGGCGCTCAGCCACTGCCACAGTGTCCTTTCTTCTATCAGATCAAAATGAGCAGATAACCGGAAAGGTGGCTAGGTTCATAGCAGGGGCAGTCAGAATAAGGGCCACTAACTGACGGCTGATTCAGGACTTTAAATTGTGCTCTTATATCAAATTTCCTTTTCTGCATACACTGTAATGTTTTATTGTTGCTGTGGCCATTGGCTAATGCGAATAAAGTTTTATCTATCAACCCTGTGAGGTAGGCTGGCCTAAGAGGCTGTTACTGGCCCAAGGTCACCCAGTGAGCTTCATGGCCAAGTGCAGTGGCTTAGCGTGGGGGGTGCAGGGGGGCCGGCCGCACCGGGCGCAACATCTGGGGGTTAGGGTTAGGGGGCGCAAATCCATGGGTTAGGGGGTGCAAATTACTTGCCTTGCCCCGGGTGCTGACAACCCATGCTACGCCACTGGCCAAGTGGCAATTTTAACCCTGGTCTACTGGATCTTAGCCCAGCATTTTAACCACTATCCCCTGCTGCCTCTCTTTCCCTCAAGCTTTTATTTATATGGCAATAAAGCACATGGGCTCGAGCCCGGCAGCCAGGCCTGGACCTGGGCATCATAACAGTGTATAGCACCACAGAGGGAGGTTTCAAGAAAATGTTTTTGTCTGCCTCTGGAATTTCCCGATAAAGCTATGTTGCTCCTACTGCATTAGGAGTAATCACTTCATCTTGTCCTCCTTGCCCACAATTAATGGCTGTATTTGCCAGCTCAGCTCTTACTGCTCCTTTAAATCACTTTCTTGGAGATTCTGCAAGCTACTGAATGAAGATAGGGACATTTATTCAGCCATGCCCGTCATGTAGCTATTTAATAATCTGCTATCTTTATACCAAAGTGATAACAGTTCTGTTTTCCCTTCCACTATGAACGAGTGTATGTGTTCTGTTTAGCATAATATGTAAAAAGGAACATTGATATCTGGATTCAATAACTGTAAGTATTTGTTCATGTTTTCTTATAATAGTTCAGTGAATGAATGTGGCTTATTAGGAGGGGATGTTTCTAGGCAGCGCTGAGGAAAGTTCAATTCAGCAATGGATAAAAATAAGTGAGTAACATCCCACACACAACATTATAATGGAATTTTACCCTGGTGTGTTTCTAAATTATTTCAGCAAAGATCTCAGATGATTCAACTAGTCCCGGCATGTCTGATCTTACCAATTCCAATGTTTTATATGCATACAGATGTCTATGTTGTTGTTGTTTAGTTGTTTAGTCGTGTCCGATTCTTCGTGACCCCCTGGACCAGAGCACACCAGGCACTCCTGTCTTCCACTGCCTCCCGCAGTTTGGTCAAACTCATGTTTGTAGCTTCGTCCAACCATCTTGTCCTCCGTCATCCCCTTCTCCTTGTGCCCTCCATCTTTCCCAACATCAGGGTCTTTTCCAGGGTCTTCTCTTCTCATGAGGTGGCCAAAGTACTGGAGCCTCAGCTTCATGATCTGTCCTTCCAGTGAGCACTCAGGGCTGATTTCCTTCAGAATGGAGAGGTTTGATCTTCTTGCAGTCCATGGGACTCTCAAGAGTCTCCTCCAGCACCAGAATTCAAAAGCATCAATTCTTTGGCGATCAGCCTTCTTTATGGTCCAGCTCTCACTTCCATACATCACTACTGGGAAAACCATGGCTTTAACTATACAGACCTTTGTTGGCAAGGTGATGTCTCTGCTTTGGAGCAGGAACCGGCAAGCCACTCCATGGACAAAGACAACAGATGTCTATAGTATTACTATTTATATTTGAAAATTGCCACAAGAAACCCCAAATATCTGGCCCTTCTTCCCCATCTCTCTGCCCATCCACTGAGATCATCATCACCTTAGGGCCAAACGAGTGTTAGTCACTTCTTAAGTCCTCTCTTAAGCATGGCAGAAGGCAGGTCAGGTAGAGGATGACAGAGGGCTGATCCAGGTTGAGAGCCCAGTACAAAGTTTGCAACCCTTCTCCCTCCAACACACGGCAGGCTCAAAACAGATTGCCTCGCATGACATGGAGAAAGGTTTCTCTTCCTCTCTCATAACACTAGCACTCACGTACATGCAACAAAGCTGAATGCTGGAAGATTCAGGACAGATAAAACAAATTACTTTTCCATGCAGTGCAAAATTAAACTATGGCACTCACACCCACAGGAGGCAGTGATGATTGCCAGCTTGGATGGTTTTGAAAGAGGAGTAGACAGGTTCATGGAGGAGAGGGCTCTCAATGGCTCCCAGCCACAATGGCGCTGCTTTGTTTCCACGGTCAGAGACAGCGATGCTCCTGAATACCAGTTACTGGAGATTGCAAGAGCACAGATCCTGCTTGTGAGTTTCCAGCAGGCATCTGACTGGCCACTGTGAGAACAGGCTGTTGGACTAGATGGACCACTGGCCTGATCCAGGAGGCGCTTCCTATATTCTTATGATTAACCTAGTGCATTAATTTCAATCAGTCTGCTCTGAGTAGGTCTCAGTCGGATACATCCCTTTATAGGCTCAGATTTATAAATGATGAAATGGAAAATACCAAAAATTGCCAGTTACTAGTAAAACATGCTCAAGTATGCTGTATAATATTTAATGGCATGCTCTTTCTTAGGCTGATAGTGAATTTTATTACACAAATAAATTGGAGCTGTGAGTTATCTAGCTCTTGTTACTAGAGAAGGTAACAACTTTCCTGGCTTCCTTCTCATCACTTGTTTCACAAGCATTGTCAGTGGCTCCCATAATTTAAGGAGCAAATATGCTTCCCAGCTGAGATTCATGTGGCAATAAATTTCCCATGCATTCCTTCTGATTCACACTCAGCCAGGCAGGAAGTGATGAAAGTTAAGTAAGAGAGAAAGAGTTATCTTTCTTAGGAAATGTTAAGTGGATTTCATTGAACTGTACTGGAAATGTATGTCTGTTCTCATAAGGAAGCACTCTAAAAATATATCTAGCAGTAAATGAGTCATTGTCTCTCATGAGAATCAAACTGAGGGTCCTCTGGGGTCTCTAGCCCCAAAAGTATATTCAAAATATCATCGGAAAGCCAGTGTGAAATATTAGCCAATCTTTGTCCTAGAAGACCTGGTCTCAATCCCAACTTTCTTCTGTATTTTGAAAAAGTGCATTGCTTCTTGATCTCAGTTTCCCACCTGCAATATGGAGTGCACACTGAACTATTTCAAAATGTTTTATTGCAATAATAAATAAGATACAGACTGATTTGCACATTTAAATGTAGTATAAAGTCCTAGTGAAGGCAGAATTTGATGTTGCAAGATACATGGAGCCTCTGTTGCTCTGCAACTTTCCCAGATCTCCTATTAATGTCTCAAGTAATATAAAATGTGACATGAGGTCATCATGACAGCCACCTTCAAATATCTCAAGGGCTTTCACATGGAAGATGGAGCAAGCTTGTTTTCTCCTGCACCAGAGGGCAGGCCCAGAACCAATGGATCCAAGTTACGAGAAAGGAGATTCCAACTGAACTTCAGGAAGAACCTTCTGATGGTGAGAGCTGGTTGATGGTGGAATAGACTTCCCTTGGGAGATGGTGGACTCTCCTTCCTTGGAGGTTTTTAAGCAGGGATTGGATGGCCATCTGTCATGGCTGCTTTAGCACAGGATTGGGCTAGATGACCCTCAGGATCCCTTCTACAGTTCTATGGTTCTATGATTCCATGCTGTTGTTGCAGATACTAATATTGTGAAGTTTGAAGTGACTAGAAGCATAAAAACTGACTCCTTTCGGAATGAAGCGTTGTCCAGACCAGTTAGATGGTTCAAAGCTTTACTTGCAGAACTTCCTTCAAAAGAGAACAAAAAAGATCCCAGTGACACAGTGAATGATACGAAAGCAGGGCATTGCACAGAGTCATGCCACGCCATGTACTGTGTTAACAAACAAGCAAAAAAGAGGCAGAGGAGAGCTTCCTGTCTCTCATAATTTTGGCTCTGTTGGCGTGGATCACTGTTGAGCAGAGCCAGATTTAGGTGTGATGAGGCCCTAAGCTACTGAAGGCGATGGGGCCCTTTATATGTCCAGCTGTCCTTTGTCAACAACAAATTGTCGCTGTTTTTTGTGTTGAATATATGCTATATGGTAATTTATGGACCTAATAGGTATCTAAAACCATTTTAACTGTTTTTATCTTATATTTTGGAAATGTACATTCATATTTTTTCCTTTAATTTTTTTTGAGGCCCCCAAGAGAGTGGGGCCCTAAGCTACAGCTTGTTTAGCTTATATGTAAATCCGGAACTGCTGTTGAGATTTGGCAATGGGGACCTGATTTGGTCTGCTGCCTATCTAGAAACCTTTCTCTACTTTTCATTGGAAACAGGAAACATCAGGGCAATGATTTCTCAAGACAAACATGATTTCAAATCTTAGGTTTTTCAACTAATGCAATTCACCTCTGGACCCGTGGCTGAAGAAACTATGTGCAATCCCTATAGGAACACTAAACATAAGGATGGTATTCAACTAAATTTTACTCAGAGTAAACCCATTGAAACTAATGGATTTCCATAGGGAAATGAAACTGCAGCATGAGGAATGGCCAGACTGCCTAGCCCAGCTGTTTAATGGAGGGGGGAGGCACTGTGAAGGGGGTGGGGCGAGTTGTGGGGGATCGGAGAGGAGGTGGGTCAGATGTAAAAAGGGGGGTTGGTCTAGTGGGGGGGGTGAAGGGAGAAGTGGGGTTGGTGAGCAGGCGTGGCAGACCCTAGCAATTTTATATTATTAACTTGATTAATCGACCCTTCAACGCAAAGGGTGTTATATGAATATTGGCAATAAAATAAAACTTGCCAAACAACATTATGAAAGCCATATAAAGAATCACTGGCAAACAAACAAACCCAGGAAATGTTTAGATCAATGGAATCACCAGAGATGTAATAAGGGAGATGAATGCTTCCACCTAGACAAGCAGCTCATCCCAACTCAGGGGAGAATTCATTTATTTCCTTCACAAATCTAACATGCAGGATAAAACTTGCCCTTTGCATCGAAAATTGCTTTTCCTGTTCTGTGCTGCCCCCCTCCCCCGAGTGCTCTTTTTTTCTGATGCCACCACTCCAGGGGAAGTGTTTAATGCATTTTCAGGGGCTCCCCTCCCCTGCTGCTTTGGACTGAAAAACCAACCAAGCGTTGCTGATCTGCTCACAGATGCTATACCCCTCAAAAATTGCCGAACACCAATAGCATAAAAAGAAACAAAGAGGGTTTAACACACAAAACCTGCTCCAAGAACATCTAGCAGTAACAGCAGCAAGAAAAAAGAAATCGTATTTTGAAATTCAGCTATATTTGCAAAGTGCCTGTGGCAAGCCTGGTAGAAAAGGTATCTTCATGTCATCTTGGCGTGCCTTATTGCATAAACAGGGGTGTGCAGAAGTATACAGATTTGGTACTGAATAACTCAAAGGGAATAGTTTTTCCAATCGTGAGTTCTGTAAATGTTTCATGTGAATATCTTTCGCTAAGTTTTCGTGACTTGATGCATCGTTCAGTGGCAGAATCACACAGCAGGTCCCAAGTACAGCCTTGCTCTCCCCTCTGTCTGGCGGCCAGAAGAAGAAGAAGAAGAGTTTGGATTTGATATCCCGCTTTATCACTACCCGAAGGAGTCTCAAAGCGGCTAACATTCTCCTTTCCCTTCCTCCCCCACAACAAACACTCTGTGAGGTGAGTGGGGCTGAGAGACTTCAACGAAGTGTGACTGGCCCAAGGTCACCCAGCAGCTGCATGTGGAGGAGCGGAGACACGAACCTGGTTCCCCAGATAACGAGCCCACCGCTCTTAACCACTACACCACACTGGCTCTCGACTGTATGATCCAGCAACCAATGCCATACCACCACGCCTACACCCACACCACTGTTATTGGGACGATAACGGTAACTCACTCTGCTGAAAATGACTCCAAGTGGCTTGCGAATGCCATAGAAATACTAAAACCAATTGCAGCAAACCCAATCAATTAGAAACCTAACAAATGAATCTATACATATAAAAGATGGGTCTAGCAGTTCCTCTCCACGTCAAAAGTGGCCACAGATACCTTAAAACTCTTCAAGTACAGCTTCCCCAGCCCAAGACACTGAGGAGAATTGCCAGGTCCTGATCTGAATACTTCTCCCCGACCCCAACCTTTCCAGCTGCTTTTTGCCAAGAAATAAATGCCCAGTTCTAGGATATAAAAACAGTGAACATAGGATGTAGTTTGGCCCTGAGATTTTAGAGCAGAGCTGGGTAGTGATGATGAAAAAATTCAGTGCAATTTGTCTGTGGAGGCCAACCTACCTATCTGCATTTTCTGGAACAATACACAAATTTAAACACATCTGTCCTTTCAAACTCACACTCCTGAATTTTGCAGTGTGTGCCTTAAAATGCTTTAGTTTGTGAAAATAACGTATAAAAATGCATTGTAGCTGGGAGAATTTTCTTTGCAAAAGTGTTTAAATGCTCTGGGTAGCTCCCAACCAAATATTAAAAACCACGCCCACCAACCTTAAATAACCACTTCCACCAGTTTATCATTTGTTGTTGTGTGACATCAACTGTGCTTTCCACACCATTCAGTTTGTGTTTGCCGTGGCTGTGCAGAAGCCGTTTCTGCAATCCTCCTTCAACTTAATTCAAGCAAAAGATCTTGAGTGCCTTAGAATTATGGCTTAGAAAGCCATTGCCAGTCAGGGTGTATAATTCCACACCAGATGTGTCAGAAGAATGGGTTTCTCCAGTAAACCTTTCCACATGCTCAATGAATGCAGGACATGTGGTGGAATGCAAGACAAGTAGCTGTTCCTGCTCCCAATCACTCCCCGGGATACAGACTACCCATGGTTGCAGGACTGCCATTTCTGCCATCCCTGACCCTTGGGCATGATGTTTGGGGCTAATGGGAGTTAGACCAACCATACCTGGAGAGGCACGGGTTCCACATCCCACTCTACACATCCATAGCATGAACAGTGCCAACGTGTGTACATCATTGCTGTCCTTCCAGATGAATGCATGGATGTTATTCACTTATTCACCAAATGCACGGAAACCGGATTAGTATAAAAGGTAAAGGTAAAGGACCCCTGATAGTTAAGTCCAGTTGCAAATGACTCTGGGGTTGCGGCACTTATCTCGCTTTACTGGCGAGGGAGCCTACGTTTGTCCACAGGCAGATTTTCCGGGTCATGTGGCCAGGATGACTTAGCCGCTTTTGGTGAAACCAGAGCAGCACACAGAAATGCTGTTTACCTTCCTACCAGAGTGGTACCTATTTATCTACTTGCACTTTTTGGCATGCTTTCAAGCTGCTAGGTTGGCAGGAGCTGGAACAGAGCAACCGGGAGCTCGCCCCCATCGTGGGGATTTGAACTGCCGACCTTCCGATCGGCAAGCCAAAGAGGCTCAGTAGTTTAGACCACAGCGACACCCACGATTAGTATAAGGCAGCTCCAAATGTTCATAGTTGATTGGCAACAGTGACATGGTGTGTATTTCTATTGTGTGGGTGGGGATGCAAGAGATCTGGTAAATTTATAATCAGGTTGTGGTCTTGTAAAGTTTAGACAATACTGGTCAGCTTTCCCTCAACCCTCATCTCTGCTTTACCTCTTTTATTCTGTTTAATAGATTTTAGTCCCTCATTATGGTTGCTTTATTACTGTACATACTGTGCCATTACTGTACATATAATTTTGTCAAGTAAGCAAAGGAAGAAGTCCTTGCCTTGAGAAGTTTACAATCTAACTTTGAAGCTGAGGTGGTGAGAACATTTCTCTTTTTTTGTCCACAGACATGGTCATGTTTTTGCTTTTTCTCTTTGTACAGAATTCCTCTCCCTCTTCATGTTGATTTTAAAAATTCTGCTTATTACTTCTAAATCCATGGACTTTATTTCTCTTTTTAAATTACTCCTCCCAGAGCTCTGTGTTCTTCTGATACCAATCTGTTAGTTAGACCAAGGATCACATCCGTTGCCTCACACCACTCTCCCTTTCCTTTGGCAGCACCTTATCTTTGGAACTCATTGCCTCTAGATATTTGCATGATTCAGTCTCTCCCACTCTTTAAGAAGTGCCTGTGATGATATCTGTTTTCTCCAAACGGCTAAGATTTTAACCAGTTGTTGCTCTTCTTCCATTGTTTGGTCTTCTCTGGCACAAGTTAGGTGTCAAGAGCCATTTTATGCTTTCATGTCCTAAATGCCTTGGAAAGATGCCCTGTCAGAATCTAGCCTGGCCTGGAGCTCAGCTGCAGAGTTTCGCTCCTGTAGCAGCCCTGCCATCATTCCTGCAGGGCTGTTGTGATTGGCTGCTGTGAGACATGAGACAGTTTCTGGGATAGAGAGGCAAGTGCTTCTCCTCAGGCAAGCAAAACAATATCTTAAGTACATCTGAAGCACACAGCTCAGATTCTTCGCTCATACCTCTATGGGTCTGGTAAAGGGCAAGAGACAGTGAGTCACCACCAGAAGTCTGGTGGAATCTCAGTCCAAAGAATTTAATAGTTTGAATGTGTTTTGAAAGTCCTTCTGGATCAATTGCAGCTCTGAGATGTTGTTGCAATTTCTTTTCCTTTTTTCAGCTGTTAAAGCTAGCTCAAGCAAGATAATGGTTACCAGCTTGCTGCAGGCTTATATTCTTATAAGCAATGCCAGCCGGGTATTTCCTGAGATCCAAGCCTTCACTTAATGATTCTTAAAATGTTTGCATAAGTTTTTACAGAGTAACTGCAGAGGTGTGGTATTCCGTGCTTACATACCTAGCGGACAAAGTCTAGGGCTCAGCAAGATTTGTGCTATTCTTGTTCCACATCTGAAGGTGTTTCTTCCCCCTCGCTGCTTCCGGCTAATGGTATAGGAAATGGGTAGCGTTGAAAGAAAATTCATTATTCTGCATACTGATAAGTTGATGATCAGTGCCAAACAAACCCACTTTCGCTGCCATGTGGATAAATCTGCAATGGCCCATTTTTCAAACTGTTCCTCTTCCTCTGCCTATACATCAGATATTTAACAGGTGAAACCTTTTCTGGCACAGCAGTAAAATGATGGAGAAAGTTTCATGAGATCTATACGCCTGACTGCTCTAGAAGGAAGGAGATCAAAGCCAGTTGAAAAAGTTGGCCACTGAAGAATGATCATTCTACACTTCCCCCCAAATAGACACATCCACACAGTAATAATAATAATAATAATAATAATAATAATAACAATAATAATAATAATAATAATTTATTTATACCCCGCCCATCTGGCTGAGTTTCCCCAGCCACTCTGGGCGGCTTCCAATCAAGTGTTAAAAACAATACAGCATTCAATATTAAAAACTTCCCTGCACATAACTACAGCTTGCCTGATCAGTCATAGTTTTACCAACAGGGTGGTGAACCTCTGAATTAGAAAAATAGTGTTGGTGGAGAAAGAAGGAAGGCAGGTCAGGGGAATCCAAGTCTTGTTGGGAGCCAAGACTGGAAGAGCCTGTTACAGGTAGGTAGCCATGTTGGTCTGCCGTAGTCGAAATAAAATAAAAAAAATCCTTCCAGTAGCACCTTAGAGACTAAGATTGTTATTGGTATGAGCTTTCGTGTGCATTGTGTGATTGACTCAAATTGTATGATTGACTCAATGGGTACCCAACAGGTTTACCATAGCCATTGAGTCAATCACCCATCTCCTACTACCCTCCTGAGAAAAGCCCCACCCCACCCTCCCACTATATATAAGGATCTGGTGTCTTCTGTTTCAGTATATCTGAAGAAGTGTGCATGCACACGAAAGCTTATATACCAAGAACAAACTTAGTTGGTCTCTAAGGTGCTACTGGACAATTTTTTTATTTTTATTTATATATATATATTGACAGGTATCCTTAGAAATTTTTATTTGTCCAAATTTTGTGATGCAGTTCTCCAACCAAACAATGTGTACAAAAATTGGTATATTGGGGAAAACTGTGCTTAAAAATGCAGATGTCAATGAAAACAGGTTATGAAATTGCATTTTATTAGGGAAATTGCACTTTTTTGTATGTTTTTCAGTATGGTTTGAAAAAATGAAAAATTGAAATAAACAAATGGGTTCTTCCCTTGTCAGAAGACAGGTTTACTGGAATATCAAGCTCTAATACTTGCTTACTTAACAGTTTTTAATGGTCAGCTCAGTCAAGCAATGGCCAGCTGGGCTGGCAACCTATTTGCCATGAGTTTGCTGTACTTTCTTATGAGCCATGCAAAATTGCCTGTACTCTATTTGACCAGCTAGCATAGCTGTTTTACCGTCACTGGAATGTTTCCACAAATGCCTGAAATCCTTAGCAAGCTTTTTATAGTTGATACTCAATACTGCTTTGCTGTGACAACCTGTATTTGTTTTGGGTGGCGTGTGTGTGTGTGTGCAAACCACCAGTTGTGTAGAATGCAACAGATGAAGCAGGAATTGTAGTACAATATATGTCAAAGGAGAAAAAACGGAAAAAGAATTCCATGGCATTTTATTCTATGGCATTTTAGTAACAGACAAAGCAATTGCATGCTAATGAACTTATATTCCAAACACAACAGGAACACCAGCTGCTTAAATGTCAGACTTTTTATCCACTGGGTGTTTTCTTATGGATTTAGCCAGTCAATGAAAAAAACCAAGCAAACAAACCTTGGTTAATGAACTGTGTGTGGACCCCTCAAGGAGCTCAAGCAGAAGGAGGTGTCTTTTCACAAGGTCAGATTGCTTCTCTCTAAAGAGAGCATGTCACAGATTGAAGGTGTTCTTCTCCTAATATATATGCATTTCCCCTGATATCATGCACTTTTAAACATTATTTCCACTAATATACATATATTTGTGTCTACTGTTGCCTTATCATTAGGATCTAATATAGGTTTCTGCATATCTTCTTTCTTCTTCTTCCTCTTTGGCGATCACTCGTAGCCAAGTAAAATTGTCTTCCATAAACACGGTTTTAACAATGAGTTCGTAAGTGACTGTGGAGGTCAATTCTGGACCCACACGTCCTTCCACAGTGGGGACATTGGTTCCAGGGCAGGAGTTGATCACAGTGTGGATTTGCCAAGCGTGCCTTCCTCTTAGCACGTTTCTCCCTTGCGTTTAGGGCAGATTTTTGTTTACAACAGTTCTGAGTTCGAGTGTCTTCAAAGTCCATGACACCTTTGGTAAAGGCTGTTCTCCAAGGGGAGCACTCGCAGGCCAGTGTTTCCCAGTTGTCGGTGTTTATACTACATTTTTAAAGATTTGCCTTGAGACAGTCTTTAAACCTCTTTTGTTGACCACCAGCATTACGCTTTCCATTTTTAAGTTCACAATAGAGTAATTGCTTTGCACGACGATCATCAGGCATCTGCACAACATGACCAGTCCAACGAAGTTGATGTTGAAGAATCATTGCTTCAACACTGGTGATCTTTGCTTCATCCAGTACACTGATATTAGTTTGCCTGTCTTCCCAAGTGATGTGTTAGATTTTTCAGAGACACCATTGATGGAATCTTTCAAGAAGTTGGAGATGGCATTTGTAAGTGGTCCATGTTTCACAAGTAAGGTTCGTAGTACAGTAGCTTTGTAAACAAGCATTTTGGTTTCCCTGCAAATGTCCTGGTCCTCAAACACTGCACTTCAATTGGGAGAAAGCCACACTCACAGAGCTCAGGCGATGCTGGATTTCGGCATCAATGTTGATCCTTGTGGAAAGATAACTGCCTAGGTAGGAAAAGTGATCAACATTTTCCAACGTTACACCATTGAGTTGGATTGTGGCACTGCAGAGGGGTTATTTTGTACTTGTTGGTGCAGCACTTTGGTTTTTTTGGTGTTTAGCATATATTGATTGGAGAACAATATCACAAGATTCAAAGAACTGCACATTGTGAATAATAGCCCTGCTTCAGTTCATGCATTGGTTCAGGAATCGTGTTAATCAAAATTATATGTTAGAGATCTATATACTTTCTTATTTAAAAAAAAGCAAATGATAGATAGATAGATTCTTTATTGTCATTACACAAGTGCAACATTGCACAAGTGCAACGAAATTGGATGTTCTGCCCTTGCGCAAATGAGAGTTCTGTCTGTTATGGCACATCGGCCTGTGCCCCATGATTTAGTGTTAAAGTGGTTGGCATGCATCACATCTAAAGCCATTGGTCTCTTATATCATGACTGGCAGAAGTTCTACAAGGCTTCAGGCAAAGATCTTTCTCCTACCTTCATTCTTACAAAACAGAAAGAAAAACCCTCAACTTAAGTTGCTCCTTAATCCTGAGACCTTCTGCATGCAAAGTATGTGCTTTACCAGTGATCTATGGCTCTTCCTCTGCAAACAGTTTCTGAAAACCTCAACCACCCCTTTTCCTTCTGTTTTAATCATCCACAGTGTGAAAGGGTAGATATAGGGCCATTAAAAGAGTAGTCACACATCCAGACAGTCTTATTTCCATCTTTACCACTTGGCTAGAGTGTAACCAATACCTATTTCTCACTGAGATGGTAGACCAGTGCCTGGGCTATATACAACATAAGAGAGTATTGGCGGAGGGCACATGACAGAATGTTATTCTAAATGTAAAGTAGAAAAATCCTAGAGAAATTGTCTAGATGCTTCTACCTGATCTGTATTTTTTCCTATGTAGTTTTGAGGGGGGGCTTTACTTATTTTTGCAATAGAGTTTTCTTTGGTGAGGTGCACCCCCATTTGTAGTTGAAGGGGCACAACTCTGACGCAGGTTCACTACCTCAGGAAAACTAGGCCAAGGAAAGAGTATTAAATATGAGTCACATTGTAATTTCATGAGGCATTCTGAAATAGTATGCAGCATCTAACTGGCACTGTGGCAATGAATTTTCATGGCACACCTGTTGTTGGTATCTTTGTGAAGAGGGGGAGGGGGGAGGAGAAGAAGAAGGAGGAAACAACCAAACTAGGAAAATAAAAAATTCTAAATATTCACTGGAGAAAAAGTCACTATTGAAGTAAATTTTCATCTTCTTTTTTTATATCCCACATTTGAAGGGAAACTAGTAAATGTCCAAGATGCAAAAAGAGATAAAACGTCTATGCATTATAGACGAGATCAAACATTGATTTCCCAAGGGTTCTGATGCAAAACAAAGAGGATAAAGTCATGTCTTTATTAGGCCAAATCAATAACAAGGCATATAAATTGATAAGAAAGGAGTTATATTGTTATTTTACCATCATTTGACTTTTTATAGCAGAAAAGGCAGTTTGCAGTATACTAAAAACCAAGCCAAGGCGTAACACCACGAATGTTGATTCCCCCAGTTAATGGTGCACATTAGTAGAAAATTCTCTCTCTCTCTCTCTCTCTCTCTCTCTCTCACACACACACACACACACACACACACACACACACACTGCAAAGAGTTCCTTGAGGTGTGAGGCCCATTATTCTCTTATGTTTGAATTGTTTGGGGCCTATGGATACAACACTGCACTCCGAAATTAAATGTTCACATTCTAGAAACTAGGAGCCAAACTAGTTTGGCCACAGGGGAAACCCCTGAAGGAGGACAACTCTGCCCCACCACCCAGGCCCCTACTGGCTGTGCCCTAGAGCAGCATGGGAGCAATTGCAAGATGGCACAGCCCACATTACTCCAGGTGACATATGAACTGGCTCTGTGGGGAAATTGTTGGGCTGGCTGAATCTAATTCCAAACTGAGCCATGGGGAGTTCTGGAAAAGCGAAGGAGATGGCAGGGCTTGGCAGATGGGCTTAGTTATGCCCTGTAGTTAATCTGATTTAATGTGAAGATAGATGGAAGAATTTGAGAAGGGAGCCATGTGCCTCGTGGACTAGAAGTTTTTATCTGATTCTTCTGAAAGGCAGGAAAGCTACTACAGAAAGCATTTGAGTCTTCCCAGACCCCCTTGGAACACGATAGGCAGGAAGATCAGGGGTTTCAGTTCATAAAACACTTTGCAGTCTTTTGAGCTGAAAAGTTCTAAAATGGGTGGAAGAACAGTATTAATAATGCAACATTTGATTTTTCTATTATTGATTTTGTCACAAAATTATGCTTTCAATATTTCATGACAATGTGAAAAACAAGACACCAACTTCTATGCAGAAGGAGGTTTGTTATAGATGCTCTTTAAAAAATAAATGGAAAGTGCAGTTATTCTGTTCATTTATATCTCACCTTTTCTCCCAGGTGGTGTGCCTTGGCCTCCCCCTCCCCGTTGTATCTTCACAATGTCCCTGTGGGTTAGGTTAGACAGTGACTAAGCAGAGGGCTGAGTTGGATTTGAACCAGCTGACATTTCTGAAAAGTCTTCAGAAGCCGCTCCACCGATGCTGCATGGCAGCTGTAATGGGATGAAAGGTTGGTCTGTGTGATCTCTCAAAGATTCTCAAACCTGGATGTCAAAAAGAGACTGCTAGAGAGAGTCAAACTGGGTGGACAAGTTTAGCCTGGTCACTGTCCTTTGGTCAGGTTTATTGGCTCTAGTGGGGCTCAATGGCCAATCTCCCCATAACTAATAAAATGGCCAAAGTCTCTTTCTGAAAGGAGTATCTCTTGCTTCCACCAGCTTCTGTGGGAAATGATGCCATGCAGCTGCTTGAGAAAAGGCCATGAGCGTGTTTAGGATGAGTTTAGTCTTGGACTGGAAGAGATACACAAACTTGCTCTTTGCAAAAATCCTATTGTCCTGCAAGAAAATGGGGAGCAGTGAATGGAAGACTAAATTTAAATCCACTTATTCTCAACACAATGTATATGTGTAAATACAACCAAACAGCACAATAACACCAGTAAACCTCCAGTGACCTCATTCCACAGAAACAGAGTCTCAATGCAGATGGAAAGCCTGGAATTCTAACTAGCGATGGACACTTTTCATTCCTCTCTTCTTTCTCCCCCACCAAATCTTCAGTGTGCTACATTTTTAAATTAAAAAGTCCTCATGAAATTTTGTAAGGATTTTAATGCACATTTTCCCTAGCATACACATTTTTGCAAGCAATTTTCTCTGATAGAATGCATTTTGGTACACACACCCAAAAAGTATACACCTTTTTTTTTGCTAGGAAAACTGCACCACTGAATTCAGAAAAGTGTGGATTCCCAAGGAGAGCTGTGTTTCAGTTAGCATACTGTTTCAAGAAGCACAAATTAGGTAGATCAACATTAAAATGCAAACAGAACTGACTTCCTCCCCCGTACTTATGTGTGGCATAGTAATTGAATACATGTTCACCCTTCATAAACAGGGATATGTTTGTTTTGCTTTTAACTTGTAAAAGCAGGAATGTTTCAGGGATGAGGAGCAGCTCCAGTATTCAATCGTGGGATAGCTCAGTTGGTAGAGCATGAGACTCTCAATATCAGGGTCATGGGTTCAAGCTCCTGCGTTCAAGGGGGTTGGACTAGATGACCCTCATGGTGCCTTCCAACTCTACAATTCTATGATTCTATGAATGCTAGGTAAGGGGCGCAGGTGGTGCTGTGGGTTAAACAACAAAGCCTAGGGCTTGTCGATCAGAAGGTGGTTCGAATCCCCGTGACGGGGTGAGCTCCCGTTGCTCCGTCCCTGCTCCTGCCAACCTAGCAGTTCGAAAGCACGTCAAAGAGCAAGTAGATAAATAGGTACCACTCCGGCGGGAAGGTAAACGGCATTTCGGTGCGCTGCTCTGGTTCGCCAGAAGCGGCTTAGTCATGCTGGCCACATGACCTGGAAGCTGTATGCCGGCTCCCTCGGCCAATAAAGTGAGATGAGCCCCGCAACCCCAGAGTCAGTCACGACTGGACCTAATGGTCAGGGGTCCCTTTACCTTTACCTATGAATGCTAGCCAACAGCCACCAGCAACAGCTTCTGCTCATGACGGCTCAGCCTTCTGAAAAGAGGTATTGTATTTCCCCAGTCCAGTTTAAAGTATGTGCAAAGCCGGCAAAAGCAGCTTAATGGAAGGGAACAGGTACAATAGATGCAGATATACATACAGCGCTCCTTCCACCTTTGCCATTCTGGCAACATAGCATGGCATGTGTTTTCATCTGCAGTCATCCTTTCCCCCCAGATTCGTGGGGCTTCGGGATGCCTCCCTGATCCTTTGTCTGCAGCAGCTGAGGTCACAGGGCAGCTGCTTGAAAGGAGAAAAGGTGAAAGAACTGAAGTTCTCCTGGAGGTGAAACATTCATCAAAGGGTATTTCAGTGCAAATCAAGACAGCCTCTCCTTGCAGGAAGGAGTTTGTAGGGTGAGAACTGTTAATAGGAAGCTCTAACAATAGATGATTCCCAGTGGTTCAAGCGTTCTAATTGGGCAGGTTTGGATTTAATTTTCACACAGTGTGATCGGGCTCATATCACTGAACCTGCATCTTTTCCCTGAAAGCATAAACAAACATGACTGCCTCTCAGAAGACTTCAGGCGCAATGACAAAGTTGCCTTTGAGTCACCTAGAATAGTAGGGAATGATATTTAATTACAC
Source organism: Podarcis gaigeae (assembly GCF_964106915.1). Classification (NCBI taxonomy): domain Eukaryota; kingdom Metazoa; phylum Chordata; class Lepidosauria; order Squamata; family Lacertidae; genus Podarcis; species Podarcis gaigeae. The sequence goes on from NC_139681.1 coordinate 3,984,795, forward strand.
ACAGCCTAGTCTGATTAGCAGGGGTGAACAGAGCTCCTACTGAGGTTTGATTAAATTTCAGGAGATTGTAAGCCACTAAGCAACAGGGAAATATACGTTAGGAATGGGCAGAATGGCGGAGCATGTAATTTAAAAAACCCACAAGTTCTTTTTGCTGTTTTGCCCTCCAAATTCAACTTTTTGAATTTGTTGTTGTTGTTAGATGGTTTTCTACAGCAATTGGAGATGTGAAAAGTCCTCCTGTGGCACTTTCCTGATTTTGATGGGATCTCGTTTACAGTCTCAGGCTTCATGATAGGCAACATCCGCAAAACATTTGAATTCTGTTGTTCCTCTCCTCTTGTTGAATCTGTGGATCTTGGTGGTCACTCGCTCTGTTCACAGAGAAAGACACCACAGGACAAGTGCCATTTGCCTTGTGCCTCAGGCTCATGCCTCGGGCAGACATGGAGCTTCTGTTACCTGAGGGAGGCAAGACATACACCTTCAGCAACAGCCTCAATTAACCCTTCTCCACCCTCCCTCGTTCAGCTCTGTGCTGGCTGTGCCTAAGCAGGAGTCTACAATTTTGCCTTACAATTCACTTGATGTGGAATCAGGTTGTGCTATAGTCTGAGAACTTCCCTGGGCGGGGGTCTCTTCTGATATGCAATTCTGGGCTGCATCAATAGGAGTATAGCATCTAGATCAAGGGAAGTAATAGTGCCACTGTATTCTGCTCTGGTCAGACCTCACCTGGAGTACTGTGTCCAGTTCTGGGCACCACAGTTCAAGAAGGACACTGACAAACTGGAACGTGTCCAGAAGAGGGCAACCAAAATGGTCAAAGGCCTGGAAACGATGCCTTATGAGGAACGGCTAAGGGAGCCTGGAGAAGAGGAGGTTAAGGGGTGATATGATAGCTATGTTCAAATATATAAAAGGATGTCACATAGAGGAGGGAGAAAGGTTGTTTTCTGCTGCTCCAGAGAAGCGGACACGGAGCAATGGTTCCAACCTACAAGAAAGAAGATTCCACCTAAACATTAGGAAGAACTTCCTGACAGTAAGAGCTGTTCGACAGTGGAATTTGCTGCCAAGGAGTGTGGTGGAGTCTCCTTCTTTGGAGGTCTTGAAGCAGAGGCTTGACAACCATCTGTCAGGAGTGCTCTGATGGTGTTTCCTGCTTGGCAGGGGGTTGGACTCGATGGCCCTTGTGGTCTCTTCCAACTCTATTATTCTATTATATTACTTCCTCTTCTGAGAAGAGACACTGCAACAGAGCAAGTGAGCCATAAGTAGTGTCTAGAGAAGTCTTCCATGTCAGTTTCACCTAACTATGCAGAAAATCTGGTTGGGTGGGCATCTGTCATGGATGCTTCAGCTAAGATTCCTACATTGCAGGAAGCTGGACTAGATGACTTTTGGGGTCCTTTTTAACTCTACAATTCTATTATTCTATAATGACACTGCTGTCAAGTTTGTACACCCAAACTAGCGGACAAAGGTGTGTATTAGCAAAGTTTGTACACACTTGGGTCGGGCCTTACTACACAGTTGTATGTGTGAGGAGTGGTGCAGCAACTGTATAGCAGGCACTCATGTGATGAACCCATGAAAAAGCAACTTCGGTGCAGCTGCTGTAATGTCTACAACACAGCCTCAACTTGAAGCTAAAGCCAGGAAAAATCTGACTCTTTCCCCCCAAACAGAGAAACTCCAAAACTCTGATACCAAAATTACATTTATGGAATGGCCTTGCATTCACTGTTTGTGAACAGGAACTGAAACAGATGCAAGCAAAGTCGTCAGATGTAGTGATCTACGAGCTCTTACTTTGAAGGAAATTCACAATATGGGAAGTAAGGATCTGATGACGTATCGTGGCTAGCGGACAAAGGTGTGTATTAGCAAGTCCTCCACTGGAATCTCCCTTTCTCCGTGACCTTGCCATAACTACAGTATGGGGAATAATAAACGTCAACTGCATTAAAAGGCTGCTGAAAGGATCACATCATTCAGAGATACAGACATTCGCAAATGTCGTTATAAATGCTACATATTAAGCAGTCCTCATCATACCAAAGGAAATGAAATTGTTCCAAATGAAATTCTGTCTGGACCGGTCTTGTGACACAAAGCAGCAGCTTAACAAAAAATGCATCAAGGCACACATAATAATCTGCATGAAGGAAACCCTTCTATGCAGGAAATAAAACCCACAAAGATTTTTCAGACCATTCTAGAATGTAAATACTGTTTGGAAACTGAAACTCTTTCCTTTCGCCCTTTTGTTCATCTGCACTAGAAAGTAGAAATATGTATTCTGAGTGCATAATATAGAGTGTGATGCTGTCTGAGAGATTCCCACATCATCCACCCACTCATTTTCTCACCAAGGGGCAGTGAAAGATGGAAATAACTCTCACGCCCACATACGCAATATACATGTGCTCCTGGGCAATTTATTTATGATTAATAATATTTTATATATAAAAAAAACTTGTGGGAAATGGAACAGGCAAACCCAATCCACACCCAGGTAAACTGAAGCCCATGTGGTTTATAGACCAATAATTCTACTGGAGCCCAATAAAAGTGAATCAACATACACAAAAAGACTCTTCAACTTAAGGGAGCTGTGGAAAGATACAGGTACATTTGGGGAAGAAATATGAGATCAGAATTAGTTTCTGAGTTAGAGAGAGATTCTGTGTCCAGGCAATCCAAATTCTGTCCCAGGAAAAGCAGATTTTGTTACCTGTATAAAAGGATGAAAATTGAGCAAATTTGCATAGTTTTCCCCAGCAATTTCTGTTCTGCTGCTGCTCATAGGTGGTACACTAAGGAACCCACAGCTTCTTTTTAACCAATGAAAATCTTACTTGGTCACCTATTCGGCTTCAGCAACTGCTCCCCCAAGCCTGGCATCAGCATCCAGCTTGGTGGGATACAAAGGGCACCACCTACCACAGCTGATGACAGCTGCCCTTTAAAAAACAAATGTTTGCATATCTTTTTTATAGACTGAGACTGTGAAAAGAATTGCTGAGCCATGCAGCTGTAGCTTTCACAGTTTCCATTACCTGTGGGCCCTGCCCCAAGTGTGTGCTTCATTGTGGATAATGAAGATGGTGGCAGCTGCCTCACCTGGTACTTCCTCAGTCCAGGCGGTAAAGAGAAGTGCCAGGTCGTTGGAGCTGCACTGGTTTCTGTGTTTGCTCCTTTCCCTCTATTGCCCATTGCTGCCCATCCCCTCTGCCCTCTGGGCTAACCAGGGAAGCACTAGGGGGTCCAATGACAGATTGCTGAGGGCCTACTCAAATCTGGTACTCAAATCTGGTAGGGTGGTCACTCACACATCACCCAAAAAGCGAAAATGCAGCACCAAAAAGAAGATAAGGGAGGTTGGCATAACATTTGCACATGCTGGTTTATATGTGCAAATGATAGGTGAAATTAAGTAGGTATACACACAGAGAACTAGGTGCACAACTGGACTTTTTCCTCCTTTCTGCTCCCCTAAACCTGTTCTGGGGGTTACTCCAACCTTACAAAGCAAGTTCAGAGCATGCAGGGGGAGGAGAGGGAAGCCCTGTCACACAAGTGGACTCTGCTCCATGCTTGCAACAACCTAGTTGAATCCTGCCCTTAGAAATCATTAAAAAGGTAAAGGTAAAGGACCCCTGACAGTTAAGTCCAGTCACAGACAACTCTGGGGTTGTGGCGCTCATCTCGCTTTACAGGCTGAGGGAGCTGGCATTTGTCCGCAGACAGTTTTTCTGGGTCATGTGGCCAGCATGATTAAGCCACTTCTAGTGCAACGGAACATCGAAACCAGAGCAGCACATAGAAACGCTGTCTACCTTTCCGCTGGAGTGGTACCTATTTATCTACTTGCACTGGTGTGCTTTCGAACAGCTAGGTTGGCAGGAGCTGGGACCGAGCAACAGGAGCTCACCCCATCACGGAGATTTGAACCACCAACCTTCTGATCAGCAAGTCCAAGAGACTCAGTGGTTTAGACCACAGCGCCACCCGCATCCCATTAGAAATCATTACAATAATTTAAATAGAAATACAATACTGTGAATTTGGTGTCCTGTGTGCTCGGGTCTGATCTCCAGATGGTAACTGTTGGTGGACAGCTTCAGGTATGGTTTCCATATGTCTGGGGGAAACTGGACATGTTCTCTTTGGGGGAGCCAACATGCCCATCCAGGAGGATTTTTACGTTTAAAAGGAAATGCCTGGGTTTGTCAAGCTTGTCAAGCTTGGGCTACACGCTGTGACTGCTGCCAGTCCGAGCTGGGGAAAGAGGCTTGTATGCCAGCTTCACCATTTCCTTATTTGGTGCAGGTATTTTATATCCAGTATAAACAGGATACCATTTTTTGTACCTACCTACACACACACAAATCTTCGTACCAAGATTACCATAATAAAGGACAAAAGTGGTAAGGACCTAACAGAAGCAGAAGACATCAAGAAGAGGTGGCAAGAATACACAGAGGAATTATACCAGAAAGATATGGATGTCTCGTACACCCTAGGTGGGGTTGCTGACCTTGAGCCAGACATCCTGGAGAGTGAAGTCAAATGGGCCTTAGAAAGCACTGCTAATAACAAGGCCAGTGGAAGTGATGGTATTCCAGCTGAACTATTTAAAATTTTAAAAGATGATGCTGTTAAAGTGCTACACTCAATATGCCAGCAAGTTTGGAAAACTCAGAGGGATTGGAAAAGATCAGTCTACATCCCAATCCCAAAGAAGGGCAGTTCCAAAGAATGCTCCAACTACTGCACAATTGCACTCATTTCACACGCCAGCAAGGTTATGCTTAAAATTCTACAAGGAAGGCTCAAGCAGTATGTGGACTGAGAACTCCCAGAAGTGCAAGCTGGATTTAGAAGAGGCAGAGGAACCAGAGACCAAATTGTAAACATGCGCTGGATTATGGAGTGTGCTGGTCCCGGGAGGAAGGTACCGTTACCGAAGTCCGAGTTCACAAGACGAGAGGCGAGGTCCGAAACAGGGAGCCGGGCGGGGAACAGGAACGCTGGAAGGTCAGAAGCAGGAGGCCGGGCAGGGAGCAGGAACACTGGAAGGTCAGGAGCAGGCCGGGCAGGGAACAGGAACACTGGAAGGTCTGAAGCCAACAACGACGTTGCTCCCGCAACCTGGGACCGGGCTGACTGGCCTTTATCTTCTTCTAAGGCCAGGGGCGGTCCCGGCCCCCAGGAGACCCGCCTCTCCTGGCCTTAAGGCGAGCACTCCTCCTGGGAGAAACCAGTTCCCTTCGCCTCTCTGCCCTGAGCCTCTGCAGTTCAGGAGAGGCCGAAGGGTTCTGGGCCCCGGAGGAGGCTCACCTGTAGGCACTGAGTCCTCAAGCACCTCTGGGGCCAGAATGGTTTCACCTGGTGCCTGCTCCTGAGGATCTGACACAGGTGCAGGCTCCTCAGAATCTAGGCCTTGTCCCAGTTCAGCCGGCCCTGGAGGCGGGGACTCCTGTGCAGGCTGGGATTCCTCTGGTTCAGCCTCTGAATCGGAATCCCAGGCCATCACATGGAGAAAGCTAGAGTTCCAGAAAGACATCTACTTCTGCTTCATTGAGTACGCAAAAGCCTTTGACTGTGTCGACCACTGGAAGGACAGATCGTGAAGCTGAGGCTTTGGCCACCTCATAAGAAGAGAAGACTCCCTGGAAAAGACCCTGATGTTGGGAAAGATGGAGGGCACAAGGAGAAGGGGACGACAGAGGACGAGATGGTTGGATAGTGTTGTCGAAGCGACCAGCATGAGTCGACCAAACTGCAGGAAGCAGTGGAAGACAGGAGTGCCTGGCGTACTCTGGTCCAGGGGGTCACGCAGAGTCGGACACGACTAAATGACTAAACGACTAAACAACAACACACACACAGCAAAGGCATCTGATCTCTCCACTACTTTTAATTGTTCTCCAAGATCTGAAGGACAGGAAAAAGGGGAAATAGGACGTTCCGGAATCAGAAAGTGGGATGGCATTAACACCCCTAACTTCTTCCATAGCCACAGCACCCTTGAACTTAACGAGACTCCAACCATTGATCTCAAACTTTGCTCTCTGAGCTTCTCTCCAGCCTGCTGTTTGCTATCTCCACTGCATAATGCTCACCATACATTTCTGTGTACAAGACTATGTTTTTTTCTTTAAAAATCATGCTAAGAAGTGGGGGTCGTCTTAGACATGGGTAGTGCATAGGGTGGACATTTGATTGGTTGCTGCCAAGGCTGTCAGTGGCTATTGTGCGTGTTATTGGTTGCTGTGTCAATGGGTGGTGTTGATTGGCTGACACTCTGGCAGTTGGGTGGGTGATTGGCAGCTTCTGCTGGCAATGGGACAGACAGGAGGCGGATTTAGCGACGAAGCTCAACAAATCTGTGCCATCTCCCCGTTTTCTTAAATTTGAGTCCCCCAAAATAGGGGTCATCTTATACATGGGGGCATCTTATGAACGGGAAAGTATGGTAACTTCACTCCTAAATTACCCTAAAATACTGGCATTGTCTTTTAAACTAACTTTCAGTAGATGGAGGGAGACCACTCATTTGCAAATGGAAATTTCCCTTGATCCATTATGTTGTCTTAATGGTCCATCCCCAGGCCATCACCTCAAAAGGAAATTAGCTTTTAACACTTCTTGATTACCTTAGGATTAAAGGGTTGTCTGACACACAGCCTAATATACACGGATCTTGATTAGATCATGAGCCTTAACACTAAGCCTGATCCAGAATTTAAGGTGCCGTGTACCCACCAACTCATAACAATACATTGAAGGTGCCTGCTTCATTTCATTGGGCGGGGAAATGTGCTTTTTAATCTTTCTAGACAAAAGCTGAACATCTGAGAAAGGGACCTGGCATTTGAGGCTGAGTCAGAGCCTTGCTCCACCTTGCCCAGCCTTGCGCACTCTGGTTAGCAGTGGCTCAAATACCTGAAATCCTTTCATGAGAAGAAGCGCAAAGGATCTGTGGTGAAGGGCCCTTCTGTGACTGGGGCCTCACAAAACCTGGCTGACCTGCACCATATTTGTGGCCTTCATTCGGTGTTCAAAAATCAGAATGGGTTGCGCTAAACAGTTAATCTGAAATGTAAAGAATGAATCAAGGTTCTTTCTGTGGCTTGTGAGAGCAAGCAAGGGTGTGATTTAAGGGTTATTACCATTTTAATCTTGCAAGCCTTTGAAATAGTAAAGGGCATTAGCATCTCTGTATCCAAGTTCTCCCATCGTGCTATATTAGGGCTCTTGCTTCCTTGCTTGCTTTTACGGTTGCTGTGTGGCAAAACGCTGTGAATAAAATGAGCATAGAAGCATTTTCTCCCCCTTCTTGTTAAAAACAAACAACCCTGCAGTCTTAGCAAAAGGGAGAGGAACTTCATGAATAATTCAGCGCTCATGTTTACGCAAAACTTTAAGAAATGCGAATCAGAACTCAGAATGTAGCCCAAGATTGCTCCCACCTACACATTCTGCGCAGAAAGAAGCCTGTAGGTCAAAAACTGCAGGCAGCCCATAGGGAGACGAGCAATGCAAACCTGCGTTTTTCTTTCTGACTGCTAGCCTGGAAACTTAGAAGGTGAACTTAGAATGAGACTGGAATCTGGCTTCAGAAAAAAAGATTCAGAATGTACGTCCCCTTGCAAATTAATTTGGCTCCCTCTGAAGCTGCACCATAATTCAAACAAGATTTGGAACTGTCAGAGGCAGGCCATTTAAATGTGATCAAGTTTGACCCAAAGGATAGCATTATTCATATCTCTGTAAATCCTACCAGGTGGTTGGCAGAATAAATTTACTTTTTGGCAATGCATAATTATGGGGTTGGGTAGAGTTTAGATTGAAATGTTTGCCAATTGTCAGCTATTATCAACTGAACACCTTTTGTTTGAACACCATCCAATAAGGACAAATGCACCATATATTCCAGAATTCCATGTATCTAGAGTGGCCTGCCTTGTTTCCCAGACCTGCTAGAGTCAAGGTTACTGGTGTGTTCATCACCTGCTTCGCAACTCATGTTCTGCCCTTTCCAAGTGCTGTAACAACAGGCATTTCTCAACAGGAACAAGGATATCGGGTTCAGGAGGAAGCAGTGCAGGCACTAGCAGTTCTAGTGGCACAAGTCAATGGAGTCCCACCAAGCCCATTAAATGTGCAGCAGGGAGGAAGGGGCCTCTCAAGTGATGTGGCACAGGGCTGTGGAAAAGTTCTGGGAGGAACTCAAGCCTATTGCCAAAACAGACGTGCCAACCCTTCGACCAGCTACCATAGCTATGCAATGAATTTTTTTTTTTAAGTGTGCATTTACTTGCTTAGAGTAGATAATAAGATGATAGAAAACTACAACAAAACCCAGTACTGTTCAACTGAATTATAGCACAATTTTAACCACCTTAAACCAAATGCATGATATCCAAAAATTAGGATGATTAAATAACATTGTTGACAAATAATTGACTGATTTACTAATTAATCAGTAGTATAGGTCTTTTGAGTGTTCAAAGGGTTCGTACATACTGTACATAATACTTAATCCTTGCCACAACCCTGTAAAGTAGGTTGTTATTATTATTACCCCATAGGTAGGGTCAAGTAAAGGATAAAGGGGACCCCTGACCATTAGGTCCAGTCGTGGCTGACTCTGGGGCTGCGGCGCTCATCTCACTTTACTGGCCGAGGGAGCCGGCGTACAGCTTCCGGGTCATGTGGCCAGCAGGACTAAGCCACTTCTGGTGAACCAGAGCAGCGTATGGAAATGCCATTTACCTTCCCGCTGGAGCGGTACCTATTTTTCTACTTGCACTTTGACGTGCTTTCGAACTGCTAGGTTGGCAGGAGAGGTAGGGTCAGATCAACCCTCAAACAAGGTGAGGCAACTGCGTCAAGTGGCAGGATCCACAGGGGCAGCAGATCTGGTCTCCAAATAATGCTTTGCCCACTGCTGCTGCTGCCATGTGTTGCTTGGAGGCCAGTTCTGCCACCTACGTATCTGTTCCTCACCCCCTGGCATCTCTACAATGATCTCTTGGCAAATAGGAGGCACTGCTGGCATGGGCGTAGGCAGGGGGGCAGCTGCTCTCCCCCAAAATCAAACAAATGAACAAAAATACCTAACTAAAAGTAGAAATTGTTGACAGATTTTGAGCACCTGGGGTCAAAAGTCAGTAATTAAAAACAACGGTTTTTGAGACATTTCATTCTGAATCTGCTAGCCAGAGTGTGATGGCCTGGGATTCCGATTCTGAGAGTGAACCGGAGGAATCCCAGCCGGCACAGGAGTCCCCGCCTCCAGGGCCGGCTGAACTGGGGCAGGGCCTTGATTCTGAAGCGCCTGCACCTGTGCCAGATCCTCAGGAGCAGGCACCAGGTGAAACCATTCTGGCCCCAGAGGTGCTTGAGGACTCAGTGTCTACAGGTGAGTCTCCCCCTGGGCCCAGTAACCCTTCAGCCTCTCCTGAACTGCAGAGGCTCAGGGCAGAGAGGCGAAGGGAACTGGTTTCTCCCAGGAGGAGTGCTCACCTTAAGGCCAGGAGAGGCGGGGCTCCTGGGGGCCGGGACCGCCCCTGGCCTCAGAGAAGATAAAGGCCAGTCAGCCCGGTCCCAGGTTGCGGGAGCAACGTCGTTGTGGAGTATCTGCTCTTACCCGGACCTAGACCTGTACTTCCAGCGTTCCTGTTCCCCGCCCGGCTTTCTGCTTCGGATCTTCGAGTGTTCCTGACCCCACCCGGCTCCCTGTTTCGGACCTCGCCTCTCATCTTGTGAATTTCTACCAGGCTAGTGACTCAGGACTGAACTTTGGCTACGGTAACAGTACCTCCCCCCCCCCCCCCCGGGACCAGCACACAGAGCCAGATAGAGGATTATGACAGGTGGATGTGCTGCCCCTCCCAACATAAATCCTGGCTCTGGCCATGACTGCTGGTCTCTTCCTACCTCAAGGAATGAATCACATTGAGGGCCCCACCACCTTTGATTCCCACTTCAGCTGTTGGGTAATATTGATTTGATTCCTCTTCTTGTTTCCAATGTAGATCTTCATGACTCCCTTCTTCCTTGGTGGGGCGGAGCAACATTTTGTAGTTCACCTCCGTGCCAAAATGTCTGAGGCCAACCCTGCCCATAGGAGAAGGAGGGCTAAGCTAGACAGAGAAATAGTTTGCCTTAAGGCCACCTCTCATAGGTTCATGGCAAAAGGGAGTTTCAATTTGGGATCGTCTGTTTATAAAGACTTAAACAGTTACCTATAAATAAAGACGGAGAGTACCAAAACCTCAGCTGCAGGTGCTTTCTTGAGAGAGTGAGAACTTTTAAGATATTTTACAATTTAATTAAAAGTCAACATTCATTGTTTGATGGAAAGACTATATTTAATATAAAAAGGTAAAGGGACCCCTGACCGTTAGGTCCAGTTGCAGACGACTCAGGGGTTGCACGCTCATCTCGCTCTATAGGCCAAGGGAGCCGGTGTTTGTCCGTAGACAGCTTCCGGGTCATGTGGCCAACATGACTAAGCTGCTTCTGGCGAACCAGAGCAGTGGACGGAAATGCTGTTTACCTTCCCACCAGAGCGGTACCTATTTATCTATTTGCACTTTTTGGCATGCTTTTGAACTGCTAGGTGGGCAGGAGCTGGGACAGAGCTCACCCCGTTGCGGGGATTCAAACCACCGACCTTCTGATCGGCAAGTCCAAGAGGCTCAGTGGTTTGGACCACAGCGCTACCCACGTCCCATATTTTAATCAGTATATATTTAATATAGCCAGAACCAAAATAGACTAAAAAGAAAAACAAAAGACAAAGACCAAAATAGTGCTAAGGTTACTAAACTTCCCTGTTTCCCAGGGACAGTCCCCAGATTAGCAAATCAGTCCCCATACAAAATCCATTGAAGTTGAAAAGTGTCCCCGGATTCATTGAAAAAAAATATAGTAATCGTAAAATAGTCTTAATTTGGGTGTGGGTTTGTCAGTGGTTAAAGTTTGTGCTCACTGATTAAAATTGGTCCACACTGAAGAATTGCTTAAAGCTTTAATCTGCCGGTTAAAGTTTGCAAATCCATTGCTGTTTCTTTGTCTTGCTTGAGGGAGTAGGTTACATTCTATGAGGACTATGGAAGGGTTAATACTAAAAATCAGCTCCCAGACGTTGCTAAGCAACCGTGAACTGCCCTCTGGATCACTTACCAGCCAATGGCGATTTGTTCCGCTGATGTCATTTTGCTACCTTAATATCTATGCAGAAGAACTGTGTGGGTGGAGTTCTGTGAAAATCTACCTGAACTGCTTTTAATTAGTATCATCTAATAAAATTAATTCCTTTTCCTCCTCCAATTTAGCTCCAAAGCTTGATAACTTCGATGGAAGACTTAACAAAGCAAACTGTTGATAGTCATTCAAAATTATTTGTCCCTTCACAATATTTGGATCCTGCACACAGATTGAACAGTATATATATATATATATATATATATATATATATATGCACATAAGATTTATATCCAGACTGTCTTCTGGAACAAGAATCCTTTGGGAATAAATACCCATTTCAGCCTGGAAACATTATAGTTATAATAGTGGCTGACAGCCTTATTCCCATGAAACTCTCACAGGGTTAAGGATCTTTACAAGTAAAGTTGATTCTGGTGAAACAGCATTAACTTGGAGCATAACGTCATTTATCTGAAAGCCTTGGGGAAAGGCGTAATGTTTTTGAAAAAGGTTCCTTTTCACACAGGGATACATGCAGCAGCTTGAATTACCGAGTGAAGGGCTGAATCTATTTTTTGTAGGGTTCAGGTTTTTCTGCAAACATTTGGGATGGAGAGAGGGGGAGGCTCATGGAGGGGGGAAATCCCCCATTTTTTTCATACCATTTTTGGTTCCTCTACACAGCAATTGTTCCCATCTGTAAATGTCCCTTTGCCACACACCCCACACCCCTGGTTGTTATTTAATTGAATAGACCTCTTCTCAGCCAGGCAGGGATCACAAAGTGAACATGAAGGTATCAATAAGCTATATAGTCAATCAAACACACAGTCTATTTATTTATTTGGCTTTTATATGGATCTTACCAGAAGAGTTCAGAGGAATGCTCAACACTGGCATACAGAAAAACCACCTGGAACCAATAGTTGCTCTAGCAATGCAAAAATTAAACATCAAACACTCACACACGCACATATAAATGCCTATCATTTCAGAATGTAATAATTAATACATCAAAAGAATCAGAGGCTAGAAATGTTCTAAAGGTGCGCATTCTCACTTTAATATTCTCTTTCTTAGCTTTTCAGGTGTAAAAGGAAATGAAGAATGGCAACTTTGCACCTGTCCTTTGACCTGATGTGAATCACTGCTTAGATTTTCTGCAGACAATGGGACAATACGACAATCTTGAACATGGCTTGATGATGCACATAAGAGACAGGTATTTGCCCTCTGCATAATATACCATTCCATTTGCATATACTGCTTTTTTTTTTACATAGGTAGATAAATGCAATGTAATGTGGTATATAGTGTTTGGGAAACAACAAGTATCAATGTTGTCCTTCTGCAAACCTCTGCCTAAAAAACCAAAGAATCACAGAATTGTAGAGTTGGAAGGCACACCAAAGGTCATCTATTCCAACCCCCTGCAATGCAGGAATCTCAACTATAGCATCCGTGACAGATGGCCATCCAACCTCTGCTTAAAAACCTCCAAGGAAGGAGAGTCCACCACCTTCCGAGGGAGACTGTTCGACTGTCAAACAGCTGTTACTGCTGCCAGAAAGTTCTTCCTGATGTTTAGTTGGAATCTCTTTTATTGTAGCTTGAATCCATTGGTTTGGGTCTTATGCCCAGGAGCAGGAGAAAACAAGCTTGCTGCATGTGATAGCCCTTGAGATATTTGAAAATGGCTATCATATGTTCTCTTTTACAGGTTAAATATACCCAACACCCTCAACCTTTGCATACGTTCCAGCTTATCAACATCCTTCTTAAACTGTGGCGCTCAGAATTGGACACAGTATTCCAGGTGTGGTCTGACCAAGGCAGAATAGAGCGGGACTAGGACATCCCTTCAACTGGACACTGTAATCCCTCCCTCCCTCTCTCTCATAGAGAGTAGAGAGGAGCAAAGGGCACTTGTAAGACCAGTGCTTTTTTTCTTAAAAAATGTTTAGAGGTACTCTCATTTTCCTACTCATATTGAAATACTGCCCCTCGATGAGGCCAAACTTAGATTCACAAAATGTTTAGGGGTGTGCGTACCCCTGTGTACCCCCAGGAAAAAAGCACTGTGTATGACGCTGCTAAATGATGGTGGGGTAACAGATAATAATAATAATAATAATAATAATAATAATAATAATAATAATAATAAATAAATAATAATAATGCCCCGCCTATCTGCCTGGGTTTCCCAAGCCACTCTGGGCAGCTTCCAGTATATCTAAAAACATAATAAAATGTCAAACATTAAAAACTACCCGATACAGGGCTGCCTTCAGATGTCTTCTAAAAGCCTTACCTTGTGTCTCATGCAAAGACACACTGTTCTGTCATCCCTGTTTTGGAAAGCTTTAAAAGATTGAAGGTTCATTCTTATACGAGCAAAAATAATAATAATCTATGATTATTCTGTATTATGTAATTATTGTCTCAAGGGTATCATTAGATGACTAATGGAAGGTTTTGATCACTTGTTTTATACTGTATCAATAGAAATAGTGAAAATTGCTATTTCTCCTCAAAATATTGTAAAACTGGTTGTCAATCCAAGGGTGTGATAGTCCACAGACATTGTACTGTTTCCCCAGATGCTGGATTCCCCATTCTCTAAAATTTGACTACGTGAATGGAACTTTGTTCTTTCCCAGTTTACACATCCTTGTTGCAGCTCAGACATGTCCAACAGGTAGATCACGATCTACTGGTAGATCTTGGGGTGTTCCTGGGAGATTCTAGTAGATCTCTGGCCCCTCAGTGATCTTCTTTCATAGAAAGAAAAAGCCCAAAAACGTTAGCTTCCAAAAAAAAGCTCAAAAACTTTGGCTATCCAAAAAAGTTGGTCCATCCAACGACAATGGGTAGATCACTGCCAGTCTTTTTATACTGTGAGTAGATCGCAGTCTACAGGGAGTTGGACATCCCTGTTGTAGCTTATCCAAATATCTAATCCAAATATCTAATCCCAGTCTTGCCGGGAGCTTTCTGGTCCAAGGAAAGCCCTCCATGCAGACACAGGATTCTCCTCGGATCCATTGGGCTGGAATCTGTGAATGTCTCCTGAGCCAGATGGTTAAGTATAGACTTGTTCATTTCCTGTTTTCTAAAAGGGCATTTGGAGCTGATGGCTTGTGCTGAGACTCAAAGGAACAATCCCTTGCTCTTTACAGGAGTTGTTTTACAACCCTCTCTTTTAAAACCAATGACCTGTTACTGGAGGAGATGGAACTATTAGCCATGAGAAACTCACTATGACCTCCATATTCAGAGAAGGAATGTGCCTGAGTTCCAAATGCTGGAATTAAACCACAGATATCTTTCCTAGGACCATCCAATTGGATACTAGGGCTGGGCAATAATCAATATATCGTCCAAAACTGGTTTGAAGCCCATATCATGGTCTTGGTTTCATAATTTTTGACCTGGCAATATAGCACAAATTATGATATGTGTGTGAGGCCTGAGTGATGCCTGGCTTTTAACATTGTGATATATCACCAGGTAAACACTGTGATATACTGATATATCACGATGTCTGAAATAAGGATGTAACTATGTAGAGGTGAACAGGGCAATGTCCTGGTGTGACTTAGGGGGTCTAAAATGTATACATTTTTACTTACCTTCACATATTGCTACAACTGTTGTTTTATAGTTCAGAGCAACAGAGCAGAAGGAATCCTGAGAGAAACGATGACTGGCTTCACAGTTTTTCCCACATTGCGAGTTTTTACATAGAACACACACACACATCATGATTCACAATATATCACAGAAAATATAGCATTTGGGAGAGAGGGGTGTGCTGAATCCTTCTCTCTGAGATGCTAGTTTTCCATCCACATGGTGTGCGTTTTGATTTCAGGAGAATAATCCAAATGTCCAAGACAGGAGAAGCTGTACCACTTCATTCTACTGCTTGCAGATGGTGTTTTTTGGTTGTAAGAAAAGTGTCTTATTTTTTTGACAGAAACTCCAGTGCCGTTCTGTTGTTTTAATGCTTTCAGAGCAACAGCTATTACAGGATCCCTTCTACACTCTGCTGAGTCATTGTTTTAATACATATCCTGATATGAAAGTTCAGACACCTATTGAATCACAAACACCAGTTTTTGCAACAGTTATGTGTTTGCTTCCAATTTTCCATTCGGAAACAACTTCGGCTGACTTTTGTTCAGTTGTAAGCAAATTTCTGTGTTGCTTTTTTGCTCTTGCTTCATGCCTAGATTTTAAAGAATTTATTAAAAAGGAAAAGGAATAAAAAAAGGATTAGACCAGTGATAGCCAAACTTTTTTGCAATATTGTCTCAAGTGACTCATTCCAGGGTGTGGAATGATGCCACTATACTGTATACTATGTGGATATGGTGATGAAGAAGTTATCGTTCGGTGAGGGGAGATTCAAATATTCTATTGTAAACATGGGGGGGAGTGGAATTGGTAAAGGATTAATTGTGTGAAGAGATAAACCATCAGTTCATATTGACAAGCTGGAAGGTGTGCAGAGGAGGGCAACCAAGATGATCCAGGGTCTGGAAAGCCTTATGAGGAACGGTTGAAGGAGCTGGGTATGTTGAGCCTGGAACAGAGGAGACAGAGAGGAGATAAGATAGCCACCTTCAAATATCTAAAGGGCTAGATAAATCATATTTCAATAATCAACTGAAGGATGTTTCATGAATTTATATTCCATTTGACAGGCAGATATCCGAGAATCCAGAGGAAAGGCATCAGTATTCAAGTCAAAGTCTCTGCTACAATTCCAAAGCAATTTAAGCAATTCCTACCTGTTAATGAAAATATCTATCATTTTTTGAATGCCAAAAAGCACCTGTTCCAATCTGCAAGTGCAGTGGGAGAAGAGTATACCCTGCTGTTGGAAGGCCATCTGTCACGGATGCTTTAGCTGAGAGTCCTGAATTGCAGGGGTTGGACTAAATGACCCTTGGGGTCCCTTCCAACTCTACAGTTGTATGAGCCTATGATTCTGTGTTTAGCAGGAGAATAAGGGCTGTTGATGTCTTCTTTCCTCTATGCTCTATCATGCCACATTGCTTAAATATTTCCTAGCCAAATTAATTATAATTTGTTGCATAGCATACCTAACATGGTTTGAATCTGTCACAAGCAACAGATTCCTTCCCTTTATTTCATCAGTAGCCCTGACTTTTTCTCCTTGCTCATTGCTGTGCATTTTGTCCAAGATTTTCTAAGTGCAGTCCTTGTTTAGCACTCAGTGTTTTAAACCGCAGTAGTGTGCTCATTAATTAACGAAACATGTAAAAGTACCCCAGCCTTTCAGCTGTGCTCAGACATGAACTAAGCCAACAGCAAAATTAACAAATAATAGGGATGCACAAAGCTTGTCCCTTTATTTTTATACTGTTTCTGCTTTTCTGACTCATTGTCTTGGATAGCATTGCTTTCAGAAACCACACAGCAGTAAATACAATGTACTTCAGCATGTGCATTTAATGTGCATGCTGCCAATTGCTTTCATTATGAGACAAATTCCTATGCACATTCCCACTTTACAGACTGTCTTCAAATTGTTATTTTTGCTTTTGGTTTTGGTGGGCATAAATTGGGTGCCTACCAGAATGCAGAGAAGGCAGGAAATACCTGTGGATATAAATAACTTTACAGTAAGGCTGGATCTAGATGCATCAAAGAAGCATTTTCAGTTTAAAGCGTTGTAAATTTAAAGAAGGAAAACAGGTAGAGAAAAATGGGACTCCACATCTCTATCTGGTGGCACAATGTTATATTGCACACACAACGCATATAAATCACTTTTTCTTATCACCTGTCTAGCTGAGTCCCAGGTCTGCAACTTACACAGGGTTTACATTCATTCCAGGGATCGTGCCTATTGTCCAAACTGCATATATTCAAAACACATTGAGTGCAATGGTGAGTGACATTGCCCAAGTCGTTCCCTCTGGATGCCTGCCTCCCATATACAGTATTAGGACTGAGGCACCAAGTTAGGGAAATGGATAACGGCACATGAAATCCTAGATAGCACAAAAATTGTTGGCGTACCATCTCAGACAAAAGTCACTGGCGTAATTCCACAAATGAGCATTTGAAGCTGAAAGTGCCAACCAGTGCCGTCCTAATTTGACATCCTGTTAGAGCAAAGACTACATGATTTTTTTAACTCAAGTAAAGCTAAACACATATCTGCGTATGAAATGTTGGACAAGCTTTCCATTCTACTAATTCAGCCAAGACTGGAAAGACATTTCCTGTCTGTTATCCACACAGCAGATCTTGCCCATTGCTTGAACTTATGAGTCTTCAGAGCCTGCCGTAAATCACAATAGTTGCTGCCAAGAAAATCAATATGTGTTTTAGCAGCAGCTTTCTGAAATCTGTTTGTACTCTTGGCCATGGTGGAGCAACACAAGGAAGCAATACTTGGTGAGGAGGACCCCCTACTGCTCTGCAGAAGATGAAGTTAGCAAATAAACACTACTCCCCAGAGCATCACTTTTGAGTATCTCTTAAGGTTTTTTCTTTTCTTAACTTGGCTTGCCAAAAAGGCAGGGAAGCACACAGAAGGAAGAACTATGAGTTTCAGCTGCAGCACTTAAAACCAGCCAACCACATTTCCAAATGTAGGCCTGAAGGTAAGTATCACACGCGCTCTTACATAAATAGAATCTCGTGGAAAGGATGCTAGCAAGCACCACTCTTCCTAGAGAATAATACTGCCCAAACAGCAACTAATTAAACTAATGCTTATTAATAGTAAATAAAATCAGAAATCCCTTGTGGTGTAGTGGGGCAGAGTGGACTTGAAGAAGCTTGGCTAGCACCTACACTTGGCGGAGTCAGGTAACTGATGAGGCCTGCAAAGAGAGTCCATTGTCGCTCTGTTCATGCGTTGTGTTGTCTGGGTAGAGTGTCCTCCTAAACAAGGGCAGCTGCTACCATAATGAAAGGAAGCAGTGGGGAGAGGCAGAATTCTGTGTTTGTTTTATTTCGGGAAGGGGTTCCACCAATATTCAAATCAGGCAGCACAAAACTTCAGTTGCAGTAAACTATTATTTCAAATTGCATCCACTTACACTGAGGGATTAAGACTTCCTTACGCAATAGATTTTCACAAAAACAGCAAGCCCTTTTCTGTTCCACTGAATTTTTAGATGCACCCAAAAAGTATATTTGGGGGCCAAAACAAACAAGATAGGTAAGGGGGAAATACTAGACAGAAATGTCTAATATTTTTCTTGATTTTGGTGCTCCATGCCTAATTTATACAATTGGGCCAAATGGTCTAGATTTTATTAGCACTTAGAAAAGCCACATTACCTGCCATCCATATCAGGTGGAAATCTGTTCACTGCAAATTGCTTAGGTAAAGAAAAATTCATATTCTACACACAAAATCCAACCTTCAAAATGAATTCTCCTTGAACTTCCTACACAAACAAACAATCCCCACCCACTTATCTATGCTGCTTCTGAGTATTTTACTGGGTTTGGGGTGTCGCCTGTGACACAACATGCCTCCAGAGTGTCTTGTGGGGACTCTGACTGAGGGATTCATGCTCCTAGCAGTATTTTAAGTTTGTGCAATTCAAGCATGACAAATGCAATAAATACATGAATAAGAATTGTTGAGATTTGGAAAGTGAGGGGAAATGCATTGAAAAGTGTGGGGTAAACAAATGATTAATGGAAAGATGTGTAAACACCCTGCAAGCAAATCAAAAGGAATGTTAATTGTTGTATAAGTGCCCCACAAAAAAAGGAACAAATGTTCAATAAATACTGGCCATAGGCTAACCACTGTTTCAGCTTTATGCAAGCAAATCAGGATGAATGCTCAATAAACAGGACATTTGGAGGAGCCCAGAGATAGTCTAAACTCTTGCTACTGTCATTAAAAAAATAAGTTTTATTGGAAGCCGTGCCAAGCCTTGAAGAAACGGTGTATCCATTTTTTAAATGACTAACTAAAATGAATATTCTGCACACATACAGGATTGGTTATGGAACCAAAACATCCAAATAAATCACCCTGTACTCTTTGGATACAAAAGTGATAGGTAAGGCAGTATAAATCAAAACAGAAAATACTTTTTAATTTAAAATAATTTTTAATAAAAACAAGGTTACTTGACTTCCTGAACACATGGCACACAGTAAGTATCTTTTTCACAAATGTGGTATGTTTTTATTATTCAGTTGAATATTTCCGTGACTTCATTGCCCACATAATCATGCTGAAAGGATGTAAATCTTTACAGTCCAACCCACAAATTACACTGGAATACTTGGGGTTCGATCCGGTTTGGTGGCTTCTGGATGAACATCTTCCACTCCATCTGCTGCATCCATAATGAGCAGGCAGAGGGAGAACAGAAGACCCTCCTCAAAGAAAGGAGTGGAGGTGCTCTTCTCTTCTGGCTCTTTTCAGAGCACCACTGAGGCACTGGCTCGTCTTTACAGGCCAGCTGATCTTTAAAACGAGGAGGCAGCTGGACCAACTCTCTTCGCCTTTGCTTTCTTAAGATATCCATATCCACTGTTTAGCTATTCTTTAACTTTAAAGTTTGGCTTGATACCAGTGAAACCTATGTGCAACCACATGTGTTTGTGGGTAGTGCTGTTGCATCAAAGGGGATGAGAGCCCAGTGCACCAGCTCTCAAATTATGAGGCGAATCAGGGTGATTCTGAGAAGGTCCTCACATTTCTGAGTTGGACCACACCATTAGAGAGGCATCTCAAGGCAGGACAGGGAGTCCCTAAGCCACTAGCAGCCAGTGAGATGGCATTGGTGGAAGACCATTGCTCCAGTCGGAAGCTCCCACCGCCATGCATTGCAGCAGGCCAAGGTCCTTGCACATCCTCTCTCCCTCTTGGCCAGGGACCCACTGTCTTGGGAAGCCAGGAGAGCAATGGTGGTCAAAGCCACACCACCTCAGAGCTTTTATTGACAACAAACCCCCAAATTTGGGATCCCCTCTAAACTGGTGCCAAAGTTTTTCACTCATTTTGTGCCATTTTGTACCTCAAACCCCACATTTTGGGGTTTTTTAAATGATTTCTTAAATGATTTTATTTTAATTTTGCCTTTTCAATTTTACAATATAAAAACAGAATAAAAAATAAATAAATATAAAATCCCCTTTGACTTTCCTCCCCCACCCCCTTTGTGGATCTTCATCTAATGATTTTCCCCTCTGCATTTCTTCTGTAGCTATATATGTGTGTGTGTATATATATATATATATATATATATATATATATCCTTTATCACTCCATAGTTTAAATTTTTGTTACAAGTTCTATGTCAATGCTATCAATGTGTGTTTACAGTAATTTTTTAAATAAATTATAAACTTTCTCCATTCGTTATTAAAGTCGGCCTTTTCCTGGTTTCTAATTCTTCCTGTAAGTTTTGACATCCCTGCATAGTTCATCAGTTTTATCTGCCACTCTTCCTTGGTCAGAGTTGTGCCATCTTTCCATCTCTCAGCTAACAGCATCCCTGCAGCCGTGGTTGCATATGTGAATAACTTTGTCTGGTCCTTCGGGATCTCTGGAACTAAAATACTTAAAAGAAAAGCTTCTGGTTTCAGCATTTTTTTTCATTCATTATATTTCATTGTACCTCAAACACCACGTTTTATACCACTCCCCAAACTGAGTAATAGATACATCAAACTGGTGTTTGTAGTTAACACCCAAGTATCAAACATTGTCTTATTCACTGCTGCCAAACTTTTGGAATAGTTTTGCATGGTTTTGTACCACAAACCCTGTGTTTTGTACTGCCTCCCTCAAACTGAGTAGCTGATACTCAAACCTGTAAGAAAAATACTTCATTAAGGAAATTCCCCCCCCCCACTACCCAGGATGCTTCCCCACTGGTGAATTAGGAAGCCACAGTATTGTATCCAAGTTTTAATTTCTCATGAATGCACAAGGGATTTTTATCAGTCACTGCCATAAGCAGTTAAAAGGATTTGGTTTACGTAAAGCCCTAACACAAGGATAAATCTGCCCAGCTGAAAAACATTGTGGGAAAGAGATCTGTTTCCATCAGAGTTGTTGTTTTTTGTAATTTGTTTTTGGTCTGATGGGATCCATGGAGACGGAATAAACATAAGCAACTGCAGAACTTGCTTCAAACTCTGGGTTCAAAAACCGCTTGACCCAGCTTTACAACGTTTATTGCTCTACAGTGGAGAAATCCCTTGGTGACACAAGATTTTCTTACTCAGCATGTTTCTTCTACAAAAAGCACTATCCTCTTATTATCATTTAGGAATTAACTGCAAGGAATCCTTTCAATTAAATTTTAAAGGGGAAAGAAACACTAGTCTTTATTATCATACAGTCACCTACAGAAGAAAACATCGTGGCATGGATTAGTATTTTGGCTTTGCTCAACCTCTCTCTCCCTGCCCTGCCTCTTTCTACATACCCCCAACCCCCTCCTCCATAAAAGGGATTAATGTGAAGCCCCAACCAAGAGATTATTTGAATGAATTACACATCAGATGAAGGGAAATCTTGTTTATTTATAGCAGCATCAAAATAAAACATTCACTGATTAAAGACGGAAAGTCCATTCCTCTTCCCTGAAAATAAAGAATCAAATTCTTGGTTTCGCATGAGACAAGCTCCACACAGCTGCAACCGAAGGACTTCACGAGGCTTCATCATGACATGTTTGCTCTCAACCCCATCCTAAATCACTGGACTGACATGTCTGTCAGTCTCCCTAGTAGAGAGACAAGAAGCATCACAGGTAGAAGGTGTGTGATTGTTCCCTTCCCCCCGAGAAGTGGTATGATCATTTTCTGTAGTACACACACATGCACACAAGCATTTTATGCTATTAAATTACACCCTACATTTCACAGGTGAAATGTGGACTCTTGTTTTTATTTGCGACACTCCCACTCAGAGAAAACCCATAAAGACAGAGAGAATGTTTTTTTATGTGGTTTGTAGCATGGTTCCCATCTTAAAGGATTTCAGGTAACAGAGCTGAGAAATCAGAAGAGAGAATATTAGGCTACATGAATCAGTGGCCTTTCCCTCCATAAGACAGCCTCTTATGTTCAGAATAGCCATATTTTCACATCAGGAATTACTGCCCAAGCAGATGCCCTGACTAATACTGTCACATATTACCAAAAAGAAGAGCCAGTGTGGTGTAGTGGTTAAGAGCGGTAGTCTCGTAATCTGGGGAACCGGGTTCGCGTCTCTGCTCCTCCACATGCAGCTGCTGGGTGAGCTTGGGCCAGTCACACTTCTCTGAAGTCTCTCAGCCCCACTCACCTCACAGAGTGTTTGTTGTGGGGGAGGAAGGGAAAGGAGAATGTGAGCCGCTTTGAGACTCCTTCGGGTAGTGATAAAGCGGGATATCAAATCCTCCTCCAAAACTCCTTGTTTCTCGAACGCCTTGGTACTCGTACATTTTGGCTCCCAGATGCCAAAAACCCAGAAGTAAATGTTCCAGTTTTTGAATGTTTTTCAGAAGCCGAATGTCCGAAGTGGCTTCCACTTGAGTGGAGGAAGCTCCTGCAGCCAATCGGAAGCTGCACCTGGGTTTTTGAACGGTTTCGGGAGTCGAACGGACTTCGGGAATGGATTATGTTTGAGAACCAAGGTACGACTGTAGTGTAAATAAATTCAACTAACCCTGTATGCTTGGCAAACCACCATAAGTTCTCCCACTAGCACAATGAGGATTTCACCCTTCCTTGCACCCCCCCAATTCCAACCTGGCAGGTCAGAGGAAGCCCCAGAAAAGTGAGGGGAGAGGGGGGGCACCATGCCATCTATCAAGCAGAAATGTTTGTGCTGGTGGAACAATCAGGAGAGTGAGATATTTAATTGCTCCCAATTTAATTTTTCTAAGAAATTAGGGATGTTTAACTTTTGCACGCCACCCCAATCTCTGAGTGATGTGAGATTCCATGATTTCCAGGCACTTACTCAGGCTCCGTGTTTCCTTTTGGAATGAGACACAGCGGAGACTGTGGTGTCTTTAGGATACGTGGTTTATCTACGAATATTTGCAGCCTGAGCCTGAGGTGGAGCCTCTTTCCTTTTCCCCTCTTAATCACCCAGGTTACAACTTTATTCCAAAAATTAGATCCAGAGATTAGAGGGGGCACAGTTTCCCACCCCAGACTCACAATATTATGCTTTATCTCACAGTTGACTTGGTTGTCTTTATTATAGAATTGCTTCACTATTTCTCTACCTATTCTAACAAAATTTTGGGTGAGCTATGATTTCCAAAACACACACCATCTGCTTTGCA
Organism: Podarcis gaigeae; assembly: GCF_964106915.1. NCBI lineage: Eukaryota > Metazoa > Chordata > Lepidosauria > Squamata > Lacertidae > Podarcis > Podarcis gaigeae. The sequence continues at coordinate 4,008,335 of NC_139681.1, forward strand.
CTACTTCTGACAGTGGTATAAAGTCATGGTATATATTAACCTGGGAAGGATGCCAATCTAGGAGATGGAAAACTCTGATCCCAAACCTCTGTTGCCCTGCATGACATCTTCAGGAGAAGAAAAGGCTAAGGAGTAAACATTCCACAAATCTGGAGTGGAATCCCGAAGGTGGCTGGATGGCGTTCTATATGCCTGCAGCCAAGCTGGTGCCAAACGTCTTGCTCTGTTTTCCTTTGGACCCCATCAGCCAGGCTGAGAAGGGGGGTCTTATTGTCTGGGCAGCCCAGGACCTCCATACACCCTGCCCAAGCTTGTGCCTCAGGGAGGTTACTTTGGTGCTGCTGGAGGTGCACTCCATTGTCTCTTGAGACAGACAGATGCTAAGAACCAGTAGCTGGAAGTCAGCCAATGTGTTATGGATTCATTCCCACCTGTGATTCTCAGAGCTACAGGGCCCTCGGCAGCATTCCTCCCCTGTCAATAAATGACCTGTAGTTGGAGAAGGGAGTAAAGATACACCCAGATTTCATGGAAGCTCCAGGTCTGACTGTATACTACCAGCTGTAAAATTCACACTGTGGTTGGCAAATTATGACATCCTTACTTTTTACCATGTGTGTTGCCTGCAAAGAGGCAGTTATAGAAATGGAGCTCGATTACAGGTTGTTGTTTTGCACATCCACAAAGTGCTACCTCTTTTCTCCACTTATTTTTCACCATGCCAAAATCATAAATTGCTTCCGTCATCACCCTCTCCAGCAAAGACCCACCACTTGCCTTGGGCAGATAATCTCTTGCAGAAGTCGCAGCTGCCCTCAAAGGCTGCAGCCGTGAACTGAGCCAAATGTGCTGGGCTGTGGCCATCTTTTAGATGTCCGCCTAGAGAGAACTGCTGTTTCTCCTTGAAACTGATATGTGTAGTCTGGCTTTCAGCTACAAGGCTTGGCCTCTGAGTCATTTCCTTGACTTTTTTTATTATTGGAATGCCTTTGTTGGCAATCCTTCAAGGCCCTGTGGTGGGCCCCCTGTCCAAACCACCTGAGTTTGGGCTTCTCTTCATTCACAGTCAGCAGTTTGGCCCTTAATTCACTGCAGACAGTGGTGCTTCTGAACTTGTTGCGTCTTTTATACACCTTGTCTGTGTGTAGTTTACATGGTGGAAACCTCCTCTCTCAAAGAATGGCTGGCACTGGTTAGCTGTGTTATTTACCTGTCACAAACATTCTGGAATTCAGGAGTTCCACTGACAGATCAGTTGTGACCCCTGATAAGGACAGGACAAGCAGAAGGGAAGCAGGAATGGAAGCAGGGGCTTCCAAAAAGGAACAGGCAAGAGTAGGCTTTGCAATTATAGAATATCTGCTATCACCTGGAACTATATTTTTAATATACATATAGTAATGTATGAGCCTGGGGAATGGATTAAAGTTCTTTTGAGTGACTCTTCAGATGGACTGTTTCTAAGGTTTGCTGTGCAAAGCTCTTATCCATAAATAGCAAGAGCAATGCATTTCAAACTCAATGGTTTTGTCCCCATTTGGGGACAAAATAAACTGAACACTCACTTCCTATTAGAATTGCAAGGAGATTCCTCCTGTTTTCCATTCTCAGTGTCCTGCTAATTGATGATGATGTGGAGCTCTTATCTCCAGGTCCCTTCCAGCTCTATAATGCTACAATTCTGTATGAGGATGACACCTTCAGCACCTCAGAAGGAAAGAGGTTTTAATAGGATTTACTCTTTTTCTTTGACAATATGTAAAAGGTAAAGGGACCCCTGACCATTAGGTCCAGTCGTGGCCAACTCTGGGGTTGCGGCGCTCATCTCGCTTTATTGGCCGAGGGAGCCGGCGTACAGCTTCCGGGTCATGTGGCCAGCAGGACTAAGCCGCTTCTGGCGACCCAGAGCAGCGCACGGAAACGCTCTATTAGCTCTATTTGCACCACAAAACAATGAAGTGCAGGCATGCTATCATAGTGTTTTAAACTCATAAAAATGAAAGATGGAGCTGCTTGTTCAAAGTTGATGGTACATATTCATTTTATATGTCCAGTGTACAGAGTTGTTCATATTCTGCAAAAAACCACAATTCTGTGTTTCTTAGCACTGAATTCTCTAATGTAGCACAATGTCTACATTTCTGACAGTCATGCCTTTTCAGTGCTTCTACACTTTCCAAGAGAGAGAGAAAATCTAGTCCTCATAAAATACTACAAAATATGTCTCTTCAGGGCTGGCTAGCTGATATGAGGATAACTTGAGCATACAGCATTTTACATTACGGTAGCTAAGATTTGTTAATTTTGGAGGCTGCAATGCTAGACACATCTGTGAAAGCATAAAAGGAAAAGGTAAAGGTACCCTTGACTGTTAGGTCCAGTTGCAGACGACTCTGGGGCTGCACTCTCATCTCGCTTTATTGGCCGAGGGAGCCGGCGTACAGCTTCCGGGTCATGTGGCCTGCATGACTAAGCCACTTCTGGCAAACCAGAGCAGCGCACGGAAACGCCGTTTACCTTCCCGCCAGAGGGAAGCACTTGATGTGCTTTTGAACTGCTAGGTTGGCAGGAGTTGGGAGCAATGGGAGCTCATCCCATCGCAGGGATTTGAACTGCCGACCTTCTGAATGGCAAGCCCTAGGCTCTGTGGTTTACACCACAGTGCCACCCTTGTGAAAGCATAGGTGTTATTAATTTCAGGGACACTTACTGCTGAGTGAACATGCTTAGGATCACAGCTGCACATGTGGTTTTTTGAATGAGAGAAAGAAAGAGATAACAATGTGTAAACGGCCTGCTAATAGCTTGAAAACCAGCAGGAGGCTGGTAAAAGCTTCTTAGAGGGATTTCTGTTAATTGACATTTGCTGTGAATTAGTAGTACTGAATAACAGTTCATTTGGAATTTATGTTCCTTTATTGGTTCACAAGTGTTCAGCAGTAAAAGCCCATGGGTGGGTCATCTATCTGTAAGCAGTGGGAATTAGTAGTTACACAGAACACTTTTCTGGATTCTCTGCTCTGAAATAAGCAGACTTACTATTGCTCTGCTTTCAGCAGCTGGCCATTGCAAAGCAGAGGGGGAACTAATGGTTTGCAGGGCTGGCTTTATGCTTTTGAATACAGCAGATTACATTATTAAGCAGAGCCAGCCTCATTTAGATGTAGCACCATTCCCCACCAGGGTAGTAGAATGAATCATCATATGTTCACCCAAAGTGCCTAGAGAGATTCCCCATGTTTGGAGAAGGATAAACAGAACATGCATTTCTCGATAAATGCTTATTGGTCACTTTCTGACCCAGCAAACATATAACCCCAAGCCAAGGCTTCGCACAAAAAGAGCAAACTTGTGGGTTCCTAGAGAGAAAATCCTGGCTGTTCTTCCTCCTTTCTGGCTGCTGCCATGCTGCCATGCAGTGGTGTTGTGCGAGCTGTTGGCACCCAGGGTGGGGCAAGTGTTGTGTCCCGTCCCCCCCGTGAACTGAGCAGCTGGGGTGGAGGCACATGCTGGGGGGGGGCATTTCCCCCTCGGGGTGCTTTCCCACCGTCCTCTTCCTCTCTCCTCAGTGGGCGGTGATGGCACCCTCCCCCCCTTGGCTGGGCTGGGCTGTACATGGGTGGCAATGGTGAGCCACCAGGGTGGCAGGCACCCGCGCTGGGAGAGCTGGGGGCTGCCCTTGCACACCCCGCTGTTGCCTGCCAGCCATGGCCCCCTGCTGTTGGCAGAGCCAGTGCCAGGAGCACCAAGTGGAGGTGCCACTGCTCCGCCCTCAGCAATCCCAGCTCGGCTTCCTCCGCAGCCTCCTCCTCCCTGACCCGGGTCTCAGCCACAGCTCCCATGTTGAGTAAGAGATCCCTGCACTGCACAGATGATCCTTGTGGTCCCGTCCAACTCTACAGTTCTGTGATTCTGAAAGCCAAAACAAATACTGAAAATAAGTAACTAAAAATGAAAAAAGGTGGGCAAGTGTTTTTAGCCATGTATTGCAGATGATTACACCCTAAATGTAAAGGGTCATTTCTAGCCACCATGAAAAAGCAGTGGCACAGACACTCTCCTGGGGCAGAGTGCCCCAATCACCTTTTTCTAAGGAAGGACCCCCTTTCACACAGCAAGGCAGAGAGGAGGGGGAGACAAACAGTGTGTCCAAACGAAACTCTTGAAAGGAGAAGAGGAAGAGCAGTGGATCCGATCACCTCAGGTAGCATCCTGTCTTGTGCCAACTGTGATGTAAGGGTAAAAAATTAGACACAGCTTCTCAGAGCATCCTAACACCTAGCTGGAGTGAGAGCAGTTGTGAGGAAGAGAGCAGGATCCATTCTGAGCTCATGCCTTTCTGCATTTTTGTCTTCATTCATGTTACATTGCAACAAGAAGGTATCCGGTAACAAGAATCTTGATTATACAAAAAAATCATTTCCCATTTTTCTGTGTCCTTTCTAATTGTCTATTTCCAGGTCTTGCATGAAATCAGCATTTAAACTGAGATCTTTAAATATTCCTAAGGTTGCCAACTTTTTTTACTGGGCCCTGCACCTGTGTAGATATTGGCAGGTGAAAATGTTTATCACCAGCGCTTTACCTATTAACTTCCATACTTCAAGCTGCTGTTAAGCACATTGCAGTTCAGGTTCTTTTTTTCTGATTAACTGGCAACTTAAATGCCCTTGTGGCATTTACCTCTCATATGATGCTCTCCTGGCTCTTTTATTAAACAGGACTGATATTTATTCCCATCTGCCCTAGTGTTTCTGTTTGCAGTAACAATGTTTGGGCTTAGGTGGATAAAACTACAAATTATCTGGTAACATTTACACCCCACCCTAGCCTATGGACTCAGCGTGTTGTTGTTGTTTAGTCGTTTAGTCATGTCCGACTCTTCGTGACCCCATGGACCAGAGCACGCCAGGCACTCCTGTCTTCCACTGCCTCCCGCAGTTTGGTCAGACTCATGTTTGTAGCTTCGAGAACACTGTCCAACCATCTTGTCCTCTGTCATCCCCTTCTCCTTGTGCCATCCATCTTTCCCAACATCAGGGTCTTTTCCAGGGAGTTCCAGCGTAGCTTGCTGCAATTTCGTTTCGTTTTATATTAACCTGCCCCTAAGCAAAGGCTGCTGGCTTGCAGCGTTGACACCAGAAACTGCTGCCTGCGTCATTCTGCTCCTAGGAGATGCTATTCAGAGGACGCGTCTTTGCCGTATCCTCAGAACAAATGCTTTTCACATTTGCTAGGTTTGCTTCAGGCACTAATTGAGGCCTGTTTGGTCATATGGTGCCACAGACAAAAATCCGGGCTCTCCTCCTCTACCATAGTAACGTAGCCTTGATTAGCAATTTGTTTTCTCTCAGCCAGGTTGATACAGGCAAGAATGTGACTCTTCCTGCAACAGGTATTACTTCCCTTAGAAACATGGCTTTTTATATTCTAGGGGAAACCCTGAAGTTCCTCAGAAGCTTGCATAAGGGTTAAATGAGAAAACTGATAATGCTAGGAAAGCTTTTCAGAAAGACAGATTATTCAGCATCTCTGAATAATAATAATTACCCTCCCTGTCCTGCCTTATGGAGATACAGGGGTTTGGGGTTCCTTCCTGGGCAAATTCTCAGTTTATACAGGACAATGGTGATACCCTGAGCCCCACATGATCTGAACTTGCTAGAGTCCCAGGGTAAGAACCTGGGGGTTCCACAGCAGATGACACGACTTTCTGAAGACTGCATGTTTGAAAAACACTCCTAGAGTGTACCATCTTCTGCTCTGATCCCCCTTACACCTTTTTAAATTTTGCCTTAACATCTGGTCTGAAGCAATTTTCTAACGAACAAAAAAACTTCTAGGCTATTTCATGATATTTCATTGGTCCTAAAAAGAAAACAAAAGAAAAGGCTACCAATTTTCCTGCATCAACTTTTAATGGGGGATCAGAGTTTGTAAGGAGTTCTGTGCAAACTACAGTATTACTACAACTTATTTGATTGTCACCCCACTTTTCAACAAGAATCATCTAAGCAGCTGACATTTTTTTAAAAAAAGAATCAAATAGATTCACCAAAACAAATGACACCAGCCACATGGAAGCGGAAGATAGTCCTGTAACCTGGTAAGGTAAGGTGGTAAAGAGAGAACAATTAAGCTCAGAGTAGGGGCGGCCTCAGATGCCTCCCTGAATCCCCTGCTCCTTCTGACAGGGTGCTTGTGATTTGAGAAGGAGGTGGGCTTCTCCCTGGCCTTCTTTAATTTGAACACCTAGGCCATGACATACAAAGCCGTATAAGAATGCCAATATAATACCATCCATATGCAAAATCAAAGCCAAACTTAGAGTGCAAGGACAGGGAGGTGCCAACTTCAGGTACCCACTCAGCCATGAAACTCAGTCACTCTTTGTCAGGCAAACCTTGTTCAGAAGACTGTTGCAAGAATATAATGGGAGTAGGCACACACACAGTGGTGGCCCTCCAGGTGTTGCTGAACTACAACTCCCATCAGCGCCAGCCAGCATGGCCAGGGGACAAAGAGGAAGATGAAGAGAGTTGTAGTTCAACCATCTTGAGGGTCACAGGTTCTCCCCCCCCCCACTATATATGCTGCCTTGAGCTCCTTGGAGGAAATGGGGGAGGGGATATACAGCAAAGGAAAAAAGTCTTGAAAACAAGAGTTCTATGCTGTAAATGTAAGGCTTCTAAAATGGGATTTATCCTGGTGATTTAGTAAAAAATTTAAAAACATTCTTTTAAAAGGAATGCCTCCATCTGAAATATTTACCATTAACCTTTTTTAAAAAACAAAACAAAAAACCAGGGTTATATTGGGGGGGGGGAGAGAATGACACCCCATGTCAAGGCTTGCTATGACACTGTAAAGTGTCTGGAACCATTGTTGTTGTAAGTGAACGAAGATCTTATTTTTTCAGAGACACTGTATCAAGTGGAGATTTGGAAGGGGCCTTGCCCCGGGTGCTGACAACCCACGCTACGCCACTGTTGATAAGTACAATTATAATTAACTTTGCAAACCAGGCCATAAAACAGGAAATATAATTTATGTCTGTCTGTCTGTCTGTCTATCCATCCATCCATCCACCCATCCCTCTATCTGAAGTGTGACATCATGTCTTATGAGAACTGTTTTCAAGGAAGTAATCAGATGTTATTAGCCTAAGGGACACAAGGAAAGCAAATGCTACCCAATGGCCATTAGAATGCACTGGTTCCCTCAGAATTTTACTAAGTTCTTTAACACAAATCATCTGCTCTGGCTCCATTGCTTTCAAATTTTCAAGTGAAGAAGCCCAGAACTTCAGCCAATGCAGTGGAATCCCTCTGTGCCGCCCCGGGCAGAGGTAGCCCACGCTACGCCACTGAATCCCTTGGTGCTTTGACTGCTCCCTTTGGTGCTCTTTCTCTCCACTGCTCTTTTGCCTAGGAGAGGATTCTATGAAACGGCAGATTTCGACGCACACCTGCTTGGGAACGAGTGTGTGACTGCAGGGCTTTTGCAACAGCCCAGAAAACCAGAGGCCACTGGAAAGCCCAACATGAGTTCGGTGGGACTTACTACCTAGAAGAAGCAATGCTTGCCAGTAGACAGCGCGTCCCATTGAAGGCAGTGGGGCTTGCTCGCGAGTAAACAGGCTGGGAGCGCAGCGGGAGTCGCAGCCCGATCCTGCCCGCAACGGATCCCGCGGAGTTCCACCAGGCGGATCCCCCCCCCCCCAGTGACGCCGCCCGCTGCTTGGCGCCCCGTTGAGTTCAGCTCCTTCCCCCGCAAGTTGGCTTCCGACCTCGCCCCGCCGACCCCTGCCGGGGAGGAGCTGCTCGTGCCTCGCCAGCCCTGCGCAGGGCGCGCGGCGCGGCTGCGCCCCCTCCGCCGCTTCTTAAGCGCGCCGGCGGGGTCGACCTGCGAGCAGGCGCCAGCGAGCCCGCCCGCCTGCCTGCTCTTCGCCGCCGCCGCCGCCGCCGCCGCCCTCCTCCCTCCCTCCCTCCCCCGGAGCCGGAGCCGGAGCCCAGCCCGGCGGAGGAGCGGGCAAGAAGCGCAGCCTTCGCCCGGCCAGGATGTGGGGCGCTCCCTGATCCGAGCCCCGGGAAGGCGGCAAGCCAGGGAGGAGGGCGCCGGGCGCTGCCCCGGGCGATGGCGCTCTCGGCTCCAGCCCTTTCCCCGCGGGGAGCTGCTCGCCTGGCAGGTGAGTGAGGCGCCCCTTCGCGACCCCGGCTCCCTCTTCCCTTCCTCCCCGTCCCCGAGGCGCCGGGAAGCTGCTCTCCGGAGCTCGCTTCCGAGCGAAAGGAGCCGATCGAGTCGCTTCTGCAAAGGGGTCTCCGCTCTCCGGAGCCTCGGCGCTTCCCAGCCACGCGGCCAACTTCGGGCGCTGCCGTCCCACCCTCGGGCGCGGAGGCGGGGGCGCGGAGGGTGCCGCGAGGGCTGCGATGCCCCGTCGAGAGCGCAGCTCTCCCCAGGCAGCCCTCTTCCTCCGAAGCTAGCGATCGTGGGCATTACCTTTTACATCTCGGCGCACTTGGGCGGGTTTACTCGGATGTAAAGTCTGGCTTGATACCCGAATGGACTCGCTCCGGGGCAAGCGCGCAGAGCGGCGCCGTCTCCTCCGAGGAAGCCGATTGACCTCGATGGGACTCGCTTCCAAGGAAGGATCAGGCTGGAAACAAGTCCGTTATTCCCGTACCGCCAGCAGCGCGAGGGGGGTCTTCCAAGCGTCACCTGTTCAGGTGCGCGGTAATCCAATGCAAACGTTCCCCAAGCGGGCGCCCACGGCGCGATTCTCGTTTTGCGTGGCTCTACGTCCCTTGACCACGCTCCGGTTCCCGGTGAGTTTGCTCCTTTGGTTGGCAGACGGAAGCAACGGAATCCAACTTAACTCCGCGCAAGGAAGGCTTGCCTCTTTCTGGCCTCCGCTTCTGGATCGCTCGCGCGTCTTTTTTTTATAAACAACAAGAACCCACCAAGCGCGCGCGCCCCGGGCGCAGGGAGATCCTCGGCGCAGGTCCCGTGCGTTCCTGTGCGTGCGCCAACCCTGGCTGGGGAGAGGGGGCTTCGGGATTCCGAGGGCGGGAAGCGAGCGCCCCAGGCTCCACCCGAGAGGAGCGCGGGATCCCCCTCGAGACCAGGCCGGCTCCGGTCCCCTCGTCCAGGATCGGGGAGGTTCCGTGGGACGCTTAGCGCTTGCGCGGCTTCGCTTCGATGCTGTTCGACGCGAGGGCGAAGTTTCGCTGGCCACTCGGTCTTGCGTGGCGTGGCGGGGCACAAGTCGGAGGACAGAGAGGGCGCGCAGCTGGACTAGCGGGCGAAAAGGGAGGCAGCCTCTTTGGAAACTGGACTGGCCCCTAAGGCAGGGCCTGCCCGCCCATTGGGTAAGGTGGAACAACTGCTTCAGGAGGCAGGATCCTCAGGGCCAGAGGATCACCACGTAGATCTTTATTTTATCCTTGTTCCTGATGTAGATCTTCAGTCATGCCTTCTTCCCGGGCAGGGAGGGTGGTGCCATTTTGGTTTCCACCTCAGGTATCAAAATGTCTTGGGACAGCCCTGTCCTTAGTCAGAAATTTTGTTTGGTGCAGGCGGTTTGTGGGGCAGGGTACAACAGCCTGAACCCAGACACAAGCAGCAGTCATCCTCCCCCTGTGGCCTCCAGGATGGCTTGCCCCACAACTCCCATCAGCCCCAGCCAGCTGGGGCCACAGGGGGAGGAAAGCTGGGCATTGGGTGTTGAAGTTATTTGAATTGTGCGAAACATCTGTGCATCTTGAATGTGCTTCAAAGTAAAGATTGGAAATAAATGTTCCCAGTGCAACTGAGGGAGGGAGGAGGATTTGGGGATCACGGCTGCAAATGGCAAGGTTTGCCTTCGAGCCTTTGTGCTCATTGGTTCACCTCTTAGCTGGGCAGTTGGAGAACACCCTGCCTGCCTGCCTTTCCTTGGAAGTAAAAAGGCTAGGAAGGACCCTGGGAGCTCGAGCACTTCTGCCAGGGTAATATCAGGTAGATCAGGCTTTGCCAGTCGGGCACCCGGCAGGTGTTTTGGACCTCACAAATGTGGGAGCTGAGACTGGTAGAAGCTGTAGTCCAAATTATGCCAGGGTTGGTGAAGGCTGGAGGAAATGATGTTTTTACAGTGAGGTGGTGCTGTGATGTTTTGGAAGCCAGATCAGCCTCTTGGTTTTCCTGATCACTAGTTGACATCAATATAACTCTCCATTATATATACTCACTGGCTTCTCTCGGTTTATAAAATAATACAACACTTCTGAGAGAGATGGCTGGGGTGTTTTGTTTGTTGTTTAATCCCAGTCAAACAATTCCCCCTGGTTTGTTGAGTAGAAAGATCCTGGAACATTTTATTTTAATCATTTCATGTATTTGTTTTCTCTAAGAGAGCACCTCTGGCTTCCGGGGGAAGTGGTGGTGGAGAGGTGGAAGAGAAACAGTATATAAGAGATGGGAAAAGGAGCTCAAAAAGTAGACGAGATGGGAGAGATCCAGATTCAGCGCCCTGGCATCATAAATCCCTTAAATATTCCCTTCCATGGCTAATAGGGTTTTTTTGTGGGGGGGACTTGGATGGGGGGACGACTTGGATCAGGGCAGTGTTGTATAGGGGAGGGTGTACCCCTTTCCTATGTGCTGCAGCTCTGACACAAATGGTCCTGACCTCGCAGGACTCCCCCCATCCAAGGAAAAATATTCTTCTAAGGTGCCACATCACATCTAATTGGATTCACAGCTGTATGGGGAGGTGAGTCATATATGAGAACTGGAAGATGGGTAACCTTCACTTTCAGTGGAGGTTAGGCTGAAATATCATGGCTACCCAGACTGCCTTCCAAAATACGATGATCATGAAGTAAGCCACATTGAACATAGTGAGACTTGAGTCAGATTAAACCTGCCTAGGATTGTACTTCTGCTCATGCTTCCGACTCAGCGGGTTTTTGAAGATTCCAAGTCCAGGATTCTCTCTACCTGATGGTTGCCATGCTGTGGTCCTCTAGCCAGCTTTCTTAACTGGAATATTGCTACCAGATACCAGTCTCTCTCTCCCTCCTGGAGGACTCTGTGGAATATACCTCACTTAACCTTGCAGACTGCCGTGCATTCAAAACTGAGACAGCAAATTTGCTGGCTCATTGTTGGATGTAAAATTTCTTGGTGGCTTCACCTGATGGCCAGTTTCAATAAGACTTGGATTTGAAAATGCTTTGATTTCAGTGTTTATGGAACCAGATCTGTCTTTGTTGTCGCCTCTGATTAGATTTGGTGGAGGTTTTTGTTTGTGAGTTGTGAGGGCTACACTATTTGATTAGAGTAGGGATACGGAGAGTTCAACCCTTGTTTCCATGCCTTGACCGCAATCTACCTTCAAGCTGCTGTTAACTCTGCTGCATAAAGCAGCGTGTTTTCTACTGTGAGGCTAATAGTAATTTCAGTGGGATGATTGAAAAGCATGGCAGAAGAATTGAACATCTGATAAAAGAGAGTTTTTTTCCACCTGTTTCTTCCTCCAGGGCATTGCTTCCAGATCTGCCTATTGAGCATTTATTCTGATGTGTTTGCAGCAAGGTTATACAGTGTTGTATCAAACAATTGCTATACCACACTTTCCAGAGGATTTCCCTTTGCTTTCCTTACTGCAAAAAATTCCTGTCCCTTTTTAGAAGTAGGTTTGTTGTGCAAGAGTGGACAAATCTACTTTAATTACACAACCTCAGTAAGACTGCATCCCACTTGCAAACTGGCAACAATCTGGAAGTGGCCTAAGTTTAAAACTGGGAAGAAAATGTCAAGGAGAACAGAGTATGTATTTTGCCACATTTTGCCTGTTTTGGTCCTAAAACAGATTTTGGCAGCATTGCCACAATCAGAAATAGACAAGGAGTGTCTCTTTTCTCTTCTTCTGTTAGAAAGAACCACTGACTAGAAAACAAGGCACTAGAGAAGATTTGTTCTGTATTTTCTGGACATCGGTTTTTCAGCTGTCCTAGGAAACTTCTGGTGTCAGCTTACCTGCCTCATTCTTGGGTGTGGGGAGAGCATGCAGCTGAAGAAACTAAAAAAGAAGGAAGTGAGCCAGGTATGTTGCTGTATTATTATTATTATTAGTAGTAGTAGTATTATTATTAGGGAAAGATTAGCATGCTTGTTTGCAATGTTTAAAACATTTTTTTTTACTGCTCCTTGTACATTTGTGCTATGAGTCAATGTTTGCCGTTTTTAATCACTGGTTTCTTGGAGAGCTCATTAGTGGAAACTTGTTTCCATGACAATGTGACCCCTAAGATTGTTCTGGTGATCATTCTGGCTAGGCTCAGTATTCATAGTTGCACAGAAGAATGGGTGACCGTTATTATCCTGCTTAAAAGCAAATGTCCCTTCCTGTCCCTCTGACACACCTCCTGTGGATCTTTTTTTCCTTCCATCTGTGTAGAGAGAAGAAAGGTGAGGGTGAGCTTGCCAGCACTGTGCATACATTTCAATCTCTGTGGGTGAAATGAAGATGTGTTTGGCTGTTTAGTGATCTTGCACAAAGTTGAGAAGAGAGATTAAAAAACTTCTTGTCTGTTTGCCGTTTGCTCTGGTGTGCACCTTGGAGTAGGGATGGTGAAAGTGAAGGGGTGGACTAGGACCCCTGTGAATTTGCACCTGAGTCTACCTGGAGAGCACTGTGGGGCACTATTTGGGCTAGGCAGGGTGGGGAAGGGTCTTCTCCAGCACTAGCAAAAAGGAGAAGGGGACATCAGATGATTGGGCAAAACATCGCTTGTAGATGGTGGCAATGCAGGTTAACTGAATTGGGCGCGGGGAGACCCGAATGCTATTAAAGCACTTAAATGGACACCTTTGATTTTTGCCTGACTTTGCAGTGTGTATCTGAAGAATTGTGAATGCACACAAAAGCTCATACCAATAACAAACTTAGTTGGTCTCTAAGGTGCTACTGGAAGGATTTTTTTTATTTTGCAGTGGAATGACAGAGTGAATTTGTGAGTTGAGCAACAGAGTGGATGTGTGGAACAGGGTGGATTTGCAACCAAGGAAAAGAACACATTTGCCTGTATCTCTCAATTCCTGGTGGGGATTCAGACAAGCATCTTCTCCCATTCTGACATGGAAGGCCTAGTTAGAATAGGCTCTAGTTTCTCAGCAGAAAAACTTACTTATTTGTTTTGTTTCTATTTCCCTTTCCTCCAAAGCAGCCCAAGTGGCACACATGGTTTCTCTCCCACCCTGCTTCCCCATTTCACCCTCGCACCAAGACTGTGAGAAGGTTAGGCTGAGAGAAGGCAACTGACCCAAGATTACCCATTGAACTTTGTGGCTGAGTAGGTCCCATGGTCTTCCAGGTCCTAGTCTGACATCCTTACCACTACACCACACTGGTTTAAGAATAGCCTTGCTGGATCAGCCAAGATTAATCTTTCCAGCAGAGGTCAGCCACCTGCCTCTGGAAGACCACCAGCAGCTCATGAAGAGGGATGGCCATTGTCTGCAGTTGGCTTTTAGGCTTAAAATGAAATGGGGTTCTGTTTAGTTATCATGACTGGCAGCTTATCTTCAGTGATCCTTCCTTCGGTGTTCTGTATAACACCTAGGGTATCACTGACAGCTAAATGTATAATGAGGTAGAAATTAGGGTTGCCTTTTCCTTTCCTGGTGTTGCTGCTGTGGCTTTATCATAGAAGCTTGATGCACATGCATTCTGTGGGTGTAAGTTTCCTCTACAAATCTCTCTGCCAGGAAAAGCTTTACACATTTGATTTTGATATCACACTGATGTTAAACACAGAGGAGGAGGAGAAAAATGTAGTAACCCAATGTACTTAAGTGTAAAAACCATTCATGTGCAGTCCAGTTCTACAAGAGAGTGGGACTAAGTCTGCTCCATCCCATTTCCATGTGGATCCAGTGTTTACATGGAGGCAGCTGTGTTTTTGCAGTACGGTTTCCTCTGACAGTTGCAGAACATTGCCAAGTCCCATTGCTTCTGGGGTGATTTGCTCCTCTGCTCTGTTCAAAACACATGTCTTCAAGAAACCACCTGGGTAGCTAGAAGACTTCCCTGGAGATTTTAAAAAGGAAATTTAGAAACAAAAAGTGCAGCCCTGAGACTCCATCATAAGGAAATCCACTTGACTGTGGATTCAGAACTCCTATCCGATCCTGGTCATGATCTGCCCAGATAGGATCAGTTGGCTCTACATTAAAGTTTGTGGTATTCCTTCCTCATCCCTATTAATAAATGAGAGCAGTATGCCTTGGGTTTGAAAATTACTCTTCCAGTAAACTCAAGTTCATGCAAACATAGAGCAGTGAAGGCAATATGTCAGTTTCTGGGGTGAACTGTGAGGCTTGAATTCTGCAACATGGCTTACCAAACCACAGCGGAGAGCAAAGTGGAGAGTTCAGAATGGGACTGAGTGGATGCATAGTGAACTGAGATTGGTGTACTTGACAACTCATTTCTAGCACTTTCACGTGCAAATCTCTTTTGGACCCCTTGAGTCTGTGAATATAGTTGCAATAATCGGAGGACTGATGCAAGTTAAACTAAACATCCATCTAAGTTCAAAGAAATTCCTTACTGCTGAACAGATTTCATAGCTTGCCTGCCCACACACCTTTGTTGTTGATGGTGCATTGTGGCTCTGAAGACCCCCCACAACCCACCCATTTCTCTTCTGGTAAATGGCCTGATTCAGATATACCATGGTTTTCTTTCGTTTATTTAAAAAATCTTCATTCATAAATGATTTAGCAGTATATGCAGACCTGGCCCAGCATCTTTCTTGGAAAAATAAGCCATGGTTTGTTGTGGTCTTTCTGATCTTGGCCATGCTGTAGTTTCATGTGTGAACCTGGACTATGAAAGTTTCATTGCCTTATTGCAGGAAGGGATTATGTATGGCATGACATAGGTGAGTCTCATGCAAACTCTACCTTGGCTTGTATTCAAAATCGGTTTAAAAAAGTACTCCCTTCTGCTTTTGGTCATGCATGTTCATAGAACATTCATACATTTGCAAGTGATCTGTGAAAATGCTCTTAGACAACCACTTTGCATGAATATAAAATGTTTGTGGTTTGTCCGGCAGTCAACCTCTTTCCACTCCAAAACAGTCTAAGTTTATTGTCCTTGAGCGGCTTGAGAGTTGCAGGCTTTAGTGAATCTTAAAGTAATGGCACTGAAGAAAATATACCTTTTGGATTTCTACATGGAACAAATTTGCTAATGAAATCATTAGACAAGTGAGCATAAAGGCTTGTTGTTTGCACAGAATTACTTTTCAGAACATAATTGCATTCCAATATAAAAGCAATTAAAATGTTAATTTACATTACAAAAGATATTTGGCTTTCAGGTAGGAGCAAAAGAAAAATCTTCCTTCTTGCAAAGCCTGGAAGAAAAATGCTTTAAATCCTGCTAGTGTGGTGTGTCTGTGTGTGTGTAGCGGGGGAGGGTGTTGTTGGTTGGCCATGCCACCTCATTCATTTGTACACCTTTCTGTTATGTGATGTCCCCACCTTAAGCCCCAGATGTGCTTTGGTCAGCTGGAAGGAAAGTTTCATTAGCTAATTAAGTAGTGAGTGAAGCCCTGATCATGGCCAGGGGCCAGAGGGATGGGTAATAAATTAACACCTGGAGCCTGTGAACATCTCAGCTGGCTTTTCCTGGGAAATGTATGCTAATTAAGGAAAGTTTGATGTGGAATTTAGGCATAGCATCTCTTTTTCTAGCTCTTTCTGTGTTTTCGCAGCAGCCTGCAAGAGAGAAGGCATGATGTACACAACTGACAAAAAGTCTTGTCCTCCAAAGTACTCCAGGAATCTCTAGTTCATTAGGACCCAAAGCATTTCTACCAAAGACTCTTCTTCATCAGGAGCACTACTCTTTTGCAAATGTCCGCTTGAATAATTTTAGGGATAAAAGAAACCCATGTTATGTAACAAATGTATCTAAAAATGGTTTACAAATGACTTAAACACAGAGCAAAGGCTGCAGTCCTAACCCCACTTACGCAAGAGTAAGCGCCATTGAATTCTGCCTTCTGAGTAGACATGTTTAGGATTGCCCTGTACATTCTAGTTTAGGTTGCAATCGTATGCACATTTACCTGGGCGTAAACACTACTGCAAATAGAAGGACCAACTTCTGGATGTAAATGCTTTGAATGTTCTTGTTAATACTATTTTTTTCTTCGAAGTTTGTTCCATTCTATAGGTTTCTTGCTGTTTAGAATCACAATGATTTGAGGTGCGTAGGTTGTTGTTTTTTAAAGTTCCTTCACTGAAATTATTCAGATGCATATATAGAATTTCATTTTTCATAGTGCTCCATTCTTCCCTAAAAAGGGGCTGGGCCAAATAAAACACACTTTTCATGTGCACCTGGCTTAGAAGCTGCTTCTTTCATTATTTCCTTAATAGCACCCTTGGCATATAGACATTTTTAGGTGAATATTTTCCCATTATTAGGGACCTGGGTGGTGCTGTGGTCTAAATCACTGAGCCTTGGGCTTGCCGAACAAAAGGTCGGCAGTTCGAATCCCCATGATGGGGTGAGCTCCTGTGGTTCAGTCCCAGCTCCTGCCAACCTAGCAGTTCAAAAGCAAGCAGTGCAAGTAGATAAATAGGTACCGCTCCGGTGGGAAGGTAAACGGCATTTCCGTGCACTGCTCTGGTTTCAACAGAAGCGGCTTAGAAAAACGTCATCTCCCTTGGCCAGTAAAGCGAGATAAGCACCACAACCCCAGAGTCATTTCCGACTGGACTTAACTGTCAGGGGTTCCTTTACCTTTCCCATTATGTGTCACATCAGGAGCTTTTGCTGGTTTTGTATAAAATAGGTGCCACAATGCAAACACAGTCTCTAAGGCAGACTTTCGAAAATTTGTTCCATTCAGATTTTCTTCAGTGAGCCTCTCATTTATGGCAGGAGATGGCATATCTAAATATTTCTGTTTCCAGTGTGGTGTGCCGGTAATTCTTTTTAAAAAAACTTGTGTTATAAACTAGCTTTGGGAAATAACCGTACTCTGTGCAGCAAGTATTCGGCACTGGCACCTGCAGCACTCTTGAGAAGCAGAGTAGTGCCCGCCCCTCCCCCATCTCTCCCCACTAAACCTTTTTCATTTCCTTTCTTTTTTTGCTGGTGTTGCAAGAGGAAAGACCCATTTGTCCAACTGAACTAGAACTGTCAATACCACAAACATAATGTATTACTTCAAAAATGCCTTGGGGGCATTCTGTAATCTTCCCTCAAAGCTCATTCATCCTCTCAAATGAGATCCAAAATGCAATGAATCCGTACAGGATTATGCAAGTTTCTAATAAAGCACTGATCTTTGCTAGCATCTCGCATTGGCCCATTTCAAACTAACAGGAAACTATGGCTTACCTCCGTATATATGAACCTCGGGCTCAAACACTCTGACTCTCCCCACATCAAAGGAGGAGACTGTAAGTTTCCACTTTAAAAAACTCACCATGGTTCACCATGACATCTGAGCTCTGAGCCCTATCGCCTGTTTCAACCAAAGTTAGTGAGAACAATCCAGCATCAAACCATGGCTTCAGATCCTGGCTTGTTCTCAAACCATAGTTTAAACATGCCAGAAGTCAACAGGATCAGAATTTGGCTTGAAATCTAAAATGATTGCCTCCAGCCTTCTCTGGCCCAGGAAAGAGAAGGAACACACAAGTGGTACAACACCTGCTTCTTCTGCAGAAGGTCCCAAGTTCAGTCCCTGGCATCACCAGATAGGGCTGGTAGGACCCTTGCCAGAAATACTGGAGATCTGCTGCCAGCTAATGTAGTCAGTGCCTGGCTAGATGAACGTGATATAGAGCGTGATATAGAGCTAGATCTAGGATCCCTGACCTTTAGCATGAAGGTTGGGTCTGTTGAGAGGGAGAGCCCAACAATCTCTGGAGGGTATCCAATTGGGTATCCCTGCCTTACTGCATTTGCTTTCCTTCCACCCCCTTTTGGAGGAAGAATATATCCCCCCCCCAAAAAAAAATTTGCTATAGGGGAGGGGAAGCCAAATGTTCAAGTGATGATTGGTGAGCTTTTTCTGCTCACAGAGATCATCCTTGGACACCCTCCTCGAGGTCTCTTCCGAAGGCACTCCAGGAAGGCTCACCACGTGAAGACCTATTCTCAGGCCTTCTAGCTCTTAATTTTATCTCTGCTATGTTACATTGCTTTTAGCTGTTAGGTGTCTTTATGTTAAAAAATAGTTATGCTTGCTGTGCATTTTATTCTATAATTTATTGATTTATTTGTAAAGCACTCAGAAATATTTTATTATTGAAGGGTGGCATATAAATAACAATGTTTTCCAAACTATGTGTATATATATATATATATATATATATATATATATGTAATATTTAAAACAGGTTCAATACATTTCAATCAAGGTGGTAGGTGCATGAAATAAACCATAATTTAAAAGTGAGGGTGGGAATTATTCATCAAATCCCCTGCCTTATCGCAAGCAAAGCCCACTCGAACAATTCTTTTTCATCAGCATTCTCCAATTTAACAGTTGATAAAAGAACTGTGCAAAGAGTAAACAAAATATGTTTATTTATAAGAGCGCACACTCAGAATTGTCCTAATGAATTCACTGGAAAGGGCTCTCAAGTTGGTCTGCAAAGATGGCCAGTGCTGCTGGAAATTCTGGTTCTGCCACTTCCTGGGTGTCATAGCTGTGCCAGTGTGGGGTGTGGTTAGAGTTTCAGGCTGGGATGCTCATATTGCTGCTCAGCTATT
Organism: Podarcis gaigeae; assembly: GCF_964106915.1. Taxonomy (NCBI): domain Eukaryota; kingdom Metazoa; phylum Chordata; class Lepidosauria; order Squamata; family Lacertidae; genus Podarcis; species Podarcis gaigeae. The sequence goes on from NC_139681.1 coordinate 4,027,125, forward strand.
TTTAAAAATATTATTTATTAAATTTCTATACCGCCCTTCATCCCAGAATCACAAAACAGTGTGCAATATAGAAAAGGAAAAATACACACCGTAGTACAGTGGTACCTCGGCTTACAGACGCTTCAGGTTACAGACACTTCAGGTACAGACTCCGCTAACCCGGAAGTAGTACCTCGGGTTAAGAACTTTACCTCAGGATGAGAACAGAAATTGTGCGGCAGCAGCGGGAGGCCCCATTAGCTAAAGTGGTGCTTCAGGTTAAGAACAGTTTCAGGTGAAGAACGGACCTCTGGAACGAATTAAGTTCTTAACCTGAGGTACCACTGTAAAGCACAAAGACACACACACACCGTTTAAATGGCCATAGATTGTTTAATTAGCCAAGGCCAGGAAGAAAAGGTGCCAGGTGAGCCTTCCACAAGTGGGGAGCCAGCACAGAAAAGGCCCGTTCTCATGCTGCCCCACTCCAGACCTCTCACGGAGGGGGGCACATGACGATCAGATGATGAACGCAGGGGCTGGTTAGGTTGATATGGCGTGAGAGCTATGAAAGTCCTTGAGTGACCTTGGGCCTGTCCGTCTCGCAGCCTAGCCTACCTCACAGGGTTGCTGTGAGGATGAAATGGGGAGGAAGAGAGCCGCGTTCCCCACCTTGAGCTCTTTGGAGAAAAGGTGGAATAGCAATTCAATAAATGAAGTAAGTAATCAGACCCTGGAGGAGTTGGGTTTCCTGGTATAGCTGAGGTTCTCCCAGGGCTCTTTCAGATGGCCTTGCTCTTATCAACACAGCAAGAGTGTAGGTCATGCCCCAAACTATTATATATCCTTAAAACAGAGGTATAAGAGTCTGTTGAATTGCCATCTGCAGACTTTTCATAAAAAAAACACAACTCCAAATCTCTTTCTCTCTCGTGCACACCTCCATCGTTGTACAAACCTATTATGAGACGGAGCAGTTGCTATTATTTAGTCTTTCTGCTTTTCTGATGAGTGATAAATAGGGTCGTCTTGACTGAACGTATCAGAGTCTGGCTCCACACTACTCTCATCTCATCCAAAATAGCCGTGTGCAAGCCAGACTCCACTGAGAATTCTGAAAGCTTTTCCAGAGGCAGTCAGAGTTGTTTATTCCCACTTATCTTCCCTCTCCTTTAACACCTAATTTTCCCTACTCCTCCCCCTACCAGCCCCTAGAGAAAATTAGCTGCTAAAGGGGATGGAAGATGAGCAGAAATAAACAGCACCGCTTGTTCTAGTGGAACAGAATTCTTTATTAGTCCAAACCTTGCTTGCCTGTGAGGCAAGGTTCTTAAATCACTTGCTTATTCGCTTTGGGCTGCTTCATAAGTTAGCTCCTTAAAATGTCGTTGTATGCCTAAAATGTGCAAACACCTGTTTGGAAATGTGTATGATGTACGTGACATTATTGAGACTGCAGCCTTTCTCAATCTTGGGTCTCCAGATGTTGGACTACAACTCTCATCATCCCTGACCACTGGTCCTGCTAGTTAGGGATGATGGGAGTTTATGACATTGAATTTTTAGTAATGGCTCATCTAATATTGCCAGCTGCTTTGTCGTCGTCGTCCCCGCAATAATATCAGGGGACCCAAGGTTGAGAAAGGACAGTTTAGAGGTTAGATTGGCAACTGCCCCCTGACTGCACTCCAGTGTAACATGTGAGATGGCTCTTTAAGGCAAATGTCACATCATTACTGCAATGTAGAAATGTTTTTCTAGTCATTTTTCAGCAATTAGTCTCTTCATTTCCAATCCTTTCCAAAATATTCAGGAAGGTATTAAATCTGAATTTCCTAATGCCTCTCATCTTTCCCTGCTAACTTCCACTTCTAAAAAAACAAAAAAAAAACCCACCCTTTTGTCTTTCAAATTCCTCTGACAATTTGCTGAAGCCTTGGGCAAAATCAAAAACAAGTTCTAGTGCTGAATTGCCAATTGCATGTAATTTCCCGCAAACTTTTATTAAAATAAAGAACCGCTATGGGAGGCTACCACTTCACTCTGTAATGTTGTGTAGCAATTTTTCTGTGATCTTTACGTAGAAGATTACACACTTCTGATTAAATTTTAAAGATGAAAGTATTTCCAAATTGCCTTGCTGTGACTCTGTCCAACAAGTTCTATCTTGTGTTGGAAACACTGAGTCAGTGTTGGTTTTTAAATCTGTATGAAAGCCAGAGACAGGTTAGATGCTGCCTAAATTAAATTGCCTGGTTATTAGAAACAAAGCAAATGCAATCAAGAAAGCCATCTGTTGTATCTGATTTGCTATAATCCCCTTTTACAGTGTAAATGTTATTGATGTTTTTAATCTAAATGTGATATCGCTATTGGCAACAACAACAGGGACACCATACAGCCACAGAATTATGTGGCCCCTCGCTCCCTTCCACACAGTGTGTTCAGCATTTGTGTTGGAAATACAAGGAACTACAGATGCTCACCCCCCCCCAAAAAATACCCTTGCATTAGGATATCCAGTCCAATCCAGCTAAGGCCATACCTGTGTAAAAGCAGAATTCCGCATCCCTGTCCATCCCTCATTGGGTGTGCAGACAGGTGCTCTGTATGGCTGTTATCCGAGCTAGAAAAAGATGGAAATAATTGGAAATTGCAGAGTTTGGAGAAAATGAAGGGTAAGTGCGAGACTGGTTACATTACGCTCAGATTAAAGAAGTGTTTAAAAATGACAAAAAGTTAGGGTTCCAGGTGGAGAAATCGAAGTTGGAAACAGAGCTGTTAGAACCTAAGGCTAAGGTACTTTCAAGAATGTATAACTTGCTGCTGAAATGGAATACACAAGACGAAATGGTTAAATCGGCTATGATAAAACGGGCACAGGACATTGGGCATAACATTATGTTTGAGGACTGGGAAAGGTTGTGGACCACTGGGCTGAACTTCACTGCATGTAATGCTTTGAAGGAAAATGTAATGAAAATGATATACAGATGGTACATGACCCCAGTTAAACTTGCCAAAATATACCATTTGTCTGATAATAAATGTTGGAAATGTAAAGAAAATGAAGGAACATTCTTTCACCTCTGGTGGACCTGCCCTAAAGTGAAGGTCTTCTGGGAAATGATATATAATGAGCTGAAAAAGGTATTTAAGTATACCTTTACTAAGAAACCAGAGGCCTTCCTTCTGGGTATTGTCGGCCAGAAGGTGTTAAAGAAGGATAGAACATTCTTTATGTATGCAACAACGGCAGCAAGGATACTTATCGCTAAGAACTGGAAAACTCAAGATCTACCCACACTGGAAGAATGGCAGATGCAGCTGATGGACTATATGCAACTGGCGGAGATGACTGGCAGAATTCGAGACTTGGGAGAAGAAAGGATTGAAGAAGATTGGAAGAAATTTAAGATTTATCTACAAAAATATTGTGATTTAGTGGAATGTTAATGAGGATGCTTGGTTATAAATAATTGGCCACCACTAAATTGGATTGAAAATTGACGATAAATAAGATTAAGAGAAACAAAATTTGTTGGAGAATTGTTATACTATATCGAATTGAGTGGTTATAAATTTGCAAATAAGATGAGAATTTGCTTGAAAAAAACTTATTAACGATGTAAGTGGGAGCGGGAGACGTGAGGAAGTCCAAAGAAGTTATGAAATTTTGTCAAAACAAAGTAATGTTGTTTATTATTTTTGTATTTCTTTTATAAAAAACCCTAATAAATATCTTATAAAAAAAAAAGATATTATACCTCTTCTGAAAGATCTGTTTGGTCTGCCTGTTTGATTCTGAGCACAGCTTTAGGTGCCGGTGCTTGACAATTAAAGCTCTAGATGGCTTGGGGCCCAAATACCTGAGGGCAGTGTGTCTTCTCATACCAGCCTGTCTTGTGTCTTAAGAGCTTCTGCAGAAGCCCTGCTCCAAGCACCCTCTTAACAGCAGGCCTTTTCTGTGTTGCTCCCTGACCTTTTGAAACTCGCTCCTCCATGGAGGCACGTCTGGAATTGACCAAGGCATTTTGGATTTTAGCTGCTTTTTGAAACTTTGTCCTGCCGCATCAGACCAAAGACTCAGGTAGTCCAGTATCCTGCTTTCACAGTGCTCAGCCGGATGCCTACCTGAGTATAGCAGCACTCTTACACTTCTAATTCCCAGCAAATGGTATTCTGAGGCAAACTGCCTCTCACTCTGCAGGTGGAACATAGTCCTTGTGGCTAGCAGCCATTGACAGCATTATTATCGTCGTCGTCATCATCATCATCATCATCGTCATCATTATTAGCCAACATGAATGTGCCTAAACCTCTTCTAAAGCCATGCAAATTGGTGCCCCTCAGTGCTTCCTGTAAGAGTAAATTTCATAGTTTAACATCTTGTCTTATCCCATGACTACTAAGTTTAAGATTTTTTAAAATACAGAATTATTTTATCAAAAGTTTTTTGGAAGTTGGAAGTTCATGTTGTCTGTCTATATGCTTGTTGACGTTCTCAAAGAACTCTAAAAGCTTTGTGAGAAGCCATGCCTATTCGGTCCCCCCACCCCCTGCAGTTTGGGGCTTTTTATTTGTATCTTGTGTTTGTTGGTTGGTTTTAAGTTCAGTTTATATGTTAAGCGGATTAGTTTGTTTTGTACACCACCCTGAAATCTTTTGATGAACACCTGGAATGCCTTTGGTGCAAGAGATCTTTTTTTTTAAAAAATGTTTCTCCTCATTTCCACAAGGGTAGTGGACGGATTAGGATGGATTACCTCTGCAGGTTGATTGATCTACATGCTGGGCCTTAGAGGATTGTTTGGGGGGGAGTTTCGGGAGGGGGAATAAAAGTAGCAGTTTCTGAGGCAGTTTTTAGATAGGGATTAGGATAGGGTTTAGTTGGGGAGATAGGGCTTGATTTGAGATGAGAGATAGGGATTAGGATAGGGTTTGTCTGAGGGAGAATTGGCTCTGATTTGAGTTGAACATCTGCTCTGAGGAGACTATAGAAAGAGGAAAGAGCCTTGCAGCTTAGAGTGGAAGACCAGGCTGAGTGTCTAGGGAAAGTGGACAGACCAGAGTTACCTGGAGGGCTGAGTCTGAGCCAGGAGAGGGAGAACCTGTGGGAAGACAGACTCCCTGGGTCTGTTATACTAATTGAAATACAGTGGTACCTCGGGTTACAGACTCCACTAACCCGGAAATAGTGCTTCAGGTTAAGAACTTTGCTTCAGGATGAGAACAGAAATCGTGCTCTGGCAGCGCTGCGGCAGCGGGAGGCCCCATTAGCTAAAGTGGTGCTTCAGGTTAAGAACAGTTTCAGGTTAAGTACAGACCTCCGGAACGAATTAAGTACTTAACCTGAGGTACCACTGTACCTCAGGAGTGGGATTGTTAAGAGAGTGGGTAACTGATGGAAAGTGCCCCTCGCTCATGAACCAAAGTATTACGCTGCGAAGGAAGCTGTGCTGTGTCCAAAGTATTTAACTGTCACACCTGACACAACTAAGTAAAGGAATGAGAGTGAAGTAACAGAAACCAAGTTAAGCATTTTACCACCTATTCTAGAAACCTGGACATCTACCTGAAGCATACTGGCTGATTTTTAGCAAGTGAAGTTTAAAAAAAAGCTTTGACATCTTTATATTTAGTTTAAGTAATAAGTTAACTTCTACTGAAAGAACACATCTCCTGACCCAACTTTGTTTCACCAACCTCTTTTTGTAAATAAAAGTTTTCTTGTTTGCCTGACACTCCCAAATTGAAGTTTCCCTCACACAAGACCCCCCCAAGATAGCTTGGGGTAAATTGTAGAAATTCATTTTATTGGCGTACCATGCAGTGGGTCTGCTATATTCAATTGGGGGCAATTAGTGGGCTGCGTCTCTACAGAAGACAATTTGGGTGTAGACACAGAAGCTCCTAGAGTACCTTTTGCGGCTGAGTGAAAATTCCTTCTTGGTATGTTAGGCTTGGCTGGTAAGGCAGGTCTGGGAACGAGGACCAGAGGGCAAGTGGAAGAAGCCCTATAATGAATTTGACCAAACATGACGCAGAGTGTGATTGAAGGCCTATGTCAGTGGTGGCAGAGATTATTCCTTTGCATCATCATGGTAGCCATGCAGGCTTTTCCTTCAGCAGAGCTCTCTGAGTGGTGAAATAACTGCTTTAGCCTTATCCTCATAGTTTTGGGTTTTTGACTCCCCTGCCCCCAAATTGGAAAAATACTGTGGCCATTTTAGGAAGTGCTTTGTAGGTAAAATTCCTTACAACCATACTGATTTGGGGTGCTAATTAGGATACCAAATCCTCAGTGGTCCAGACCCTCTTAATCTTGCTACATTCGATGAACTTCAGCTTATTGACACTAGAAGAGGCAGACAAATGTGCTTGGGATTGTTCATCCTCAATCTGCCCAATCGTTATTTATCATGACTGATGAAGGTTTGCCCGGGGAGTTTATTGAGTGGACTACTGCTAGTTATCTGTGAATTTGAGAAGGAGGGAGGGAGAGGAATACCAAGACTATATATACCAATATATAAAAGGATGTAACATAGAGGAGGGAGAAAGGTTGTTTTCTGCTGCTCCAGAGAAGCGGACACGGAGCAATGGATCCAAACTACAAGAAAGAAGATTCCACCTAAACATTAGGAAGAACTTCCTGACAGTAAGAGCTATTCGACAGTGGAATTTGCTGCCAAGGAGTGTGGGGGAGTCTCCTTCTTTGGAGGTCTTTAAGCAGAGGGTTGACAACCATATGTCAGGAGTGCTCTGATGGTGTTTCCTGCTTGGCAGGGGGTTGGACTCGATGGCCCTTGTGGTCTCTTCCAACTCTATGATTCTATGATTCTAAGACTGGTATGAGACCACCTTTGAAAGAACCCCATGTTGATCCTTTGTGCTGTTATGTATCAGAGCAAGGAAAGGCCACTGCACAAAACAAGTTGAAATAGGTCTAAACCGCTTGGTTCTTTCTATGCTTTGACCCAGTATATAAGGAAGGGTATATGTATTATGGTATCATTTCTATTCTTGCAACAAACTTCTGGTCATCTGAGAAATGATGACTTTCTTTCAGTCTGCCTTACATGTCATTACTAATGAGAGAGCGCTGAAGAATGACTGAAAGTAATCAGCTGTAACCATTCTCCTGCAGCCTAAATTTGAAAAATAATCTTTCTTTATACTAATGCAGTCATTCAGCTTGAATTAAGCCTCTATGTGTGTGTTTTGCATTAAGGCTTTTATTGCACTTGATTTCATTATTTGTTCCCTTTTCATGGCTGAAACATATTAATCAACAGCCTGGCTGTTTCTGTTCCTTTTCTTGTTAACTTTTTACCTCTGTGTTTCAATCAATTTATGTTATTTATGCTACAAATCACCACGAGAACTTCAGATCAAGGGTGATATGCAAATTTAATGATTAATAAATAATAATGACACCCCCCCAATTTGTGTTTTGCCACAATATTTAACCTTCCTACAATTATAAAAATCACTTGACTAATCTAATATTAAGGCCAAATGGGCTACAGTTATGTCACATGTGTCTAAATGAAGAGTATTTGATGCTGACTCTAATGTAGTATAAAAATATGATACTGTGTTAAGGCTGTTTGCAGCCTAAGTAGCACAGCAGGATCTTGTGTCTCAAGGACCTCCAGTATAACCACCTCATCAAGGCTCAACATATATTTTATTATATAAAAATAATAATACATGTGACTCAGGATCTCAGTACCTGAAGGACCACTGCTTCTGACATGAACCAGCCCTGATCCTGCCGTCTTCATCAAAGGACCTTCTCTGTGTGCCAAGGGAGTGGGGGAGGTCTGCTGCATAATAATGAGCTTTTCAGTGATAGCTCCCTCTCTGTGAAACACGCCTTGTGCCACTGTTGTCAGGTTTTAGGTGCCAGGCTGAGCCATTTTTATTTACCCAGGCTTTTGATGTTGAAGCCAGTCTCCACTGTAGCGCTAACCTTTAAGAGGGTGGGGAATAACTTTTCCTCAGTGTTGAATAGCTGGGTGAACATTTTTAGGAATCTTCACATGATTACCTGGTGGTGACCATAACCAGGAAGGCTTCCAATTCATGGTCTGAATGCAGTTGCAGGGTCTTGTGCTACTTTGTGTGTGCACTGAGTCTAAGAAATTGAAATGAGAGCTGCTGCTATAGACATCTAATTGTTGCCTTCTAACACTCTTGCACTGTGTTCCTTTGCTGTTCTTGGTGGAATGTAGTATCTCTTGCTCCCTGCCCCCTTTTTAAAGGCAGGTTATGCTGCTACGATGTGGTGTTAACCAAGCAATTTGGTGTCCTAGACTGAGATTTTGCAATCTAGCATAGCAATTAATCTTAGAGTGGTACCTCAGGTTACAGACGCTTCAGGTTACAGTCGCTTCAGGTTACAGACTCCGCTAACCCAGAAATAGTGTTTCAGGTTAAGAACTTTGCTTCAGGATGAGAACAGAAATTGTGCAGCAGCAGGAGGAGGCCCCATTAGCTAAAGTGGTACCTCAGGTTAAGAACAGTTTCAGGTTAAGAACGGACCTTCTTAACCTGAGGTACCACTGTATTAGGAACTGCTAGTAGACACTCTCAGCTCTTCAGGAGTTCCCTGGAAGTTCCACCCTTTTGTTCCCTGAGGCAGGAATTTCCCTCACCACCACAACAACAATTTATTACTTATAACCCACCCATCTAACTGGGTTGTCCCAGCCACTCTGGGTGAAACGTCTCAGTGAAACGTCAAACACTAAAAGTAGTAAACATATGCTGATTCATAGGAGCCCAGATGAGATTGAGTCCGAATTACATTTTCAGACATCTAGCATATTGATCCACTTTTCAGAATATTCCCAAAGCAGAGGCACCAGGATTTGCTTGTCCCTCCTTTTAGACCTCCAAATCAGCAATCCTGTGCTTGGTAGATTTCTTGTCGTAGTGCTGCTGAGTTACTTGTGTGTGTGTTTTTAAAAAACACCAACCCAAGTTTTAATTAACGCTCTTATTCACTTTTGTAAAGAAAGTCATTCTCTAGAGGTTAGAATTTTTGCACTTTTCACATGTGTGCTGACATTTTTGCGATGGCTTTGCAGTATGTTTATATTGTGGTGTGGTTTATGAAAGAGAGAAAGCCAATATTGTGTTTGATATTGAAGAGCAGCATGGTAAATTCACATCACAGATTACGGTATATGTAGGGTTTTTGTTGTCTTTGTCCATGGAGTTTTCTTGGCAGGGCTACTTGCCGGTTCCTCCTCCAGGTGGATCACGTTTGGTCAAAACTCTCCACTATGACCTGTTCATCTTGGGTGCCCTGCTCGGCATAGTTCATACCTTCTCTGAGTTCTTCAAGCCCCTTCGCCACGGCAAGGCAGTGATCCATGAAGAGGATCAGCATGAGTTTGACCAAACTGCAGGAGGCAGTGGAAGACAGAAGTGCCTGGCATGCTCTGGTCCATGGGGTCACGAAGAGTCGGACACAACTAAACAACAACAAGGGTTTTTGTTCAGAAGCACCACGATATGTAATGCTGCTGGCTGTGACAGTATCAAAATGTAAGCTATGCAGTACCAAGAAATACATTCCCCTTAATTTTGCACATTCTGTACCTGATGAGAAACTTATTTCATGTTGGTAGCAAAATGTTTAATTCAAATGGCTCAATAGGCATGTGTCTCCACTTCAGACAATGCCCAAATCCAGAATCTAAGTAGGCTGCTTCAGAATGATTTGGAGTCTGTCCAATGCAAAGCAGGGCTTCCCTGAAACCAGGCTGCTCCAAAAGTTTCTGCTCTTCAGAAGACTTAGAACATTCAGAAAGCTATTTTCAGTCTGTCTGTTTAGAAATAGTTAACATTTCACCTCCAAGCTCTTCATTAAAAAAAACAAACAAAAACAACAACAGTGGAAAAGGAAGACTATGGAGGTTGTCTTGTGACTGACAGCTCTAGCTTCCAGCCAGGAAATAACCAGGGCTGTATCTTTTTTTTTTTTGCTTCCAAACAGTGCTTTTGGCAGACCCTTCTGAATACCTTGCTTGGGGAAAGTGGCCGGGGGTTGCAAGTTCTTCTTGATGTTCATTTAGTATTGAAATATTAATAGAAAACATCCTGTTCTGCATAATTCAGCAAATGTAGTTGGGAAATGGGCTCAGTGGTGAATGTCTACAAATGTGTCACCAACATGGAAAGCTTGGAAAGTTCTGCCCTATAGTAAGAAACTTGTCTTAGAGAATGGTTCAAGAGTTCATGACTTTTAAAGCTGAGCAGGTCAAGGCCCAGGTGGGTGATAGCTTGAGAGCTGCATGGAAGCCACTATAATGATCTGGCTATAAGTGCAATACATAAAATTGGCAAGATATAACATATTATTAAAACATTAAAAATGTTACACTTTCTCCTGAATATCCAATGGTGTTGGTAGTTCCATAAACGTGCTTTGCTACAGGCACTGTCTTGATCACCTTGCATTAGAAATATTCCCTGATTTTCAGCCATATACCCTGAATTTTAGAAGCTACATAATTTGGCAGTCAAGAAGAAAGGAAGGTTAAAATTATGTTTCACATATTGGTTGGCATGACCTTCCTGTCACTTGAGTTTCCACATTGATATTGACTATTTTTAGGAATAATAATATCCCATGTTGGCTAATTCACAGATGAATACCTATTCAGAGCTTAGTCAATCTGCTTGAGCTAGAGGCTCTGGCTGTTTTCATGAGCAATGAGCACTGCCTGGGTTTCTGAATGACCCTGTTTCATTCATGCAGTGAGCAGCAAATATCCAGTAAGGGAAATCTTTTTTGGGCATCAGTAGTTCTTGCCTGTATGTTCTCAGCTGTTTTGTTCTTTGGGGAGCATGATTTGTTGTGTTCTATAATTGTCAAGAGGATGTGGCAAGGGGGAAAAAGAAAATTGCAGATGTTCCAGTTTGGATTACTTCTTGACTTCCTTGTAAAGGAGTTTATTAGCTCTCCAAAAGTCATTCAGCCTTGTGTCTTTGTCAGAGCACAGTTCATAAGAGTTTTCATTTGAAGTGGTCCCTTGTAATAAGGTTTTAAGACAGAGAAGTTGATGCAGACATTCTGCCACTTTTCATAAAGGCAACAGCAATAGTAATATAAAAACCGTTAGCAGATAACAGCTTCTTTGTGGCTATCCTGGGAGTCTTGGAGCTGGACCTCACTCATAACTGAAGATCTCTCCTAACTTATGATAGCTCTGTCAATTTATTTTCCTTCAAAGTCAGAGCTTTAGTAGTTTACAAAAGCCATTCCAAATCCTATTGTTTTTCTTCTTTCAAGCTGATACACCTTGTTCAAGTGAGACTCATCTTTATTTATTTGCATTTATTTTATTTAAAATATTTTGGCTCCTCCATCCAAAATGGCTTATATTCAAAACAGAAGACAAAATAGCACAAAATTTAAAACGTTATAAAAACTTAACATTACATTTTTTCTCTTTTTTTAAAATAAGATTTTGTTAAAGCTTTATCATAATACAATAAGATAAAAGAGACTAATCTGAATAAAAACCAAAACAGAGAGAGAAAGGGAAAGGGAAAGGAGAACACAAAGGGTCTCAAAGGGTAATTCTTAACCCTTGTCCCACACAGAAAGTGGTGAGCCCTTTCAGCTCTCACCTGGGAGCTTTCCTTTCTCCTACCAGCCTCTCACTCTAGATTCCAATTCTTTTCCAGAACCAGAGAGAACATGGGAGTTCCATAGCCATGGTTCCTCCCACTCATAGTCACCTTAACTGACCAAGAGGGTGGGCGCATTAGAAGAACCTGTGGAGCACATCTTAAGGTGCAGGCAGGATGATATGTGTGACCCAAACTGTTTATAAACACTTCATTTACCGGTATATTATGAGTGACACAATTTATTCATTGAATTATGATTTAATTCCAGTGAATTAATAATTCATTGGGAACTGGACAGGAACTGGGTAACATTGCTGCTTGGGCAGGCAAAAAAGTCTAAAGTCCAAAAAATGTGAGGGGGGTTGTACGAGCTCATTTAACCTTCTGTCACCAGCATTCTCTTTATTCCCTCCCTGCATTTTCCCCTTCTGCCTGTCAACTTTGAGAGAGCCCACCCTCCTCACCAACTTTTCCCTTTGTATAGTTTTAGGTTCTATTGGAAAGTTCTAATCTGTCATTACATGGAACTTCTGCCTTCTCTTTCTTGACAAAAGGATGCAGGTTTTAATTCGTAGTGTCTGCTCCCCTGGTGGCATGCAGTAATTAGTTTTTTGTTCTGGAATCGGAGGTGGGAAATTGAAGTCAAGCTAGGAGCTTATTAATTGAAGTCAAAACTTTGCCTGCTATGCATGTAAGTCAGGGTTGCCAGACACAAAGCCTAGCAAGGAGGGGCTGGTTATCTGGCCAGTTGGGGTGTCCAACTGGAGTGCTCCTTGGCCTGCATGGATTCTTGAACCATCTTCAAGGAGGCTAGGAACAGCAAACCCTTAGGCAGAGCTGATTCGCCAGTAGCTGCTACTTCTTGCAGCAACAAAGATTGTTCCTTTTCCATTTTGAGGAGTGTTTAGGAATATGGAGCAAAGTGGGTTGCATTAGAATGGAGTGCACAGTTTGTCAGCATTTTCCTGGAAAGGGTTGGAAACGCCCTCTAGCTCTCTGGTGATATTGGAGAGCAGAACTGTTCCTACATGTAAGATATTTGGAAGGTGAGCAGTGCCATTTGGGGAGAAGGCAGCTTGGGGTTCTCAAATATTCATAATCTAAAGCTAAGTGCTGAAACTGGGTGGGGAGGGGCAGAGATTGGTGGTTTAGGGGAGCAGTGGAGGGATTTGGGGAGGCAAGGTAGCAGCTTGGAATTTGACCTGAAGAGTATGCTAGATTTTTGCTAACTTGGTCCAACCACTTCATCCGAATCCAAGCTGGCACCTTGGACATTGGATGGCTTGGGTGACAGTTTGGCTTTCCAGCGCATTTCATGTTAATGCCTAGATGTAAGCCATGCACAGTTTTCTAGATGTAGTTATCCTTTTCTAGAAGCATTTTATAATTTTGCTATTTAATAATATTCATTTCTATAATCATTAAGATATGTGAGACCTTTGGTGATTTTAATGTATTACCTAGCACAAAACTTTGACATTGGTTTGGAGGGGATACCAAATTTGGGAGTTAATATTTAATCACAGCCTTGTATATAATGTGAGCTGTGGCAGGACCCCACAAAACAGTGGTACCTCTGGGTACTAACTTAATTTGTTCCGGAGGTCTGTTCTTAACATGAAACTGTTCTTAACCTGAGGTACCACTTCAGCTAATGGGGCCTCCTGCTGCTGCCGCACCGCTGGAGCACGATTTCTGTTCTCATCCTGAGGTAAAGTTCTTAACCCGAGGTACTATGTCTGGGTTAGCGGAGTCTGTAACCTGAGGTACCACTGGATTGGGAATGGACAGATGCCTTGCATTGGTCCTGGTACTGTGGCCACATGCCTGTTTCACTACTGCTGTGATCTGTTTACATGGGCCAGTATTAATATCATGGCATTAATTCTAATCCAGTGGTGACAGTATTGAAAAACGATGACATAACAAAAGGCCAAGGGCTATAACAAACCCAGCTGCAAATGATCTGGCAAATGGGGCAGAGAATACAGCTGTGTCTCTTTTCATAGATGAAACATTTCAATTCAAGCTATGTCATGATAACGTAACTCATACTTGATTTACAACCAAGGTTGTTGTTCATGTATGTCTTATTGTCTATTGACTGGATGAGCTGTAATATTCTCCAAAGTAGATTTTATTGGCATGTGTAGCAGATCCTACTGCTCTGGCTACCAATTGTGGCAGATCCCACCTACGTATGCTCTAAATATAGCCACCATGTGTTATTGTATTGTTTTTGTGTGAGGGTAAACTTATATCCTTGAAGACGCAGGCAGGAGTTGAACCAATAAAGAAAGTTTTATTTTACAGCATGAAGTGTCAGGAGATAATGTTCTTTCAGGGAACTGTTAACTTATTAATAATTATACTTAATCTAGTGGATGATACCGGCTTCTAAACAAAGTAATAAATGCACAGCTATATCAGTTTTTACTCCTCAGTTAGATGTTACAGGTTTCTAGACTAGGTGGTAAATGCTCAGTTTATTTCCACTGCTTACACTTCAGTTCCTAAACTTAGTTGTTGTGTGGGTGTTACAGCTTAATACTTTGGTTCTTAAACAAGGAGGTGATACTTTCTGTCTGTTTCCCAGCCTTTGATCAGTCATACTCCTGAGATACCTCTGGCAGCCTAACAGACCCAGGGGATCCCCAGCCCCCCCCTTTTTTCCTGGTTTGGGAGTCTTCTCTTTCTGGAAGATCTCTCTCCTCCTGACTGGAAGGAGACCCAAGGAGACTGTATCCTCACAGCTTCTCCTTCTCCTTCTCCTTCTCCTGGCTCCAACTCAGCCCTCCGGTTAACTCCTGTCTGAATGCTCTCCCAAGACACTCAACACCGTCTTCCTATCTAAGCTCAGAGGTTCCTTTGTCTAGCTGTAGATATATGCCCCAGGGTAGATGTTACACACAGAGACCAGGACCAACTGTCTTTCTCTCCCTCCTGCTCTCTCTTAAACCATCTCCCTCTCTGAATCCTCTCTCAGAAACAGCTCCTTTTATTCTCCTTCCTAAAGTGCTGGCTCCGCCCACCCCTGTCTGTCTAGGTAGCCAATCAGAGAGAGGCTACATTCCAGCTGCATAAAAGTCAGACTTTTCTACACCCACATCTGTCTCTCCTCCACATAGTCAATCCAGAGGCCTTATCACACTTGGAGGGTACATCCAGGCCCTACAAGAACATGGCCGCAGGGCCAGGGAAGGGTGTGGCGTAGGTCCTTCTCAGGGTTGAAGGACCACATTTGGCTCCCCATCTCTGGTTTCAGGAAATGAGCCAACTTCAGGTTATGAAATAGAAACACTAACCAGAGTTTTCAGTTCAGACAAAACAAGTCACCACAGTTAGCTGAAAAAGAAAGCAAAAAATATCCAGTCTACTCTTCAGGCCTGTGGCAGCAGCAGACTGGGAGTTCAAGACTCACCCAAGCTCATTCCTCCAGCAATTTAGATTTATGCCTGAGCAAAGTCATTTATCTTCATTAAGGCTCAATTCTAACATTACAGGAATGGTGTGGTTTTCTCTTTTCCTCGTGGCTCCATTCTATGCTACTCCATGCAATTTAATACTATAGTATCTGGTTTTAGTTGTGCTGGTGGTTTTTTCCACTTGATCCCGCACCTCTCATGTTTTTGCTGTGTATTCACCATCAGCTCATAAAGTGACTATGTCAGGGTGTGTGGAGAGGATTATTTTCAAACTAGACGGTACCTATTCTGAGAAATAGCCTCCTTCAGTTATTCTTCTGTAGAAGTACTGCCTAGTTTGAAAAGGATCCCTTCTACACTTTGACATATTTTGCTTCATGAGTCAATGGAGAATACACCGACCTGTCAGTCTGCATTCTGCCATCTGCTTAAGACCTTTTAACTTACTAACTTTGAATGCAACTGCTTCTTCATCTTCTCTTAGAAACCAGTATCTGGTTTTGTTCCTGTTGTTTTTATAATGTCACCCACCTGGCAGATTGTGTGCCACTTGGAGCAATTTTGTTTTAGAAAAGTGTGGCATGAATTGGCCTTAACACAGACACCATTAGGAACTGAGGCTTCCAAGCAGACCCCTATCAGGCACGTTGAGCAGTTCAAACAGTTCAGAACACTTGATATACTGTACATGAATTTGCAAATAATATTCTGTTTGTTTGAGCATCACTTACATTCTATCTCCTACCTGCAAGTACATTAAAAAAACAACTCCAGGTGATTACCTCCCAGTACACCTGGTTTATAGGGACGCGGGTGGCGCTGTGGGTAAAACCTCAGCGCCTAGGACTTGCTGATCGCATGGTCGACGGTTCGAATCCCCGCGGCGGGGTGAGCTCCCGTCATTCGGTCCCAGCTCCTCCACACCTAGCAGTTCAAAAGCACCCTTAAGTGCAAGTAGATAAATAGGTACCGCTTTATAGCAGGAAGGTAAACGGTGTTTCCGTGTGCTGCTCTGGTGCCAGTTCGCCGGAGCAGCTTCGTCACGCTGGCCACGTGACCCGGAAGTGTCTGCGGACAGCGCTGGCTCCCGGCCTCTAGAGTGAGATGAGCACACAACCCTAGAGTCTGTCAAGACTGGCCCGTACGGGCAGGGGTACCTTTACCTTTACTTTTACACCTGGTTTGTCTCTGGTGGCAATGCCTGAAACACTTATATATACTGTACTAGTAAGCATTTCATTAAACTAATGAATGATATCACGGGCTATGAATATATAGACCTTATGATCATTCTCCCCTTCATAGCCTTGCTATGAACTATGCCGAGCAGGACACCCAAGATGGCCAGGTCATAGTGAAGAGTTTTGACCAAACGTGATCCACCTGGAGGAGGAACCAGTAAGCCACTCCAGTATCCCTGCCAAGAAAACTCCATGGACAAAGACAACAGGCATAAAAAAGTTATGACGCTGGAAGATGAGCCCCTCAGGTCGGAAGGCATCTAACATGCTACTGAGGAAGAGCGGAGGACAAGTACAAGTAGATTCAGAGCTGATGAAGTGGCTGGGCCAAAGCCGAAAGGACACTCAGTTGCGGATATGCCGAGGAAGCGAAAGGAAAGTCCAATGCTGTAAAGACAAATATTGCATAGGAACCTGGAATGTAAGAACCATGAACCTTGGTAAGTTGGATGTGGTCAAAAATGAGATGGCAAGAATAAATATTGACATCCTGGGCATCAGTGAACTAAAATGGACGGGAATGGGCGAATTCAGTTCGGATGACCATCATATCTACTACTGTGGGCAAGAATCCCATAAAAGAAATGGAGTGGCCATCTCAAAAATGATAGAATGATATCGATACAAATCCAAGGCAGACCTTTTAACATCACAGTAATCCAGTAGATAAATAGGTACCGCTTTATAGCAGGAAGGTAAACGGCGTTTCCGTGTGCTGCGCTGGTGCAGGCTCGCCAGAGCAGCTTCGTCACGCTGGCCACGTGACCCGGACGTGTCTCCAAACAGCGCTGGCCCACGGCCTCTTAAGTGAGATGGTCGCATAACCCTAGAGTTGGACACGACTGGCCTGTACGGGCAGGGGTACATTTACCTTTACCTTTAATCCAAGTTTATGCACCAACTACTGGTGCTGAAGAAACTGAAATTGAGCAATTCTATGAAGACTTACAACACCTTATAGAAGTGACACCAAATAAGGATGTTCTTTTCATCATAGGGGATTGGAATGCTAAAGTAGGGAATCAAGAGATAAAAGGAACAACTGACAAGTTTGGCCTTGGAGATCAAAATGAAGCAGGGCAAAGGCTAATAGCGTTCTGTCAAGAGAACAAGCTGGTCATCACAAACACGCTTTTCCAACAACACAAGAGACGACTCTACGCATGGACATCACCAGATGGACAGCATCAAAATCAGATTGATTATATTCTCTGCAGCCAAAGATGGAGAAGCTCTATACAGTCAGCAAAAACAAGACCTGGAGCTGACTGTGGCTCAGATCATCAGCTTCTTATAGCAAAATTCAAGCTTAAACTGAAGAAAGTAGGAAAAACCACTGGGCCGGTAAGATACAATCTAAATCAAATCCCTTATGAATACACAGTGGAAGTGAGGAAAAGGTTTAAGGATTTAGATTTGCTGGACAGAGTGCCTGAAGAACTATGGATGGAGGCTCGTAACATTATACAGGAGGCAGCAACGAAAACCATCCCAATGAAAAGGAAATGCAAGAAAACAAAGTGGCTGTCCAACGAGGCCTTACAAATAGTGGGGGAGAGAAGGCAAGCAAAATGCGAAGGAGATAGTGAAAGATACAGGAAATTGAATGCAGATTTCCAAAAAATAGCAAGGAGAGACAAGAAGGCCTTTTTAAACAAGCAATGCAAAGAAATAGAGAAAAACAACAGAATGGGAAGAACCAGAGATCTGTTCAAGAAAATTGGAGATACGAAAGGAACATTTCGTACCAAGATTACCATAATAAAGGAAAAAAGTGGTAAGGACCTAACAGAAGCAGAAGACATCAAGAAGAGGTGGCAAGAATACACAGAGGAATTATACCAGAAAGATATGGATGACTTGTACACCCCAGGTGGGGTTGCTGACCTTGAGCCAGACATCTTGGAGAGTGAAGTCAAATGGGCCTTAGAAAGCACTGCTAATAACAAGGCCAGTGGAAGTGATGATATTCCAGCTGAACTATTTAAAATTTTAAAAGATGATGCTGTTAAGGTGCTACACTCAATATGCCAGCAAGTTTGGAAAACTCAGCAGTGGCCAGAGGATTGGAGAAGATCAGTTTACATCCCAATCCCAAAGAAGGGCAGTTCCAAAGAATGCTCCAACTACCGCACAATTGCACTCATTTCACACGCTAGCAAGGTTATGCTTAAAATTCTACAAGGCAGGCTTAAGCAATATGTGGACCGAGAACTCCCAGAAGTGCAAGCTGGGTTTTGAAGGGGCAGAGGAACCAGAGACCAAATTGCAGACATGCGCTGGATTATGGAGAAAGCTAGAGAATTCCAGAAAGACATCTACTTCTGCTTCATTGACTATGCAAAAGCCTTTAACTATGGCAAGTTCTTAAAGAAATGGGAGTGCCTGATCACCTCATCTGTCTCCTGAGAAATCTATATGTGGGACAAGAAGCTACAGTTAGAACTGGATATGGAACAACTGATTGGTTCAAAATTGGGAAAGGAGTACGACAAGGCTGTATATTGTCTCCCTGCTTATTTAACTTATATGCAGAATTCATTATGCGAAAGGCTGGGCTGGACGAATCCCAAGCCGGAATTAAGATTGCCAGAAGAAATATCAACAACTTCAGATATGCAGATGACACAATATTGATGGCAGAAAGTGAGGAGGAATTAAAGAACCTTTTAATGAGGGTGAAAGAGGAGAGCGCAAAATATGGTTTGAAGCTCAACATTAAAAAAAAAAAGATCATGGCCACTGGGCCCATCACCTCCTGGCAAATAGAAGGGGAAGAAATGGAGGCAGTGAGAGATTTTACTTTATTGGGCTCCATGATCACTGCAGATGGTGACAGCAGCCACGAAATTAAAAGACGCCTGCTTCTTGGGAGAAAAGCAATGACAAACCTAGACAGCATCTTAAAAAGCAGAGACATCACCTTGCCAACAAAGGTTCGTATAGTAAAACCTATGGTTTTCCCAGTAGTGATGTATGGAAGTGAGAGCTGGACCATAAAGAAGGCTGATCGCCGAAGAATTGATGCTTTTGAATTATGGTGCTGGAGGAGACTCTTGAGAGTCCCATGGACTGCAAGAAGATCAAACCTCTCCATTCTTAAGGAAATCAGCCCTGAGTGCTCACTGGAAGGACGGATCGTGAAGCTGAGACTCCAATACTTTGGCCACCTCATAAGAAGAGAAGACTCCCTGGAAAAGACCCTGATGTTGGGAAAGATGGAGGGCACAAGGAGAAGGGGATGACAGAGGACGAGATGGTGGGACAGTGTTCTTGAAGCTACCAGCATGAGTTTGACTAAACTGCGGGAGGCAGTGGAAGACAGAAGTGCCTGGTGTGCTCTGGTCCATGGGGTCACGAAGAGTCGGACATGACTAAACAACAACAACAACAACATGATCATTCTGTGATCTGAAAGGAAAGATGAAGAGATATGATCTCAAGGTCACACACTCCATCTTGTGTGCATTTTCAGACTGAATCTTGCAGTCAGCATAAGGAGTGAATATTTTCATGTTTAAGGTTACCATAAAAAGCTGCCAGATAACTGACTAATTATAAAAGGTCACAGATGAATATCAATTGGATGATAAATTTAAGAAAAAATTGCCCTAGTTTATTAATTTTGGGGAAAACAGTTTAATGAGAATCTTCGGCCATGTTACTTGTTTTCTCTGCAGTAAACTTTGCTGCCAAAGCCAATAAGCTCTCTTGTTGCTCTGATCATGGGGTGTCCCCCATTAAATCCATACACTAATAGATTTGTTGTGCTTTAGAAATAAATGCCGTAGTAATAGTTGGCAAAAATAAAACTCTCCAGTCCTCCTCTCTGGTTGTCTTTGGTTACCTTACTTTCGTAAGAAATATCAAAGTGGTTAATTATCTATCTATATCTATATCTATCTCTCTATTTCCCTACAAAATAGCTACAAAAAATGAAATCAGAGACCAACAGCTAACACAAAAATTGTCCAGTAGCACCTAAGAGACAAACTAAGTTTGTTCTTGGTATGAGCTTTTGTGTGCATGCACACTTCTTCAGATACACTGAAACAGAAGTCACCAGACCTTTATATATATAGTGAGAGGGTGGAGAGAGCTATTACTCAGAAAGGTGGTGGGAATGGGTGATTGGCTGATAGGTGTGGTAAACCTGTTGATGACTGTTGACGACTGCAACTGGTCTTACAGGAAAAAGCAAGGGATGAGATGGCCATTAACCATTTGCTGTTGAGTTATTAATTGTTTTCCTTTTATTTCATCTCAGGACCTTTTTGACCAAAAAATCTGCGATGTAATTTTTACTGAAGATGCCAAGATGGACTTTGAATATATGAAGAATTCTGAGTCCTCAGTTTGGTACGTTAAAATTAAATCATCTATAAAAAGGCTGCATATCTGTAGGAATTAACTTCTTTTCCTGCTAGACACACATTTACTCAGCTTAGATTTCAAACTATGCTCACAGAATAATATATCAGGAAATTTTTAATGTTTGTTTTTTCGTTGTGCTTTTATTAGGTTGGAAGCCACTAAGAGTGGCTGGGGCAACTCAGTCAGATGGGTGGCGTTGAAATAATATTTTTTAATTATTGCTATTGTTATCATTATTACTATTACCAGTATTTCACCAGTAAATTTTTAAATAGGTCTGACTGGTACAAAATTTAAATAGGTCAACAAATGATTGTCTGTGTATACAGTTGACTTCAGTTTGGCCCAATGTGCACTATATTCTGTAATTAATACAATTCACCAAGGGATAGATTTCTTTGTTCGTTTCAGAGTTTTCTAGAAGCCCAGTCAGAAGATTTTAAATTTAAATGGTTGCCGGCCAATTTAGACAAGTTTGTTATCTGAAGAGTAACTTGATATGAACATGGGATATGAACATGTTTATAGGAATACGTTTGGGTCATATTCCAAAATTGTGTTGTTTGTAGATAATCAGAAATGTTTTCTTCAACAATGCTGCACATGATTTTTATATATGCTGTTGATTTTACAAGACAGATCCCTGTATCCTGGAACATGATATTGTAAATGCATGACATGACTGATGTTTTCAAAGAAAACAAAAATGGTTTTGAAAAGTAACAGTAAATATGAGAAATGGTGTCATAAGACTTTTTAAAAATAACATTTACAAATGAACCAATATAAATGATGATATAATTCAATCATTTACCAAGAGCACGCAGGCTTCAGATTTACTAATAAATATCAGAATCTTCTGGCAGTTCCTTTGCCCTCCTAAAAAATTTAAGATGCTTGGTAAACATCAAATTTGTGTGACTTTCTGCCCTATCATTTTCTGACGAATGACTTTTTTAAACGAATGTCTGAAATGTAGCAGATATGTGAAAAATCTATCCACTACTTGGTAATATACCAATGAATCTTGACAATCCGGTTTAGAAAAAAAGGGGGAAAAAATGGTGGTGTCTTTAACACTTAACAAAGTTTAAGGCAGAGAAGCTTTCATACCCCAAAACCCATTTAGCCAGATGCACCAAGTGTACACCTCAGTGCATAAATTTGTGTATATGTGTGCACATGAGCGCGCGCACACCCTTTTATTTTTTATGCTCAGACTACCCTTACATGGAATTTTGTGATTCTTTCCTCAGGATGCGTCTAGGAAGGATACATTAATGCAGCGGCGAAGCTCCATGCTCCAGCACTGGGGGTGGAGAGCAGGAGTGGGTGGCTAACGCACGTCCCAGGGGCGTGGCACGTCACCCATGGTGGCATGGCGTGTGTCCTGGGGGCATGGCATGCCACCTGTGGGGGTGTGGTGTCCATCCTGGGGGCATGGTGTGTTGCCTGTGGGGGCGTGGTGCGCGGTGGGGGTGCGCTGCACGTGTCAGGGGGTGGTCGCAATGGTAGCCCTCCAATGGTGCCAGGGTGGTGCGCTCCCCCCTCCCCCTTTCCTCTGCCAGTGCATTGATAGGGGTTTCTTTTAACTCCTTTCCTTCCTGCTGTTTTCCACCCCAAAAAAGCAGTCCAGAGAAATAGGCAAATCAGATTTCAGTGACAAGAAATTCCTGGCCATGCAGTTTCTAGTTCCTGAGTAAACACAGAGTTCAGTGCGTGCCAAAGCACGTTGGAATATCTGGAGAGGGATGCAGGCAGAGCTAACTGTGCAAAGCACATGCCTCCCTCCCCTTCAATACAGGTGTTTAGTCGGAAAGCCAAGTATAGATTGTACATACCGTAGATCCTAATGCACCTATAATGAATGATGGAAGGAAAAAGGGGGTGCGCATTGACCCACATGCTAGTCATTTTCTCACCATAACATGAGTAAATAGCATTCCATTTTGTTCTTTAGGAACTGGACTAAAAGTTTGCCTCTTGTTCATTCCGTTCCCTGGTGTATTCATGCTGTCTTTTAATCATGGCTGCTTGTTCATAGATGTAGCTAACAAGGAGGCCAAACTTATGTAACTAGAGTTGTACCAGTGCTTCCACAGACAGCTAACACAAACTAGCTAATAGGGATTTTTTATTCCAGTGTTCTTCAGCCTCAACAGCTGAAACCGATGACTGATTGATGTTCCTATTCGTTCTAATAGCCATCATATTGTGCTTGGCTTAAAGGCTACAAGCCAAGTTCTATAATACTGAAACACAACAAAGTTGTGTAACACTGAAACTTCAAGTGGAAACCAACTGTGTGGTGCTATATACTTTCATACCCTTTCACACAAAAAATAATATGGATTTATATTGCTCAAATCTTGTACTTTGTTGTTCCAATAAAGAACAAACAGAATCCATTTTTCAGAAACGTATTATTTTGCTGCCTACCTCTTCTTACCCTGGTAATAGTTACCAATTTCATCAAAGAAGCCATATCCCAACTGCTGATCAACTATAAATCAGTAGAAAGTGAAAGAGCATTTTCTCAGTTTTGGTATATTGCCATTTTAGCTTCAGCCTGTACATGAACTATCAGTTCAAAATCATCATTTAATACTGTACCCTTAAGATGGCAAATCTACGTTGCAACAGGATCTCTGGGGAGATCTTGACCCATAATATTTTATTTCTGTCAGTGCAGTTTCTCAAAATGTCTTAATCTATAGACAAGCCCATATAATATGAAATGTATTTGTTCCAGGTGCCTTGCATCTCCAGCACTGACCACTAAGCCTTGGACAGATCTTGTTTAATCTGGCTGGTATCAAATACCACCTATCTAATATTGTAGAAATGTTTCTTTGAGATTCCCAAACCATGTCCATTTATCCAGTGATACATATCAAATTCCTATTTCACTTAATAATTTCCAGATGGTCCTAAATTTCCTATTATTTTATAAATCAGGCGTTATGCGCTATGCAGTTGGCTAGCAGTTGAAATTAGTATTTCAAAACTTGTGTGATTCCTTAATGAAACGTGAAGCCTTAGTAATCTATTTGTAATATGCCCATTTGGAAATATTGAAGAAAGAGCAGCTGCTCTTGACCCAGGATCCCATTGCACCTGATAAAAGATCTTTACCAATCCTTCCTTTATTATTATCCTAATTTCAGCATTCCATGTCTCTCCTTAAAGCTTCATGTCACCCAATAAGACTTTCTTATCACATTCAGCATTGTAATAAATTGTAGTAAGTGGTGATAAACCCAGGCTTTTGCCAGTAGCAGGAAAAAAATCTGCTGATAGATCATTTTGCTCTGTATCTGGTAAAAAGAGTTTTTAACCCATATTTTAGGTGCCCAGGCATAGCCGTGTTGTAATATTGCTTGATATTCAGGAATGCCAACCACCTATTTTTATTTGCTGATGAAGTATGTTAGATATAATTCTGGATTAATCAATTAATCATTCAGTCTAAGGAGACTTTTAAAAATAGAAACGAAATACTATGCTTATTTTAATAACTGAGTTTCTTCGTTTCTGAGAAAGTGTTGAATTTTCCAGACAGGACAGATCTTCTTTTACCCTTTGTCTCCTTTCATCAGGTTAGAGTCATTAAACTCCTGAGTTATCCAAATCACAACGTATCTAGCTGAGATTTTCTTCCATGTAATTAGATGTCTTTGGCAATGTCATACTTAAGATTCTTCTGCATATGATACCCCAACCATTCTGATGTTTGGAAATGAATTTTGTACCCAGAGATCTGGCCAAATTCATCTGAGAGTTCCATGACCTTTGCAAATGATCCCTCTGGCAATATTATAAGTTACACAATCTGCATATAAATAGATTTTAAAGTGATTTACATCCTAGCCTCAACACACACACACACACACACACACACACACACACATGCACACACACACACACACATATATATATATTAGTTCTTAATGGCTGTAATGAAATCTCCAGTAATAATGGCAATGACAGGCATTACTACTAGGAGCCTAGAGTCATAGCTTCAAAGATTCATATTTTACTCATAAAGATTGTTGGATTGGTGTAAATCATTTTAATAGGCAAGAGAATGACTTGGGGTTATTGAAAGCACCTGAGAGAGCTGGAGCAATTAGAAGTGCACAACCCCACTACCTTGAATGAGTTCAGAAATAGGCTGAGCTGTTTCCCTCCAAGATGTGGTTATTTCTAACTCAGTTCAAATTTGGCCTGCCCCCTAATCTGCAATGCCTACTTTTTTCTTCACACCCAAATGTCCACAGAGGGAGCAGCAGCTTCCCCCTGTCCCCACTTCTCCACCTGTCCTGGCATGCCACAATGCAGAGCTCTTTGCCACAACAAACTTCCCATTATTCTCTGAAGGGTTTGGATGATGTTGCCACGTGTATACCCCATCTTTTCCTCCAAGGAGCTTTAAGGTGTCAAACATGGCTTTCTCTTCCCTGCTTTATTCGTGCAGCAGCCCTGAAAGGCTGAGAGTCAGTGGCCGGTCCAAGTTCGGCCCATGAGTTTCGTGGCTGGCTGTAAGTGTCCACTCCTAATCTGGCTCTTGATCACCTAGTCCAAGAATGCCCAAATGGTCAATTGGGATCAACTGGTCGATCCCCGAGAAGTTTTGGTAGATCGCGGTTGATCGCTGGCTCCTTTTCCTTTGCAAATGAGCATCCAGCCCCAGCCCTTGCCCGGTCCCCCATTTGCGCATGAACGCTAGGACAGAAGACGGAGTTTTTGTTGTGATTCTGACTGTTTCCTTAAGCGATCTTTCTGTGAGCGAGTTCTCCTCTGTAATAAAGTTCAACATTTTTGTATCCCCTCCCCCTCTTGGATGTCCCTGACCTAGTCCATTGGTATTCCTGGGGGCAATGTGGGGTTAGAACTGGAAGCAGCGCCAGAATTTGGGTGGTGTGGGTGGTTCCCCCCCACACAGGGTGCTGAGTCAAGGGGGTACATAATAATAATAATAATAATAATAATAATAATAATAATAATAATACATACAGGTACCTACTGAGAAGATTCCTAACAAAGCAGCTGCACCAAAAGGAATTATTGTGAAAATAAGAAACATTTAGGAGGGGGTGCCAAATTTTGTCCTTACTCAGGCTGCCATATTACCAAAGTCTGCTCCTGCTGGGAGGTCCAGGTTTCAAATCTGGCCTTGGCTGCAAACTGAGTAGGTAGCTAAGCCAGCTGCTATCTTCTCCACTATAAAACCCCCACCCCACCCCCCAATATGTACTAACCTACATACCTTGCAAAATATTTGTGGGAATTACTGAACCATTTGAAATGCATTATATAAATATTTAGTTTTATTATAATAATAAATTCAATATTGTTAATGCATAGGCTGCTGTACAGCGGGAGCAAAAAACAAAAGGTCCACTAAGGTTATAATCCAAAGTTTCAATATGTGCTGGGTTCAGGGAGATAGAAAGGATGTTTGGGGTTTAATTTTTGTTATTAAGGGAGGAACAAGAGAACAAAGGCAGCTTCCCCCACCCCCTTCATTTTCAGAGTACTAAATGTCCAATTTTATGTTTTGGTGTATCCATTTAATGTCATTATATGTCATGGTGAGGGATGGAAATAGTTTGAATCTCAAGGAGCCAGTCCAACGTCTTTTGGAGCCTGTGAGGAGCAAAATGTTTGGACTTGCTCTGGTGTGAAGAAGGAGAAAGGGACAGAGAGGGAGGTGGAAGTTCTGCGAAAATTAAAAACCTGGAAAAGAAAACGCAGGAAAGAGAAGGCTGGAAAGTATTAAGATAAGAGAATGGAATGGAAAAGGAAGAAGCTCAAATGAAACAGAGAAATGGGGAGAAGGTTGTAGCTCAGTTGTAAAGCATCTGCTCTACAGGCAGAAAGTTCCCAGAAAGTTGAATCCCCAGAATCTTCAGGTACAGCTTGGGAAACTCCTGTCTGAAACCCCGAAGAGCTGTTGCCAGTCAGGGTAAACAACACTGAATTAGCAGGACCCAGTGGTCTGACTCTGCATAAGGAAGCTTCCTATATAGTGTTAACATAGCCTAGTTGCCCAAGTCTGGGCAGCCTTATTTGCATGGTATGCAAATCAAGATGATATCTTTGCTGCATTGCCCAGTTGATGTGTGCCTTCTTCCTGGCAGCTAGCACCACTGATTGGCCAGGAATCAAAGGAAACACATTTTTACCTGACCACTTGTAGCCTGAAATGCCTAGATTGGTTCCCAACACTATGAGATAACTGGGACCATGAAGTTGTCTGCACCAACAATTGGGAATTATCTGAACACACTACTGCAGACCACACTGTAGATAGAATATATTAGGTCAGACCATAGCCTCCTCTAATTGGGATCATTGCCAACAGCATGATGATGATAATGATAATGATAATGATAATGATAAATATTTATTATATTTATACCTTGCCAATCTGGTTGGGTTTCCCCAGCCACTCTGGGTGGCTCACAGCATATATCAAAACACACTAAAACATCAAACATTAAAAACTTCCCAATACAGGGCTGCCTTCAGATGTCGTCTAAAAGTCAGATAGTTGTTTATTTCCTTGACATCTGATGGGAGGGCATTCCACAGGGCGGGTGCTACTACCGAGAAGGCCCTCTGCCTGGTTCCCTGTAACCTCACTTCTCACAGTGAGGGAACTGCCAGAAGACCCTCGGAGCTGGACCTCCATGTCCGGGCTGAACGATGGGGGTGGAGACGCTCCTTTAGGTATACTGGGCCGTGGATATACTTCTGTTCCACCTTGCTGTTCCTGAATGTGCTCTTTAAAGATTCCATGTCAAATTTATACATAGCAGCTGAGCATGTTCAGTAGCATTTAAGTGTGCAAACCTTATGTAATGGGAAAAGGGGGCTGCTCGTGCGTAAGCGTTTAAGTCCTCCAAGCTTTACCATCAGTTCCTAAACTTTCCCAGTCCGAGGAGCCATGGGTGCGTGGCTACCTCAATCGCTGGCAGAATCCGTCAGTGGGCGTTTCCGGAATTTACGCCAACATAAGAGTTCCTTAACGGAAACTCTCCTTCTGGATTCTCTGCGTGACAGTTTCCTCCGCGGAGTGGGCGTCCCCAGCAGAGGTCCTGAGACCTCCCCGCTGTTCTCACTGGAAACATCTTGGAGCCATTCCTCCGATTGAGTTTCTGCAGGAACTCTCCCTCTCCCCCTACTGGTTCCTTCCTCCGCATCCGAAGCTCTCCTAGCTTCCTTGAGCCCTTCCACCACCTGACTCTCCAATGGCAGTTCCCTGACACCTTACATGTGTGAAAGTTGTTGCAGAATTGTGCCTTGGGGTCTCATCATGCATTACAGTTTGAAGAAAGCATTAAAAACATTTTTTTTTTAGTTAAATGAATGCACACATGCAAATCACTGATGCCACTTAACTCTGAAATATCATTTTGTTAAGCAGGTAATTCTCAAACGGATTGATGAAAACAAAACGATGACAAGTTGTGGTCTACAATCCTTAAATACGCTGATGGTTGTTTTCTCCTTGCTTTTGCCAGCAGGTAAGCCTTGTATTTTATTTGGCTTGGGTTTATTAAGCAGGATTCAGAAGTACTAAAATTCAGTAGGATTTTGTTAAATATAGCCTGCTATTTTTGTACACCAGTCAAGCTATACTATAGTCAGACTTATTTCACTTGGTCATGAATGCGAATGGAAAAGTGTCATTAAGTTTAGTCTCATCCAGATAAGCACCAGATGTGCTGGGGAATCTAATTTGTGTCCAGATGTGTCCAGATTGGCACAGAATATACCCACAGATCTTCTTTCCTCAATCAAAAATGGAGTTTTGTTTTGTTTTGCATGCATTTTATGTTTAGTATTTTGACATTGCCCAAAACTGAGCAGTCAAGTGGTCTGTGAAACTATGCAATTCTACCAATGAACTGTTTGTAGCATTTCCAACATAGAAACCTAGGTAAGTTAGCCAGTTAATTTCATCACCTGCCTATCTCTTCTTCCTTAAGTTCTTCCCTTTGCCATTTGACATCATAGTTCTATATAACCTGATGGCACTTAAAGGAAATATGGTCTCTATCCTGTTGGCTGTGGTGTCATTTGCAGAGTACAGTCCTTGAGTGGGCATGGGAAGAATAAAGACGACAGGTAGAACTTCTTTTCCAACCCCATCACTCCATGAGATGTTGTAGCAGTGGTTCTGAGGAAATCTGGAACAGGTTGAGATTGACAGGGGTCAAACCCAGGTCTGCTAATATTCCTTTCTGGAAGAGTTTAAAAAATACATATTTATAATGAGGACTTCTGATGTTAAATCCAACTTCTTAGAATATCTGAGCTGCAAATTAACCAAGTAACTAATTAATTTGGACCCAACTGACAACAGGCACCAACTGCACAAGCATGTAACCCTACCCTCTCCTGTATCAGTATCACAACAAGCAAAGCCATCTCTGGAGCTCAGAAACTGCTGCACACTTCTAATGCCCTATCTTCCAAGGCTGCTGAGACTGTTCAGAGCAGTTACAGCTGTTCTCTGTGAAATAGTAGGACAACATAGGCCTACAGCTCCTCATCTGGGGTGGTGACTACTCCACCATCTACAGCAGCAATGCTGACCATTGTGTAGTCGTGTTCTCTCCCATCCACTTAATATTAATCCAGATATCTGTAGAATCACAGCAGTAGAAAATGATTGTTCTTTTGATAGAGATATAAAAGACTGGAATTACTTTTCCAAAAATGTTCTACTTCTTTCTTTTCAAAAGAAGACTAACTGCCAAATGAAATCTGCCTGAGCTAAGGGGGGCGGGGGGATGCCATTGGATGTTCATATTTTTTTATTTTGCAAATCTTATATGAGATCTGGAAAATAGTGATACTTTGCATCTGTCCTTTTTCTAATAGTTTGGAAACTGTTTTATAGGAATCTAATGATGCCATCTGTTATATGAGCACAGCAAATATTTGGCCCTGGTTAGCCATTAGTCTTTACTTTTGCAATGAAATCTGCATTCTCCTCCCCTCGTGTTCTCTTCGTAGCAAAGTAAAATTGTACATCATGTTGCCCAAAGTTTTACTAATTTAGGATGCAGTCCTAACACCTGGCCAGCACCAGCAGGACTTGATGGAGTGGCATAGCCAGTGCAGCATCTACAACCCCGGTGCTCACACCAACTAGGGCAGAAACTGGGGCAGGAGGGAGAGGAGAAATGCCCCATCACTGCATCAACTCCCAGGCTGGTATAGTGGGAGACCCAGATTGGACCTGTTGCTGTTAGATGATGGCAGCGGGGTCATCCCCATCTCTCTTCTCTCTGTTTGAAAGTGAGAGTTTCCAAGACATGCTCTGGTTCATGGGGTCACAGAGAGTTGGACACGGCTAAGACGACTAAACAAGAACAACTGCAAGGGGGGTACAGTTTCACCTACAGTTTGGGCAGGCACATTGGGGCACTCCTCACTGTCAGAGCTTCCCTGTTGAAGGCAGACCTTCCCTGCCGGTAGAAGCTGCTGTAGCCAGGCATGGCTAGAAAGAAGGGCAGGTTCCCTCCATCCAAATCCCCTCCAGCATGTCAGGTTGGGGGCTGAATTTCTTTGTGTGTTTTTAAAGCACTGCTAGCAGTATCCTGTTCATATTTCATTTTTTTTTTTCTTGTTGCATGCAGTAGTCATATTTCCTGTTTCTTTCTTTCTTTGTTTTGTTTTTAATTGTTACCACATGTAAAGCTATTTAGAGCTTCCTTTGAGCTATATTTCAAACTAGAGTACAAGAAGTGCTGAAGTTTAATAGCAAAATATGTATAGAATCAGCCTCTCTGAAAAGGTCAAAAACTACATTGTGAATCAGCAGTTAATTTCCATCTATAAATAGTTAGATCTTGTGAGGTCAAAACAATTGCATTCTGTCTTTGATGTATACCTGAAATGAGGTGGCCAGGTGAAAAAAAGGACAGGTCCCCAGGACCTTCAATAGTGGAGTTTTATCTTGCACAAGTAACCTGCTTCACCCTAAAAATCGGCCTTTTTGTTAAATGGAAAGTGGTGGAGAAATCCACTGGAAGGTGTGGGGTGACAGTTGTTTGACACAACATCATACAACTTCCCCACAAACATGGTGCAAAGAAACCAGGATAAATGTTCCATAAACTGGTCATCTGGAAGCAACCTTGGTATGCTTTGATTTTTAAAAGCAATTTCTAATTGCAGGGACTAATCCTGGGGTTCCAAGTAAATTAAGAATTGTTTTGATTTCTGGAATATCACTGACGTACATTTTGCTTTTTACGTAAGACCATTAGCTGTAAACAATGTGGGCTATCCAACTAAATCATAAAGTAAACGTATGGAAATCAATGGACTGGAGTTATTTAAGGGTATGATTCCACCAGAGTTAACCACTTTGTCCCATAGATTTCAAAGGGAAAATAAAGTATAGGGCTATATCTCTCATATGAAAAATCAATGGCATTTCAAAGAGTTTAAACTTTGTTTGGATTCTATCCTAACTACGGAAGTTCAACTTATTCATTCCTTAACATTTAACTAACTTGTGACTTTGTAACAAGCATACTTCAGGCATCTGCTGAATAGTTTTTATATTGCAGAATCTATTTTTTTTCTTTTGCAATTTGAGTTAGAAAGAAAATTGCTATTTGCCTTACAGCTCTGTCCACACATTTTCGAGTCTGTGAGCCATATACAGACTACAAAGGCCGCTCCCATTTTGGATTCCACTGTCCACGTCTTTCTGACAACAAATCGTACATCTTTTGCTGTCACCATAACAACACCGTGTTTAAATACTGCTGTAATGAGACGGAGTTTCAGACTGTTATGCAGATGAACCTAACAGGGAATGCAGATGGATATATGCACAAGTAAGTAAATAAGCTGGGGCGTTTTCCCTCTTCCCCCTCTCCCCCAAATGTATCCTGCTGTAATCAAAATTGTACTGCATCTGCAGAAAACAGAAATGTGTTTCCATAACTCAAAAAAAAGTTGACAAGGATGAGAAGAACACTGGAGAGGGAAATGGCCTTTCTGCACAGCACAAATGTTTCACAGGACTAGTTGTTATTTTAAATTTGTGCATGATTTGCATATTAATTACCTGCAATCACTTGCACTTAAACAGCAAGGTGCATTTGATTGTGAGTCTGTGGAGTGTAATCTGCCCCCAGAATCCCTTTTTATATCTTAATTTTAACTCTGTGGCCTGTTTTATTGCCTCAATCCCATAACTCTATTTATTTTTGAAAAATGCCTTTCTAAGAATACTTTTTGAAGAAGTATCAAGATCAAAAAGAAATATTAGACAAATTTTGAAAGCAAGTTTGCATTTGAGCCAGAACTCCCCAGGACTTAGTTAGCCCCAAATCTTCTTTTTAGTGCCAAGGGTAAGATGAAGTAGTAATAGTGGCCTGGACTGGAAATCACACTTTGCATATGAGAGCTGGCTCACTCTGTCTCCCCTCTGCTTCTCCAGAACAGCAATGATGAGGAGCTTGGAAGTGTCTGCTTCTATTTTTAACTAACCACAGATTGTCATTTCATTCAAACTGTTTTGCCCCCTCCCCTTTCTTCCTCTGGCACAGCTGCAAGGAAAAAGATTGGGAGGATCCACTTCCATTTTCAACTTGGCTTCTTTCAACAAGCTATAGTTAAATTAAAGCAGAATTTAAAGTGGAAGTGAAGGCTGTGCCAGAGGAGGAAAAGCGAAGGAGGCGCTGAGACCGAAGTCTTGTTGACATTACATATGTTGTATTCAAACTCAGGTCCTGGTGCCACTGAGCATGTACAAATTGTTTTCCCCTTACCACTAAATAACTGGAAGCAGCCCAAATGCTCTCCATTTCACCTCACTTGAAAAGCAGGACCAGCATTAGAACTGGACCAGGAGCTGTCTGGCAAAACCAGTTGAAAAGTCCTATTAACTGGCAAGTGATAGATGTCTGAAGGCTGTATGAATCGGCTGAAGGCTTCAATCTGCTTGACCTCTTGTGCTTGTGTGATCATGGTATTTCAAGTGCAGTGAGACACGGTGCTTACTTTGATGACAAGAGGTTCTCTGTTCAAATCACAGAAAAGCATGTGTCACTGGAGGAAACATAGTGTGCCTTTTTTAAAAACAGAAAAACGAGGCACAGCTCAGGTTTTCTTGGGTAGCAAGACTAGGAAAGGCCACTACTACTCAGAGTTGTTGGTGTTGCCAGTGTTTTTTAGTAGGAAAAGAGGTGGGCATTTTCACCATGAAGCTTTTGTTGACAATCGCCCTTTCAGCCTCAGCTGCATCTCCAGTTTACAATACCAGCAGTGGGCTACACTGCAGGGTTGTCTTTAAGCCATTTGTATTTAGCTCCCTAATTTGCAGCACGGATGTGATAACTGTACTATGTATTGCGTTAGGATGTCAATTTTTAATGCTTAAAAACTTGTTGCTTTTTAAAAAAATACATTTTCCATGAAATAAGACCTGAGTTAGAAACAACATGAACTCCTCCTTTTTCCGGGGAGGGGAGGTCAGTGTGGATACACTGTCTCCCAATCACAACTATGCTGAAATCCTGAATTCCTCTCTGTTGTTGGTTTCCTAATGGCAGCTGCCGCTTGGCCCCCCAGGAGAGGGGAGTGGGAGGGGGGAATGGCATCAAAAGCCCCGTCTCGAGATGATGGAATCATCACTCTGCTTTTAAAATATAATGTGAGAGCTTTCCTTGCCTGCCTGCCTGCCTGCCTGCCTGCCTAGTGAATGTGACTGTCACCAAGGGTGTGGTTGTGTCCCTTTCCCTCCCCATTTTTTCCTAATCTTTGTTTATATGGAACTTGAGTGCACTGCAAAGGGCAGTGCTGGTGAGATCTCAGTCACCCCCATCTTAATTTGAGAGGGAAAGAGGGGACCCCTTGTTTAATGGCTGAGGTCACCTTTGGACAGGAAGCAGGATCTAGATCTGGTGGGCAGGGCCACATCCTTATCTACACCACCCTCTAGATACCAAATTTGACAGGTGGGAAAGGTGGCCCATCTGTCAATCACCTGGCAACACAATGTTTCCTGCATGCAGTTTGAACTCTAAAACTGTGGACAAAGACACGGAGCTTTCTGTTAGCCCTGCTGACCAGCTTGTTGGCGTTGCTTGCATTTTTCCCCTCTCCACACCTGGAATCACATAGGACATCCGGTGTGGGGAAGGTGGGTGTGGCTTGGCCATAATTAAGTCCACCGGCCAGAGATTCCCCAACTCTTCTCAAAAAACCTTTATGGTGCCAATGGACAAGTTGCCCTTGGCAGAACAATGGATGTGGGATGGCTTCTCTGGAAAGTCTTGCTCTTTAAGCATTCAACTTCTGCCTTGTTGTCCGTGTGACTGAGAGAATGTGAAGTGCTGAAGCAGAGGTAGCCAACATGTCATTCAAAACATCTGGAGGGAGCCAACTCCCATCTTCATGGGCAAATGGGAGTTGTAGCCCACAACATCTGCAGGGCATCGCATAGGCTGTCTCTGTGTGTTGTATATGCTAGGGCTGAGCTGAAATGAGGCTGTGTGTGTGTTAATTTTACATTGCATATTTGTATATTTTTGTTAGAAATAGTACTTTTATGCAGAGGGAGGGCAGGGACAATTTGGTTTCAAGGTATTGTCTTGTGGCTAAACCTGATTGGCTGCATGCTGCCATGACATCACCCAACTGGCTTCATGACTCCTCATTGTTTGTATCAAACAGTCTTTTAATTCATTTTTAAATGCATTAATCTGCAAGGAGGGTGGGGTAGGAAAGCAGGAGCAAAATGGTGTGAAAGTTTTATCAGCTGCACCAAAAAGTTTTGGCTCTGCAAATGCTGCTCAGTCTTAATCCAATAATACATTCTAACTTTTTTAAAATTATTGCAGACATGATGTGCATTATCACTGCTAGCTTATTTTCCAACTGTAATTAACTTCATTCTAAGCTGAACTGAAGGAAGAGGTCCTTTTGCTGTTAGATCAAACTGTCTGTGCTTCATTAAGCATAATTTATACCTCAGGTGTTCCAGCTAAACATCCACAGTAATTGCTATGCCCTTGGCAACTAGGCTTGTCCTTCTCCTCATGCAGGAGGAGAAGGCTTTAAAGCAGGCAGTGTAACAGCTGGTGGTAATTTTAGACCCTGGACTTAACAGTCCTGGAGTGGCTTTGTTTTTTTTTTTTTTTTTTTTTTTTTGCATTTTAAAATTTTATTGAGTTCGATTAAATATACATTATATACATTATATTCGAATTTCGACATTTCTTATCATTTTGGGCTTCCTTCAGCGATGTTGACATTCATTCGTGTTTGAGTCTTAGAATCACATCCCCTCCTTTCATATTGCCATTCGTACCTCCTTTTTTACATTGTTTCAATTAGACAATACTTGTTAGCTCTTTACAAAGCCTCTTTAAATGCCACTAACGTTGTATTTACAAAACATTTGTTCTCCAGATAACCCACGAATTTCCCCCAGTCTTCAATAAAGTTTTGATCTTTTAAGTATCTTATTTTCCCTGTCAGTTTGTCCAGCTCGGCGTATTCTGTTAATTTTGCTCTCCACTCTGCCACCATTGGGATTTCTTCCTGCTTCCATCTCTGAGCTAACACAATTCTGGCTGCCGTGACCGCGTACTGGAAGAGTTTGTAATCCTTTCTCCTAATATCCTTTCCCATAATGCAAAGTAAGAAAGCTTCTGGTTTTTTGACAAAAGTATAGCCTAACATCTTTTTCAGTTCATTGTATACTTCCTCCCAGAAGCTTTTAACTTTCTTGCATTCCCACCATAGATGGTAAAATGTCCCTTCCTTTTGTTTGCATTTCCAACATTTGTTGTCTACCTTGTACATCTTGGCCAATTTCACGGGTGTCATATACCACCTGTATTGCATTTTCATCACATTTTCCCTGAGTAACATACAGGCCGTAAATTTTATATTCACTCTCCAAAGCTTTTCCCAGTCTTCCATTTGAATATTATACCCGAAATCCCTCGCCCACTGTACCATCACTGACTTCACCTCCTCCTCCTTCGTGTGCCACTCCAAAAGTATTTTATACATTTTAGAGAGGTTTTTATGTTCACTGTTTATTATCTCTTTTTGAAATATTGATTCTTTTTCCTCATAGCCCCTTTCCTTCACCTCTGCTTTAAACATCTCATTTATCTGGAAGTAGTGGAGCCACCCCTGTGTGAGCGTTTTAACCTGGTCGTATGGTTTAACTTTCCACTTCCCTCCTTCATTTATGACCATTTCTCCATACATCCCCCTCTTTTCTTCCATATTAACTTTCTTAACGCTTGTTAAATCCTGGGGAGAAAGCCAGTGTGGTGTTCTCGGCTCTAATATGTTCTTATATCTGTCCCAGACCTCTATTAGTGGGCCCTTAAAGATGTGACTGGTGAACCCCTTGTGCGCCCTTTTTTTATCCTTCCATAGGTATGCGTGCCACCCAAATTTGTTGTTGTACCCTTCAAGGTCTAATAACTCTCTGTTTTCCAGCTTAACCCATTCTTTCATCCAACACAAACATGTCGCTTCGTAATAAAGTCTCATGTCTGGTAGGGCGAAGCCCCCTCTTTCTGTAGCATCCGTCAACAACTTAAATTTAATTCTGGGTTTCTTCCCTTCCCAAACATATCTAGAGATGGCTTTTTGCCATTCTTTAAAATTTTTTGTTCCTTTTAGTATGGGTAATGTTTGGAACAGAAATAACAGCTTGGGTAACAACATCATTTTCACCATAGATATTCTTCCCCAGAATGATAGTTTCATTCTGGCCCAAACCTCTAAATTTTTTTTAATTTTATTCCAGACCGGAATGTAATTGTTTTGATATAGGTCAATATTCTTGTCGGTAATCCAGATTCCTAAGTATTTTATCTTTTTAACAACCTCAATTCCAGTTTGTTGTTGTACTATTGCAGCCTTATCCTGATCCAAGTTTTTAACGATCATTTTTGTCTTACTCTTATTCAATTTGAATCCTGCAAGTTTCCCAAATTCCTCCATCTCGTCCAGAATCACCCTTATACTTTCTATAGGTTCTTCCACCGTTAAAACCACATCGTCTGCGTAAGCTTTAACTTTGTATTCATTTGAACCTAATGTTATCCCTTTAATTTGCTTGTTTTGTCTTATTGCATTCAGCAGCACTTCTAGGACTACTATAAAGAGCAACGGTGAGAGCGGGCAGCCCTGCCTCGTTCCCTTAGAAATTTTTATTTCCTCAGTAATAACTCCATTGACTATGAGTCTCGCCTTCTGCTCAGTGTAAATTGCCCCTATACCATTTAAGAACTCCTGTCCCACTTCCATTACCTCCAAATTTTTAAACATAAAGTCCCAAATTATATTATCGAAGGCTTTCTCCGCGTCTATGAAGATTAGGCTAGCTGGTTTATCGCGACTATCTGATAGGTATTCGATAAGGTTAATTATGAATCTTGTATTGTTTCTTATTAACCTACCCGGGAGAAAGCCCGTCTGATCTTCATGTATCATCCTTGTTAATATCTTTTTTAGTCTTTTGGCTAGAATACCGGCAAAGATCTTGTAGTCCGTGTTTAATAAGGAGATGGGTCTGTAGTTCCTAACTTGAGTTAGATCCGAGTCTTGTTTGGGGATAATTGTTATAAAGGCCTCTTTCCACGAACCGGGCATGTCTCTTTCTTTTAAAATGTTGTTCATTACTTCCATTAGTGGTGTTATCAATGTATCTTTCATTTCCTTATAGTAACTCGGTGTGAACCCGTCTGGGCCCGGTGCCTTTCCTCTTTTCAGTTCTTTTATCACCTGTTCTATCTCTGTTCTGCAGATTGGGGCATTTAGCTGATCTTTTTCCTCTGATGACATCTTCTTCACCATCTTTTCTTTTAAATATCTTTCTATCTTTTTCTTGTTATTCCTTTCTTTATTTCTGTAAAGATGCTCATAAAAATCCAAGAACCCTTTTCTAATTTCTTTCGGGTCAGTTGTTTCTTCTCCGTTTATTACTATTTTGTTGATTGTATTTTGCTCCTTCCTCTTTTTGACTTGCCACGCAAGCCATTTGCCTGACTTATTGGCGAATTCAAAGTTTTTTTGTCTTAACCATTTAATATTCCACTCAACCTCCTTATTTATTATAATTGCAACCTGTGTTTGGAGGGTCTTTATTTCCTGCATTATTCTTTCATTATTCGGCTTTTTGATCAGTTTCTGCTCATTATCCATAATCTGTCTCAAAATCTCTTTTAACCTCTTTTCCTTGTTCTTTTTTTTCAAGACATTTTGTTGGATAAAGAGGCCCCTCATTACAGCCTTACTTGTGTCCCATACCGTACTTGTTTTCACCCCTTTGTCGAGATTATCTAGGAAGTATTCCCCTAGTTTTTTCCGAATTCTTTCAACAAATTTTTGGTCATCCCATAGGTTATCATTTAATCTCCATCTAAAGGTTCGTTCTTCCACTCCCTTCATCTCCATTTCGATTAGATTATGATCTGATATAACTTTAGCCTGGATTTCGACTTTTTTAACTCTTGGTGACAGTTCATTCGATATCCATATTTGGTCTAATCTTGAGAATGACTGGTTCGGCTCTGAATGATATGTGAATTGTTTCTCTAAAGGGTGTTTCAGTCTCCATATGTCGATAAGGTTGCAATTCTTAGTCAATGTGAAAAATGTCTTAGGTAATTTACCATCTCTATTTTTTGAGTTTCTTAGTCGGTCCATTTCATTTGAAACCACATCATTCAGGTCTCCCATTAGTATGATTTTTTGGTCCATGTATTCAAATAACTTTTCTTCCAATGAGCTAAAAAATTCTGTTTTATTCCCATTAGGGGCATAAATCCCCACTATTATCAATACTTCGCCTTGCCAATTTATACGTACCGCAATTATTCTTCCTTCCTCATCCTTAAATAATTCGTGTGCCTCAATTTTGCTTTTAATATATAATACAACTCCCCTTTTTTTCTCTTTGTCTGAGGAGATGAATTCGTTCCCTAACCTCTTATTAATCAGGATTTTTCTGTGTTTCTTCGCCACATGCGTTTCTTGTAAACATGTGACATCCAGGTTCTTCTTTTTTAAGAAACGCTCAATTCCATTCCGTTTTTTCTTATCGTTCATCCCATTAACATTCCAACTACATAATTTTAATGTCATTTTTATTGAATTTAGTTTTTTGTTTTTTTGTTTTACCTAAAGTCTCTCTGGTTCTTCTCCTTCTTCGTCTTCTTCCTCTTCCTCTGTTTTCCTTTCGCTCCGATCTTCCTCTTCTCCCAGCTCTGATTCCACCCTCGGACTTCTTCCGCCTTCAGCTCCTTTCGACTCCTCCTCTCCTTGTTGAAGTTCTTTGTATCTTCTTGTAAACTTTCCTACTTCTTCGGGGCTTGTCAGCCTTCTTTTAACTCCTTTATAAAAGAAGGAAACACCCTCCGGGAATTCCCAACGAAAGTCTATTCTATTTTTTTTTAGTAATTGCACCAGTGGTTTATATGATTCTCTACGTTTCAGCAGTCTTATAGGAATATCTTTAAATACAATTATATAGTTCCCATCGATGTACAATCTCTTCTCTCTATTCCTTTGTAAAATCAGGTTCCTCATCTCTTTATCTTTAAATGTAACTAAACAGTTGCCTGGAAGTTTCCTTACTTTACTTGCTTTAGTTTTCATTCTGTATGCATTTAAAATTGTTCCTGCCACTTCCTCCTCTGCTAACTCCATCCACTGTGCTATTTCCTTTGTTAATCTTTCTTTTATATTTTCGTTTTGTAATTCCGGGACCTGTCTCATTCTTAAATTCACTTCCCTTTGTTTGAGTTCGTTCATCGCGATGGAGTCTTTTAATTCTTCCTGTATTTTATGTAAGTCTGCTATCTCATCTTTCATTTTTTCTTCTTCCCGTCTCATTTCTTTCATTTCCTGTTTAGTCTTTTTTAGCCCCTCATCTACTCTTTTTGATACCTCCTTAATCTGTCCTTTAAGTTCGCTCACTGTCTCTTCAATCCTTTTGTCCATTTTTCCAATTTTATTATCTAACTGCTCTAATTTTGTCTCCAGGTTTTTCTCACTTTGCTTTATTTCTGCAAACATCCTCAATATTTCTGTTCTAAATTCCGTTTCTTGTTTTGAGGCTTTCCTCTCTGTTGGTGTACCCCCCTCCGCCCCTTTTTTCTGGTTATATGACATTATCACTAATCTTTATGTATCAAATATTCCACTAGTTTTTACTGGTCTATCCCTTCTTTCTATATTTTAGAGCTCTTATTCTTACTCAAAAACCAACTCTTGGGGTAGACCAAATCCCCTGAACCAATACCAGAATTATTCGCCACAAAAAATATATACAGATTCAAATAGGTGAGCAGCAAATAACGGTAACCGAAGCGGAACTACAATTGTCAGATAACAAACCCAAAATATAGATAAATACGGTAGTAGCCGACTTTGTTCGCAGTTTCCACTTAGTTGATTTGGCTAATGTCCCTTTCCCCCCAAATCTCGAGGGGGGTAGGTTACCCGTTGGTTGTCAGAGTGGTCAGTTTGAGATCTTCCTGCCCCTATTCGGGCTAATCCAATCGGTGGCTTAGTGTTCGTGGACCTGATTTATGAACTTGTAAGACCATACAGTCCAAGTGAAGATCGAATACAATTGTGAGAAGCCGCTCCCGGAACCTCCAGTCTGAGCTGAGCCCGGGTACCAGACCATACACCCCCAACGAAAAACGTTCACGTTAAATTGATCCAAAAGTTTAGTCCTGAAAGGTGGGTGGATAAATTCTTTCCTGAGCTGATATCTTTCCCGAGCTGATATCTTTCACTAAGTCCAAAACCACGAGAGAGGAACAGCTGGGGTTTCTAGCGTTAATACTGAAGTTTTAAGTGTCCCAGTGTGGTGCTATGCACGCGCCTCAGTAGCGACCTATCTATTCAGTCTATTTCCAACTTCTCAATCGGGGGTAGCGGGGAAGAAAGCACAACGGGGATATAGTGGGTAGGGGAGTAGGTACGTGGCCCCTCCAGCATCAGACCACAGTACTTTTTAATACCTTAATCCCCACATTAAGCGTTTGGTTTTTTGAAGTCCTTTAAAATGTCGTCTGGGGCGCTTCTCCTTGCTTCTCCCACTGAAAATGGCGTCAGAGCGTCTTCTCGCTGCTTTGCCTCTTCCCGAAAAGAAAATTTTTAGCGACAGTCCTGTCTATAATTCCAGTTGAACAGATGTCCTCCTGACTGGGCTTTCTTTCTATCACGCCTCTTTTCTGCTCCCTCTTAGTTTCCTCCCTTTGAAATAAAGGGGGTTTCTTTTTAACTTTTTAACTTTATCTACCCGAGGGAGACGGATACAGTATCCGCTAGCGGTAACTTACTTTCTCTTTAGGCTCTGCTCGTAACACTGCGTCTTTTTTTCAATGAAGTCAAAAACCAGCGCTGAACTCGAACTTTCTCCCTTATTACTCGGAGACTTCCTTGTTGTTTACTATGTCCAATTCATTTACGAATCCGAGTTTCATCATTTTGAGAGCGGAGCGCTATCCCTTGCAGGCTCGGGGCTTTGCTAATTCGCCGTAAAACGCCGCTGTAATGGCCGCCCGACTGCCTACCGCCCGTTCCGTCGTACTCTTCGCCTTTTTCCAAAGACTACCTGACGACCAAACGAGCGGCTGCCTGGCACCGCCGGGTACCTGGACCTCTGGACACCCTCCAGAGGCTTGACGGGGGGTTTTGGCGCCCTAAAAACCTCCGAATTCTGGCGAAAAAGCTGGGGTTTCCTCCGCAGAAAGAACCCTCGCCTGCAGTCGGTTCTGCGCTCCACCGGAAGTCCAGTCCTGGAGTGGCTTTGGATGGGAAGACCCCATTTGTGTCTGCCACTGCAGTCCCACGCACTGCAACTGCTTCAGCATCCCTGACACGTTAGAGCTAAGAACAAAGAAAAACCTTCCAGTAGCACCTTAAAGACCAACTAAGTTAGTTCTTGGTATGAGCTTTCGTGTGCATGCACACTTCTTCAGATACCTCTTCAGAAGTGTGCATGCACACGAAAGCTCACACCAAGAACTAACTTAGTTGGTCTTTAAGGTCCTACTGGAAGGAATTTTTTTTGTTTTGACTATGGCAGACCAACACGGCTACCTATCTGTAAAAGAAAAACCTGTTTGCCAACCTTGGCTTTGTTTTTTAAGGAACAGTTGCTCTGAGCACGTGCAGTTTAAGAACTTACTTAAATCATGGTACCATCCTGACTACAGGAATAAAACAAGTTTTCTTCTGCCATCCCGATGCTAAAGATATTTATTAGGGAATAAGCACCATTTTATTGTAAGAAAAGGTTAAGGAAATGGTGGTATCACCTGATTTCCTCATACATTGCTGGAAAAAGAAGGGAGGCATGTGACTCTTAATCTCAGGGCTGTGGGTACAAGCCCCACGTTGGGTAAAAGATTCCTGAATTGCACGGGGTTGGACTAGATGACCCTCGTGGTCCCTTCCAACACTGCAATTCTATGGTTCTATTAGTGGCACTTTCCAGAGAAAGCTTAATTAAGACACACTTCAGTGCCATATACCCCAAAAGGATTTATTTTAGTGTGTGAAAGGATAAGCATTTATTTCCATTGGAGGAACCAAGACTGCCTTTCTGAGTTGCTGTTCTGAATTTGCCTCCTGAGTAGAAAGCAGCCAGCCCAGGTAAGTTGTGCTGGTAACAGGGAGCAATTAACTGCTAGTATAAAGTCTCCTGCCATTTATTGGGTGCGGCAGGGCCTCCCTATCAGAGACACAAATGCTTAATTCTCTTTTAAGTGTGGCTTAAAGGCACTTTAACTTTGACATGGTCACACCCTGGTGGTTTGGTCATATGAATCTAGCCAGAGAAGTTATTGCAGGTGAATTCCCTTAGCTGATTTGCAACATCATGGCTGACATCCTGCTTTGATTGTATTGCACTAGATCTTTCCTACCTTTTAAATATGAGAAGAAGCCTTTCCCTAGTTCATAAGTTTCATGCGGTGATAAATTCATTACTACATGCACATTCTTAGAATCTAATGTGAGTAGTGACCATCAAATCACCTTAGCAGCAAATTGAATTCATTCCACTTCCTGCCTTTTTTTAAACATTTTATTTTGCTTTAAAGATCTTTTATGAATTAATGCTATAAAACTTTGATGAATTATTCATCTGAATTCCTTGCGAGCTTTGCACTTCGGCATATTGTGACTTTCTCTCTCTCGTTCAGCTGTGCCATTTAAAATATTAAGCTGCCTGAGCCCTGTCTTACTCCCTCATTGGAAACAAGACATCACTTTTTATTTTCTTGTTTTAATAAACAGCATCTTCAGTATTACTGAGACTGAGGTGTACTCCAACAGCACTGAGAGGGAGTATATTTCCCCTATCCGTGCATTTTGTGAAGCAGTTGAGGCAGAGGTCAAGTCCCTCCACAGCCACTGGGAACATCAGGATAAGGACAAGGATGGAAGCCTTTTGATTGCAGTCAGAAATCAGTGGAAGTTATGGAAGATGAAAACTAAGTGGCTTTAGCGCAGGGGGCCCAATATGTCCACAGAGACCCATTTCCTAACGCACCAAACCCCTTTTCACCCTGGGCAGACTCAGAAGAATTTCACTTTAGTGTTGTGATAGTACAATAAAGTGGTGTCTGATGATCACTCCATTACTTGACCTGCCAGATCATACTAAAAGACAGTGCTTAATGGAATAAGGAACAAGTATATCCACTTTGCCTTAGGATTTAAACAAAACATTTTGCGGGGGGGGGGGGGGCACGGTTATGTCTGGCTTTTCATTTTTAACTTGTTGGAAGCAGATGTTATTTTAAAGGAACAGATGGAGATCCCACATACGGCCAATTTAATAAGCTGCCATTTTAAAACACTATTCATTTTTCACTAAATGATTTTTAATGAACAAAAATGAGTGCCTTAAAAAGTATGTGTATGGGTAAACAGATGATGCTGATCTAAAGAGGTGCTAATATTTGTGCCATTGAATTCTTGTTAGGCTGTCAAGTGCCATGACTTTTAGCAAGGTATGGAAGGAATAAAACCTCTTGTCCGAGAGGGGTCCTGCCTGTCCTTCGTCCTAAACACTTGGGATCCACATTGGTTCCCTGTGCAGAAATTTCGTGAGTGGCTTGCCATTGATAGCACTGTGTTTTTTCCTTTTTTTCTGAATAACAATGGCTCATGAGTCCAAAAAGAGTGATTTCATCAGCATCGCTATCAGTTCAGTCATTTTTCTTCCATCACTAATAGCTTTTTTAAAATTTCTTTTGCTCTTTTTAGCAGTGTCAGCATGTAACTGTTCCCAGTGAAAAGCAACATTATTTTGGTGGTTGCATTTAGCACAGTGTCTGTGAACTACTGGCCTAACTTTTTTAGAGGGGTAGCTATGTTTGTGCCGTAATAAGCCTGTTAGTCTTTGAAATCCCACCAGATATGTTTGCTCCACACACACACACCCTTTTTTTGAGAGCCAGTGTGGTGTAGTGCAGCTGCTGGGTGAGCTTGGGCCAGTCACACTTCTCTGAAGTCTCTCAGCCCCACTCACCTCACAGAGTGTTTGTTGGGGGGGGGGAGGAAGGGAAAGGAGAATGTTAGCCGCTTTGAGACTCCTGAAGGGGAGTGATAAAGTGGGATATCAAATCCAAACTACTCCTCCTACTCCTCCTCCTCCTCTGCTTCTTCTTCTTCTTCTTCTTGCTTTTTTCTTATTCAAAATTTTATAATTTATAACAAACTTATTCTATGGCTGACAAATCACACATATGCACTAAATTTACAGTTTATATCATCATCCACTAAAATAGTAGCTTTAATGTAATGCAGTGCAAATATAAAATACAGTGCTAG
Organism: Podarcis gaigeae; assembly: GCF_964106915.1. NCBI lineage: Eukaryota > Metazoa > Chordata > Lepidosauria > Squamata > Lacertidae > Podarcis > Podarcis gaigeae. The sequence continues at coordinate 4,071,670 of NC_139681.1, forward strand.
AAACCTATATCATATATTTAGAAGTTCTATGGTGCAAATTAATTAGTCGGTTAAGACAGCAGTGAAAAAGCCTTAAATAGTTCTAATTAATGTTCTATTTTCATGTGCTTAATAAGAATGAACCATAAATTTCCAGGTTTTTTCATTTTTTTGTCCATCTGCCCCACCATCAATTTTTGTCATGGTGCCAAAAACCCAAATTTGATTAAACCATACCTATTCTGTTGGACTTACAGAAGCATACCATTTAGGTTCTATCAATATTATGGTAGCTGTTAACAAAACTCCAACTAAATTTGGATATTTTGGTTTCACATCTTCTTTAAGATATGAACTAGAGTTCATTTGAATGTAGTATCCAATTATTTCTTGTATATCTGCAATAACTATTGAAGACCTCATAATCTTTTCACACCTCCACCAAAACATAATTTGCGACTTTCTCCCCACGTTTTCAGCATGTTTCATTAACATCTGGGTGTATCTTTGCTGAATGTTGTGGGATTTGATGCCAGCTCTGTAACATCTTATGGAAGTTTTCTATTACAAGAAGTGATAAAGTTACCATGGTGATAAATATTTCTTTCCACAACTTGTCAAAGACATTTTTCCCCCTAATCTTTGTCTTAACCTCTTCCTTGTTCTAATCCAGCTAAGTATTTCTCCAGCAGGCTGCTTAAAATGGTGTAACGCTCATGTCCCACACCAGCTCCCAGAGCATTAACTGGTACTTCTGTCTCCTGATTCATCAGATGTGAAGCTAGACATGCCCTGCTTAACCATCAGTTTATGGTCCAACAGACCCTGGGGGTTTCTCCAATTCCTTTCTCTTTTCTATATAATCAAAGAGTAGACTTTGACAAGTAAATATCAGCTGAAATGTATTCTTTGCAGTGTAAAGCATGTATAATAAACCACTTCAGGCTAAAACCTACTTTATGTTGACATGGCCTCATTCTGTTCTGAAACAGGACCAGTGCTGTGCAGCTTGCTAGGTGAGAATTGAACCATTGTATTTGAAAGAGATGAAATCATTTAAAGGTCTGGTTAAAGTAGAAAATTTGCTCAAAGAGGTTTTTCTTGTCCTTTAATTTTCCTACTTACTGGAGTAATAAAATTTACATATAAAATGCTTTCCTCTCCCTGTCGTTTAATTCCAATGGTAATTTGTGGCACCCAAATGTAATTTGTGTGACATCCTGAACAGCAAAGGATCTTGGGCAGCATAGAAACGAACCAGGCTGGGAGCAGAATGGCATAATTCAATGAGTTCGGTGGAGGTATTTGACCAAAGCAGAACTATGGAATAAAAATACTTAGTTTCCAGAAAAATATACTGGCTCCAGCCCCAACCAGACACACAACACACTTTATATCCTTTTCATTAACACCCACTGAGGGACACTTTCAACATTGGGTTTTGGAAGCTATCCCTTAAATTAGTGCTTATGGAGGCCTCTGCAACCTGAAAGCAAGACCAGAAGGAGTAATTCAGTGCTATCTGTGTTGTTCTTAGAACTGAACCACACAATCAGCAGAATCATGTGTTGTGGTTCTTACAGAACTGAGCAGTTGCATGCTTGAATGTCTCAAAAATAATAAAAACAACCAAAATTTAAAAAAACAAACCAGTGCAAATTAGGTGTCAAGGAAAAAGTTTTCCCTGCCATTCTTGTTTTCTGTAGTCTTCAATGGAAATGGCTGTTTTTAAGTGGGGGGGGGGGAGCATTTCAACACACAACTTCCCAACCTGCAGACTGAAGTTGGTTACAGTCCAGCAAAAACCTGTTGAGTTTATAATTTGGCTTTTAGAAGCAACCATGTGTTGGATTTTGAGCCACAATCTGGTACAGTGATACCTTGGTTTGCAAAAAGCCTGGTTTGCATATGTTTTGGATTACAAACATGTCAAACCCGGAAGTGCGTGTCCTGGTTTGCAAACTTTTTTGGGATTACAACCCATTTTTTATTTTTATTTTTTAGATTATGAACAATTTTGGGGGGGAGGCCCCTTGGCGAAAGCGCGCCTTGGGTTACAATCTGTTTTGGTTTACAAACGGACCTCCGGAACGGATTATGGTTGTAAACCAAGATACCACTGTACTTAGACTATGTAAAGAAAATAGGTAGCACTGTGTGAACATTGGGAGTCCCTGTGTAAGCAGCTTTGAGCTTTTTAAAGGGAAAGTGAGGTATAACCATACATTCTGGCAGACAGAAAATACTTGTATGCATTTTAAAATATTAAGTGGCTGACTGGAGTGGCAAATAGTCGTGGCTCATTATTAACCTTTGCTTTGTCTCTTTTTGCAGTAATTACAGTGCATTGTTAGGCGTCTGGATCTATGGGTTTTTTGTTGTGGTTTTGCTGGTACTGGACCTTTTGTATTACTCCTCAATGAACTACGATATTTGCAAACTGTACCTGGCAAGATGGGGAATCGAAGGGAAATGGATGAAACCGGAAGCAAGCCGGTGGATTAAACCTGCTCAGGACCCAAGACAAGTTCAGGCTCAGACTCAGCCTACGCCTCAAACACTGCAGGCAGCACACACATTAAAAGCAGAAGCTTTAAATCCGCCACTGATGTCTTTTCCCAGTTCAACTGCCTGGTAAGTTTTGAAGGCTATGGTGCCTATTTTTTTAACCCTCTTTTTGTACTGTGATGTTTTCAGTTGCCGGCTATCAAGTGTATCATTCATGACAAGGAGAGCAGGGTGATTTTGTTAATACTTTCGATGCCTGTACAATATAGAGAATATAGGCCCACCACCATCACCCGAACTAAGCCAGATCTGTGGACGCATCAGGAACAGGCAGTAGAGTCCTGGGATGGAGGTGACTGTACCATTTCAGATGAAAAATACGATTATTGCATGATTCCCCACTCCGTGCTGGCTTGTGAGCTGTAAGTGTCCACACCGATACATGAGGAATCTGTAAAAACTGGAGGGCAAAGCTTCCTATTCCATTCCCCGTTATCTGTTTGCTGTGGAAACAGCCACATGCAGTCATGGAATACCCATCATTTATTTTGCATGCATAGGTCCCTTTTCATACACTTGGCAAGAGACAGAGTTCAAGCTTGCACCTCACCTTATGGGCCGTGGATGCTCCAGGGCTGTGACTTGAGCCATCCCATGGTGAAAGAACATGGAGGAACCTGACTGGGTCATGTGAGACCCATGCTGGCAGTATTCCTTATTGGTGACAAAAGGGAGATATGGCTGTCATCCTGAAACCTTGGTCTGGCCAGCAACGTTTCCACAACAAGGTAGAGCTCTGCTGCGTGACCTTATCAAACCCAGTAACTTTTAATATATGAACTGCCATCTTAACATATGAGTTGCATTCCAACTATGGTAAAGATTCGCCAAATATTCTGTGTCTCTATCAAAGGGTCAGTGATATATTTCTAGAAAAGGAGGTGCTGGAACTCACCATGAACACCTCCCTCGTTCTATCAGAATGGCAATGGTGCCCACCTGAGAGGGGCCGGAACTAAGTTCCTGTAAGTTCCGTCTGAAAAATAGCCCTGCAAAGGGTTATAATGGCCAACCAGTTCTGCCACTTCTGGGCTCAGCCTGCAAGAAAAAAATAGTTCTTTCAGTGCTTTGCAAAATCCAAGATAAGTGGGGTATTCTGTCTAATTGACTTGGACATGTTAAAGGCTCAGAGAACTACTCTCGGGAAATCCTATCCATATATTCCTAAATAGTATAAAGTCTTTAGTAGCTGGAGCTTCTTCCTATAGTATGACTGTCATTTCATACCTTTTAAATGATTATCTAGCTTGTAATAATGTTGATAGTTTCCCCACTGTCATATGTTTTGTCTGAGATGTGTATGTGTTAATGTGATGTGATGTGCATCACATGTGATGCATTTTTCTATGAAACTGTGCACTTGGTCTGAGATTCCCTCTTTTGCTGGTTGTACCGAAATTAGTTAATAGAAGTGGTTTTTGTAGTGAGTAGCAAGGAAGAACCAGTTTTTGTATATTTTTGGTTGCTAAACTCTGCATTTCTACTTTGTGAGTAGAGATTTCCAGCTTCAAAAGCACGTCATAGTCATACAAGTTGAAAGGTGATGTTCCACACTAGAGAGAGGCCATGGGTCATTCCTATAAAAGAGGTCTGGTTACATTTGTGACTTCCCCAATTAAAAGTTTTATGATTGCACTGTTTTAATGAGAAGTGCATGAGCGAGAGCTACTAAATACACCAGCCCATGACAATAAGTAATATTTTAAGTGGCCTTGTGGTTTTCAAGTGTTGGAAGGAATGAGGATTGTAATTATATGAGGCGCTGCTTTCCAGGATGGCTATGCAGAAATCTGCTTCCAGGCTTTTTCTTTTCTGTTTCCCCACCCCCACCATCTTGTAATGAAGACAACCCGTTCTATCACAGTTTGGCAGAGTTCTCATTCCTTGCCAGCTAATGAGCCTAAGTTCATTATTCCTCATCCTACTCATTATCAAAGTGGAGAGGGAAACTTGCAAAGTTTGTTCTCTGCAGAAATTAGACAAGGGAGTAAGGGGACCCCTAGTGGTGTAGTATAGCTCACTTTCTCTCTCCCCCCCCCCATTTCTTTACATATAGTTTTCTGCTTTCTCCTGCAAAGTGCAGCATGACTACAATTATTCTAATAAAAATATGCTATAGAGTATAAGTTACAGGGTACAAGAAAATGCAGATATGCATTATTTCTGCTCCCAGTGTGAAAGCTGTGTATCTGGTATGGATAGGTATGTCTAACACACAGCAATCCTTAGTACATATGCTGCATGTGTGAATAATTCTGCCTAGCATATGGTTATTTCCAGAAAAGTATGTTGATCTAAACTGTGAATTGCTATAGTGTTCGAAACAATGAAAGGAATAAGAGTCATGGAGACAACAGAGGGAGTCTGCTCCAAGCGTAGGCTGCATAGACAACGTTTCTGTTGGATTTACGAGTGGCTTCAGTCACCCATGAGATATGCTGAAATGAGCCACTTGATATCAAAAGAATTCTCCAGAGTTTGAACTTGGAGCACAAGGAAAGAATTCACAGGAAATGGTGGTGTGGGAGATGCTACTGCAAATTAAGGTCATTCTGTGCAGCCTTTGCATGGACTATTGAGGGAAATGCATGGGCTTCTGGAGAAGGAGGTGCAAGAGAATAATGAAAGACAGAGAAAAAGGGAGCTTTTCCAATATTTATTCAAAATAAAAATGGGAAACCTGTACATGAAGCTTACGGTAAGGGAGTGGATACTTGATAGTGTAGCTGGGAAACCTCAGGGAGTAGAGCATGGGAATCTTAATCTCTGGCTTGTGGCTTTGAGCCCCATGTTGGGCAAAAGATTCCTGCATGGCAGGGGTTGGACTAGATGACACTTGTGGTCCCTTCCAACTCTGCAATTTTGTGATTCTATGATTTACCACAGAAATAATGAAGAACCTAAGGGGCTTATTGACCACAATACACTGGTTCTGATGGACACATAACAACAACCATGATTTGCATAAACCTTAATTAATAAACCACAGTTTAGTGTTACATGTGAACCCATCTTAGTACTGCAACTATGGTTTATTAAGTATAGTTTGTTGGGGGAAAACAAGCCATGGTTTGTTGATGGCTTACTGATCTTGACAATGGTTGAATCTTGTTACATGTGAATCCAGACAGTCCCTAACTATGGTTTAAGTGTAGTTTGTTTTCTTTGCTTCATCAAAGTCACCTCAGACAATGCCACACAAATGATGAGCTATAACCAGCTTTGTTCCTGCTTTACTGCTTGTTGTGTGTTTGGGAGAGGCAAACCACAACATGAAACTATAACTTCGCCCTGCATAGCATGACAGCAACATGGCCAAGTGCTGCAGCTGCAGTCTTCACTCCAGGAACCTGCCTGCTTGCTCCAAGCTGAATTCCCTGCTCCCACTCCTGCTACACTGGCATGGCCCAGTCAGTTGAGAATATAGGGAGAAGGGGATTGGATGGTTCTGGCCTGGGAAGCAAAAGAGTGATGGGCGACATTAGATGTTGGAACAGATCATAAAATACATTGCATTATTTCTGCTTTGGGGGGAGAGGAGCTTAGCATGTTTTCCAAGCTGTTCCAATTCATGCCTGGGGGAAATCACCCCTTTCTAATTTCATGCAATTTCAATAAGCTTATTTTCATTTTCATTTTGATTAGAGGAGAATCTAAATAGGACCCTTTGTTCTGAGATGCTCTGTTGTGTTTGCTCTAAACCAGAGCCAATCTGAAATAGATCAATAGCTCTTGTTCTTACAGTGGCCTAAATGGAAATTCCAGGTCCAAACTGCCCTAACTTTGCAGAATCTATATCTAGGGACATGTGAGTCTGGTCTGGGACCATAATAAATTCAATTCACTATATCTAGGGACTAGAGCTACCTATCTGGAAAACAAAGAAGGCAATTTGAATCTTGCTGTTGAACTGAAAAATGTTAGATTAATGAAGTGTGACCCAACCTGTGTAAGAACTTTTCAGTCCACACATCTGAAATCTGCCTCTGTTTTCCTCATTATGTGTCATTACAGTTTCCACAAGATGTGGCTGTGTGCTTCACATGAAGTTCTGAAGTGTTGCACGATGTACTTGTTTATGGTTTAATTGACTTCTCTTTCTGTCTGAGGACTGAGCTTCTCACGATAACTTCCTCAGAAAGCGGGGCATGTGCATATGGACACATGAAGCGGCCATATACTGAGCCACGCCATTGGCTCTTCTAGTCCAGTACAGCCTGTTTTGACTGCCAGTATCTCTCTGTGGCCTCAGGCAAAGTTCTTTCTAAGCTCTGCTTCTGGAAATCCCTTTAATGACAAAGTGTTGAGCCCATCATGCGCTTTGCCACTGAGTAATGGGCCCTCAACCCTAGGAGCAGCTGCTGGGTCTTTGGGATATTTTGTTTGGTGAAATGGATGAGTTCCACTCCATCAGGCTACTTTTTAAAGTTCTTCCTCTCTGTAACGTGTGAATTAGCCAACAGTGTGTCATCAAGTCACCACATAGTGCCAAGAAACAGAACTTCAGCGGGGGGTGTGCAGTGAGAGACCAGCTTGGTCTTTTTAGTCATATGGGGCAAAATCTGGATTAGGGGATACATGAATATGGTTTTCAAATACCTGAAGAACTGTGATGCATAAGATGCAGCAAACTAGTTTCCTTTTGTTCCAAGTGACAGGACTATAACCTATGAGTGTCAGTTGTAAGGAAGCTGATTTTGCAAAAATATGAAGAAGCATTTCAGTAATAAGAGCTATTAGGCATTGGTGCAGTCCGATTGAGAATGCAGTCTCCTTTATGTTCTATCACTTTATGCTGTTTGTTGTTGTTGTTTTAATTTGATTTTACAACACTTGGATGTCCTTGAAGGTCAAAAACTGGCATATGAATTTTAAAGCAAATGAATAAATCTATGCAACATTTTGTTATGTACTAGACCTAAACTTATTTTATTACTTTGAGAACACAAAATGCATTGGCTTGCATTCATCCCAATTGAAATCAATGGGAGTTAATTAGACATAACTAACTCTTCACATCGATTTCACTGGGGCCTAGGTGTGACTAATAGTTTGATTCTCAGTGCCTGGAACCACCAGAGGCCAGCAGAGAAAATTTCCTGAAAAATTGAAAAGCTGCCCTTCCGTCCTGGGGGCGGGAGCCCTGACTGCTCCCTCTAGCCCTCACTGGCAGACATTCTTCAGGGAACTGCACAAAGATGCTCAGCAGCCTTTGTTATGTGCAAGCCCCTCCCTACACTCACTCGCTTGTGATGGGGAAGAAACGCCTGCTGTCTTGATTTGAACCGGAGCAAACCACAGTTTTAGTTTTCCACTGCAACTTAGCTATTTTGTGTCAATGCTGGAAGGTTTAAAAATTAAGCATGTGTTCCGAATGCTGCAGTCTGTCCACATCTTGAATACTGAAGGTGACTCCTAGAGAGAGCACTTTCTTCTTCGTTGAAGTTTCACTCGAGGCAAATGTTTTTTATTGCCAGTGCTTTTTTTCTTTAAAAAAATGTTTAGGGGTACTCTCATTTTCCTACTCATATTGAAATCCTGCCACTCAATGAGGCCAGACTTAGATTCACAAAATGTTTAGGGGTATGCATACCCCTGCATCACTCCATCAAAAAAGCACTGGTTATTTCTTTTGAAATGGTTTCTATTCAGATACGGCCTGGGCAGGGCAGGAGTAGGGACCCCTTTTCAGTCCAAGGGCTGCATTTGCTTATGGCGAACCTTCCACTTGCCTTGTGCCCATGGTGGGCAAGGCCAGAGACCAAAGTGGACGGGGCAATAAATATGACTCTCACCTTTCGGATAGTAAGGCTGTATTGCAGCCACATGGAAGCCAGAGGTTTCCACGCACACACATCTCACCATCCAATAGAGCAAGAGCCATTATTACCCTGGTTCAAGGATACATTCCTGCCAGGCAGAAGCACCAAAGCAGGGTGTGTGCTTGGGCTCTCTGCCCAACACCCGGCTAATAAATGTAGTAAATGTATTCAGTGCCCTTCAATGGATGATGTCCCAAAGTATTGTGGTGGTGGGTGTTCCAACGTGAAGACTTCAATAGCAACAAGCAAACAAACAGAACAGTATGTCTAGACTGAATCAACTGTTTTGAAGGTGAATCTTCGTCAGCTGATGATGACATTAAATATGTGGCATACAATGAATGACAACAAAAATAATACTGAGCAACCTGCATGTAAATAATGAATAAATAATAAATGAGGAATACATACCAAATAATTATTGTTGTCATTCATTGTATGTAATATATTTAATTTCATCATCAGCTGACGAAGATTCACCTTCAAAACAGTTGATTCAATCCGGACATCCTGCCTGCGATGTGGTGTTCCCAGCAATTCATTACGCTGACTACTTCTTGGTTATGGACTGATACATACACACACACACACACACACACACACACTATATATGTGTGTGTGTGTGTGTGTGTGTGTGTGTGTGTGTTGTTGACTTGTAAATTTTGGATGACATTCTAACCACGAACAATAATACATTTTACTAAATTTATTAGCCACGTGTTGCAGCTGTATTGGAGCAGATTATTCTGTATTGGAACACAGGGGTTTGTTTTTGGCCCCTTGATACAGGGCAGAGAGGTGATTTTTGCCCTTGACCAACCCAGGTTTTGCTCTGGCCTTGCTCATCGCTGCCCCAACCTCCAAAAGGTTGCCCACGAGGGACTGCAGTTCTTAGACACAAAAGCCCCCCGCCCCCGCTCCATACCAAGTCAAGGCAAAATAGGCTCTCAATTATTCCCATCATGGTAGTTGAGAGTGCAGGGCGGCCGCAGCAGGGGGATATTTTCTTAGTAGTCTTTAAGAGAACATTTGTATAAGTAGAAATGCATGCTGTTACATTGTTAACCATCATTTTTCTGTTTTTGTTCTTATTTGCCTTCTGAAGCATTAAACGGGGATCCTATGTTAGGATCAGGTGAGTGTATCCCACACAGTTGAAACAGTTGTAATCACAACTGTGATGGGACAACACCCCACCCCACCCCCAAACCTGGCTTGCCCCATGTTTCCTCTCCCAGCTCTTCCCTTTCCCCTCTAAAAATCTCTGGCTGTTGACATTGACATTGCCTTCATGTTATCCTCTTGTTCTCCCCTCCTAGTAGCGCTGCAGTCCTAACCCCACTTACCAGGAACTAGGCCCCATTGAATTCATTAGGACTCCCTTCTGAGAAGACGCTGTTTAAATTGGGCTGTTAGACATGGCAAGTTTCAGTAACCTTTAAATTTTTTTAAAAAAATCAGGCACAGAGTTTCTGTTCACCCCATTGATGCCATTGCTCAGGTTCTCGTTGACTTTAGTAGAGTAAAAATGTCTCACAGAAGCAAGAGTTTTCTTTTTTCCTTGAACATGTCGCAAGGCATGATCGAGCCATGGTTAAGCACTTTTTACTTATAATTATTTCAGTGACAGATATTTAAACACGTGGTTCATTTTCCCATTGAAACCAACACGACTGCAAAGTGCTGGGCTGGATTTTGACCCTAGTTAAGGACAAAAATGGCATTTCAGGCATTGCTCCTGAATCAAAGGACCAGGGAAGAGGAAAGCAGCCATGAGCTCCTCTCCAGAGGCTCATATGCCTATGCAGTCTTGCTAAGCTAAAGTCTGGTATACAGTGGTGCCCCGCAAGACGAATGCCTTGCAAGACGAAAAACTCGCTAGACGAAAGGGTTTTCCGTTTTTCGAGGCGCTTCGCAAGACGAATTTCCCTATGGACTTGCTTCGCAAGACGAAAACGTCTTGCGAGTCTTGCGACTTTTTTTCACTCCCCCCCTTTTTCTAAGCCGCTAATAGCGCTAATCCGCTAAGCTGCTAATAGGGATGCTTCGCAAGACGAAAAAACTGCAAGACGAAGAGACTCGCGGAACGGATTATTTGCGTCTTGCGAGGCACCACTGTAGTGTGTTGTGCGACAAATTATTTCAAGAGGAGATGCTACTTCTAAGTTGAAAAGTCAGTACTTCGGTATTATACTTGTCAGCTTATACAGTGGTACCTCAAGTTACAAACGCTTCAGGTTACAAACTCCACTAACCTGGAAGCGTTACCTCGAGTTGAGAACTTTGCCCCAGGATGAGAACAGAAATCATGTGCCGGTGACACAGTGGCAGCAAGAGGCCCCATTAGCGAAAGCACGCCTCTCGTTAAGAACAGTTTCAGGTTAAGATTGGACCTCCAGAACGAATTAAGTTCGTAACTAGAGGTGCCACTGTAGTCTGATTTGGGGAAGAACTGAATTCATACTGAACAAGTGGCAGGCACTGATTGCAAAATATTCTGGGGAATCTGGACCATGCCATGTCACAAACCCATGACCAACTTATTGTATAAACAAATCATTCTCCATGCTCAACCATTTCAAAGGTCAGTGCTTTTAGTTTTTTCAGTCTTACTACTTTACATAGTCTCTGATTATGGATCTGCTCTGGTTAGTCTCAACAGCAATAAAACCTTCTCTGTGCAAATATTAAAAACAGCTCATTCATCACTGACTACAATTTTCAGGGCATGGCACCGCAGCAGTTCTTTCCATACTCGGATTAAAAGAACATACAGATTTCCTCGAAATCACTGCTGGAATTGTAAAAGCATGCTAAATTTCAATGAGTACCGTAATGGGGGTTTTAAAGTAATGGGATTTTATTTTCCTTTGAGCTGCCGGCTTCCTTGCCATGGCACAAAAGGATTTTGAGACTGTTCTTATAAGATGCCTGCAGTGTAGGGGACCCTGCAGTGCTGGGGTGACACAGAAAGCCCCAAACGATGTGAGAGGTTTGCCTCTTCCCCACAGCAGATTCAGCCCATGAGAAAATGGGTGTTGGCAGACCAGGCTGTGTGTACCACATGACCTACTCTTCACCTCTCAAGACGCCAACTGCCCTCAGATGCAACGAAGGGTGCTGTCTGGTGCTGAAGTAAGAGTCAACTGCTGGTCCAGTCAGCTTTTGTGCATGGAATAGGAGGGGCGCCAAATGTCCTTTGCCCCAGGCAGCAACATCTCTTGGGCCAGCCCAGGTTATTCCTTTTTTAAAAAATAATTTTTATTAAATTTCCAATTGACAAACCAATCATATCACATTAATTCCAAATTATACCAATACCTAATAAACTCCAAATATTTAGCCAAATTTTAAATTTTTGTTGGGGTTACCCATGCTTCGAGTTCAGAAAGGGTCCAATCATCTCATATTTCTGCTGCTTTGATGTTCACAAGTCCCATCTTTCCATCTCTTTGTTGTTATCCTTTACAAATCCCGTCTTCCAATCTTCTTGTTGTTATCATTTTTTTTCTTTATAACCTCTGAGATTATCTCCACAAGCGAGTTGAAGCAAACATTATTATAGTCCTGTGTGGATTTTCACGCTGATCCAAAAGTTCTATTCAAACGGCAGGTGCCATTTCAGCAGTTCCCATAAGATACAACCTAAGCATCTGCTCATTAACTTTCCCAGACCAGTTGCTCCATAAATCAGCCTTCTCAGGGGAGTTCTTGCCAAATCAAATGTCGAATTCAGATATGATAACAGAACTGTGGCTTCCTCCCCCTTTGACTGTAAATCTTGCAACAAAGTCTGTCTCATAATGGCGGTTCCCAATTAGAACTGCGTCATCCAAAAGCCTTTCGTTTCGTTATTCCAAAAGTATGGAACGAAGCACCTCCCATGCTGTCAGCAGAATGTGAGAGCTTAAATTTCCATTTCAAGAGCAGGTGGTCATGCTATTTCCCACCACCACCAGACTGGCACATCCACAGAAAATGAGTCAAAGGGGGACCTTTTCCATCCCTTTCTCAGAGTGTGTGCCACCTATGGAACTTTAGCAATGGGTAGAGCAATCCAAACCTCCAGTACACTGGAGTGGGTGGCGTTGGATGGAGCAGAAGACGTCCTCCACCCAGCACTGCCAGTCTCCACCAGACTCTGCCATCTTGGTAGCTCCACCATCAGGGGAGCCCAATGATGAGGAGCACACCATGTACCCACCAAAAGGGCAGGTGGGTGGAAGCTACCATTGGTGTCGTCCCCACCAGCAGTAGTCAGAGGATGCCCTCCAAAGAGGGCAGGTGACCGCACTGGGCCTGATCTGGGCCTCTGCTGCACCAGTTGGGGGGCTGGTGGTGGTGTAGGATCATTTCTTTCCTGCCTCCAACTTCCACGCTGGCCAGCATGTGGCAAGGCTGTGTGTGTGGTGTTGGCTGTGCCACTCCATCAATTCCCATCACTGCTGGCCAGGGTTAGGATTGCACCCTAAGACCTGGACTACACATTGCCCTGTGTGTGAGCATCAGTCACTCATACACACACACACACACACACACACAAACACGCCATAATGTGGGACTTGCCAGATTAATCAGGCCAACAGCACACAATCTCCCCCTCCATCTCATTGGTAGCTCATTTCAGGTGAATAGGGCAATTTGTTGCATGATGCTTAGCTGATGCCCCTGATGAATGTAACCAGTAGCCCAAATGTCAGATTAGGTCAGAAACTGTTGGAATCATTCTAGTAAAATAATTTCCTACACGCATGCTGTTGTGACTTAATTTGCACAGCCTCGTTTCTTTCTTATGTCAGGCCAAATCCTTGAAAGTCTAACAGCATTTTCACACATGAAAGCACCTTTGAGCCTCTCTTGTCCTATTTATTTTAATATCTGATTGCTGTAAATGTGGAAGGCAGGCATTTGTAACGTGAATGATTCTCTGATGATGTGGATTCTATTCACATTACAACTCAATTGAAGCAAGAGGCACTTTAAGTCTCAGTTATGGAAACACCTGGTTAGTCTTCCATTCCATCCTCTGTAAATATGAAATAGTTGCTTTAAAGGCATTGACAAGCTTCTCTTATTGTTCCTCTCCTAAAGCAATATATGGAAAAGCAAAGGTGTTTGAAAGTGTTGAAGTTTTTTGGTTGTGGCAGCCCACTTTAGTTATTTGTTTGCAGAAAAGATGTCTATGTATAGTCAAAATATTATTACAGCCAGAGGAGTCTGGGATCTGTCATACATTCTTGGCTGCTCTCTGGCAGACCGAGTTTTATGGAAGAAGAGGGAAGGCTAATTAAGTTCAGCAACCATAACTTTGACTTTGATGCAGCACCATGATTCTAGCAGTAAGTAAATTCACTCACTAATTACAGAATTTCTTTCTCTTTAGTCTGGAAACCATCTGAGTGTTGTGTGATCTGAATCGAGATTCTGTTAGATATGCCTCCACAATATTCACAAAACGCCGCCACACTTGGCACCAGTGTGAGATCCATGACTGAATAAGAGGCAGCTCTTTTGCTCTGCTCCATGGTGGTTTCCTGGGTCATCGGCAAGATCATGAGCTCAACAAATCTTACCAGCTGTTGAAATCAAAGGGGAGATTATTTATTGAAGAGAATTAAGCCAGAAACGTACCCATTTGGGAGACTCTAATTGGCTAGCATTTTAACTGAAATTCTACAGGCACCTCCAACAGGTGTTTCAGTGTAGATGTTTACTGCCACATTTTCTTAACACAAGAATAGAGCGTTGGTGGTAGATTTATTTTGGTATACTTTTCTATGATGAATCCCCAATGCTACTATGTTATTGCAGTCCTGAGGGGCTATGGCAGAACAAAAGAGGACAAAAATTAAACATTTGTGCTATAAAAGTTGTGCGGTTTCAGCAGGAAGTTATGAGACTGAAAATGAAGCAGTGTGACTACTAGAGAGGTGCAATGTATCGCCATACCGTTGAATACCAGTATTGAAATAACACCATGAACAAAAGGCGGTGGAGACTGAACAGCTTCCCTGGGGGTAGCTCAGAATACTTTACAGGCACTTTGCAGATAATTTGCAGGCACTCGTGTCTCCAGCTTTGCTTTCTCTCTCCCTTCTCCCTCCTAACCAACAAGAAATGATGATAAGCCCTCACACACCAGCAAACTCTTTCAGCTTCATCATCATATAATTATGCAGATCCTAACAATCCAGGAGGGACCCCCCCCCCCAAGGCTAGACAATCAAGATCCAGCCAAAGTGAAGAAAGAAGTAACCAAAGGGCTGGAAAGGCTCTTCTAAGCTCTTCTTTCTTTCCTCACCCCACTAGTGAAAAAAAGAGGGGGAAGAGTTTTCGTTTTTATTTTCTGGTGGTATTTATGTTGTTGGTTCCCCCTAAATAGCTTTCCTCCATATCAGAAAGGTTTATTTAAAAACTATTTGACTACCTTTTTGCTTCCTTGCCCTCCCTCCCTCCTTCCCTTTGATAAAAAGGGAGAGTTTGGTGGGATGAGGGCTTGGGGGGGGGCTTCTGTGGGGGGGGGAGATGGAGGAGAGAAGATTTAGCTGGCTGCCTTATGGCTGAAATGGGAGGTTGGGTACTGTGCGAGAATGACGGGGAGGATGTTTTTCAGTAAGCAGTGCAAGCAAATGCATGCCTCCTCACAAGCAAGCCCTACTGAATTCAAGGAGGCTTACTCCCAGGAAAGTAGAAGTAAGTTTAGTTGAACACAGTGGGGCTTGTGCATGCACAGATTCCATTTAGACCTCTTGAGTGGGGAAGCAGATGCAATTTGACTAGTAAATCACTTAAACTACTCTTAAATTAGTTGAAAATATATGAAATGTATTATATGGAAGTTTATTTAATATTTTTATTAAATCTACTACTTACCTTACAATTTAAGACCCTCCAGTGCTGCGGGGAGGCCCAGCAAGGCCCTCTGCCACCATATATATACATTATGATGTGATATCGTGATACTTAGCTGTTGATATAGTGTGATGCTGAAAATAAGATATCGGCCAGCCCTAGTGACTACCCCTTTAACTTTTGCAATTGCAAAAATATTGAAACCAGGATCACGTGAGACT
This sequence comes from Podarcis gaigeae, assembly GCF_964106915.1. Lineage (NCBI taxonomy): Eukaryota > Metazoa > Chordata > Lepidosauria > Squamata > Lacertidae > Podarcis > Podarcis gaigeae. The sequence goes on from NC_139681.1 coordinate 4,087,112, forward strand.
GCCCTGGAGAGCATAATGAGCACAACATCATTATGAATGTGCCATAAAAAGGATGCCTGGAGGGGTCTTGAGTACAACTTTCTATTTACAGGGCCTTGTTTGCTGCTCTGCTTTCCCCAGGAGCTTTCAGGATAAAGCAAATGCTGACAGAGCAAATTAAGTATTGCAAATGGGGGCGAGAGGCTGCTAAATGCCCAGCATAAGTGTGTACTGGCAGATTCCTCTTTCGGTAGGATGGAGAAGGAGGAGGAAGCTGGCCAGTTCACAAAGTCTGCTATTTCAAGAAATCTTTCGCACATTTTACTTTTTGTTAGGGAGGAGCAAACAATCTGGCCCCACACCGATAAAAATAGAGAGAATTCTGTAATACCCATATGCTCATTTTACCCATTTACATTGCACATAAATAAATTTGAAATGTTCTTTTCGTTTTGTTACTTTGTGTTCGTTTGCTCCGTGGAGAAGAACAGCAGCAGTTCCTTCTGCTAAGATGGCTCATTAATCTTAAAAAAGTGTTGAGTTAGATAAGATAAACATTAAAAGATTATCAAATGCCACCTTACTCCTTTCAACCTGTTGTTCCCAGAATACCCATAATTTGGGCTACATGTCTCTCTTCATGTGCACATGGGGTGGGGGGATTTGTGCTATGAATATCATCAGTTCTTTTGATCGTTTGTACCCCTGTGAATTGTTTCCGCTTCTTTTTCTTTAAAAATGGTATCAATGTGCATTTGGTTTTGGTTTAAGTCAGGCATGGCCAAACTTAGCCCTCCAGCTGCTTTGGGACTACAATTCCCATCATCCTTGACCACTGGACCAGTTAGCTGGGGATGATGGGAGTTGTAGTCCCAAAACAGCTGGAGGGCCGAGTTTGCCTATGCCTGGTTTAAGTTCTTTGTCATCAATATTCACAAGAGCCACCATGCATGTGATCAGAGTATCACCCATGCAGTAAGAACTTCATTGTGGCCATAAGAGGCACAAACACAATTTCTTGCATGCCAGAATGAGCCCACCTAACACCTCAGGCAGAAATACAATCTCTTTGAATATCAGCTCGGACAAAATGTTTTTCAGTGGAGTCTGTGCATGCGCAAAGGCTCAGGTGAATCCAAATTGCTCACTCAAAAAGCGAATGGGACCCCTCATTGAGTAGCCCAATCAAACACTGAAACCTCTCAAGGCAGAAGTTCCAGAGAATACTTGGAGTGCCCAGTCCTTCCTTCCCCAGGGGAAAAAGCTTTCCTTGGGTGTCTGGCAGGGCAGCAGCACACAGTTCCTCTTCTTAAGCTACCATTTCACTTACAACCTGGGACCGTGGGGGTTCAACTACATCCCCAGCGGGAAAATGCCAGTGTCATTTTCCACCAGGGATTTATGGAAGTTTACGACTCTTGATCCCAGTTGGGAGAAGACACTGCAGTATTGATACATTAGCAGCATTTTATTCAAAAATGTGAGGGGAGGGAAGAGTCCAACTGGGACCCACCACCAGCTCACCCTTCCTGGCCTCTAAGAAACTTTTACCGCTTGGAGAGAAGGACAGACTGAGGAGAAGGGACTTCAGGAGAATCTGGTAGGCAGACTTCCTGAGTTGGCCATGTCACCTGCCTCAGTTCCTCTCACAGAAGGCAGCCTAATCCGAGTCTTGCCTGGCAGGGTCCATTGCTGAGGTGGGAGAGAAGATGTTTTGCATGCAAAAGATCACGGGTCCAATCCCTGGCATTTTCAGTTTAACAGGATCTCAGGTAACAGGTCTGGAAACAGCATATATTTCAAGCTGGAGGCTTCAGTGAGCTGCCGGCCAGCAAACTTGAAAATACAGAGCTTAGACGTCCTGAAGATTTGACTTATAAGGAGGCAGCATTGTAGGTTTTGCAAGGTGATACATAGGAAGAAAGCAATACTGTCTCCATTAAACACATAAGCAATATATAGCCAGTCAAAATATCCTGAAAGGAGGTGTGAATGGTGCTCTAGAGCTGCTCCAAGCCAGTAGCCCCTTTGCCTGGATACATGATTATTATTACTTTTTTTTATCGCTGTCATCAGTCCTGATCTCAGCTTGTGTCAATCATACATAATTCTGGCAACTTGGATTTGGGTGTTCACAACAGAGACTGAAGAGCACATCAGAGGTTTATAGTTTTTCAGAAATCCTATTATTAACCTGAGGCTAATCACTTCTCTGATTATGATTACAAATTGGTTCCCATCTTCTGAGGTGACAGTTTAATTTATTTTTACTCTCAGTCTGCTGTGTTCATTTGCATTGGTGACATTACCCCAAAGCACTCTGGATGGCTTAATTAAAAATGATTTTTGTGAAAGAAAGAAAGAAAGAAAGAAAGAAAGAAAGAAAGAAAGAAAGGAAGGCAGGCATATGGATCAGATTTCCAGGTTATATTGAAGGAGATGGGAATAGAAACCTGTTTTGCAATCACTGTCTAATAGCAAGTGTCAGAAAAAATCCGTGCAAAAATACGTTGCTGCTTGCTTATTCTGCTTTCGTTCTCATTCAAAAGCACTATGGGCATATATAGAAGCAACTATGAAATGGAAAGACCTACAGATGATTCTACATTAATCTTGTGAGGCTACTGAATGGAATGTTGATCTTGAACCTATGAAAGATCTGTTTTCAAATCTCAACTCAGTCCAGAGTTGTTTGATGATAACTTTGGACAAGCCATTGTTTTGGCTCCCAGGTCCCCATCTGTGAAATGGGAATAATAATTCACATGCTTGATAATATAATTGTGCGGCCCTTTAGGATACCAAAAACACTAGAACGTGGGCAATAATCCAATGCACTTTCAACATAAAGAGTTCTCCTGGTTTCCACAGACCATATTGCAGCCACAGGCACTTTACCTCCCTGTACTTTAGGGTTCCTTTCTTGCAGTGTTACCACCAGCAAAAGAAATTGCCTCTCCCCAAAGGCATCCCAACCTCCCCCTTGCATTCTGTCCAACTGATAGGGACTATCAATCCTATGCCACTTCCCCCAAAGTAAGCCGCACTGAACTCAGCTGACTTACTTGAGGATAGGGTTACTTGGATAGGATTCCACTGTTAGCAATTGGGGGGGGGTCATTCTTCTCGGGAGAGGCCTCCCTGGCTCCATTGCTGGAGGATGGGGCAAAAGAGGAGATTTTGTTTCACAAAGGACTCATTTATGAAGGCGGCTTGTTAAGAACATTGCTTTCAATATGAGTCTGTGCTGCTACCATCGTTTTATTTATTTTTACAGGCAATTCCCCATTTATTCAGGGGGTACGTTCTGAGGCACTGCACATTTAAGTGAAATTGTGTATATTGGGAACACCATTGAAAAAGCTGGCAAACACTCTCTAAGCCTCTGGAAACCCTTGGAAAGCCCTTTTAAAAAAAACCCAAAAATTCACCAAAGTCCACCAGAATCGCTCCCTCCAAACTCTCCACAGGCCTCAAAGGCTCAATAGGCTCCCGGGATTGTTTTTGCACCATTTTTGCTGTTTTCATGCTTTTTAGGGCCATTTTGCTCCTTTTCCTGCCACTTCTGGGTTTGTGGCGATGCGCGCGTGCATTGAACATGCATAAGTGGGGGGTTGCCTGTATTTTGCTTTTACCTCTTTGACCACGATTTGTGTTCTAATTGGTGTTTTATATAGTATTGTGTATTGTTTTGTTTTAAACTGTAAGCCATCTTACGTACCTGGTAGAAAACTGGGCTAGAAATTTGGGGCATGAATTAAAAAAGTGAAGCTTGTGATCAGCTGTGTGGCATTTCTTGCGCAAGAAAATGGATCTCATCCCCACCACCTCCACCACCCCAACCAACAGCCCCTTGCATGGGAGCATTGTGGGTTCAAGCCCCACATTGGGCGGAAAGATTCCTTTCCATCCCTACAAAAACATCTGATCAGAAAGATCCACTCTGAGCATAACCATCTGAAAACACAGACTGGGGCTTGTTTAAATTATGGCCTCTATTTAGGGTTCTGTGGAAACAGAAGTTCTTTATCAAGAGAACCTGAATACTGTAGCTTGTAATATATTTCACAAATGAAACACAGTTGTATGAATCTTCTTTTGAATACTTGACCCTGGAAATGTTACTATTTTAAGTATTTCTTTCTGAATTTGCTAAGTCTTTGGGAAGTGCTAAGTCTTTGGAAAGCCCTCCTTGCCAACCACCATCCCTTTCCAAGTCTCTAGCTGTCAAGCATAAGTTTTCAGTCGTATCTTTACCACAAGGCCTTGAAACTTGCATTTTTTTTTCTCATTGAAAGCTGACGCGTTCTGAAAACTAAATTCTGTATTTTCTCTGTCCTCTTCTGGAATGATGGCACCCAAGCACACAGCCCTGTCAGTAGACAAGAATGATCTGCCTGTTATTTTCCCCATGCAAGTGTAATTCTCCAGTCAATTGCAGCCCTAAATTCAATTGCTCAAACGATGGCAGTTGCATGTTAGCCAATTAAAGGTTCTCTTTTCCCATTTATAAGAGCTCGTGTACTCAGACTATGCAAGGCTAATATTCAGATCCTGAACTTTATTTGGAAGGAAGTCACCCTCTCAGGTAAGCAGCAGACACGCCAGCCTTGGGAGGGCAGTTGCCACCCAGCCCCCAGCCCCTCGCTGTGTGGGCAGGGCCCAGAAGACTGCCTTTGCCACTGTGGCTAGAAATTATCGTTTAAATAAAATGTTTCAGCTTACTTTATAAACTTAAAACTTTTCAACTATTTTTAAAGACTTTCTAGCTGCTGTGGCAAAACAACAAGAGCACAGACCCCCAGGGCACCTCATCCAGAATGCTTCACTCTTAGGAAGCCCCCCCCCCCTTCCTCAGAGCAAGGCATGGGGTGGAGTGAGCATTTTGGAGAGCCCCCCCCCAAGAGCTGCTTGGTTTGATGGGCCAGCGAGGCAAGCAAGCTACCCCACCACCAGGCAGTCATCCCAATTTGCCCAATGCAGTGGTTTCCAAACTTTTTTCCTCTGGGCCACATCTGCAGAATAGAAATTTGCTCATGCCAAACCAAATATTTTATTGCAAAGAAATACATTGGAAAACACAACTAGGATTGTCTTCGGTATCATTTGATGTTCTTACTTTCATTTTGAAAAGATATCTATCCATATTTTGTAAATAAATAAAATTATTTTGATAGTATACTACACTGAATAGTCAGCCAGCAGCACTATTAGAAATGTGAGCCAGGCATCCAGCGAGCTCGGAGGGAAGGAAGACTGAGAGAGTGGGAAAGAATGGCAGGAGGAGGAAAAGGGAGTGGGGAGCGAAGGAAGGAAGGAAGGAAGGAAGGAAGGAAGGAAGGAAGGTGGGTGAGAGTGAGTGAGTGAGTGAGTGAGTGAGTGAGTGAGTGAGTGGATGGACGGACGGACCAACGGAGAAGTAGAGAGGTGGTGCATGCAGACCCAACCCTGATGGCCATGGAGGAACTCAATGGCGGCATGTGAAAGGCGACGGTAAGCAAACATTTTCACATGGTCTCTCCCAGCTTCAGAGGCACCGATACAGTTCCTTGCCAAGGGCGCAAAAGCGCCTAGGTACACCTCTGTTCTCCTTCACTTCATTTAAACTAAAAGCAGCTGCACAGGGAAGGAATTGTGAAATTATTTTCCTCTGTATCATTTTTGTACTGAAAACATCCAATGCAGCTGTTTTCCCTCCTAAAGCTGCTATTAGTGGGGTGGGGGGACTGGAGGAAGGCAATTTTCAGCGGAAAAACAGCACAGAGGAAAGGGTTAAACCCTCCTATCTGCCCCAGTCAAAATCCACAGGGTGGGGGTGGAAGCTTCTGTTTATGAGAGCGAGCAAGACAGAGACAGAAGCACAGAGAGACAGAGAGCAATGGAAAGAAGGGGAATCCAATTCATGGAATTCAAAGACGCATTTCATCCCCAGGTGTATTTTGACCTGTGTCTCTCCACCTCCCTCACATTTTCTGATGCACCTGAACATCTGATGTTCTGCTACAAAAAATCTGGCAACCGTTTAAAAGCAGTTGCCTTGTGTTTTGTTTGGTTGTTTTAATTTCATAGCAAATCTGGAAATCAGCCCAGCAATCTTCTAAAGCAGGCTGCAACAACAGAATTTCAAAAGGGGAACATTAGTCATTCTGTACTTTGCTCTCAAAAGGCTCTTCAGAGATGACTAGATTGGTTAATTTCAGTTTCACGTTGCATTTGAAAAGGTGAAGCAGAAGCTGATGGTCGCTCAATTTAAATTTGTAAATGCAGGTGAAACAGACAGGCAGCCTCCTCATCTTGTGAAGTCTCTGCTTCTGAAGAGTGTGGTTGTGCTGCTCCCCTTAGCCAGCCGGCCCCATCAGCCCTAACCTTTGGCTATTCTGGCAGGTGTGTGAGTTCCCCTTAAGATTTGGAAAAGACCTGAACCCTAATGGCTCTATATATGCATTTGAAAATACTGTTTTCATTTCTTCCCCTTCATTTGTGCTGAAAGTCTAAAGGCAGAAACCCGTCTGGGTCCCCGTCCCCCCCCAGATTATTTTACAAAGCATCATGTACATTGATGATGCTGTAAATATCATTGATAATTGCTCCTCTCCAGCTTCAGCTTTTTCCTACCTTCAGCCTTATTCACATGGGTGGTTATCAGTCACAGCCAACAAAAGTTGGTTAAATCACTGTAAATAATATACAGTGAAGGCCTCAGTTCTACTTGCATACTGTCATGCTTGTGTTGGTTGGAACAGTACCTTGGAATAGAAGTAGAGATGTTTTGGCCATGATTCTGATGGAATAAGTTTGGCTGAGGGTTTTGATTACTATTTTATTATTTTCATTATAATTTCTGTGGCTCTTTTTTCAGGGTTATTTACAGCTAGCCCACAATAGTCGTGGAGATGCTGCATAAACAAAGTCCCTCAGTTTGGGCGAGTCCTCCAACCTGAGAACTGTTCAGTTAGGCAGTTTGTTCCAAAATTCAGAGTTAGAAAAGCTAACATTTGTAAATAACATTATGATAAAAAAGAAGTTGTAGTCCAAGAACATCTGGGGACCTAAGGTTGAAGAACACTGAAGGTGGACTATTACAAGTGGGATTTGCTCCTTTGCAGCTTTGCAGCCCCTCCATTTCATCCCTCCCCCCCCCCCCCCCGCAACAGTCATTCAGTTTTCCATGCCCACTGAGCATGCAGTTTAGAGGCTGTTTTTTTTTGGGGGGGGGAGAGAATTATACTTCTTCAAACTGGCAGGCCACCAAGGCACCTCCTACTGTCTTGTGTGGGGTTTGTTCTGGTTTGGCTACATAAGGGTAGACACTCAGAAAATGAGTTTGCTGTCGGTGTATACAATTTCACACAGTGCATTTGAAGGAATTGTAGGTTTGATACAGAAGCAGTATCAAGTGAAACCGCTGGGGTAGCTGGCGGTAGTTTTCCTTGACTAACATTTAAGCCTGGTTTTGATACCTGCCTGCCTGCCTTAATGAGCATACCAGGTAAGAGTCCAAAAGAAGGCTTTTTTGCACACCCATGCTTGACAGCATTCTCTCTTAAAGCCTCTAGTATTTTGTGAGCACACTCTGTTCTGGTTTAATTGGTTGCTCAGTGCGAACTCAAAATCTGGCATAAAAGCACTCCAAAAATGCTAAAAGGACACCTGTTTTAACAGGTTCTTTTTGATGAACACATTCTGAAAATCTGTAATAATCCTCATTGCTAAGCAGGACCAGTGGATAATATTTGTTCTAGTTTAATAACATCCCAAGGTCTCCTATGACAGAAAACCCTATTTACTAAACACGATGCCAACACATTATTTGCATCAAGAGCTGACATCCTGTCACATCAAAGACTTATGCCTCACTTAGATTAGAAATCTTTCTGGGCTGCACCACCTTCCACTGCATGTTCGCATCAATGAATGCCCCTCCATACTAATAATAATAAATTCTCCTTATAAAAGCTAGACATTGGGGTCAAGGGTTCTAGTCTAGGCCTCTCTTTGACATGTTCATTTTCAACATGTAAGGTTTGTGGGGATTAATACGGTCAAGTGAGCACATACCTGTAATTTGATGTGACACAATCCGGGCACAAGTTTATACAGAGTCAAAGCATTGGGCCATCCAGCTGAGGGTTGGCCACACTCGCTGGCAGCCGCCTTCCAGAGATACAGGCAGGACACATTTGCAGCCCGATCTGAAGATGCTGCATATTGAATCTCATTCCTTCTGCACACAAAGCTGACGATCTACGGTGAGCTGCATCCTTTTCCCACTTCGAACTGCGGTTGTGTGATCCCTTGGTCTTCTGGATTTGCATATAGCCCACCAGAGAAAGCAACATGGGCCCATAATAATTTGGTAAAGGTAAAGGGACCCCTGACCGTTAGGTCCAGTCGCGGACAACTCTGGGGTTGCGCGCTCATCTCGCTTTACTGGCTGAGCCCAAAACAAGCTCTGCTTTCTCTCGGGCTGAACCACAGGTCAAAAATGAATGCAAATGATAGGTTGATTACAGTGATCAGCTTTTAAGCATGTTGCAATTTGTGAAATGCTCAGAAACTTCCTGGAGGCACTTCCCCCAGCGGTTGTGATAACAGAAGGAGTCACTGCAGTCATCTTGCTGACTCAACATTATTTCTATCATTAGAACAGTTCAAGCCATTATTTGCGCCAAAATTCATTGCTGTAAAAGGATTGTGAACAACAAGCTTGCAAAATTTCCAACTAGTAGAATGTGCCATTGAGGACAGAACTAAATATTGAGTGTCCCTTTGCTCTCTCATCCTCATGCTGTGCACACCAAGTAAAGCAGTGTGTGATGTCACCATGCTTTGCATCTCTCTGTCCCTGGCAGCCAGTGATATGGGGGAAACACGGCACATTAAACCACATCACACATGCTGTGGGATTCATTATGAGTGAAATATGGAAAAGCAACACAGAACATCCAGTTCCTTTCATCAAGCTAACATGGTGGCCACTGTGTTCCCAGTGTGTATATCTGTCTTATTGAAGAGTGAAGCATAATCAGTGTTCAAGAAAGCTCTTAGAATAAGTATATGGGCTCCAGTTCAGCTGAAGTTAGTCATGACAATTGTTGCATTCCTAAGCATAGTTAGTAGGCACTAGTAAGCTCTACAGAATGCAATGGTTCTTGTTCTTGAGGAAGCATGTTGGGGATTGCACCATGTATCTCATTAAAGCCAATGACAGCCCCGCTAGTTGTGACTAATCTGTTCCACTGGTTTACACAGGACTCTTGGGTGCCTAACATTAGCTAGGTTTCACCCATTGTCAGGATGATACATCAGGAATATATGGTGAATATTCCAGATCAGAACCCCATTCTTCATGGTTAGCAAGGCCAGGGAAACGTGCTTTGAAGGCCAGTCTAGAAAACCATTTGTTGACTTTTTTCTTTTTTAAAAAAAAAAAAGATATTTATTAAAAGTTTAAACATTACAAAAAAATGAAAATAAAGCAACAAAAAATTTAACAGAACATACATTACAATACATTTAAAAAAAACATAAAAACCAATACAATAATAGCAATAAAAGAAAACACAGATCCAATATTCCTTATCTTTATCTTCTATTTACTTGTTTCATCGACCTCCTCACACCTCCCTTTTTGTATTCTAGTTTAATTATTTGTTTCAGCAAATTCTTTCCATCTTTCTCAATTCTTATTGGGTAATTTATCTTAACAGTCTAACCTATTAATTAACTCAACAAATCCTTCCATCTTTCACTATATTCTGTCGTTCAGTTTACCTTAATTTATTTTAACCTTATCTTACCATAAAATACCTTAAAGCTTAAAACTTAATATTTATACATAGCTCCTTATATCATTTCTACTAAAGCCAAATAGTTACATTCCAACATTTTTCCTAATACTCATTAATTTTACACTAATTCCCAAAATAAGTTTTTTTAAAAAAAAAACTTTCTTCCAATCCTCATCCAACGTCCATTTGTTGACCTTTTTCACCGCCACAGAGCTGCACTTGTAGTGAGTCAGAGGGGTAAGAGGAGCTATGCTAGATGAGTATAAAACTATGCCTATGCTTGGCAGGGGGTTGGACTCGATGGCCCTTATGGTCTCTTCCAACTGTATGATTCTATGATTCTATGCATGTGTGGAGAAAGTGGATAGAGATAACGCTAGAACTCAGGAACATCCAGTGAAGCTGAAATGTTAGGACATCCAGAAGAAAGTACTTCTGCACACATCTCATAGTTAAAACTGTGGAATTTGCTCCGACAAGAGGCAGTGATGCCCACCACCTTGGAAAGCCTTAAAAGAGGAGAGTGCAGCTGTGCTTGGGTCCTGCTTTGGGCTTCCCATAGGCACTTGTGAGAATAGGTTGCTGGTCATTACTCTGATCCATCTGGCTCTTCTTAGATTGGCCAGGGTATCAAATTCCCTGTGGTTATCAATTGCAGTAGCAGGAGAACACACACACACACACACACACACACACCCTCAAATTAGGCTGCTGAGTTGAAGACATCTTGGATTAGCCATTGAGTGTATGAGAGAATCATAGAATCATAGAGTTGGAAGAGACCACAAGGGCCATTGAGTCCAAACCCCTGCCAAGCAGGAAACACCATCAGAGCACTCCTGACATATGGTTGTCAAGCCTCTGCTTAAAGACCTCCAAAGAAGGAGACTCCACCACACTCCTTGGCAGCAAATTCCACTGTCAAACAGCTCCTACTGTCAAGAAGTTCTTCCTAATGTTTAGGTGGAATCTTTTTTTCTTGTAGTTTGGAGCCATTGCTCCGTGTTCGCTTCTCTGGAGCAGCAGAAAACAACCTTTCTCCCTCCTCTATGTGACATCCTTTTATATATTTGAACATTTATATATTTGAACATGGCTATCATATCACCCCTTAACCTCCTCTTCTCCAGGCTAAACATGCCCAGCTCCCTTAGCCGTTCCTCATAAGGCATCGTTTCCAGGCCTTTGACCATTTTGGTTGCCCTCCTCTGGACACGTTCCAGTTTGTCAGTGTCCTTCTTGAACTGTGGTGCCCAGCATTGTGGGCTCAGCTTCATTCTGGTACTAAGAAAAGAAACTGTGAAGTTCAGATTATGGTCAGAGTCACCCTGCTTTTTAATTGCCTTTTGCCCCTGGCTCTGGTTGGTAGCTCTTTTGGTTCCAGTAAAAAAACAAAGTAGATCCGACAAGCAAGGCGTCTGCTCACCCCCATCGTAAACTCTGCCTGCTTCTTCAGGGTGCTGAGCCCCTGCCAGATCCTCACTCCCAAAAGCCAATCATTTTGATGGGACCTGAATAATTTATCCCACATTGAGGGGACGTGATTGATAGGTCCTATAAAATCATTTATATTTCTACAGCAAAACACCTTCCCTGTCAACAGAATGCTAAATTCATTGCCGGCCTATACTGTCGAAGAAATTGGGGGAGGGGGGCGGCCAGCTCTTATTTCCAAACTGTAATGACTTCAGACACATGATAAGCTTCCTGGATTTACTAGTTCTCCTAGTATTCATTTCCCATTTCATTTCCCTTCAATCTTGCTACACTTTCATATTTTCAATCTGTAGCAGACGTTTGTCCTCTGGTTTTGTATTTCAGGTGAAGAAAACAATTATTTTGCTCCCTAGCCCACTTTCTAAAATGTCATTATGTTAGAACAGGAGCTGGCAACCTTTGTGCCCATGAGCTGTTTGGAAGGCTGGGAGGGGTACAGTTTACAAGGCAGGACACATAGCTATTCCCTTGATTTTATCCTTGCTACAAGGTAGATTAGGTTGAGAGATAGAGACTGGCCCAGGCTCACCCAGTGACATTCATGGTCGAGTAGCAATTGGAACCCTACTGGGCACGGCACAATGGCTCTCCTCCCCCTTAACAATCTTTAGTCAGAGGTCATATTTAGCTGGACAGGCCTGAAGAGCCATGGAGCTGTCCACGATATGGTGCTGAAAGCTGGCCACTGGGACTCGGGATTTCACACAGCATCAATTACTGTACAGTACAATGGTGCTGTGGGTTAAACCACAGAGCCTAGGACTTGCTGATCAGAAGGTCTGTGGTTCGAATCCCCGCAACAGGGTGAGCTCCTGTTGCTCGGTCCCTGCTCCTGCCAACCTAGCAGTTCGAAAGCACATCAGTGCAAGTAGATAAATAGGTACCGCTCCGGCGGGAAGGTAAACGGCGTCTCTGTGCGTTGCTTTGGTTCACCAGAAGCAGCTTAGTCCTGCTGGCCACATGACCCGGAAGCTGTACGCCGGCTCCCTTGGCCAATAAAGCAAGATGAGCGCCGCAACCCCAGTGTCGGCCATGACTGGACCTAATGGTCAGGAGTCCCTTTACCTTTACAATGCATACTGTATGAGAACACAAACTGGGTAGTTGCTTCAGTTCTGTCTCATACTAAATTTGAATTTTGGGAGAACCGTCTGTTATGTTTTATTTTCAATTTGTTTTATTGTGTTTGCTTTTTGCAATAAATATTCACTTAGTTTTGCAATATGAATTAAGCTGAATGTGCTATTGTCGTTTTGCTACATCCATAGCACCTTTTGCCTTGCTGATTTTATTGCTACTTAAACATTTTACTTAGGTGGGGTGTTGTGAGAACAAGTAGAACAGGGGAGGTAAATGTCCCATGCTAAGGCTCTGTCTTCTGCAGCCCAATCCTCTGTATATTTATGCAGAAGTAATACCTGCTGAGTTTAATGTGCTTTGTTTCCACGTAAATATGGATAGAACTGCAGCTTCAGAGGATGTAGCACCATTTATTTGTCCTCAGATTTTCAGCACTGGGAAGTGCGGAAATAATTCAACAAATGTTTCCTCACCAAGAGGATAATATAAACAGCTGTTAATGTTACCAAAATATCATAAAGTGTCACTTTCAGGTGACAACAGTTGTGACTTGCAGATCTTGTTATGCACCAAGCTGAACAAAATCCAAGAGCCGTGTGCTACCCACCATTTTTGCATTCCCAGCAGGGCAACAAGCATAAGTTTATTAAGATCATGGTGATCTGTGCCTGTACAGCTGTACAAACAGTAGAATTCTGGTGTAATTAACTTTATTGCTTAGTGCATGTCAGTATATCAACTACAATTTGCACAGGAAGGAGCACAATAGGTGTACTGACATTCATTCAATGATGGGAACTGTAGTTCCAGAATTCAATTTTGTTAGTGTGTCTAGGCACGTGGAAAACATACATTTTGAAATATGCTTTGAAAAAATCTGAGTTTTGGGTTTTGTTCTGTTTTTTCTCTTAAGCATTTTGGATGTAAATTATGCTGGCAATGATGTGTTTGCTATATATGTATATATTTTCCAGAAAAATATTTTGATGTGCCTCAAGATGGGAGAGGTAAGATTACAGTCCAAGAAGAGCAGCAACTTCAGTCCCAGAAGGGGGAAGAAATCTGAGTGAATGATGAAGGAAAATGGCCCAACCAAGAGATGTCTACTTGCCTGGAGAGAACCATCACTGTGTCAAGTGGGTGATAAGGAGAAATGGCTGTGAGAAAATGGCATGCAAGCAATACCTGTGGAGAACTTTGCTTATTGGGGAGAGACAAAGCTATTGCGGGGGATGCTTACTGAAGTGAAAAACAAGTTGCTCTAGTGGAAACCCAAGCTGGGAATAGGCATAGACTACAGTATGAACCTTTGGTAGATATGCTTTATTTGCCTTCCCCATCCATTAAATTGGTGTTTTCCAAAGTTCTCTAGTGAGTGTTGTCACAATATGGTAGATATAGTTCAGTTTGAATTATTTTCTCTTATCCCCCCCCACACACACACACACACAAGTGAGCCCTTTTTCGGAGCCAGAAGGAAGGACAGCACTCGTTTTAGATTATGTAATCTTACCATTTTTCTCCATGACAAGATGTCAAGCATCAATGTCATGTTTCTGAGCACACCAAGTGGCCTCTATTGCGGAATTAAGAGGAAGGCACAACCTCTTCCTTCTTGACACCAAGTGGGGGGGGGGGGAAGAGAATCTAAGACAAATAGCACCACTTGTAATAATTTAAAGCAATAAAATAGTTGTTGCCCTCTGATAAATGAGGTTTTCATAGTCCAATTCCTTTGTTTTTAAGGTACTATTTCCCTTTAACTGGCCTTAGGAATTACCTCCCCCTCAGAAACTTGATGACAGCCTTCCAGGACAGCCGAGATGCTCTTGCTAAGAAGTGTGGCAGTGGTCAAATATTGTGCATTCTGAAGCATCTTGCGTGTTTAATGGAAGGGGATATAATGTGAAGCTATGGCAATGTTTTATAGGTCGTTCTTACAAAACTCCATTAGGCACCATGACTTAACGTACAGCAAAGCACACACTGTTGCTAGTTGACAATTCAGTATCAGGAAAACACTCTCTGTTTGCTCATTTATTATTATTAGGCCTTCTCTAGAGATGCCTTTTCAAAAGGAAAGCATTTCACTTTGTGCTTTTACATTTGGGAGGAAACTATTGGTTGTTTCCCTGCAGAAATATAGTGGACAGAAGGAGGAGGTTGCATAACCAGCGATCGCGCACACAACTGGAAAAGTCCATAAACATTATCTTTGTAATATTGGTTAGTCCAGGATACAATATTTAGAAAACTGCCTTATGCTTCATCAGAATAGTGGTCTGTCTAGTACGGCATATCAAGCTCCGTGCAAGAGTATATCCAGCTTAGCTACCCAACAGCCTTTAACTGGAGACCAGAGGCTAGCAGCCCAAGATTTGGCTGATTATTTCCAGTCCATTTCTGATTCCTCACCTCTGCCAGTCCTAGCCACGTTGACTGTTCTTCTCTGCCTCTTTCCGCTCATAAACACCTCCTTCTGGCATTCCCCTAGACCACTCCCTCTCCAAGTCCCCATCCTTAATTTCCAATTCCCCATAGTTATGGCCCATACTACAGCTGTTCCACATTTCCAATGCCTTTCTGCCAACCTAGTATTCAGGCAGCTCAGCCAATCACTGCAGTACAGGGATTGAACCCAGAACCTTATACATGCAGTGTATGCTGTCAATTGCTCAACAAGCGCCATGGGGTCCTCTTCCACATACAGCAAGAACATCAAAGAGTGAGCTGGTTCCTGTTTTTCTCTTGACAGGGAAGCATATGATACAAGAAGAGAGCACAGTTCCTCCAGCTTTCCTAGGGACACCACGCCTGCTGTTGCCCTAGACATGTAGCAGCTCAGACATGAGCCATGATCCCCTCACAGTCAGCCAACTCTTAAGGGGGCCTGACTTTGCAGGTCCTTGGTACAGCCTTTCAGACTGGATGTTTTATTTCCACAGCCAGCGATGTAGCGCTCTGATGGATAGAGTTGACAAAGGTTTTCAAATCACCACTGCCTCTGAGCTGTTTTCTAGAAAGGGTTTCCCCCAATACATCTGAAGGTGTGGGATAAGAATGGAAAACACTCTCTCAAAAAGGCATTAATATTTTAAGCATTAGGATATGCAGCATTGTGTAGTCAAGAGCAGAATCTACTTGGGGGGAATTCTGTGCCCAGGTTGCCTTGATATTCTGTTTATCTTCTTTGCTGTGAAGATGATATACCTCTGGTTTTGGAGCAAACCTACTCCTTCCACTTCTCATCCCATCAGAAATCCTGTCTGCCCACTATAATCTTGTGCAGAGGAGAATAAAAATGCATACCTTTAACTGATGGGTAGAAGAGGGGGGTTTGTCATGCAGAAGTGACAGCTGATGGGAGTTGTGGTCCAAAACACCCAGAGGGCAGAAGGTTGGCAAAGGTTGTGTTAGAAGGTCAGATACCCTGCTGTTCTTTGCCCTCGGATTCTGAGGCAAGGAGCAGTTCTGCATTCTTCATAGCCACAACAGCCACTTAGCCTTTCAATGGATCTGTCACAACGTGCATAGTATTAACACAGCATAGCATCTCATTGCTATACAGAAGGGCAGCCCTGAGCTACATGCAATCTACTATGACAAATTCAGCCATGTCGATAATTCCCTTTTGACCCCACATTTGTAGACCCAGACAAATGTGGGTCTATCAAGCCTCTGGTGGGATACAATACAGTGGTACCTCGGGATGTGAACGGGATCTGTTCCGGAGCACCGTTTGCATCCCGAATGGAACGCAAGACGCATGTGCGTGGGTCGCATTTCGCCACTTCTGTGCATGATGTCATTTTGACCGTCTGCGCAAGCACAAGAGGCAAAACCCAGAAGTAACATGCTCCGTTACTTCCAGGTTGCCGCGGAGCGCAACCCAAAAGCGCCCAACCTGAAGCGTATTTATCCCGAGGTATGACTGTACAGTGTTGTCAGGATGCAAATTCTGTTGGCATTGATGGGCACAAAGTTACCATTTGTCAGTTTACGCTTCTTCAGAATTCAGGCTTAATTTAACTTAGAACACATTCTCTTTTTGAATTGATTTAGGTGTTGCCCACTCCAAAGCAGTCTTCTTGTATTCATTCTCCTGGAACACGTCAACCTGAGCAAAGTAGTTGGCTGTACTGTACTCTGGCAGGCTGTGTAGCTGCAGTTGCCGGCAACTGGTCCCACATGAGCACAGTAGCCTTAGATGCAGATGTGCATCCTATTTCACCTCCAAGGACACGTTCAGCCAGTTCTTAATAAGGCTGCAGTGAGCTACCACAGTGAAGGTGCACTGCTGACTTAAACTGGGTCTCTGAACTATCCTTCTTAAGCAACATATTTTCTCCAATAAACTCCCAAGTCACCACTTTTCATTTGGAGCAGCATTAGAATGGAATAGAGTAAAACACAGAAAATGCCACTCCAAGCTTCTATACACTGGGTTAAAACCATTCTCCACTGGGATTGTACCCCTGTGCCAAATTTCACAAGCCGCCTACCTCCCCAGCCATGTTGTGCTGCGTGGATCAGGCACTTCATGTAGTGCATTTCCTTGCCCCCACTGCACATCATTGGCAACTGTGGTCGGGGCCAAGGACACTTATGGCTGAGAAGATATGCTTGAAAACACACGGGTTATAACTGCTGAAATCTCAAAAGCCGGAGGATTGGCTGAATAAGACTGTTTGAGATGGTGGGCTTCAGGACTCTGCCAAGGTTATTACCACATCCCAGGTCTAGGAAAACCATAATCCAATATGTGAAATGGAATAAATGATATAAAGTATTCAGGAGATTGTATAATTTGTGCAGGTCACAGAATTGGAATTGCCTGGGTGCATATTTTAAATGTTTTTTATAGTATGAGTTCACACAGATATAAGAATGAAGCCTAATGAGACTATAAAGAGAGAAAAAGATTAAGATTTCATTCACCAGGCAATATTACATTTCAATTTAAGCAGTGTTTTCAGCAAATATAATTTACCTGACAGATTTACATTGAACCAAGTTTCTTTCTGTACATATTCATTCATCTGGATTTCTTCCAAACTAATCCTAAACTGTACATGAAGTTTTGTTTTGTTTTTTATAAAAAAAATCTACTTTCATTGTGATGTTGAAATTGTCACAGAGATCTTTGTAAAAAACTTGTGTTTCTGAAGGAATTTGTATTAGATAATGGTTTGTGTGACTCACTGTATTTTGTAAAGGGTTTATTTCCCTTTGGGAATTGTGTGTTTCTAATGAGCAGTTTTATGCTTCTAGTTTGTGAACGTTGTAAATGAAATGTGTTTTCTGACCCTCCATAAGGAATAGATTGATATTTGATAGATACTAACTGGTTGAGATTTTCATATTGCCTAAAATATTTGCATATGTTGATAAAAACCATATTGTAATAGAACAGTTTGCCAATGTTCAGTGATAATAAAACAAAAAAGCTCTTTATTTTAGCTGAATGTTGGATCTGACTGAGACTAACAGTTAACCTGGCCTTAAATTCAGTGTTGTATTTCCATAAGTGGATCATCATCCCACATCATTTGCTGTTTGTAATGTTTCAGAGTAACCATCAATAAAATATATATATATCAAAAGCTCCAATGTAACATGGGACTCGAAATCCAAATTTCAGAGGACAGCTACAATAGATCCACTTCCTGGCACGTCTTTGTGGTTCACATTTCAGTAGATCTACTCCATGGAGATACCTAGTTAGTTAGAATCCTCTTGTTATTCCATGTTTAAAAATTCAAAGCTGTAATTGTTGATTTATTCACTGACTAACACACCGATTCCAAAGGAAGTGTTTTGAAAACTGAACAGCTGAAGTGTAGATTGTAAACTAATTGCCTCCCTCCCTCCCTCTAATATGTAAAAAAAAAGAAACGCCAGAAAGATCTGATCAAGTTTAATGAGAAGCAAGAGAATAAAAAACCTCTTGCATAATCAACATCAATACTATACACCATTAAGGACTGGTGCTTTGAATAAAGGGGACTTAGGTGCACTTCTAAGTGCTAATGGTCACATGCTGGAGATATACCGTATTTTTCGCTCTATAAGATGCACCAGACCACAAGACGCACCTAGTTTTTGGAGGAGGAAAACAAGAAAAAAAATATTCTGAATCCCCGAAGCCAGAACAGCAAGAGGGATCGCTGTGCAGTGAAAGCAGCAATCCCTCTTGCTGTTCTGGCTTCTGGGATAGCTGCGCAGCCTGCATTCACTCCATAAGATGCACACACATTTCCCCTTACTTTTTAGGAGGGAAAAAGTGAGTCTTATAGAGCAAAAATTACGGTATATTCCATTGGCATCCATGAGATGTCATACATACAAACAAATGTATGTAAAACTGGGCTCCAGCACTTATGTTGAAGGATTGTTTTTCCATATCTAGTATTTAAACTCCTGCGCAGAGAAAACTGTGCAGAGAAGAGATTTCACCTTGTCTTCTGCTTAATAGGCTAGTTTCCTGGGTTCAGAGAGGTTTGCTTCTTTACCACAGGGAAGCAATTCCACCATGTGAGCCCCTCACAGGTGCTCTGAAATAAACCCTTCAGTTTAAAAATAATGTAACTAAAGGGGGGGAGAGAACTCTAAATCAAAAGTTATTCTTTATCAGATTTTTAAAAAAAAAATTAAATGCATCATCGCCTTCTTCAATAACTGCAGGTTTGAACCAATGAGTCAACAGCTAAACGCTAAGATCTAGCAAACATCTCATGGTGTTACTGAAAAGCAGCAGCAAGCAGTCTCTGAGGAGTTATTGAGTGGAGGAAAAATCATCCTGGTTTTCATCCTTAGAGCAAAACATAGCAACTAGAGACAGCAACCTCTGTCTTCAGAAATAAAAGATTTTTAAATCTCTGAAGAGACCAAACGCCAGGGGGATTCTTGCAGACATCAGAAGGTTACTTGATTTGAATAGAGATATCCTTGTTTAAAAGGTCTAAGATTTTGCTGTTTGGTTGGATCAGAAGAAACCTCAGAAAGGTCACAGCTCGGTGGTACAACATCTGCTTTGCATGAAGAGAGTCCCGGGTTCAATCCTGCCATCTCCAGCTTTGGTTGAAAAGGCACCTGCCCGCCTTTTATGTTCCTACCCAACCAAGTCCAGCACTCTGTTCCAAACAGCAACCAGCCAGATGCTTCTGGGTGCTCACAAGCAGCGATTGATGGAGATGACTGTCCTCCGATGTTTGTCCCAAACATCTGGTACTCATTCACAGATCATTCAGTGTCTTTGTCCATAAGCCATGGGAGTAAAAGCATAGCAAACCTATCCTCCACGAACTTCTCAAAGCCATACAAGTGTCAGGGACTGTACTGAAGAGGAATGGTGTGGATCGCCTCCCCCTTTCTGAACCTTCCCAGGACAGTATAGATTTAGAACAGTGGTTTGCAGAAGGTCATAGTTCAGAGGCTGCAGAGGGGAGAAGCTGGAAAATATTGGGGGAGCAGCAGGAAGAAGAAGCACCAGGGGAGAGACAGCTGACACTCAGTGTCTTTGGAAAGCATTCCTCACCCCCCACCCTTCTCCCAGGACCCAGTATGCATTAAGAGTAATAGAACAGAAAGCTCAGAGGCAGAAAGCACAGATCAGCCGGTGCAGGAGTGCTGTAGAATGGAGATTGGGGGGGGGGTTTACTTGGAGCAATACCATTATCTGAGAGTCAGTATCATGTTTGTTTGCTTGCTTGCTTGCCACCCATCTGACTCAGTTTACCCCAGCCACTCTGTGAGGCTTCCAACAAATTAAACACAGTAACACATCAAACATTAAAAACCTACCTATACAGGGCTGCCTTCAGATGTCTTGTAAAAGTCGGATAGTTCTTTATCTCCGTGACATCTGACAGGAGGTTGTTCTACAGGGAGGGTGCCACTACTGAGAAGACCCTCTGCCTGGTTCCCTGTAATCTCACTTCTCGCAGTGAGGGAACCGCCAGAAGGCCCTCAGAGAAGGACCTTAGTGTCTGGACTGACCAATGGGGGTGGAGACACTCCTTCAAATATACTGGGCGGAAGCCATTTAGGGCTTTAAAGGTCAGCACCAACACATTGAATTATGCGCAGAAACATATTGGGAGCCAATGTAGATGTTTCAGGACCGGTGTTATACATACATGCCAATTTTAGTTTGGACATCATGCATCAGATGAGGTGACCATGGCCATAATAACTATGTTAGTTTTTGGTAAAGACTCGTTGTTAAAGAATTTAGCATAATGAACTTAGGGGTTTCAAACATTAGAAATACAGGAGAAATAAAAATATTTTTTTTTACCTAGCATCACATATTAAGATTAAGAATAGGGTATTGATATTTAATCAGCAACAGTTAACCCTCACTGGAGAAATGGCTCTTGTGACAAAGCATCTATAGCTGAACAGAAGTAGGTGAAACTCCTGCAAGAGAGCATCAGGAACTCAAATCAAGCAAGAAACGAATCACATGGCTGAAGAATGCCCTTACTTCCTACAGTGTTTAACATCAATCACAGCCCAACTTAATATTCCCTGCATATGGTGGAGCACAGAGCTAACACAGTGACATCAGAGAAGGGCTTAACTTTGACCAGTTTCTGGCCTTTTGACCATTTGACAATCTTTCCTAAGAACTAAGCACAACACAAGGGCTCAAAATCAAAGATCTTGAAGAATGTGGATGTGTCTCTACCTTTTGAAATGATCAAAGGTAACTAGAGAGCTGTGAAACAGATTGATCCATGGGGAAGATTGTCATACATGCCATCATTTTGAACACAATACAGTCTTTCTAGTCTTCAAAATCTCTCAAGAAAATGAGTTTCACTAGTCCATGGCAATTATAATTTAATAACAAAAAGGGAAAGAAGGCCAGAAAAAGTTCCTGGCCCAGTTCAGTTTATCAGAGATATGTGTGTAAGCCATTTGTAATTCCCCAGAACATAAGAGTCTGGATGGAGTACCAAATAAATGAGCCCATCTAAACCAACGTCTTGCTCTCACAATGGCCAGCCTGCGAGCAGGAATTGAACACAACAGCACTCAAACTGTTTAATAAAAATAAATTTCAACTTGTAGACATTTCCTTGCCTATTCAAAGATATGATTCTTGCTGACCCTTGGTGTGGCTGGAATCATGCCTGGAGTCATAGATCCAGAACCAGTGGGAAGACATGACTATTTCAGATTAAGGAGCCAGTGAGCCACTAAACAAGCAGTACATCATGTTGTAAATGGACTGTACCACTTCACACTGCGTGTATGGTATTGTATGTGTTAATGCTCCACATATGACCCCCCCTCCAAAAAAAAAATCCATATAAATAGAAAACTAGCGTGTCAGGGAGAAGACTAGACCAGAATTATTTCTCTATCTCCTACCTTTCTATGTAGAGGAAATTATGCTAAAGGGTCCAGCTGTCTGATCCCTCACCTGCAATACAGTCCAGGAACAATTTCACCCTATGTTCCAAGTTCATATAAACCCAACCTCTTGCAGCCATATTCCACAGAGAGAAAGCAGTTGGTACTCTGAGCAACAACATATAGAGTGCAATAACCTAACCCCTGGAGTTGTGTGGATGGAATTTGTAGTGGTAAACTGGTGCCAACGCTGGACGATTACAAAGTCCAGGAGTAGAAAAGAAGGTGGTTTTGCTCCCTGCTTTGATTTCAGTCCTTTAGTTACAAGGGCACCTGTTGATGTACAGTGGGAGAAGAAAGAGCTGCAGGAGGCAGGATGAAAGGTGAGGTGGAGGTGGCCTTGTGATCTTCTGCAGATTTCAAATGCTGGGGAAGCAGGATGGGAGCTGCCAGAAACAAAGACTCTAAAGAGGAAAATATTTTCAAACTTCGGATAGGAGAAAGAGGAGGAGAGAGAAAACCTTTTTAGAAATGGGGGGGGGGAGGGGAGCCACATGGAAGATGCAGTGGATATGATTTCTTTTTCTGACAAGCTGAGTGAGACGCAGCTGAACAAAGACAAACCCATTTCTCTGGAATAAAAAATATCAGCAGGGGGTTGCTGAACAGAACCATTTTACCTTGGATGGATTGTATAGAGAGATGCTACATGTATTGTGATCTAGACACAAACTGCTCCCTAGAGCTTGAGGGATCTATTTTACCATCACAAAATAGCAAATTATGCTAACAAAGAACAAAGTGAAGGGGAAGAGGAAATGTGGCTTCTTGTGCTATCTTGCTATAGTTTTGAGAAAAGTGACTATTGCTGCATCATTTTGCTTAATCTAAGAGAGCTGATGTGCAGAAACATTGCACACTCGCCTTTTCCCCAAGCAGAGAGAAGTTCCAGGGATGGTGCTGATTCAGGGATCGTGTCTTTCAGAAGGAGAGA
Organism: Podarcis gaigeae; assembly: GCF_964106915.1. Lineage (NCBI taxonomy): Eukaryota > Metazoa > Chordata > Lepidosauria > Squamata > Lacertidae > Podarcis > Podarcis gaigeae. The sequence continues at coordinate 4,109,816 of NC_139681.1, forward strand.
TCTCTGGAGACTTACAACATTTTCAGATATTTTCTTTACCATTATATAACCATCAGAAGAGGCAAACAGCTTAAGCCTTTCCAATCAGGAATCCCCTCATTATCAGATCCCCTGAGAGAGAGAGAGCCAGCAGCCAAATAGGTTCATGAAGGTTTCTCTCTCTCCTTCTCAAAACACCAGCTTTGTTTTCATTCCTTCTCATGCACACGTGGCAACTTTACATTCTTCCTTCGGGGTGGGGGGAGCTCGCTTTTTCCAAAATGGGTCACAGGAGAGTGCCCAACTTTTTCCTAACCCATCTCAGCATTCGGAAGGAAAGGGCAATGAGAGAGAGAGAGAGAGAGAGAAACAGGGAGCAAGTTATACCCTTGCTTCTTTTCAGTCAGTCAGAGAACCAGGTAAAAAAATGCAATGGTTCTCCTAAATAGAGACAGAATGAGAAGTCTTTTGTGAGCTGCAAGAGGTGGTGGAATGTGGGCACCCAAAGTATCTCTATCTCAGTCTGCACTTCTTCTCTGAATCTCCAACCTACAGATATTACATTAAATTAATTATGAAAGTAATATCCATAAGTGTAAAGAATTTCTTCACTGCTACATTGTAAATGAATTAATTTCTAAGTACAGTGAGAAACCCAAAGTTCATAATATTAATGGAACTGATACTTTTGGCATATATGAAAGCAATAATCAGAGGAAATTTCCTTAACTTGTAGTTTTTACAACCTGTAGTGTACTTTCAGCCCATCAATAGTAAGTTCCTCAACCCCTGTGGCAGTTACTGCAGAAGGAATACGTATTTCACTTGTCCGTCTGATTATTTGACACTGCCTTCACAATGACTCAGTTGGAAATACTATGAGCTACAAGTAAAACACACACACGAGATGCTCCCAAATGCAGAAAGCCGCAGATGAATTCAGAAGAATGAACACATAGTTTCTTTTCTTTAGCAAATCTGGAAATGCTGAATCAGTCACTAGTTTAAACTTGCACAACTTGTGACACACCAAAGCTCGCCAACTACATATTTTGCCTGTGTTTTCGAGGTTCCCAGCAGGATGCAAAAATAGAAAATATATCAGTCCCCTGCTAGGCTGCTATAAATGGCTGGTGCACTGCATTCAGTTTGGGAGGGGGCAATCCGCAATCTGGGCAGGCCTGAAAGTGGGGAAGAAAAACCAATTGATGATTCTTTCCAGTAGCACCTTAAAGACCAACTAAGTTAGTTCTAGGTATGAGCTTTCGTGTGCATGCACACTTCTTCAGATACACTGAAACAGAAGTTACCAGACCCTTCTATATAGTGAGAAGGTGGGGAGGGGTATTACTCAGAAGGGTGGTGGGAATGGGTGATTGGCAGATAGCTGTGATGAGCCTGTTGACGACTCTTAACAACTGCAATAGGTCTTACAGGAAAAAGCAGGCCCTGGGAAGAACTATATGAATCTGGCATAAATATGTACAGTTATGTGTATACACAGCACTGGCACCACATGTTACCTCAGATACAGAGCATGGGTGCGTGTGCACATACCCAAATCGCTATGCTTGAACCAGCCTCCATGACATCTTTTCATGAAAAGCAAAGGCTAGCAGAACTATTTCCCTTATCCCAGTAGACATGTGTGTCCCAGATTTAAGTCTTTTTATCTCTCTTCATGTTGCTCTTAGCTTTCAGAGACTCACGTTTCCCCCCTAGAAATCATCACCACCACACTGGCTCACGTTCCTTTGCCTTTCAAGAAGGGGCAAAGATCACCCAAAATGTTGAGCTCATTGTCCCAACATGCCATGAGTGGGACTTATTGTCCACTTCACTAATCTTTTTTATGGGATGAACCTGGGTTGCTCGCAAGACACAGTGTTGTTTAGCAAAGGAAAGAGAGATGTGTATTTAACTGTCCAGGGGTTATTTACCTTACACAAACTCAGCACAATCAAGCCAAAAGAAAAACATTTTAGATCCATGTGATTAAAAGAGCTGAAACAAATTCAAAATTTGGCAAATGTTCCACTACTGCAATTTAGCTTGTGAAAATTGACAACAGAATGCACAGCCTCTCCCAGATTTTTCAGTTGAAGAAAAGCAGGACTGCGCCCAAAGTCTATAGCCCAGGGAACCAGTGGCCCTGCAAATGCTGAGAATTATAGGTCCCATCATCCCTGACCGTTGGTCCTGGAGGCTGCGACTGATGACAACTGGGGTCCAGCAACATTTAGGGAGCCATAGGTTCCCCATGCCTGCTATACTCATGTGTAAAGTTTTGTTAAACATTTTCCAAATGCCACTGAAAATGAGCTGCAAGCGTATCTGCTTGCAATATACTTCCCCCACGTTAAATAAATATTACGCCAAACAGCCTACGTTATTGACTACTCACTTGTTTGGTTTTATGATCCTGTTGGCATTGTAAACAGGACCATAAGTGGGGAAAGTGGGGTGAAGTTTATCGGTTCTTTTCTGCCCACTGCTTGAAGGTTTTTCTTCACAGACCCAGACTGATAATACTTGGCAAAAGTTCACCCAAATCAGCTGAAAAGCAGGCAAGTGTTTGGTTTTCTCCAGGAATTCACATCAGAAAAAGCCCTTTGATTCCAACACCACGCTACATTCAGAAAATCCAATTTATCTTTCCAGATGGTGGGTGTTTTTCCCAATATCTTTCTGGACCTGAGTGTGTGAGCTCTCTCTTCATCATGCCTTTATTACCCTGCAGAGACCTGGCATTCTGCATGTCAGTAATCAGTAAAAGAAGCAAAAATGGCTTTAAAAAATGTTTTTTTGGGGGGAAAGGCAACAGATCAAAGAAAATCTACAGCAAGAGCCACCTCAGGAAGGCAGAAGGGCAAGGCTAAATACTCCTGCACATTAATTAGCACAACATTTGATAATTAATTGTACTTTCTCCATGATAAATGCTACTGTGACTGAAAACTCAGTTCAAAGAGGATTATTAGTATCTCATAAGATGCCACATCTCAGTAGTGTCTGACCAACTAAAGCTCCAAAGCATAACTCAACATTTACTAAAAAAATAAGTTTTCAATGGGACTTGCTCCCTGTTAGGTGTGCATAAAAGTAGAGCCTCAGGGATAATTAGCAAATGCAAATTTTAATATTTTAAGGGAATGCTTGCATATTTATTGAGGCCACAGAGCATCTCCTGTGCTCCTGTCCTAAGAGTATGAACAACAAAGCAGCAAACAAGTCTTTCCTAACATCTTTCAGAATTTATTTAAACTAGAGTTTATCAGTTAATCTGACTCTATTCTTACCTTATTCAAGACCATGAATTTTTTCCCATTGCTGGTACTGCAAAAGTGAGGAAAGTTGTATCAGATCACCCATTATAAATGATGAGCATAGTCATACCTGGTATACATTTGCCTAGAAATATCCCAAGTCCACTTCTGCCCTCGCCTTCCTGGCCTTTTGTTCGTTTTTGCCCATATTGCTTACAATATGCCTACTTTTGTTAAATTTGCAATTATGTAAATCTTTTCATGTTGTAGCCTCATTGAGCATAGTTTTGACTGTGGAAAGGCAGCATACAAATTAATTGATGATATGTAACTGACAGCCCAGGACACGTCTTCCTGCATCTCGAAGAAGAATCATCTAGACCTCAAAAGTGTGTGCCACAATAAATCTGCTGGCATTTCTGTTGCCTCAAGACTCTCTTTGTTGTTTCATCTAACGGTGAGGAAAACTAAGCTGTTGTTTATTAAGTGACCTTACATGTCCTTCAATAACTCATAAAGACAGTGAAACTACAACTAATACAATGCAGCAGTTAGACTGGAGACTGGGAACAGCTGCTGGGCTCATATAACCCCAGTCCTAAAGGATATTCACTGGCTCCCAGTACATTTCTGAACACTGTTCAAAGTGTTGGTGCTGACCCTAAATGGCCTTGACCCAGTATACCTGAAGGAGGGTCTTCGCCCCCATCATCCAGTCTCGACACTGAGGTCCAGCACCAAGCATCTTCTGGCAGTTCCCTCACTGCAATAAGTGAGGTTGCAGGGAACCAGGCAGAGGGCCTTCTCGGTCGTGGTGTCCTCCCTGTGGAATGCCCTCCCATCAAATGTCAAGGAGGTAAAGAATTACACAAATTTTAGAAGACATCTGAAGGCAGCCCTATATTGGGAAGTTTTTAATGTTTATGTTTTACTATGTAAGCTGCCCAGAGTGGCTGGAGAAACCCAGCCAGATGGATGGGGTATAAATAATAAAATTGTTGTTGTTGTCATCATCATCAGGCTGAGGGTGGGAGGAGGTGCTAGGGTGCTCTAATGTGCCCATGGGCACACAGTAACAATTTCAAGGGGGGTGGGCTGTATGCAAGGCAGATGCTCTACCTAAGCTACCTTTAGGTTCTGGGAGTAGCACATTTATTTCAGTTTAAACAATGAGAATGATGGAAGATGGTTATTCAACTGTAAATTATTTGTCCTGGCTTTTCGTATTGTTTTTTATGTCTTCAGGCTGTTCCAAACACACACACACACATATATATGGTTTGATACATAAATAGAAAATATATGCACATATATGCTGTGTGTGATGAAGTGTGAGTCCCACACAAGCAGCAGACCTACAGTATTCAAGTCAATGTACACTCATTGGCTCACTCATAGAAGTGTCTTGGCAGGACTGGAGCCCAGGAAAGAAAAGCCTCCAGCAAATGGAGAAGAAAGTGTAGGAGACAGAGAGGGATGGAGACCAGATGCTCATCCAAGGCAGCCTCTGAATTTAGGTGTCACTAACTTGGGCCAGTATTTCCATTTTATGTTTCAATAATGCTTTGATGCCATCATAACACTGGAGACGGCCATGAAAGAAACATCCTGTTCTTAAAGGTTAAATCCTGAGAGGGCAAAAGATAAGCATTAGTGAGACTCAACAGTGTTCCCACAAGGAATCATGAGGCCAGCTTAACAGATATGTGATGCAGATGGCATCCGATTCATGCCAGGCAAATGCCAGATTCACCATCCAAGAGAATCACTAAATTCTGATCCCCAGACAAATTTCCAAGGCATCCAACTTAATTAAGTTCACTAACTCAAGCAATCTTTGCTTTATGGTGCCATTAAGGGCCTCAGATCTGTTCATTCCATTCACATAGCACAACACGGGAGGGACAACAAAGAAAGATCAAACAGGAAAATAAGCAAGAACAGGAAAAAAATGCAGTATGAAGCATCGGCGGCAAACATTTGCAGCCATTCACGATCAAAGGAATAAAGAATAAAGACAGTTCCCTTCATCTGAAAGAGAGCATTTTCAACATGCAACCATGTCCTATATCCTGCTGTGTTTAGGCAGGACAGAAAAGACTGCGTGGAAGATGGCACAGTGGAGCTTGGGAGCCACCTATTTCATTTTATTTGAATGCCATAGGCAAACGCTTCTTCCAGGTTCAGTGCACCCGACCACCCGCTTGGAATGCAATGTAAGGAGAGAGAGAGAGAAACAACTCCAGGAGCTAGTCTTCTCCAGGGAAGATCAGCAAGCAAAGATTTACAAGTGTAAGAATCCCAAAGTTTTAGGAACTCTGCTTCAGCCTTTTGAAAAGCATGGTTCTGAAAGATTGGCCTTGGAGAGAACGTCCCTTGGAGGCTCCTTTCCTTGTCTCTCTCTCAGAGCAGCAAACAATGTTGAGTTAGCAGGACATGATGTTGGGCTCATCCGGAGCTCACCCAGACTTCCTTTTTGTGCCACATTTCCCAGGCACAGATCTGCACTTTAAAGCTCTGTGTCCGAGTGCTGCTGTCCATGTCCCGGCACTTTTCCACATTTTTCTGCTGATTCGGAGCAAATCACGATCTGCAGAAAACCTGTTTGCTCCAATTCATCAGTAAAGTGCAGGATTTTCCAGGGGAAGCACTGGCACTAAAACAAAACACCACTGGAACATGGAGTTCTAAAGCCCAGACCTGTGCACAGAAACACAACACAGAAGGAAGTCCGGGGGCTTCACCACACTTACCTTTAGCCCCACTCTTTCTGTGTTTAAAAACTCTGTGTCCAAGCATTTTGTGTGCATGTGTGTCTTTGCCCTGGCACTTTCCCCATGAAAAGCCACTCTTTGGTGCCCAATCAGAGCAAACATCCATTTGAGTTTTCTGTGGGTTGCCATTTGCTCCAATTCAACTTTAAAGAACAGGTTTTCATGGGGAAAAACAGGGGTGCTCCGACACAGAGCTTTAAAGCACAGACCATGCCTGGAAAACGTGGAGGAAGGGGAAGTGTGGATGAGCCCTGGATGAGCTGATTGTTACATCACATATTTCTTTTGCTACATGTTGCAGAAGAGAAAGGAAACACAGTGGTGGCAGCTGTTCCTCTGGTCCTCTCTTACAGTGCATGGAGAAAGTGCTCTATAAGGTAAAAGGCTAACCCCAGACACCACCTTTTGCTGTAAAGCAGGTGGACATGACTTGAGGTCGGCTACTTTACCTGTCCCCCCCCCCCCGGCTGCTTTCCCCCTCCAACACCTCCCCTAACCCAACCAATTTGCTCCATTGAGTAAGGAAAAGTAGTTGAGAGGAGTGCAAGGGAAAGTGGCAGGTGGGAAGAGGGTTAAGCACAGCTATCCCATTGGCTGATGGTCAGTCAAGACCTATAAAGCCCTATACATAAAGCGCCTTGTACACCAAGGAAGGATTAAACTGAGAGCACATGCACTGTTATTGCTATCTAAACCTGAAACACATTGACGGGCCATGGGGATTAAAGGAATGTAAAAAAAGAAAGACAGAAATTAGACCTCACAAGCTGAACGTCAGCCTGCTGGACAGCATGGATCTGTGCCCTAATGAAAGCCACGATCTGACCACATAAGTCAGCAAAACCTGCTTCAAATTTTTATTCTCAGGGTTGATTATTTTCATATTACAGCCTCCTTTTTTCTTTAAAAAAAAAATTCTTTTAAGTGGACCACCCTTGGGTTAAAGAAATGGATGCAATGTGAGAAAGGGAGAATGATTCCTCTGAGAATAACCTGTCCTTCTCCTCACCTGCAACCTCTCCAATAAAAGCCCACGAAACAGTCAATAAATAAATGTCAGCGTCACCTTTTCAAACAAAGGCTTGTCAAGACAAAAAGCCAACACCATTCTGCTTTTGAATGAGCGCAGAGCATCAATCCCACCTGCAATGAAGCCTCTTTCCCAATGTGTCACTGAGGGAATCAAGATAAATATCATTAAATACCACCATCCTTTTTCCTCAAGGCAAGCCCCAGAGACATAAGAGACGTCCATTCAGAATTAATCGGCTGTGCGGAGTAAGAAGCAGCAGGAGCTTTGAGAAAGGAGATTGAATAGCAACGCCAGGGATGGGGGACACCTGGCTGCCTCAAGCACAGTCAGGACAAGGAGATGAAAATGGTACCCAAGGCCCTTCAAATCCAGCATCTTGTTTGCAAAACTGGGCAACCAAATGCCTTCAAGGAGTCCAAGGCAGGCATGAAGGCAACACACACACAATCCTCTCCTGCTGCTTGTCTGCCCCGCGCAGCGTTCAGAGGGGATCAAGCCTCTGACTAGGAAGCTTCCATTTAGCTGTCCGGGGTCGTGGCTGTAGGCAGACCAGGCGTTTGTCTCACCTCTCTTTAAAAAGGCATCTAAGCCAGCGGCCATGCTGGGGAAGTGAATTTCAGGAATTCATTGCCCTTGGTATGAATGAGCCTTTCCTTTTGCCCAGTCTGAGCATATCATTCATCCATTTGATGAGCCTAAACACTATTATTAAAGAGCATGTAATATACACCCTTATGGGACGCGGGTGGCGCTGTGGGTAAAACCTCAGCGCCTAGGACTTGCCGATCGCATGGTCAGTGGTTCGAATTCCTGCGGCGGGGTGAGCTCCCGTCTTTCGGTCCCAGCTCCTGCCCACCTAGCAGTTCGAAAGCACCCCTAAGTGCAAGTAGATAAATAGGTACCACTTTATAGCTAAGAATCATCCCCAGAGAAAAATCATCCAGATGCCCCAAACTCTACGGCCTCCCCAAGATACACAAAGAAGGAACACCACTCAGACCAATAGTCAGCTCCATAGGCTCACCTCTACAAAATCTCGCTAAATTTCTCGCCAAGCAACTTCAGCCCTATGCAGAATCCATCTCTTCACACGTACCAAACTCCTTCCAGTTCATAGAAACAATAAAGAAGCAAAACCTACATCCTAATGACCTACTTGTGAGCTTCGATGTTGTATCTCTCTTCACACAAGTGCCCATTAATGAAGCCTTGACAGCTATTCAAAACAAATACAATCCCCCCGAATACATCTTGGACCTGACCAACCACTGCCTAACCAACACGTACTTCATCCACAATGGACAAAGATACAAACAGATAGAAGGAGCACCTATGGGATCACCCCTCTCACCGGTCATCGCAAACCTGTACATGGAACACTTTGAAACCAATGCTTTAGACAAGTCAGAACACAAACCCAAACTTTGGCTCAGATATGTTGACGACACCTTTGTAATTTGGCCACACGGGAAGGAAAAACTGGATAGCTTCCTCACACATCTCAACAACTTACACCCCAAAATACAATTCACTATGGAAATAGAAGCCAACAACCAACTTCCCTTCCTTGACGTCCTAATCTACAAAAAACCTGATGGCTCCCTAGGACACACTATCTACCGGAAAAAAACACACACCAACCGCTACTTACATGCACAATCACACCACCACCCTGCACAAATAAACTCCGTAGCCAAGACTCTCATCTCCAGAACCAAACGCCTGGCTGACAAAGACCACTTGACAACTGAGTTACAGAATCTCTCAAATGTGTTAATTGCCAATGGATACCAGCAAAACAGGATTACGAAGCTAATCCAAAAGGAAACACCCCCCAAAAACCAAGACACAGAAGAAAACAATGGCATGGCCCTCCTTCCTTATATCAAGGGCACTACAGATAAAATTAGCAAAATCCTCCATAAACACAATATCAAAACAGCCTTTTGCACCAACCAAAAAATAGCCAATATCCTCAGAAACCCCAAGGATAAAATCCAGTTGGAAAACCAAGGGATCTATGAAATACCCTGCAAAGTCTGCCCAGCCACGTACATTGGACAAACAAACAGACGAATAAATGCACGTATCGCAGAACACAAGAATGCCGTCAAAAAAGAAGAAAAAACTTCCTCTCTTTTCCAACACATGAAAGAAACAGGACACGAAATTAATTTTGCAGATTCCAAATTGCTCTTTAACACGGAACATCACCACAAGAGAATAATCATGGAAGCCATCGAGATAGAGAAACACCCTCACAACATGAACAAGCGTGACGACACATCCCGCTTGCCAGACATCTGGAAATTAGCCCTCCCCACAAAAACTGACACCAGATCCAGAGGCACACAGAACGCCAACACCAATCAACCACACCAGACCCAAACCCAGACCCTCTCCACAGATGAATTACTGACACCATCCAGTAGCCAATCCATGGTGGCACCTCCGGATGCTGCACCCCCCTGCAATCCCTACACAGATCTGGCTGACACAAGCCACAAAACCACAGCTCGCCCCTATACACGAAGCCAAGCCAAAGCACAACTAAGTGCAATACAGCCATCTTCTCAGGAAAACTCTTCACAAAGTTCAAGAGGTCAAGACACAAAGACTTTAGCAACTAATCCACACCTAATGACCCACCTAAGTGGTACTCAGGATATCACTCAAGAAATCACTCAAGGTATCTCTCAAGTAATTAAGGAACAAAAGAAGAAAAGGCACACTAGCCTGGGAACTTCCTCTCTGCCCAGAACATTGGAAGCTAGACACCACACCCCCTCTACAGTATTTATAGGAACTCAAACATTGAGATCCCGCTCTGTTCCAGTAACAAGAAGCCGAAAGCACCAGCCTGAAGATGACGAGTGAGACCTCGTCGAAACGTCGCCTAGACACCCCAACTTTTACACGGGAAGACACCCGAGGACACCAAAACCTGCATTCCTGTACCCGTGAAAATCTACGAAAGCATATATATATATATATATATATATATCCTCCCTCCCATTTTCACAAGGACATTCATCTCTATCAAAAAGGGGATGAGGAATTTATTGGGGGTGAGGAGTTTACCATTAAGACAAGGCAGCAGAGTGTTTGGAGTTATTTTCTCCCCCCCCCCCATAGCCTTGATACCTGGCAGCGTGGCACAAAGCAGCTTGCAGGTGTCCTTCAGTCCTATAAAATGCAATGCTATGTTTATGGTGGACATTGTATTGTTCCCAATGAGGCATTTTATATGACTGAAGAATGCTGCTGATTTGAATGGGGAGACAAGGAACTTTACAGTTGGGTGGCCTGGTATAAGAGAGGACAGAAGCTCTGTTCCTTTAATGGCTGTGTAGAAGTGCAGGTTTCAGCAGGTCTGGCCTGCCATACAAAATGCACCTGAAGAAATTCCTTCTCCTCCTCACCTGTTTAAGGTGCAGGAACATAGTCCTCTTTTTCACTCGGCCACCCTGTTTTTAACCTTTCTCTGCCTTGTCTTGATGGCAAATCCCTTATTGAAAATGATGCTGATTTTGTAATCGGCCCGAAAGCACTGCCCTCGTTTTGCCCTTTCCAACTTGGAGCAGGGAGATCTGAGTTTGTGTCCCAGTGGCCTTGGGCCAGTGGTTCTGTCTCAGCCTAACAAACCTCACAGGACAGTTGTGAGGCTAAAGCAGAGGTAGAGCAAGAATCAGGTGCGTGGCCTCAAGTTCCTTGGAGGAAAGCTGTGAGAGAAACACAACAAACACAGCTGACAACTTGCATATTCAATGCCCATTTCCCTCATTTGTATTCATGCCTCTCATCATCCTATTTGGGAGGTGAAAATTCACTTTGAGAGGTGTTGGATTGTTTTACTGAATATTCACAGCAATTTATTTACAGAAGAGTAAGTTCCCTCTGGCTTTTACCTTATTCAGGGTTGATCAACGGCAATTGCAGTTCCTCCAAGGTCATGCCATTCAGAAGTTTGCTATTCCACTGTTGTCTGCACAACATGCACTCCAACAGGCAATGAAAAGGGGCTGTGCCATTCACCTCCTAGGAGCTGAGGCTACTGGTTTCAATCTATAGCCATTGAGGCAGTTGCCAGTCTTGTATTTTGTTTTGAGAGAAACTTGGAGGGGAGGGGAGACAGGGCAATAATTGCTTCAGGTCACGGACAGCAGGTCAGACAACCAAGCACAGGTGAGGTCTGGCTCCTGCTGTAGGTGACAAAGTTGCCCATCAACCAGATAAAAATACTTGGGCTGCTCCTGTGCCTTCAGCGCCACCCTCATATTCAGGAATTCTTCAGTGATTTTTTTGATATTATAGAAATAATCTGATGGTCTGCAGATCAGGTTGCTGAAATGGAGCATGAGCTGGTAAAAAGGTGGCAGTCTTCTTAGGCAAATCCCAAGGAATTCAAAGGCTGCAACCCAAGCATCTCAGCTTTGCATTTAACAAGGCACATCCAACAGGATATGTTGCCATCTTACCTTCTCAAGTCCCATCCATTGGTAGGCAGAGGGGGCGGGCTGAAATCCAGCTTGATTCAGCATCTGGGGAAGAGAAATAGGTCAAAAATATTGGTAACTGCATATCATTTATTTATTTATTTATTATTACCGACCCTTCACATAATACTAAAAACAATTTAAAACAACAAAGCTATTGCGGCTTCTGCAATTAACACCATCAAATACCCACCAAAATAAAACAAGGAAATAAAAAAAATATTGAGGGGTGGGGGAACACGTGGAATTTCATCATGTGTACTCCTCAAACCCCTACTCCTGCCGCTTTTGAGCCCATCCCTCAAACAAACCTTGAAATGATAACAACAATTATTCCATTTTGCTTCCAGGCTAATCTGCACATACAGTTGTCTTGCCAAGCTTATTTCTGCAAGCTGTGAACAGCTGAAGGACGATGGCTACAGGAGCCAGCTGCAACAGAGGGAAGGTCTGTGACAGCATCTTTAACAGTTATAATAGAGGTTTGCTTTCAGCAGCAAGCAACAGGTGTTGAAATCCCCTCTCCTACACCACCATTAATAGTGCCGAAGCCCTGTCTGTCCTCTCTTGCAGCTGGCCACCTTAACTGGCAACAGTGGCTTGTCATTAAGAGCAGGAAGAACTCACAGGTGCTTGAAGACTGCACAATAAGATAGGGCTACTGAGACAATAGTCATGGGGTTTCCTTTTGCTTTGGAATACAATATTTCTCCTTGTTCAACTGATGGCAAACTTGGGAGTTTGGGCTTTCTAATCCAAAGAAAACAAAGGTCCTGTCGGAGCGGGGCAGCCCATTTAGCCACCTGAGGTGAAACAGGAAGATGCTGCCCCGTGGAAAAAATATATGAAGGAATTCTTATGCCTCACAAATAACCTAGCTGCCTTTTTCCACAAGGTGTTGAAATGTCAGACATTATTGTTAATGCATTTTTGTAAATCACATATAGAGTTGTTTAGTTTGTGATTTCTCTCTCTGTGTTCCTTGGGCATGGTATTTCACCTAGAGAGCAACAATGGAACTGGAACCCTGGGTGGTGAGGGAAATCTGTGGCTGGGAAGACCCCTCTCTACAGCTTCTCCATCCACTTTGAAAAGTGCCGTCCCTGGTAATTTTCAGCTGTTCATCTGTGACACAAGTCTCCAGACACAGGTCTCTGCTCTACATCCAGGTCCCAGCCTGCATGGTCAGATGAGAATATATCAGAGAAAGAAGGGCACATTAATGCAACATATAAAATATACACATTTCAAATACCCACATTTGACATAGAATGACGCACGTGAATGAACCATGTTCCAAATCAGTCAGGTGGCCCTAGGAATCAGTCCATGAAAACTATTTTCCAAGCTATTCGTCTCCCATGACAGCCCAGTCTTCCATGTTTTACTTCACTTGACCTTGAGCCACTATACAAGAAAATGTAAGTGACCCAAGTCATTACACTGCAGCCTCAGCCTGGTGACTGAGAGCTAAAATCCCCAAGAGGAAGATGCCACAAAACTCTAATGAATAGTTTATCCCCTCATTACACTTGGAAAAGCCAAAGGATTATAAAGCCGCAAAGCTGAGGAATCAGCATTCAAGTATCTGGGTAAATCTCCTTTGTAACTAGATCTGCATATTATCCTATTAACAGAAGCAACTGGAATTTAATAATTTAATAGAAATTGTAAACGTAACGCAAAGGCACAATGTATAGAATGACAGTGTCATTGAGTCTCCTGCTTCACCATGAGACAAAATTTAATATAGTAAAGCTTCCTCCACAAAACTGAAGCCCTCACTGCAAAACAATTGTGGAGATGGTAATACTCTTACAAGGGTGTAGGAAAGAAAATGTCAATCATGCATTTGCCGGACATAGCCAGTATTCGGCCCTCGCAAACAGTGTCCGAGAGGAAATCGCTGAAGTGTCTGAGAAAATCCCATGTTAGAAGTGTAGTTCAACAACTTGGCAACCCTACCCTAAACCTCATTACGTTGTAAGTTTATCAAGTACTGTTATCATAATTTTATATTCATGGAGCATGTAACTATTATGTAACTGCCAAACACTGGCTAGATGCAGAGTAGTGGAATGTACCAACCAGGGAACCCCTTAGGGGAAGAAGGCTCAGAGCCAGGGGATTGGAGGGAGGAGAAGGATAAGTGGTCAGAGGGAGAAGAGGGAACAGACTGTGAGGAGGAGCTGTCAGAAGCTGGAGAGGCAACAGTGAGCAGGAAGAATCTTTGGCAGAGTGCAGTTCAGACTCTGAGGCTGAAGCAGAGAAGGGTCAAGAGGCAGAGTGGAAACAGGCTGCTGAAGAGTCCAGGGAGTCTCCCCCTCCTGCTGCGACCAGCTCCCCCCCCCCCGTGGCCTCCAAGAACACACAGAGAAATGAAAAGAACAGAACAGAGATTAGTCATGCACAGACACAGTTTGAGAATGCATAGGGAAAACCCAGGTGAGGAGGAACTTAGACAGGGATGGGAAGGCAGGGACCTTCAGTCTTCAAAACTGTGCCATCAAGACAAGACCTCCTAAGAATAGTTACTGAGACCACCAGGTCTGAGCTGTGGTTGTTTCCTGGAATAAAGATTTAACTTCACCGACCTCGGGTGATTTATTGTTTTTTGTTGCTGATCTACGCCTGACTCAAGCCCTAAGAGTGACATAACATTGCAATGTAACATAAACCAACTCCTAGGTTCTTTCTATTAATACACTATCCACCATATGTATTGTTGATGGGTTAAATTGCTTTAGGATGTTTCATGGGCATATATATAATGCCAGCAACCATTTTGTGCCTGCCCAATTGATGTGCAACTGCTGATCCACTTGGACCCAGAAGAGGGCAGAATGGAGGTGAAACAGGGGTGGGGAATAATGAATGGTAGAACGGGGGATAACAGCGCAGGGCAGGCTTTTGAGTGCTCCACTAGCGTACATGTGGGAACCAAGAACAGAACCCCCATGCAAAATGGTCACTGTCTGTGTATATATTCCTATATACATAAAAATGTAAGGTGTCATTACGCTCTGCAGTAGGCTTGGCCACCAATGGGCAGCCACACCAACTGCAGCATGAGGAATGGCAGGCAGGCCCAGGAAAGCTGTTGAACAGGGTGGGGGAGGTCCTTCAAACAGTGGTTTATAGCAAGCCACTGTGTGGAGCGCGCGCATGCACACACACACACACACACATCCCGCCTCTGTTAAATATGCTGGCAGCAAGGTTTCATTGGAGAAAAGCAAATACATTTATTTCTCCTGAGTTTGTAATTCCTACATGTGTTACTTTAAACCACTAGAAGGCACTATTTGTGTAGGTATCTAGCCAGCATTTGTTTGTAGCTCTCTGTCTAAGTTAAATCCACCCCTAAAAGCTGAGCCATTTTGTTTCTTGTTCTTTCCCAACTCGTTGAGACAAGACATCTGCTGCTTCTCTCTCTCATCTCCACACATTCTGTAAACAGTTCCTGCATGAATAAACTCCAGAAAGTGTAAGTGGTTGTTCCAATCTAATTCATCCAAGCTAACAGTTTTCACAGAGGGGAGGCTCATGTGGGAATTAGAATGCAGTTACCTTCCAAATCCAGTGTGTATCACAGAGGGTCCACCATTCCATCTATCCAAGTATTGGCTGGTTGGAGGGGAAGGGAGAGAAAGAGAGAGCACCAGGGTCCCATCCTTCTCTGGACCTTTGTACCATCAGATTACTTGCTCCCTCTAAGGAGGCCTGTCCCACAGTTTCAAAATCACTGACATATTAATATGAGTAAGCAGGCCAGTAAGCAGTCTAGTAAAAGCAATCTGTGGACTAGTAACTTTTGGTAGATATATTTGTGAAGATATGAGGGAACATCCATACATGTTCACTGCATGAAAAACGGTGAGTTAAAAACACAGTGGAGTGACATATGCCATGTTAAAAAATGAACATGTGAATCCAGCAACTGACTTGGGAAGATATAAGCAAAACCTCCTAATGGTGTTAGAATAAAGGAAGGCTTTTGCTTTGGCGACAAATAAAGGTTTTATCTGAACACAGAAAGCTTTTCTGTGATGTCACTGGAAGACAAAAGCTCTATATAATCTTCACAAAACAGATGGAAATGTTTGCCATGGAAAACAACCCTGGGTTAAAAGGAAAGACGAAAAAGAGACAGCCATTGCCAATTTAAAGATCAGCTGATTTTTAGATGAGATTAGAAGCAGCAGAAGAGCTTAGAGCAGTGACAATTCCAGCCAGGGCAATAAGAGAAGTCTTTTCAACTTCTTTTATGTTTCAAACAAGATTGAAAAGCCAGTTATGTCTGATCTCATTATAACAAGCTGGCGAAGACGGCGGGATTGTCAGATGAAAGAGCTGCCGTCCCAGAGACGAAAGATACAATGAGATAGAGAATCTCTCTCTTTCACTGCAGTGAAAAAGTACTGTATGTGCCCTTGCATGCACTTCCTATCTCACTGCATTGTGAAGAGCGCCATTGACCCGAATATCCCCCAGTGGCTGGGGAATGGAGGAGGCAAAATAAAGGGCTAGGGACAGTGAGGTGAGGTTGAGCATTCCCACAGATGCAGTGGTGCTGCATTCCCCAGGATGGCCGTGGTGAGATCAGGAGAGCTTCAGGTGGACAGCTATGTGCACACCTGCAGAATGCTGCAGCCAACCTAAAGGTCTCCTGTCTCTGCCCCTACCCTCCCTGTCAAAGAGTAAGTTGGCAGTAAATCACACCATTCAAGTTGGATGGTCTAATGAGCGCAACTTCCCAGGCATTTCCCTCTGACCACACATTGTTGTCCCACCAGCACTCCACGGGCTCTGAGCCTTCTTCCCTGGTTCCCCAACTAGTTCTTCCCACCATTCCTCTGCATCCAACCAGTCCATGCCACTACCCCCTTTCCGGTGAACATGGAACCACCTGCCACTGGAGTACGCCACATCTACATGCACTGGGCCCCTGCAACAGCAGAGCAGCAGCAGCACTGTGACTTGGCAGAGAGCACTTACAAAGGACAGAGGCAATGTGAGAGACTCCATGATGTTCATCTCCCCACCCTTCTAGGCTAAGGGGGTCCAGAAAGGGCATCTTCCCAAAAGTTCCCCAAATCCTGGAGTCATCCCTGAAAGTACAGGTCATGGGGGGCAGTGAAAGGAACACCCATGTGAGCACATGATCCTAATGTTCATATTTTCCATTTTCAGAGAAGAAGAGATCTAAAAATATTTTAACTTATGCAGGATGTTTTTTAAAAAAACTAAAACAAACCAAGATTAAAGTCTATAAACGCCTCTCCTTGAAAATCATATTTAATTATAGATTTCTAGTTTAATATCAAGAAAATCAAACAGTAGGATGAAACAATTTACAACTTTTGTACACTATGCTCCCATTTCACTTATGTCTTACATTTAAAACAATGGAAACTCAACAAGATTATATTACAAAGTGAAGAACGATAAATAATTCAAAGATTCCAGTTGTAAACTGGTTACCACACAGGGTGCTAAGAATAGTTATTGGAAGAGTTTTTGAAGAAATAAACTGTGCTGGGGAAAAACAAAGAATAAGGCAAGAGGAGCAACTGATTCTTCGAATAAGAAAGAAGCCGAAGCTGGAAGATGCCTTGGCTCAAAGACCACAAGAGAAGCTGACTGGACAACAGCTAGCGATTAAGAGATCAAACAAGACAGCTAAATCTTATAATTTATTGAAGCAAAGGCTTCAGACTTTGGCAATAAGCCACATCAATTGTTATTATCATTAAAACGAAAGAATATATTAATCCCTCCGATAGAAAATCATGCCAAGGTGGCAGAAAGCATTGTCAAAGAGTTTCTATCTCATTACAGATATTTAGAAATTTACTTATTAAATCACACACTTCTGACAATCCAAATATAGGAGCAATTGAAAGGCATTTCATTATCTATGCCTAAATTTGCTCATGGGGATATATAAAACCCTAGATGAAATAAATTAAGTTTTAAAGGAGACAAAAAATAAACAAATCTTCAGGCATACACATTAAATAATTGTAAGGTAGGACAGTATTGCCCTGATATTTCAGTTGAAGGGTTTGCCTAAGGCAAATTTGTGGAAGAGGCCACAATCCAGGGTCTGGCTGCTTTGTACCACAGCCTCAACGTTACTGTAGTGCACCAGATATTATATGTTCCAATGTTACAGAAAACTCACGCTGCAGTGAGGGGGGATAGAGCCTTCTCTGTGGTGTTCCTTATTGTGGAACGCCCTTTCCCCACAAGTATCACTGGTGCCAATGCTGTTATCATCTATCTATCTATTATCTATCTATCCAGGCTATTTAAGTTGGTTGTTGTTCAACCTGCTCTCTTGTTTTTAGCTGTATCTGTTACTTTTGAATGATGTGTTTCTTATTTTATTGTGCATTTCATAATTTATGTTCTTTTTGCCACCCTGGTACCCGTGCAGATGAACAGTTGGCCTATAAATATTTAAACCAATACATCACTTCCTGCGATCCCCTAGACAGGCGTGCAGCCCTGGGGGTCATCACTGTTTGGTTGCTTTTCTTTGGGCTAGTCTGGTTCCTTCCAACTAGTTATTCCGCCCAATTGAATAGAAGCTGAAAGAAATACTGAGGCCCTAATGACCACTGTAAGTTTGATTCCACATGAACTGGCATCTTCTGAGAACGTGCCAAGGATAACTCTTGCTGAAATGCTACAAAGTACAGTACGGCAGAAACTTGCCTTTTGATACTGGTGCAATTTCCCTGGACTGCAAACTGAGTAGATGCCAACAATGTGATTGACAATCCCCCTGAATCATGAAAGGCAAACAAGCTTTATTTTGGTCTATGATTTCCAGGGGAAATTAATTGCATGGGCTCTCTACGGATGACCACACACACACAATTCTGCACCAAGCTAACATCAGTTTTGCAGTATTTTTTAACAGCCATGTGGAACATTAGCAAACTGAATGGCGAGCCTGTTCCTATCTTCCAGGAGTGGACAGTACGGTGGTGCAACTCCTGACCTCCCTGCAGCTGGAGAAAGCCTCTGATATGAAGAAGGGGCACTTTCATCCTCCTTCCTCTTTGTATTCTGCCACTGCCAAAAGTCGAGCCGGCAGATCTGCAACTTCATTGGCCCGCACTGAATCATTGCTCCTCTCCAAGAGGGGAGGACTCACCTGGACTTATCCGCTCCCTTATCCATCCCTGCAAGTTTGATGCCCATCACCATACCGCTGTGCCAACCCTGACAGCTATCTCCCTATCAATGTGATTTCATTGTAGCCTAGTTCATTAATTCACCTGCATTTCACCATTTCATCAAGTTGGGGAATTCTTTTTTTTAAAAAAAAATTATTTATAAAATTTTCAAATTTAACAATAAATAATAAAGGGGGAAAAACATTCCATTTGAATTATACATCCAAATCTAATCTTTCCACTTTCAGACTTCCTTCAGTCTATCTGGAAATTTTCATGTTTTCACAATTATTCACATTTCTTGCATCTATATTGTTTTGTTTTTTTAACCAAATTAATCTTAACAATTATTATAAAACAATATTTCTTTCCATTATTATCCCAGAGCTTCTTGAAAACCTACAAACGTTAATTGACCTTCACATATATTCTTAATATACTCAGTAAATTTATCCCAGTCCTCGGTAAATCTCTGGTCTCGCCGGTTCCAAATTCTGCCCATTAGCTTGTCTAATTCTGCGTATTCCATCAACTTCATTCTTCATTCTTCTTTCGTTGGGATTTCTTCCTGTTTCCTCAAGTTGGGGAATTCATAAGGGTTTGGTTACCGACTCTGCCGAAAGCTGCTGTATCTCTTGGGCAATCTCTGATTTGCCACCCACTGTGGGGAGCGAGTCAGCAGTAAATCACACTGCGCAAGTTGGAGTTAACTCTTTGCAGTGGTACCTTTGCTTGCGAACGGGATCTGTTCCGGAGGCCCGTTCGCAACATGAAAAGCCCACAACCTGAAACGTCATATCAGTGTAGGTGTGCAGCATGATTTGGCGCTTCTGTGCATGCGCGAGTGGCGAAACCCGGAAGTAACCCTTTCCAGTACTTCCTGGTCGCTGCGGGACACAACCTGAAAAAACGTAACATGAAGCTAACGTAACATGAGGTATGACTGTATTAGCAAAAACACTCACTAAGCCCTGTTCCCCCTTCAGCTTCCAACACCTCTGCTTCTTAGTGTCCCAGCACCCAGGGCCAGATTTAGATGAAGAGAGGCCCTAGGTTACTCCACTTGTGAGGCCCCTCCCAACCCCCCACCCTCACGACTAGAAGAAAATGGAAGAGTGTTATCAACAAAATTGAATGGAGATGGGTATTTAAAATTCTGCAATTCACAATTTCTCCTCTAAAGGACATCAGAAAACTTCATCCAAATTTGTTTACAAACTTCCACAAGAACTCAATAACAGGTCTGATTTCTGAAGGGCTTTGCTGACCTTGTGAAAATGACCTAGCACACAGATTTATATCTCTAAGATTCTGCAGATTTTGGCTGTGAACTAGGGCCCCACAAAAAGAATCCAAGTTGGGCCCTAGAGTTTCAAATTGGGCCCCACTGGCTGGCCCTGAGTCTCATAGTTGCTGGGTCTGAGTTGTCCTGCCCTCGCATGAAGTCTTGGGTTTGCAATTTTGGGACAGGGGAGATTGCCCGCTGTTTAGGGCTGGGGAGCTGGGGAGGCCCCCTAGAGGCCCTAGGCTTCAGCCTACTTAGCCTATACATAAATCCGGCATTGCCAGCACCACTCCCCGGGCTCTAAGCCTTCTTTGATTGGTGGTTGCCTCTCTGGTTCCTCCCACCATTCGCCTGTGTCCAACCAGTCCATGACACCCACTAAACATTGTTAATGAACATAATGATGGTAAATAAATTAAAGCGGGGAAATCATCATATAATTTTCAGTCACAACACTGGACCAAATAAAGCATTACCTTCCTCATCACCAGTAAAAAGTATTTGGGGGCAATGGGGTGATTTTATTGCTGTAAATACATTCCATTTATCTCCACTGTTGCTCCACCAACACCTGCAATTTATCACTTGTATTTCTCAGGTGCTTGACAGGTGGGAACAATTCATGAGGGAAATTTTAATGTCTCTCCTGCTGAAGATTTCACATTGTATGTGCAAATCCTACTTGCCCTTCAGCCTGTCGGTCTGCTCTCCCATCCATAAGCAATTCTACAGCTCTCAAGAGCACCATCTAGAATTGTGCATGCATATAAATAAGAGGATAAGAAAAGCTGTACTCAGCAAATCCCTCAAGCCTGCATTATCTGTTAATTCTTGCTTTTCTCACTGGACAATACAAAAATGTAATTTAGGAGGTCCATTTATTTCTCCATTATAAAGGGAGTCTCAAGACATCAATCTGATGCCTTTTTGTTCCTGAGAATATGAGTCATTGCGAGATGGAATAAAGATGAGGCAACCAGATGTCGAAGGCTGAATAAGTCATGTTGGCAGGGTGGGGGGAATTCAGAGAGGACCAACAAAATTATTTAAAGATGTGGAGGTGCTCAATATGGTGGACTGGGTATGAGAGTCATTTCCAGAATTATCAATTAGCATTTAATGCACATAGCAGAAGGTCAAAAAAACATTTTTTTTCAGCTGACTGAACATGAAAACCATACACAAATATATATCCATGCTTCACAAAATTCCCAAATCTAGTGAATGTTAACATTTGCCTGTGAGCACCAAGAATGCCAAGAAAATATTGTGAATGGCCAAGATCTCAGAGGTCCTCCTCTTTCCCTCTCTCCATAGGGATCCACTATGGATCTATGGGGTCTTCTGCTTTGTCCCATACTGTCAATAAGTGACCTCACCAAATCCCAAGGCTTTCTAATACCATCTGTCCGCTCATGATGTATTCATCCCTTCATTTCTACTCCAGGACTTTTTCTCTCCCCTGATCCCACAACTCCCATTGCCAGCCTGATAGACTGCTTAAATATTTCATTGACATTTCAAACTCAATATGCCCAATACCATACATTGTTCCTTCTCAATAATATCCATTGACAAGGTTCATCCCACTGAATGAATGAAACATTGAAAGAATAAAGAGTTGGCATAATCTTTTACTCCTCTCTCTCCTTTGCTTTCCATAGGAGGAACATTGCCCGGCGATTGTTTTATTGATTTATAGAATTAATATGCTGTAAACTGCTTTGAGGTTGTTATTAAAAATATAAAGTGGTATAGAAATTTTAAAAAATAAATAAATAAAAATATTCATTCCATCACCAAGTCATGTCACTTCTTTTATAACATTGCAAATTTATAGCCTTGCCTTGGTAGTCTCTCCAGAAGAATAATGGTTCTACCCTACAGCACACACAAAAAGTGGCAGATTTCTCCCCATCCTTTTTTTTTTTTTTTTACAGTCCTCCCCCTCACATTTTACCAGAAACCTCATCCAAACATGTCTGGAGGACCACGGGGGTCTTGATACTTTAGTGTTACATCACTATTACATCAGTTCTTCCTGCAAAGAACTGAGTTATGGAAGGTGCCTGTAGCCTGAAATATTTAGGTTACAGCATTTATATGGTGCCTTTTGCACCTTGGCAGGCCCCACCATGACAAAATGTAAACTTAAAAACCATAGAATACAGAAACTGCACTTGAGGAGCAGTCCTAGGCATGTTTACTCAGAAATCCTTGTGTCCCCAGTAAATTTATTTAGGACTGTAGTCTAAAAAGCAGAGAACAATATAAAAAGGTGGTGTTTAACTGTTTTATTCAGAGTAGACCTAACTTAAGGTAAAGGTAAAGGTCCCCCTGCCCATATGGGCCAGTCTTGACAGACTCTGGGGTTGTGCGCCCATCTCACTTAAGAGGCCAGGGGCCAGCGCTGTCCGGAGACACTTCCGGGTCACGTGGCCAGCGTGACATCGCTGCTCTGGCGAGCCAGAGCCGCACACGGAAACGCCGTTTACCTTCCCGCTGGTAAGCGGTCCCTATTTATCTACTTGCACCCGGAGGTGCTTTCGAACTGCTAGGTTGGCAGGCGCTGGGACCGAGCAGCGGGAGCGCACCCCGCCGCAGGGATTCGAACCGCCGACCTTTCGATCGGCAAGTCCTAGGCGCTGAGGCTTTAACCCACAGCGCCACCTGCGTCCCAGACCTAACTTAGGTGTGTTCATTAATTTTAATGGGTCGAACTCTGAGTAAAACATAATTGACTACCACTCAAAGAAACCAGATAAAACAGTAAGACCAGCAAGTGAAATCCAAATAAACAGCCGATGAAGGCAGCAAATATTAGGTGAGCAAATATTCAGGAAACTACTATCACTCACTGGAGTATTTAAGGGATGTCAGCTCCATTTGAAACATTTACTTGGGTAAAGACTGATGTGACCATACAAAGAAGATTTGCCTTTGAAGATAAGAAGTGGCTTTGGAAAAGTCACTGCCCCTCAGTTTAACATCCTATCTCCTAGGATTGTTGTGACATTAAGAAGGGTGGAGGAAATATAACAAAGAATCTGCCCTATTAAACATATTTAGTACTAGTTTCAAACCTTTCTTATCTTAGCTTCAACATAAAAAAAAGTGTCTTGAATGCACTTGTCTATAAAGCGGGCCTGCAGGGAGATCTAGAACTGAAGCCAATACAGTTACATTAGTACAAAACTTATACAACAAGGTCCATGATGCAACGATTCTCTCTAGGGGGTTAAATCCAACACTTGCAGGTGGGACATCAGCAGGCTGGCGGAAATACTAAATTTCTAAATTAAGTATCAAGCCAGCTTAGAAGTTGTGCTCTCTTCCCCTATAGGCCTTCCCACTAAAGACCAACTCATGTGTTGCCATAGTAACATGGCAGCTGACAAAAAATACTTCCACGTTTTCATATCTCTGTATTGCAGCAGTAGTGTATGGTAATCCTCAGGGTCAAACTAGATGCCATGGGAATATGCATTTCTTCTTTTTCCTTGGAAAATAAAAGCAACTAGGATCTGAACTGTGTTGTGCATCCTCTTCCACAGCAAGGGTCCCAGTTAAAATCTCCTCTTCGCTCCTGAAGTGTTGCTCCCTTTGAAAAAAAGGCTTCCATGGACATCAATGTCTTGGTTGACCACAAACTTGACATGAGCCAACAGTGTGACGTGGCAGCTATAAAAGCAAATGCAATTCTGGGCTGCATCAATATGAGTATAGCATCTAGATCAGGGGAAGTAATAGTGCCACTGTATTCTGCTCTGGTCAGACCTCACCTGGAGTACTGTGTCCAGTTTTGGGCACCACAGTTCAAGAAGGACACTGACAAACTGGAACGTGTCCAGAGGAGGGCAACCAAAATGGTCAAAGGCCTGGAAACGATGCCTTATGAGGAACGGCTAAGGGAGCTGGGCATGTTTAGCCTGGAGAAGAGGAGGTTAAGGGGTGATATGATAGCCATGTTCAAATATATAAAAGGATGTCACATAGAGGAGGGAGAAAGGTTGTTTTCTGCTGCTCCAGAGAAGCGGACACGGAGCAATGGATCCAAACGACAAGAAAGAAGATTCCACCTAAACATTAGGAAGAACTTCCTGACAGTAAGAGCTGTTCGACAGTGGAATTTGCTGCCAAGAAGTGTGGTGGAGTCTCCTTCTTTGGAGGTTTTTAAGCAGAGGCTTGACAACCATATGTCAGGAGTGCTCTGATGGTGTTTCCTGCTTGGCAGGGGGTTGGACTCGATGGCCCTTGTGGTCTCTTCCAACTCTATCATTCTATGATTCTCTGATTCAATGGCAAGAGGGCAAAGAGCAGCTTCAAGGGGAGAGCCTTCACTGGGACCTTTCTTTTGGTGGGCAGAGATAACCCTTCAACTGCACTCCATGGTTCTGATCCTAATTGCCTCCTTGTTTTTAAAGCAGAAACAAAACACACTGAATGCATGCCCACATATAGTATATAAGCTAGTTTGCCATCTGACTGTAGAGCTGGAACTTGATGAGAACCCCATGAATCCTCTAGTCCAGCCCCATGCAATGCAGGAGTCACAGCTAAAGGATCTGAATGGTGTACTGGCTGTATCATAGGCTGTTCCCAAGTTTTCTCTCCATACAAGGAGCCCCTGGAAGTCTGCACCACATGGAACCCTCAGCAGGCGGAAATGGCTTTTCAACTGTAGACATGACTCTGTCTATGAACTGGGCTCAATCCCAGCCATTGTAATCACACTGGGGAAAGGTACTTAGCAGACTCTGTTGCAATAGATGGTTGGGTGCTTCCGTCAGACATGTTCTTTGCACATTAGAATATTATCGTGGTTGTGGGAGGGAGCTGGGAATCTGCAACTTTTGAGAAGAAGGTCTGCAACACTCAACAGCTGAGAAGACAGGCGTGTTTTTGTATTTATAAAACAGCTTTCTCGTGGATTGCTGCTTTATTACACTTTGCACAAGGACATCTGCTGCTGTCAGCTGCGCTCACTCCCTCTGCAATAGCCTGTGCTGCTCTGGCAATCAGAGGCCGGCTATGTTAGGAAACTGGCCATAACAGCCCTTTTCTGAAAACTGAAGAATATCAGAGAACACAGTGGATCTGGTTGTGGTATTATAAAACATCTTTAAATTCTAGTAAGTTTACCATCATTTAACCAGGACGGCTGCAGAGCAGAGAGCTGGGGAAAGTGACCTCTTATTCACATTTGCACACACTAACAAAAAGATTTTAAAGCATCTCCAAAATAGGAACAGTGGTTTACCAGAGGCAGGTACCAGGAAAAAATGGGAAGGACAGTGACTGATGGAACATATGCTTTGCATGCAGAAGATCCCAGGTTCAAACCCTATAAAAGCCAAGTCTTTTCTTTTTTTAAGAGGGGAGAGGGGTTTTGGTAACATAGCTAAGGAAGGCCCATTTTGACCTCTCAGAGTAGACCAGGGGTGGGAACCCCATGGCCTTCGCCAGCCTGGTGATCTCCAGCACTTTTGAACTGCCAGCAGAACCTGGTGGTGGTGGTGGTGGGAACTGTAGTCCAAAACCACAGGTGGGCACAGAGTTATTCTAGCATGGTTTTCCCAGTAGTGATGTATGGAAGTGAGAGCTGGACCATCAAGAAAGTTGATCGCCGAAGAATTGATGCTTTTGAATTATGGTGCTGGAGGAGACTCTTGAGAGTCCCATGGACTGCAAGAAGATCAAACGTATCCATTCTTAAGGAAATCAGCCCTGAGTGCTCACTGGAAGGACAGATCCTGAAGCTGAGGCACCAAGACTTTGGCCACCTCGTGAGAAGAGAAAACTCCCTGGAAAAGACCCTGATGTTGGGAAAGATGGAGGGCACAATGAAAAGGGGACGACAGAGATGGATGGATAGTGTTCTCAAAGCTACCAGCATGAGTTTGACAAACTGCGAGAGGCAGTGGAAGACAGGAGTGCCTGGTGTGCTCTGGTCCAGGGGGTCATGAAGAGTCGGACACGACTAAATGACTAAACAACAAAATCATGTTTATTGGGCTGGAGTTTCCATCATTCCCATCCAGCATGACCACTGGACAGAGATGATGGAAGCTGCAGTCTAAACTCAGATTAAAGCCTGATGTTTGTGAAGAATTCTCCTTTACATGTGACTGTGATAGGCTGGCAGCAGAAGAGGCTCCACTCCAGGAAGGATTACACACCTTGTTTTTCATCTTGACACCAGCTCTGCCTCCCACCCTTTTAAGCACCTTGCCTTCCCCTTGGTTGATTAGGCATGCTCACTGTGAACGGCTTTCCCAGTTGGTTCCTTTATTAGTCTCAGCATGTCTGGATAACAGGAGCACAGCGGGGAACAAAGAAGCAGGCTTATAAGAGCTTAGCACCAGAGTCAGGCACCTTTTAGAGCTCCAGAGCAAAGCAAAACTGTTCTATAGTACCATCTAGTGACCAGAAAAGGTGCATATTGATAAGTCAGCTTCTAGACCGCATTGCCATTTCCTTTTGCACTAACATCATCATAGATGAAAACAACAAAGTTATATCTACATTGCAAACCTCACATTGGTGCTATAAGAGTTTAACTGCGATGCCTTCCTCCAAAGAATCCTGGGAACTTAATTTTGGTGGGAGTGCTGAGAAATCAGTTATCTTGAGCTCATTTTGTGGTACTACTATTCCCATTCTCCCAAGTGAATGTGAAGTCTGTTATGTAAGATATGCCCAAAGAGGCTTGTAGCACTTTCCATCCATTGTCACCCAAACCTCCTTCATGAGATGCACAGCAGATTTTGCCCTTAGACAGGCTGAAAGGCATAGCGTTTTATATGAGATCTCATGCAACCCCTGATAAACTTCAGGGTGCTGGGGAGATGGGCAGCCCGCTAGCGGAGGAAGAGGGGTGCAGGGGGGAGTGCACCACCCCCGGCAGTGCGATCCCGGTGGGGTGCCATCGCAGCTGCCCCCCTCCCCACGCTGGGCATCATGCCCCTGGGACACACATCAGCCACCCCCCCACCTGCTCTCCACCACTGGGGCAACCAGTGCCCCATGGCTTTCAAACCAATGTTATCTATTTCTAGTCCACGTGTGTTTCCTGGAGCAGATGGGTCCTTGAGAGTCTCCACCCAGGCACTGACCCAACTCAGAATCTGTTTAGCTTCAGTAGGTTTGTTGGTGCCTTCAAGTGAGGCATTGTGATTTTTTTCTCTCCTTTGTACCCCACAAATTTGAACATAAACCATAAGTTACTTTTTCCATTGACTTCCTGCCCTCCCCTTCCACATATGAAAAAATGTTCCTTCTGTGAGTTTACACTTCCAATGCATACTTTACTTAGTTTTACATATTTTGGGTAACTTATTTGGTGTTTAAAAACCATCTGTCAGGACTGCCGCTAGGTCCCAGCTCACAGAGGACCAACGCCCAGTGGATGTTATATACAAAAGTCTTTATTAAAGTTTAGTTTCCATTTCCAAGCTCTGGGCGCGCAGACCCACGTCTCGACGCTAGACCGGCTAAGTCCCCTCTGACTCACTGCTCCACCCACACCAGTTTAAGATTCTAGCCCGGCTCCACCTCCTACGCTGTTCTTTCCTTCGCTGGGTCCTTCTGCCCTCTGGGGTTCCCTCCTTCCTGGACTCCTCTGACGCTGAGCCTCCTGAGTCTTGCCCCTCCCTCCGGCGGGCTTTAGGACCTGGCTCCCTTCCCGGGCTCCCCGCTGTGCCGCGCTCCTGTACATTTGAACTTGGCGCGCGCGCCCAGCCGGTGACTTTCCTTCTGACCGTTTCCCCGCTTCCTGATGTGGGCGTTGCCAAACCTGACTCCTCTCCTCCCTCTGGTGGTGAGGACACTGGTCCCGACTCCTGGGACTCCCCCTCCCCACTGCGCTCTGGTGGAGACGCTGGTCCTGATCTCCAGCTGCTGCTCAGGGACTCCCCGCTGGCCCCTTCCTCCTGGGGCTTCCCCCTGGAGCCCCCCTCGCTCTGGCCACCGGCGCTCCCTTCTGTGAGTCCTCCGATTCGCTAGAGAGGCTTGTGGAATAACTCTGGCCACTGTCACTGCCTGCGCCCCCCTCGTACTCCTCCTCCTCACTCTCCATTTGCTCCCCCTCCTGTGTCTCTCCTTCTGAACCCCTGACACCATCTATAAATCATCTTCTTGTTTCCCGACTGTTGTGACCAGTGCTGCTACTTACTTATTGTAAAGGTAAAGGTAAAGGTAAAGGTAAAGGTAAAAGTAAAGGACCCCTGACAGTTAAGTCCTGTCGCAAACGACTCTGCGGTTGTGGCTCTCATCTCGCTTTGGATGAGGGAGCCGATTTTTGTCCGCAGACAGTTTTCCCGGGTCTTTCGCCAGCATTATTAAGCCACCTCTGGTGCAATGGAACACTGAAACCAGAGCAGCACACGAAAACGCCGTTTACTTTCCCACCGGAGCAGTACCTATTTATCTACTTGCACTTTGGCATGCTTTCGAACTGCTAGGTTGGCAGGAGCAGGGACCAAGCAACGGGTCTACTTACTGTAGTATATGATATTTAGGAGAGGAGAGTTAACATTTGAACTGTGTGTCAGGAAAATCCCTGGATCAAATCTCACCTCAGCAGTGATCCCTTTAGCTCAGGAGTGGAGAACCCTTCTTTGCCTCCAGATATTGCAGTTCTGTAACATCTGGAGGGTCCACAGTTTCCCCAATCTTCTCTAGGTAAGACACATTCTCTCAGCCTCAAACCCCCACCTCAGCTACAATATGTTGGCAATGCTTTGTTAGATGATTGTTTTAAGGATTATTGAGATTATATATGTCTTTGAACTATACAACAGAATGAACATGAATATGCATTTTCAGACCAAAGAAAGATGTGCATTCCCAGGCACAATTTAGCCAGATACTAACTTTCTGTACATGGGACGTGGGTGGCACTGTGGGTTAAACCACAGAGCCAAGGACTTGCTGATCAGAAGGTCAGCGGTTCTTATCCGCGTGATGGGGTGAGCTCCTGTTGCTCGGTTCCTGCTCCTACCAACCTAGCAGTTCGAAAGCACATCAAAGTGCAAGTAGATCAATAGGTACTGCTACGGCGGGAAGGTAAATGGCGTTTCTGTGCACTGCTCTGGTTCACCAGAAGCGGCTTAGTCATGCTGGCCACATAACCCAGAAGCTGTACGCCGGCTCCCTCGGCCAATAAAGCAAGATGAGTGCTGTAGCTCCAGAGTCGGCCATGACTGGACCTAATGGTCAGGGGTCCCTTTACCTTTACTAACTTTCTGTACAGTTCAGCTGTAGTTTTAAAATAACTTCTAAAACTCAGATCTTTAAGGAAAAGTTTGTTGCATATTCCTCTGACACAGAAAAGTGTCACAGAATGGTGGGCTGGGTGTAACATTTTACGGGCAAGCAGGCCCAACACAACTCAGTCACACTCTCCCCCATAGACAAATGTGCATAGAAACAAAGAAGTTCTTATGAAGGCATCGCTGAAGAGGCTTGGCTTTGGATTCTCACCTGTCAAGGCACTGAGCAAAAGGAGATTATAGCCAAGTTCAGTGTCAGTGTGTGAGAATGGAGGGTGGAGATACGGTTCAGTTTGCACCTTAAATTTGAATCTGAAATGATATTATAATTGAAACACAGGGAGGTTTCAAAATTCACACTTCAATTTTGTGATGCAGCCCCCCCCCAAAAAAAATTGCAGATATTGGGGCAAGGGATGCATAATAGTGAATATATTAGTGAAAACAACAATACAAAAATGCATCCCATTAGGATAAATCGCTTGCAAAAATGTGTTGCATTAGTCAAAATTGCATACAAAAATGTGTTCACAAGAAATTCACACAAAAATACATACTGGCCGATTTTGGCACTGATTTCTTGTTTAAGAGAATTGCTGCAGAAATGTAGAGAACTGGATTCAAGATTGGAAAAATGAGAAACGGAGAGAACCCAAACGGACAGGTCCACCCATCCCTAGCTCTGCAGAGTTCTAACTATGCAAGGATTTAACACCTACATGTAGCCACTGGGAGCGGGCATTAGCTTTGACGCAAGCACTGGTATAGGAAGAGGGGTGCGGGGGGAGTGCACCGCCCCTGGCAGCGCGATCCTGGTAGGGTGCCATCGCGGCTGCCTCCCCGACCATGCTGGGTGCCACGCCCCCAGGACATGTGTCAACCCCGCCCCCGCCTGCTCTCCCCCCCCCCCCCCCCCGGTGCTGGAGCATGAAGCTCCACCACTGGAAGCAAGGGGTCATCACTCTGCTGGGGGTATTCAACTTTATTTTTCTGTAACATGTGAATCAGGGGTGGCTGGGAAGGCCCTGAACGAAATGGTGGGCTGGATGAGAACTAATAAACTCAGTCTAAATCCTGGCAAGATGGATGCTCCGAAGATGAGTGATTCCGGCAAGTCGGTTAGTTGCCAGCCCTGGATATAGCTGCACTCTCCCTGCAGAGTTTGGGGTTGCTCCTAGGTCCAGCTCTGCCACCAGAGGCACAGGGGTCCCAGGGGCTAGGAGTGCCTTTTACCAACCTTTATTGGGAAGACAGCTACAGCTGTTCCAGGATCAGGATAGCCTGACCACCCTCTCCATGCATTGGTAACCTCATGGTTGGAGTACTGCAATGCATGCTATGTGGGGCTAGCCTTGAGGTTGGTCCAGAGGCTACAGCTGGTGCAGAATGCAGTAGCTGGGCTGCTTCTGAGGGCAAACTGCTGCCAGCATGTAGCACCTTGCGTGCAGGATCTGCACCGGATCTGCTACCAGGTCAAGTTCAAGGTCTTGGAACTAACACAGAAGACACAGCTCAGGACCCTGTTACCAGATATACTCAAGTCACTGTGGTCTGCGGCAGAGCCGTCTTTCCCATTCGTGTTAGTGATTCATTGCGCCAGGGCGCCGGCCTCCTCCTGATTCCTGGCAAAAGGTGGTGCACGGCCTTCCCAGGCTGCCTTCTCTGGTGCCCCAACGCCAGAGTGCAGGTCTGCCAGCACGTTTTCCTGCTTGTTCGGGGCGGTGGGGGAGGCAGAGGACATTTTCCTTTTTTTAAAAAAAGAATATTTATTAAGATTTTACAAAGTCATAAATACCAAAATCTATAAAAAATAAAAAATAAAAATACAAAATACAAAATACAGAAAACGAAGAAATAGAAACAAAAATTAAAAAACAAATCCATTTTTTATAACTTTAAACTCATTAGCTTGTTTCCTTGACCTCCTCGCACCTCCCCTTTTTGTGTTCCCGGTTTACATAATCCATTCAGCAAATCCTTACCCTCTTTCATTTATCTTAATTCTTTATCTTAACATATTATAACTCTATGTTTTCATCCACTATCAATTCATTTTTGCATATTCTTATTAACTTTGTTGCTAATGCCACTTATTTTCAATCCAACATCATTTTAACATTCATTAATTTTACAGTGTTTTTGCAGATAGTCTTTACAGAGAACATTTTCCACTGCCCCCTCCCTTGTTTTGGAGTTGCCAGGGGGGCGCCGGAGGGATCTTTGCACCACGGCGCCAGATATGCTTAAGACGGCCCTGGTCTGTGGCATAACACCTCCTGCAAGAACCAAAGGTCTCAGAAGCCTGCTCCACAGTAACAGTGTGGCAGCTTGCCTTGTGGAATAGCATTCCTCTCAAGCTACACTCAATACCTGCACTTTCCAGAAACAACTGAAGGCGTTTCTGTCCTGACAAGCTTTCCCAGCCAGATGAATGGGTCTCTGCCATGGGTGTCTATTCTGTATACAAATATCCTGATGCATAAAGAAAAGCCTGCAGTTGCAGCCAGCCGGGGAAGTGGCCCAGCAAGAATAAATGTCTGTTGCCACTGAGCAGAAACATCAACTCCCTTTCCTTGACTGGCCAGCAGTGCCCTGCACCGACTGCTAACATTTTTGGCTCCTGCATCTTCCAAGCAACCTCAAATCAAGATGTCACATGTAATCTAAACTAATGTATTTTTTT
Organism: Podarcis gaigeae; assembly: GCF_964106915.1. Taxonomy (NCBI): domain Eukaryota; kingdom Metazoa; phylum Chordata; class Lepidosauria; order Squamata; family Lacertidae; genus Podarcis; species Podarcis gaigeae. The sequence continues at coordinate 4,141,794 of NC_139681.1, forward strand.
TTAATAATTTTTTATTGATTTTCCAATTTTATCAACACAACAACACTAAATAATACATACAACAACAGACACACACAAAAAGAAAACATAGATCCAACTTTCTTAACCTCCTTTTCATAAGCCTCTTTTCTCGGACTTCCCCATACCTTCCCCTTTTTGCATCCTAGTTTCACAATTTTTCAGCAACTCTTTTAACCAATTAAAATTTAACCTTATTCTCCTTTTCAATATCACATTAAATAAAAAAGAATAAATATAGCTGTAATTATACATCTTCCTTTCCCTTCACACTTTAACACTCCTCAATTTTATAGCGATTTTTAAGATATACTTTAAACTTCTTCCAATCTTCCTCCACAGTTTCTTTCTCCTGGTCGCGGATTCTGCCGGTCATTTCTGCCAATCCCATAAAGTCAATCACTTTCGCCTGCCATTCTTCCAGCGTGGGTAGCTCTTGTGTCTTCCAATACTTTGCTAGTAGAATCCTTGCTGCCGTTGTGGCGTACATAAAAAAGATCTTGTCCCTCCTTGGCACCAGTTGGCCCACCATACCCAAAAGAAATGCCTCTGGTTTCTTATGAAAAGTACATTTGAGTACTTTCTTAATTTCATAAACTAATGTATTTTTAAACAAATGCCCTTGTGGCCTTGAAATATCAGCTGGCCAAATCCAATTTTGAGTTCATCATTATTCACAAGTGTCGCTGAATATAAGTGATTACTTATATTGCCAAGTATGTCCTTGCAGTTAGGCAAGTAGATTTCATCCCAAAGCATCAAATATGCTATTGTTGAATGTTTAGAGGAGCTGAAAGGTCTTCTGCTTAATGCATATTGGAAAAATATCAGGTCTCTCTGATGCAACCCTGAGAACAAAGCACATTTTCCTGACTGTAAAATTTCCTTAGGCTTAAAGTGTTTCATTTCCATATTTTTATTATTAAAGTTAGAATAAATTAATCAAACATATTAAAATGCCCTTGTTGCATTCACTGCTGCTTCTCAAAAAGAGAAAATCTGTGAACAGTACATTTCATACAGTTCAGCTTAATTTTTGTCATAATGTTTAAGGGTTATCACTGCCTTTTGTTGTTGTTTTCCCCCAAATTTTTGCTTTTGCTGAAGTATTTTTAGTAACTTGATGTGTGCTAGATTTAGCGAACAAACTTGCCAGGGCGCTCTGTTCTTTTCCCAGCTGCAGTCAAGCAAAACCTGTTGCACTGTCTGTTCAGTGTGAAATGGAAGATATCAGTCAGAGCTAGAGTCTAAACTCCTAGTGTGCTGTTTGCCTGGTCTGTTCTTTTCTTAATTTTAGCAATCTTGGAAGAAAAGTAGGAGTCAAGAGATTTATCAAGATACACATACATCAGCAATCTCGTTAGAAATGTCAGTAAACTAAAGCAGGCAGCCTAATTCCTTTCGGTAGATCTTTTTAAAAACATTATTGTTGTTGTTGTTGTTGTTGTTGTTGTTGTTGTTGTTGTTGTAGCCTTATTGGAGTTCATCGATTGTTCTCTTCACTCCAAAAAGGAGTTACCTGATGGCCGGACGGTCAGCGTTCCGGCATCCGCAGGAACCAGAACTCCTGGACATCCACCAGAGAGTGTTTTTGGGGGCTACTGCGCCCTGTAGCACCCCCTTTTCCTTCGAAAAGCCCGGGATTCTCCTAGCGGAAAAATCCCCGCTTGCACTGGGATCGGGCTCAACCGGAAGAAAAGTAGGAGTCAAGAGATTTATCAAAATACACATACCTCAGCAATCTCATTAGAAATGTCAGTAAACTAAAGCAGGCAGCCTAATTCCTTTCGGTAGATCTTTTTAAAAACATTTGTTGTTGTTGTTGTTGTTGTAGCCTTATTGGAGTTCACCAATTGGGTCTGTGTTGCTTCCGGACGGGAGGAAGGAAGTCAAATGACGCCGAGGTTGGTTCAAAGAAAGAGTTTATTCTGCTCTTCGGATAGCAGAAGGCACTTGTGTGGTGAGTCCACAGCAAGTCCAAAGAAATGAGACATTTCATGCAGTATATATATCCTCCAGGCACCCTCTCCCTCCTTGCCCAGGAATCCAACCACGTCAGCCTATGTACGCAGGTTGACATCACAGATGTTCCTGCTCCGGCACTCTTAACCATAAAAGGGATTTCCTTCCTGCACTCCTGACCATAAAAGGATATTCCTGCTCAGAAACCCATTCCTTCATTATTATTCCATTATTATTATTATTATTATTATTATTATTATTATTATTATTATTATTAAAAAAGACATACAAGTAAACAATTTATACCCTCTTCTGAAGTGGATTTGCTGTGACAGCCAGGAAAATAAAATCTGAAAATGTTATAAGACACAATCCTTCTGTTGCGGAGAAGTATTTCTACTGGCAGCCAGGAACATATACCCTTTTACAAAATGCAAGCCATGCTGCAGTCATTTCATTTTTATTGCATCTGCTCTCTACTGTGTTCATGGTCAAAATGCTGTAGTTGGAAGTAGGCAAACTATCAAACCCCACGTGCACAGGAAGCTGATTAAGAATACCACTCTGTAATTAATTGGTGGAAATGCCACATTTTTGTCCTCGTAGGTTATGGCTCTGATTGATTTTTGCGTATACAGTCTGCCAAAGAAGCAGATGGATACTGTCAGTAGGGCTGTGCTATAAATCAATATATCATTTGATATCGGATTTTAGATCAAATCGTGATAACCGTTTTTTACAAAATGACTTTGCAATTTATCGCATCTCGTGTGTGTGTGGTATTAAAAAATCATAATTTTGGAAAAACCAGAAAACTGAGGCTTCTTCCTATGTGTTCAGCCCTTGCTAACTCCACCTCAGCTAGCTCTTCCCCACCTCCTGCAGCAACAAGAAATAGCTACAAATCACTGATTCAAAAATCGCCCAGCAGATACACCCAGCAGAGCTTTGAGAACCGGTTAGCTCTCCGTCTCCCCGGCCATCCAGCCTGCAAGCGGGGACTTCTTCCCTCCAGGCTCTTGCTTAAAGGCGCCAGGCTGGGACGTGTGTGTACTGCTTGTGGGTGCGCAAGTGTGTACGTGTGTCTCCCTCTTCCCTCCCGTTGGTGGGGTGTCTGGTGTGTTTTTGTGAAGAAGCAGCCACCAGCCGGCAAAAAAACACTCGGGTTTTCAACGACCCAGCCGACACTTCACTTTTTTCTGTAAGCTGCAGTTGGCCCCTTGTCAAAACTACAGTGGTACCTCGGGTTACATACACTTCAGGTTACAGATGCTTCAGGTTACAGAATCCGCTAACCTGGAAGTAGTACCTCAGATTAGGAACTTCACCTCAGGATGAGAATAGAAATCGTGCGGCGGCAGCCCATTAGCTAAAGTGGTGCTTCAGGTTAAGAACAGTTTCAGGTTAAGAACGGACCTCTGGAACGAATGAAGTATTTAACCTGAGGTACCACTGTATACTGCTTGTGTGGGGGGTGTGGGTGTGATTGTGTCTCCCAGACTCCCTCTCCCCTCTGTTGGTGTGCCCAGGTGAGGCTTTGTTTGGAGCCATGGCAAGGAACTTTCCTGGAGGGGCACAGAGCTGTTAAGAGAGGTTTCTTTAGTGCCATTTCTTTATCCCTGTGTTAGCTCAGTCTGCCCTGCAGTGCTTTGCTTGCGCTCTGTGTGTGAGAGTGAGTGATTGTGGCTTGCAAGTTGCTTCAGAATAAAAGAGGGGGGACACCCAGTGTTTGTTGTGTGTGCCTTTCCTTGGGGCAGAAGCAGCCCACAGGAGGTTGCCAGCCCCATGTTAACTCTGCAAGCCTTCAGCTCTCCCCTCCCCAGTCGTAAGCACTTTTGAGATGCTGGTTGGCTTGCAAGTTGCTTCAGAGTAAAAGGGGAGAAAATCCCCCTGCTGTGCCCTTTGAACCTCTTCTGCCTCCCCCCACCTCCTTATGCTGCCCATTTTCTCCTAGATGGCTATGCCAAGAGTGGACATTGATGGATGTCCCCTGACGTGGTGGGGGGCACATGAGGCATCCTTCCCATGTTGAAGGGGCTTGCAAAGACGTTTTTGGCTATCCCAGGAACAAATGTGCCAGTTGAAAGTGTGTTCAGCTCGGCTGGCAATGCTCTTCAAATACAAAGAGCATCTCTATTGCCAGAGAATGCCAAAAGGCAGTTTTTCCTTGCAAAAAATATAAATTTCATTTTATAATTTTTGTTCTGTAAAATGTTCAGTAAGTGATGACTGATTGGCAAGGATGATCCATTCAGCAAAGAGAAAGAAGAAGAAGCCAAAGGAAACAATGGCACCAAACACGGTTTTTAGAAGGTGAAGATTTGCCAGGAATGAATGAATATATACCGTATTTTTCGTCCCATAGGACACTCCATCCCATAGGACACACCTAGTTTTGGGGGGGGGAATAAAGGGAATTTTTACCCCTTTATTTCCCCCCAAAAACCAGGTTGGGGAACAGCGGTATGGCGGCGCTGCGCCTCCCAGCTGTCCCCCGGGCTTGTGGGGCTGGCCAATGTCTGCCCGGCGCGAGGGGCACTCTGCTTCAGGGCGTCCTTCACGCTGGGCGGCAGGCTGCTATCCGCAGCGTGGGGAGCCCTGCAGGGAACTCCCGCAGGGCTCCCTACGCTGCGGATGTCTGCCCGGTGCGAGGGGCACTCTGCTTCAGAGTGCCCCTCGCACCGGGCGACAGGCTGCTATCCGCAGCCTAGGGAGCCCTGCGGGAACTCCCGCGGGCTCCCCAGGCTTGCTGATAGCTTCCTGAAGCCTGGAGAGCGAGAGGGGTCGGTGCACACCGACCCCTCTCGCTCTCCAAGCTTCAGCGAAAGCCTGTATTTGCCCCATAGAATGCACACAGATTTCCCCTTCATTTTTGGAGGGGAAAAAGTGCGTCCTATAGGGCGAAAAATACGGTATGCTGTATTTTTCTGTGTATAAGACTAGGTTTTTTATTTAAAATTACAGTAATGTTAAAAGGTGGGGCTCATCTTATACACGGGGCAATCTCCCCCAATTTTCTCTACTTGGAGTCCCAAAAAAGAGGGGGTGTCTTATATACGGGGGCGTGTCCTACACGGAAAAATACAGTATGTATATCCCACTGAAATGGCTGTTTTAAAAATTGAAACAGGAAAATGCTTGGCAATAAACCCAAGACACATTATTTTATTTAATACTTTTCCTATATCATTTTTGCATGGTTACCTCTTTGGAAGATTGAACCCAAGGGCTTCAAAATCAGTGCTGCCACCTAAGCAGCTCTTCTCAACTGTCTGATCAAGCTCTAGACACAACAAATCCTCAGCTCTAAATGTCAGCAATCAAAGAGGCTCAGGATGCCTAGATTTTCCATTAAGGCACAGACAGTGAATCTGATTAAAGGTCAAATGCATAGACTAAAGGAAATCAAACTGGCTGTAAAATAAGAGAATTTTCTAACTCTTTGTTTGCCACACAAATATTCACAATACAGGGACACAGTAAGCTGCCTTATACCAAGTGAGACCATTGGTCCATCTCAAAGGTAAAAAGGTAAAGGACCCCTGGACAGTTAAGTCTGGTCAAAGGCAACTATGGAGCGTGGCACTCATCTCACTTCGGGCCAAGGGAACCGGCGTTTGTCCACAGCTTTCCAGGTCATGTGGCAAGCATGACCAATGCAGGATTTACATAGAAGCTAAACAAGCTATAGCTTAGGACCCCACTCTCTTGGGGGCCCCCCATTTTTTTTTAAAGAATAATTTTTATTAACCGACCAATCACATCAAATCAAACCAAATTACATAGCATGAATTTTAAATTTTTGTTGGGGGTACCCATATTTCAAGTTCCGAAGGGGATCCAATCAACTTCTTGCTTCTTGCTGCTGTTTTAATGTCCACAAATCTGACCATATTATGTTCACAGTACTATCCAGTCCTTTCTTATTGTTTTTCCACATCTCTTGTTGTTATTTTCATATATTTTTCCTTTATCTTTGTGACCTCTGATAGTCTCCACAAGCTGGTTAAAACAGTTTGCAATCCTGCGTGGATATTTTTTTTATCCAGTAGCTATATCTCAACGTTTTCCATATAACATCACTTCCATAAATCAAAACAGTCTTAGCATCATTAATCTTCACAAATCTGCCTCCTTTCTCAAACCTCTGAGGAGGTTCACCAGGAATGCAGTCTGAAAACAAATCCGTTCCTCCTCCCGGCTATAAATCCTTTGGCAAGATGGCGACTCTGAATTAATTGCTGCGCCATTCCAAAAGCTCTTATTCCTTCTCGATCTCCATAAAGCATACTTTTTGTTAAAGTTTATTTCCACACAGACCTTAATCATCCTGCTTGGGTCAGTTAAACCGACGGTTCTAATGACGAGGGGTTCTTGGTTAATCATATAGAAAAAAAGTAAAAAAGGTTCCCCACCCCCATTCAGTCCTGTTGCCGACATACCCAGCCTTTGATGTATCTTCATCGTAAAATATTCCTGTTGCTCCAACCCGTCATCTTCTTTCGCAGAGGTCCCTTCAATTAGCAGTCTTCACTCCCCTTCTTCACTTGAAATATGTGCATTTGCTTCTTTTGTAATTAATTATTCCAAATTGCTGCAGCTAGTGCGCTATCAGAGACAGCGTCCAGGAGAGCCGAAGTCCACACGGGGGCATTCTGCCTAGTGCCCTCACCCCCTTTTTCGAATTTGGGGGTGATTTATGGGCACAGCAGGCAAGGGCAGTGTTCCCCATTCCCTTGGGGCAACAAGGGAGGCTGCCTACTTCCACAACAGCCTCTTAATTACCCCGTGTGGTCCAGAGAGATGGTATTGTCGGCCATCTTCCAATGCGCCCCTAATGGGGCCCCCAAAAAAAATTAAAGGAAAAAAGCAACTGGATGTACATTTCCAAAATATGATAAAAAAACAAATAAAATAAAACCTACATACAGCAGCAGTGTTTTGTGTTGTGTAGGCTCCTATGATGCAAGTAATAGTCCCCGCCTGCTAGCCTGCTCCCTAAAATATCACTGGTTTGCTCATTTATATATATGTCTCAAGATAAATTATGCTACCTCAGCCTCAGGTGCATAGAAAGTGACAAGCTACACAGTTTATCATTTGATGATATCATCATTTTGCTTTGGCAAAGGCAAGGAAAGTATTGTAATTTAGATCATGTTTGTGTACTGTTTGTATACACAGTATACAATAAATCATGATAAAATTATACAGTTGAATGGGTATTGGGTAGGTGCATTAATATAATTAGTCCTGTTAAAAAAAATTTTGATGTACAGGCACGTATGGTATTAGAAATACCGTCTTTTACACTCACTAATTGTAACAGGGTACAAAGGTCTGCTATCCAACTGAACAGTGTAGACTACTATGGTGATACTGATATTATATTAAAAATGCATTGTATTAACTACAATTGCACTGTATAGGTTATAACACTTAATTTCATATTAATAAAGCTATTTATAATTATTAGTAGTTTGCATCATATATTTACACCTATTATTATTTCATGTTATAGCAAATTTATAGAGACTAGATTATGAGTCTTTGTAAATTGTGTGTTTTCTAAAGGAACTTTTGTTATTGCCAAATGCCAATGTGTTTGCATTCTTAAGTTTGTATGAATAAAAAATCATTTTTAGTTAGAGCTTAATAATTATTTCACTATTAATATACTTCTTCTTAATTGTATTTCACTATTAATGTACTGAGAACCAAACTGGAAAACCACATTTACTAGGCTCCCCCAGAAGTTGATATTTCCAGAAATTATGAATTATTCAGATTTGCCTTGACATGCAAACAGAATCAAATTCCTTCCTCATCCTTCTTGCTCCCTAGTAGCCACCTTGGAAAACCAAGCTGGACCAGAAAATTCCAGAGGCTGAAGGAAAAAGGGCTCCATTTGCCCCTTTGCAATGCATTACTCACTTGAGGAATTTTTCAGCATGCAGGAAGTTGATGGCTATCAGCAGCTGTGGAAAGTGATGGCGCACAGGTACCTTGCATTCATCCATCCAGAGGACGGCGTGCCGCAGGCTGGTCAGATGTTGCCGGAAGAGAGAGAGGTGCAATTCACTTTCCCTGCTTTCCCGCAGAATAGAGAAACCCCTCAATATTACGCTGGGCAGAAGACGCCACAAAGCAAGGGATTTGTCCTTAGCACGGCAGTGGCAGACTCTGCAAGGGGCTCTGATGCAGTTGCTCGGCCGTCAGATGGAGTAGTTGTTGTTGGTCAGCCAAAACCTCCTGCCATATTGTCTTGCAGGCACAGTGAATGGAAAAACAAGAGCAACAGTCAGACCCCTTGGCTCAGGGATGGCGCGTCATTGCACGGAGGGGCAGTGGTGCCAGGGCCAGAAGGCCGCTTTGCCTCAGAACCTGACCCCTCCACAGGTGGTCCAGGTCCATCAGGAACTCTACTGCTTGCTGCCATGCCACAAAGAGAGGAAATGCCTTGGTCTTCCCTGGTCTCCTGCACTCCAGAAGGATCCCTCAATGATCTGGATCAACCCCTCTGTGCCGCTGCATGCCTGCAGATAGCAAAAGGACCACTCCTGTTGAGAGAGGGGAAACCTGCCCCGAGAGGACAGAGGCTTGGCCCTGCCTTCTCGGCTTCTGCTCTGTTGCTCTTCCTGTTAAAAGGACCTAATCCTGGCTATGGCACCATGGCAGGAGCCCTCCAAATCTTCTGCCTGTTGCCATGAGGCAGCAAATCAGCTGGGAAGCCAGAGGGAGGAAGAGATTTGGAGACTGGCTGCTGACACTGTGGGGAGCGGGTTCTCCAGCTGCCTGGCCTCCCCCCTCGGGGAGAGAGTTACTTTCTGAGCAAGTCTTGCAGATTCCCAACATCTCTCTTAGGCAGGTAGAAGCCTGAGTGCCCCATAAACAAAAGGAAATTGGAGGAGGTATTCAACCACTTTCTCCAGGCGACGGTAAGCTAAGATGAAGAAAGCACAGATGGCCACTTCTCTGCCCTCCATTGTAGACCTCAGACTGATCTTATGGAAGGCCTCCAGCAGCACCTCCACCTGTCAGAGATGAAGGAGAGGGTTACTCAGATGGTACCAGGAAGTGGGGCTGTCTCAGGACCCTTTGCTGTGGTTCTTGTTCTGACATTGTGAGGCCCCTCTCAGCAAACATGTGTCATCGCCACCCAGTGGCATGAGGTGGACTCCCCTACTTCAAGGCAGAGGCTTAGAAAACATCTGAAGGCAGCCCTGTTTAGGGAAGTTTTTAATGACTGATGTTTTAATGTATTTTTAACCTTCTGTTGGAAGTTGCCCAGAGTGGCTGGGGAAACCCAGCCAGATGGGCGGAATAGAAATGTTGTTGTTGTTGTTGTTGTTGTTGTTGTTGTTGTTGTTGTTGTTCTCTCCTACGCTGGCAGCACCTTATCTCCACTGCTTTGCTGCTGAGCTCTTGCAACAGGTGGGAGATGTCCAAGGGTTTGAAGATGCTCTCAACAGCAAAGTCACTGGCCAGCAGTGGCGTAGTGTGGGGGTGCAGGGGGGGCCGGCCGCACCGGGTGCAACATCTGGGGGTTAGGGTTAGGGGGTGCAAATCCACGGGTTAGGGGGTGCAAATTACTTGCCTTGCCCCGGGTGCTGACAACCCATGCTATGCCACTGCTGGCCAGGAAGCACTTGGCCACCAAGAGCTGCTCTGCAGGAAGGAAGGCGACCTGAAACAAGAGGAAGGTCAGAGAGGCCCACAGGAAAAACTCATTCATTCTTTCATTCATTCATTCAAAGCATTTGTACTCCTCGTTTCAGCTAAAAAGGCTCCCAGAATGGCTTATACAAAAATCAATAACAAGACACTCCCTAGTCACAGGCTTACATTCGAATAAACAAGCCAACAAACAGAAACACAACACAGAAGGAAGAGGAATAAGGAGGGCAGAGGAAAAGAAAACTCACAAACTCAGGCCCCCAATGTCTAGAGTGCTGGTCCTATCTCTCCCATGGAGTCAGCCTGTTGAAATGGCTGCAGCCAGATGACCATTGAGGGAGAGGCCTGCTGGAGTTGGCCTGTCTCAGCAGAGCTGATGGCGTTGAGTCTCGTCCCTCCTTCCTCCATGAGTAGAGCTCCGCTAGGCCTCCTCTCTCTGCCTTGCCTGCACGCAAGAGCAACGCTTCCCTCAGACTGACTCCGTGAGGTGAGATGCAAACTCCATGAATCAGCTCTGTGAAAAGACCAGATCCACTCAGCACCTCCTATGCCTCCGCTGGGCCAGCTGACCGTGCTACCTGTTCCTCTGTTTTTTCCTTTCCCTTTCAAACAAGAATACAAAGTTAATATCTATTATGTAGAAATATCAATTAACCCTTTCCCAGATTCACAAGTTTTTTTAATGCCCAGTAGCATTAAGAATGCTCTGTTTAAAATAATATTCACCCAACTACAATATAAAAGACTAAATTTTCCTTTACAGCATTCATTCTCCCCTTCTAAAAACTTGTCCCAAAAGTTTCCTTTGACCTTTGATAGCTCTTTGCCAAACTTGCTGATAGCATTATTCTATGTCCTACAGCTAAGTCCCCTGGAAATGCCAACTTTCACTCACCTCCAGGAGTCTGTCAAACGCCATATTCTAATTCAAACAAGCAAGGATCACTACAGCAAACCTCTGCCAACCTCTCCACACTGAGGATGCCAGAACCTCAGTTCAAACAGTCAGAGCCTCCATTGCTTGGGTGACATGGAACGCACAGCCACCATGCCAAGATTCCAGGAGAATCCGTGTGGCCTAGTGGTTAGAGTGCTGGACCTGGGAGAGCTGGGTTCAATTTCCCGCCATGAGATGCACTGGGTGATCTTGGGCTAGCAACTCCCTCTCAGCCTAACTGGCTCCTGAGTCTGTTGCAGCACCCTCCTGCTCAAAGCCTTGTGTTAGCACTTCAAAAGATTAACACAAACTTTTGCAACCTCAAAGGGGGTTAATTAAAAGCTCAAGACACCAGAGTTTATGCGATGGCCTGTCTTTTAAAGAATGTAGAATCACAGAATCGTGGAGTTGGAAGGGGACCTGGGGGTCATCTAGTCCAACCCCCTGAAATGCGCAAAGAGCTGCAGTTCTGCAGCAAGCAGCGAGACCAGAAACCAAATCCTCACTCAGCCATAGTGGTCACCCAGAGATCTTGGGTCACTCACTTACTATCAGAGTACCTTCACAGGCTTGTTGGAAGGATAACAGGGCAGGGGGAAAGTATAGATGCCCCCCTGAGCTCCTTGGAATTCAAGCAAGTTATAGATCATTAATCTTATGAATGGGAAGGTGGCTCCAGCATAGATATTTAGTGCATGTGAACACAGGAGTCATGGAACCGCATCTTCCTGGCAGCAGACGACAGAACTGTGAGACAGGTGTAAAATACTCAAGCAAGAGTTTTATTTACAACCTTACAAACACAAAGCATGTGAGTATTCTCTTTTGCAGGCAAATTCAAACTGCAACTTCTCCTTTTGTACTCATCACCAGCTGTACCTAAACAGCCTAGAAAAGCACACCCAGAACTCACAGAAACAGTTCTTAAAGTGACAACCATCTTTTCAGTTTCTTTGCAGAATGAGTCCTAACAAGGAGCACAAGAAGTTGCAGCGTTCTGCAGTGTTTGCAGCAAATGTGAAAGCAACAAAAAGGAGATCAATACGGTGATCAAACGTGGCATGCAAAGCAGGTGTTCTGCCGTCAAGCTTTGCTCTTTCTTCAAATACACAAAGCCTGTGCAGTTTTGCATTTTGGTTGGGAGGGACCCAGAGTGTCAGCTAGTCCAGGCCCCCTGCAATGCAAGCCTCAATGTATTCAATGTGTGTTTCTTAAATATGTATACTTCAACTGCTGATTCTATTAATGTTATGATTCTTTTATGTCTATTTACAATATAAATAAGGGACGCAGGTGGCGCTGTGGTCTAAACCACTGAGCCTAGGGCTTGCCGATCAGAAGGTCGGCGGTTCAAATCCCCATGACGGGGTGAGCTCCTGTTGCTTGGTCCCAGCTCCTGCCAACATAGCAGTTCAAAAGGACATCAAAGTGCAAGTAGATAAATAGGTATCGCTCTGGTGGGAAGGTAAAAGGCGTTTCCGTGCGCTGCTCTGGTTCGCCAGAAGTGGCTTAGTCATGCTGGCCACATGACCCAGAAAAACTGTCTGTGGAAGCGACTGACTCCCTGGGCCTGTGAAGTGAGATGAGCGCCGCAACCCCAGAGTCATTCGCGACTGGACTTAACAGTCAGGAGTCCCTTTACCTTTTACAATATAAATACAGTACAACTAACTAAATAAAAGATAAATGTAAACAGTCTTACAGTTCTGCCAAACTCATTCGCTTTTTAAAAATTTGTAATCCATAGTTAATACTGTGCTGATCTGTACAAAGAAAGAAAACCACCTCCCTCCCCACCCCAAGTGGGTTACATATGATGTAACAGGGATAACTGTATTCTGCTCTGGTCAGACCTCACCTGGAGTACTGTGTCCAGTTCTGGGCACCACAGTTCAAGAAGGACACTGACAAACTGGAACATGTACAGAGGAGGGCAACCAAAATGGTCAAAGGCCTGGAAACGATGCCTTATGAGGAACGGCTAAGGGAGCTGGGCATGTTTAGCCTGGAGAAGAGGAGGTTAAGGGGTGATATTATAGCCATGTTCAAATATATAAAAGGATGTCACATAGAGGAGGGAGAAAGGTTGTTTTCTGCTGCTCCAGAGAAGCGGACACGGAGCAATGGTTCCAAACTACAAGAAAGAAGATTCCACCTAAACATTAGGAAGAACTTCCTGACAGTAAGAGCTGTTCGACAGTGGAATTTGCTGCCAAGGAGTGTGGTGGAGTCTCCTTCTTTGGAGGTCTTTAAGCAGAGGCTTGACAACCATATGTCAGGAGTGCTCTGATGGTGTTTCCTGCTTGGCAGGGGGTTGGACTCGATGGCCCTTGTGGTCTCTTCCAACTCTATCATTCTATGATTCTAACTCTCTCTCTCTCTCTCTCTTTCTCTCTCAAGAGTTAGCATCCCTTCCAAATCAAACCCCCAATTTCAAGCTCTACTGGGGCAGAGTTCCCGCCATCAAAGGTCCCAGGGGCAGTTACACAGGCAGAATCTCCCAGCCAGGGTCCCATCCATACACAACCTTGTTAGACCCAGTCTCTCTGCAAAGCTGCTAAATATTCTTCCAAAAGTTGGTGCTGGAATCCTCCGTCTGCTTTGGGAGACAACACTGAATCTTGGTGTTTCACTCTCACTTCAAAGCCCCCCTAGGCAGCGCTGCTATTGCGCCGGGAGCCCGTCTCCACGTGCAGGGGAAACACGTCCCCGGTAGCATCACTGTGGTGCCTTATGTCACAATCAGCCCCTCCTTTGTCCCGTCCCCACCTCCGCCGCCTGAGTAAGCGGGAGCTGCAGCCTTGGTGTGCAAGTTGCCCGGGCGCAAAGGCGCGGACTTCCAAGCAGGCAAGGCGGGCGCACGAGAAAGCTGCCGGAAAGCCCGCGCGCAACCCGGGAGCAGAAGAGGCCGGTGCCGAGCATCTCTTCCACGCCAAGCCGCTGGATCCCACGGCTCTATCTGGCCGCCGGGAAGAAGCAGGTGAAGGAGGGGGCGTGGAGGCAGCTGCCCCCCCCCGCTCGGCTCCTCCCTCCCCTCCTGCTGCCGGGCAAGGGCGCCCGAGGTGCAATGGCCCCCGCCCCACCCACCACCACCTCCCTCCCCGCCTCTTCTCCGCCTCGGGACGCTCTTCGGGACCTCATCCTCGCCCCAGCCCCCCCAGCCAAGGCAGCCCCTCCGAGACCCCACCCAGGGCCGGATTTACGTATATGCTAAACAAGCTATAGCTTAGGGTCCCACTCTCTTGGGGGCCCCCAAAAATGTAAAGGGGGAAAAAGATGTACATTTCCAAAATATAAGATAAAAAAAACAAAATAAAACCTACATACAGCAAGTATTTTGTGTTGTGTAGGCTCCTATGATGTACGTAATTAGGTACATAAATTACCATATAGCAATATATTCAACACGAAAAACAGCGGCAATTTGTTGTTGACGAAGAACAGCTGGACATATAAAGGGCCCCATCGCCTTCAGTTGCTTAGGTCCTCATCAAACCTAAATCCAGCCCTGAGCATGACTAAACTACTTCTGGCACAACGGGACAGTGTGACGGAAACCAGAGCACATGGGAACACCATTTACTTCCCGCCACCGCTGTGGGTGATGGGAGCTTAGGGATGCAGGTGGTTCTGTGAGTTAAACCACAGAGCCTAGGACTTGCTGATTAGAAGGTCGGCGGTTCGAATCCCCACAACGTAGTGAGCTCCCATTGCTCGGTCCCTGCTCCTGCCAACCTAGCAGTTCGAAAGCACGTCAGTGCAAGTAGATAAATAGGTACCGCTCCGGCAGGAAGGTAAATGGCGTTTCTGTGCGCTGCTCTGGTTTGCCAAACCCACATGACCCGGAAGCTGTTCGCCGGCTCTCTTGGCCAGTAAAGCGAGATGAGCGTCGCAACCCCAGAGTTGGTCACAACTGGACCTAATGGTCAGGGGTCCCTTTACCTTTACAGCGGTAGCTATTTATCTACAGTGGTACCTTGGGTTATATACGCTTCAGGTTACAGACTCCGCTAACCCAGAAATAGTACCTCAGGTTAAGAACTTTGCTTCAGGATGAGAACAGAAATCGCATGGCGGTGTGGCGGCAGTAGGAGGCCCCATTAGCTAAAGTGGTGCTTCAAGTTAAGAACAGTTTCAGGTTAAGAACGGACCTCTGGAACGAATTAAGTACGTAACCAGAGGTACCACTGTACTTGCACTGGTGTGCTTTCGAACTGCTAGGTTGGCAGGAGCTGGGACAAAACAACAGGAGCTCACCCCATCGCGGGGACCTTCTGATTGGCAAGCCTCCGACCTTCTGATTGCTTAAAATGCACCACAGAAACATTGAGAAACATTCAGTTCTACATTTGTTCTGTTTGTTAATTCTTTTTATTTTTCATTCACTGAAAAGGCAGTTACTGCACAAATTACCTTTCATGTCACTACTGCATTATCTGGGATACCAGAAGTCTTTATTAGCCATTATGCTAAGGAAACCACAGCTGGGCATTCAGTGAGTTTGTGGTTGGTGAGCATCTCTGGCTGTCTCTGCACAGCGCCCACTTATCCTTCAGGCATTACTAAACAGAATTTAGTTTTTCTTATGAATATAAGCAAAGCCAATAAATTAAAACAATTCTTTAGCTGATCTCTTGACCCTAGGATAACGCGCAACAAGAAATTATGCAGAATGGCAATCACACAATGGGAATCAATGTAATCAAGTGTAGGTCCAAGAAGTGTGGCTCAGAATCAGGACCCATTAATTCAGGTTTTGCAAAATTCCTAGAGGTCTTGAGTGGGATACTAATTCACCTCTCTAGTAGTCCCTTTCTGGTAAGAACATTTGTGAGGTTGGAAGAGATTAAAAATTTATATTTAGTACGCTTCCAGATGTTAGTGTAGTACAACTCATGGCAAGAGGGGCCAAAGGGAGCCAGAATCCAACAACATCTGGAGGGCCACAGATTTACCACCCCTGCTGTAAAGAGTACTAAATAAATATATTTAAAAAGCTAAATAATTCATAATACGGTTATTTGATTTCTCCTTTTTATAGTTTTGTATTTGTAAAACAAGCAGTTCAAAACCTGCAATATCTTGATTCACAATACCTATGGAGAAACATGACAGGCAAAAACAAAAGCACTGAAACTATTCACCGTTTTTCATAAACATTTTTGGTTGTACTGAAAAGCTCCCCTTTGAATAATTTTCTTCTCTGAAATCCTCTGCGTGCACCAGAAACTTTTTATTGATATACATGCAGACATCTTGGGAGAAATTATGGGGAATAATTAAATTTGGAGGAAAAGCTCTGGCCAGGAGATTGCACATCATCTAAGAACTCTATAGCTATACAAATCTGAATCTTATTAAGGACATCAAAATCGGTGAGGCTATAATACTGGCATCAACAAAAACGCACATATTACTGAACTGTGAATACAGGCATTTACTGGTAATTCTGAAGATTTTAAAATGTGCACAGGGGAATGTGCATAACTAAATGTCAAAGACTACAAAGTGCATTGGGGCATATGGGGATGTTAGGGGAGGGGAGGTACTCCTCTGTGGGGTAGATATGTCATGCTCCTTCTTCAGTTGTTTGTCCACCTTTGGTCCCCACCATGCACTCCTAAAAGCTGTCAACATATGACGGAGACAGGCTCCAGCAGATTGAGCAGGTGAGACCAACAGTGGATCCAATGGTCAAGAAGGTGGTTTCTGCACATGCTATAGAGGGAAGTGAGGGGCAGGTGGGGCTTGTCAACCTGGAAGGTAGCCCTTCCAGGAGAAGGAAAACTCTGATTCTAAACCTTTGCTGCCTTGCAGAATATCTTCATAGGAAGAAAAGACCAAGGAGTAAACCCTATACAAATCCAGAGTAGCATCCCTAAGACTGTTGAATGGTGTCTTGTATGTCCCCTCCCAGCAACTCCTGCAGCCAAGCTGGTGCCAAACATATTGCTCTGCTTTCCTTTGGACCACATCAGGGTGGTCTTGTCATCTGAGCAGCCCAGACACGCTGCCCAGGCTTGTGCCTCAGGGAGGTCACTTTGGTGCTGCAAACACACCAGTTTGACTTCACTCCCAGAGGAACACTCCATTCTCTCTCAAGACAGACGGATGCCAACAAGAATACAAACTGCGTTCAGTAGATGTTCAAATGCCATGCTGATTTCTTTTAAGTCTTACCTGCCATTTCCTTCTGACCCTCGTAAAACCTTAAGAATTACCAGTAAATGTCAGCATCCACCAAGTTTAGGTTACTGAAACATATTCTCATCTACGCATACAATATGTATCAGTTGTATGTAGATGCAAAGCATCAAACAATTATTGGCACTGAAAATAGGCTATTCACTAGCAAATATGGCATAGGCCTTTTGATTTCTGTACTTCATGCCTCTTTGGTCTTGTATTTGGAAAACAGGCAGTACAAGACGAGCAACGTGGTCTTCATATCTCGGTTCACGAGATCTGTGAAAACATAAGGCAGACAAAAGTAGAATGGGTAAATTATACATCCTTGAGCTAAAGAGGAACAGCCCATATAACACATTGAATCTGCATTCCCTAGAATGGAACCAAGGCAGCTACCACAAACCCAAAGCTCAGGAACAGAGATGACAGTTGTGATTTCGTTTGAACCGGAGGATGGGCATCCAGCCAATCACCATTATGCGTGTCTGCCCAGTTCTCCCTCCTGCGTGATGTCCGGAATAATCATCTGTCTCCCCGACAGAACTCCGTGACCCACGTCTTCCGACAGTAGGCACACATTAGCAGAGTAAACAAATCATCAGCAGAAGCCAGGCCCGAGGTGGGGGCACTAAAGCTCTTTATTATTGACAGTTCAGAACAAAAGGAACATGTCTCCTCTCCTTCTTGCTCTCGGAGAGAAGGGAACAAAAGCAATACCAAAACAGAACAGTGAAAGTCAAAACATCCATTCTCGTACTCCAACAAGCTAGTGCTGGAATGTATACAGACATGTGATGATTAACAGTTCCACACATCTGAGAAGTGCCCCTAAGGTGATGTGGAAACATGAAGTGTAAGCGCACCCCTTCTTGTACAATGACTAACCTTCAGGGTTGATAGGAACATCCAGGAGGCCTCCGTCCGTTAGCAAGTCTACTGCAAGGCTTGCATTGTGTACCTGAGAAGGGTCAAGAAAAGAAAAGGTGGTGTCAATTCTGGAAAAATGATCACCAATGGAAAACAACAACATATTACCGTATTTTTCTGTGTATTGGACGCCCCCATGTATAGGATGCCCTGACTTGGTGAAATTTCGGGGGAGAGGATTGCCCAGAGGCTAACAGCCCCACACGTCTAACAGGCCACCTATCAGCTGTTCCCTCGCCGGCAATAACTGAGCTTTTGGGGGGGACAGAGTTGAGCTTGTTTTTGGGGGGGAGTGGTGAAGCTTTTTTTCCAATTACTTTTAGCACTTTTCGCCTTCCCCACGGAGCCTCCATACGGTATTCTGCTTGCCTCCTCCCACTCTGCCCGCCCTACAGCTGGGAGGGAGGCTGTGGGCAGTCTGTTTTTGCCATGTGGTGTCTTTGCGCGGCTCCATTTGTGCAGGGGCAGTGCAACGTTACTCAGGAGGAGCGCAGCGATTGAAGTAATACCCCCCCTCTGCGCCTTTAACATTAGCAAAACATCGCACCTTGCGCTCCTCCTGTGTAACATTGTGCCACCCATGCACAAATGGAGCCGCGTGAAGACATTGCGCAGAAAAAACATATCACACAGGCAGCCTTCCCCATGCAGCCTCTGCCTGTAGGATGGGCAGAGTGGGAGGAAGCAGGCAGACTGGGAATGCCCCACGAGAAAGGCGCAGAGGAGAGAGATATCTTCGATCACTGTGGCCAACGTGGCAAAGTCAGGTGAACGCCAAAATGCACACCACCCCAAGAGGGCTATGTGACGGACAGCTGAGCCAGACCAGAGTCTGGTGACGCAGTGCCTCAGAATTCCACCAGAGGGGTGAAGCCTCTCTCTGATTGGCTACCTAGACAGATAGACAAAGGTGGGCGGAGCCAGAACTTTGGGAGGGAGAATAAAAGGAGCCGTTTCAGAGAGAGGATTCTGATGGGGAGATGGTCTAAGAGAGAGCAGGAGGGAGAGAAAGAGGGTTGGTCCTGGTCTGCGTGTGTAACATCCACCCTGGGAAAAATATCTACAGCTAGAGAAAGGAGTCTCTGAGCTTAGATAGGAAGACGGTGTTGAGTGTCTTGGGAGAGCATTCAGACTGAGTTGGAGGCAGGAGAAGCAGAAGCTGTGAGGATAAAGTCTCCTTGGGTCTCCTTCCAGTCAGGAGGGGAGAGATCTTCCAGAAAGAGAAGACTCCCAAACCAGGCAAAAGGGGGGCGTGGGGATCCCCTGGGTCTGTTAGACTGCCAGAGGCATCTCAGGAGTATGGGAAAGGAGTATCTCAAAGGCTGGGAAACAGACAGAAAGTACCACCTCCTTGTTTAAGAACCAAAGTATTAAGCTGTAACACCTACACAACAACTAAGTTTAGGAACTGAAGTGAAAGAAGTGGAAATAAACTTTTGTCTAGAAACCTGTAACATCTCACTGAGGAGTAAAAACCGAATTAAAGCAGCTGACATTTAAAAGAAGTTGTGCATTTATTACCTTGTTTAGAAGCCTGTATCATCCACTAGATTACCGTATTTTTCGCTCTATAACACGCACCTGACCATAACACGCACATCGTTTTTAGAGGAGGAAAACAAGGAAAAAAACATTCTGAATGAAACTGTGGATGTATCATTTTTGTGCTTCATGCTGTGGCCACAGACATGTGATCTGATGGTGAATTTGGGCTGACCCAATGCAAAAATCCTGAGAATCCCTGTGCATCCATGGTTTGTAACCACGTTTTTGCACCATTGCAGCCCCAGGCAACAGTGGGTGCGTGATTTTTGGGGGGCAGGCTGTAGCCATGGACATGCTATGTGCTCTGATGGTGAATTTGGGCTGACCCAATGCAAAGATCCTGAGGATCCATGTGGATCCATGGTTTGTAACCACGTTTTTGCACCATTGCAGCCCCAGGCAACAGTGGGTGCGTGATTTTGGGGGGGCAGGCTGTAGCCATGGACATGCTATGTGATCTGATGGTGAATTTGGGGTGACCCAATGCCAAAATCCTGAGAATTCCTGTGGATCCATGCTTTTTAACCACATTTTTGCACCATTGCAGCCCCAGGCAACAGTGGGTGCGTGATTTTGGGGGGGCAGGTTGTAGCCATGGACATGCTATGTGATCTGATGGTGAATTTGGGGTGACCCAATGCAAGGATCCTGAGAATCCCTGTGGATCCATGCTTTTTAACCACATTTTTGCACCATTGCAGCCCCAGGCAACAGTGGGTGCGTGATTTTTTTGGTGCAGGCTGTAGCCATGGACATGCTAAGTGATCTGATGGTGAATTTGGGGTGACCCAATGCAAAGATCCTGAGGATCCATGCTTTGTAACCACATTTTAAGTGGGGAGCGAAGGAAAAACAAAGAAGGGACATTAGAGGGGTGTGCAGAGAAGCAGCTGGCTAAGAATGCTGGAGAGGGATTTAACGGGAGGGAGGAAAGAAAGGCAAAAGTTTCCCCCCACCCAAGCCAGCCATATCTCTCTCTCTCTCTCTCTCTCTCTCTCTCTCTCTCTCTCTCCCTCCCTCCCTCCCTCCCTCCCCCTCTCTCTCTCCCTCCCCCCTCTCTCTCTCCCTCCCCTCCCCCCTCTCTCTCTCCCTTCTCCCCTCTCTCTCCCTCTCCCCCAGCAGCACCGGAGCTTGCCTGGAGGGGAGGGGCTTTCCCTGCTCTTTGTTCCGTTTCAGCAAACACAGCAACGAAACAGAGGAGGGTGGGCAGTAAGACCCTGAGGCAGAATGCAGGAAAGCAGCCACTTCCTCTTTTCAGGTTTCGCTTCTCCTTGCAGCGTGCAGCGCTGCGATTTGATTTTTGCATGATTTTTCGGCTCCAGGGACCACACATTCGCTCTATAACACGCACAGACATTTCCCCTTCCTTTTTAGAAGAAAAAATCTGCGTGTTATAGAAGGAAAAATACGGTAAGTATAATTATTAATAAGTTAACTGTTTCCTGAAAGAACATTATCTCCTGACACATCCTTTGTTTTATTAACTTTGTTCTTTAAAACTAATATGTCTTATTTTTTCAACTTCTGCTTGAGTCTCCAAGGATCTAAGTTTACCACCACACAAAAACCACGAAGATAAACTGTGGAGGTTACATGTAGTATATAAGTTGGTGGGTTCTGCCACAGTTGGTAGCCAGAGAGGTGGGATCCACTTCACTTTAGTGACACAACGGTGGGATCTGCTACAGGCCGGTTTATTCCCTTTGCATGGGGCACCTAAGAAGCTTGGAAATAATGTGGGGAAATTATCTGTGTGTCCCACCTATTATAGTTCATAGTTGGGCCTCCAAATGCCCTGTACCCACAATTGGGTGCATAAAGAATAACTTACCATTTCTGCAGGGGAACTTGGTTTCAGGAAGAAATCTCCCAGATTCACGAAATAGCCCTGAAGCTGCCCAATTAGCAAGAGTAAAATAACCCCATCTGCAAACTGGGGGGAAATGAACAGAGGCATTACATTAAAGATTATTAAAATGATCGCAGGGTCAGTTTTGTAATCCACAAGACCTCCATGACTTAAAGGACTTTCCTGCCGGACAAAAGCTTCTTCATATTTGCCCCCCAAAGCTTACCAAAGCTTCTGTCTGCAGCAACCAAAAACAGTCACGCAAAACCTTATTGAAGTGCTACAATACTATATGTTATATATCACCCACATCTGTATGTTACAGTCTGAATCCAAATTTCAGCACTTTAGGTCCAGTTCATAGGTTATTAGTGTGACAGGTAAGTCATTTATCTCTGACTAGATTCCAGTGCCATTTGAATGAAAGAATCATGTCAACTATATAGATCAAGTTTTAAAGTTGCTTATTATTTTGACAAAAGACAGAATCCAGATAAGGATTTCTCTTAGTGCTGATCTTATGCCAAGAATTAAAAATTCTTTGTAGGTGGAATATATGAAAACCTTTTGCATCGCTTCACTTTCTAGGGTACTAATGTGTGTTAGCAGAGAACAGAAAGCTGGACTTGCATCTGGCAAGAACCAATTCAAGTCCCACCTTGGCTGCAGGTGCTGGGCCACTGCACATGTTAGGCCACAGTGAACCTGGGTTTGCCACCAGATGTACATTTGGTGGGAAGCTGTAGCAAATCCCGAGTTCAATGAATATGAATGTAGGATACACATGCTTCCAAACACATGCATATCTAATTAATCCATTTAATTTCTATGCATGCAATAAAAAACACCTTAGTTGTGCACCAATGTGGTGTAGTGGTTAGACTAGGACCAGGGAGGTGCAGGTTCAAATCCCCATTCAGCCACAAAGCTCACTCAGTGACCCTTTCAGTCACTATCTTGGAACTTAACTACTTCACTGGCTCATGGAAATGATAAAATAGGAGAAGGAAACTATGTGCATAGCCAGAGCTCCCTGATAGAAGGAAGGAATAATAATGGCATACATAAATTTTAAAAATAGGCTTCCTGCAAGCATCTGAGATATTGAAATGAAGAATCAAATCAAGGAAGCCCTCACTTACTCTCTATAAATTGTGCTTACTCTCTATAAATTGATTTTTTAACCACGTGAGGCAGGTGTTTAAACTTGATTTCCCATCATTTGAAGTAGTCCTTGTTGGGAATTCCATTCCACCCTTTGCTGCAGATATGTGGGATTGTTATATGTCACATGTCTGTTTACATTCCAGCACAGATTGCTGGAATCCTGTGAGCAGAAGTTCCGCTCTGCATTGCTTTTGTTTTCTCTCTCTCTGAGAAGAACGACAAGGAGAGAGGCCATGTTTTTCTTTGTCCTGATTTATGTAGAATAAATGCGTAGTTTAGTACAGTATCCACGCCTCGAGCCTGATCTGTTGTGTGTTTACTTTGCTGAGTAATGTGTGCTCTTGCATGCACAGCAGCTTGAGTCGCAGACGCACGTCGGAGGAGTATGACTGATGGATCTCCGCAGCGGCAAGGCTGAGAAGGGAGACACTTCGGCTGGGGCCAAGCCAGCTGGCTATTCATCCCCGGTTCTGACAGTCCTGCCCATGAAGGATGCAGCTACATAGTGTACATGTGCTCCACACTGACTTATGATGTGGCCTTCATCAAGTTGCAGCCCCAACCTGTGTTTCCCCATCTGTAAAGGGAAATGTTTAGTGATAGGCCTCCAAGGGTGGATGTGAGGGCAAACACCATAAAGCAGTTCATAAATTAAATGCAACATACTCTCACGAGCAGGATATTTTTACCTGAGAGTCAATATCTTTCACACTTAGTCCTAACTTCCCAACATGTCTGTTGACAAACTTCAAAAATACCTAAAGGAACAGAGAATGGCATTAAATCACTGTTTCTTGGTTATATGTCACATTATAAATTGTCTGGAAGGGGGGGAAAAACCTGATGGTGTTTGTTTTACCTCTTTCACTGCATCCACTTTCTCTGGCGCATACGTCATTAATTCATCAAACATTTCAGCTTCTGCAGTAAAGTACAGTACCAAATTGATTATTTTCAATATATTTCACCACATGAGAGTTCTTCTGTATTATGTTTTGCAATGCAGGTCATAATAACCCATATCTTTGCCCAATAACAAAGGAGGATGGAGGTGGAGTGCTCTGCATATGGCGTCTTTGTGGGCTTGTGGGTCTATGCGCCATCCCATCCTCTCAATTGCCTTTTCCTCCCAATGCTGTCATTCTGTACTACAGAAATGTGGGTTGCGATCCTATACCCATTTATCTGGGAGAAAGCTGTTTTGATCTCAATAAGATTGACTTTTAACTACTTAGGACTGCACCCTTAGACTGGAAATTCCTTGGGACAGGAACCTGTCTTCCTGTATGTTTATTCAATAAAGCATCAAATCTATGAGGGGGGCTCCCTAGATGTTGCTGAACTCCCATCATCCCCCCCTGACTATGGCCATAGTGGCTGGGACTGGCGGGAGTTGAAAGTCCAATCAATCCATATGAATTACAGTCAAAGTCAAAGACAACAGAAAGAACGATAATAACACATATAACTACATCAGCACCTGGGGCAGAAGCGGTAGACAAAATCAGAAATGTCATATATACTTCTTAACATTCTTAACATTAAAAGGAATACTCCATCAGCTAAAGTCTGAGATCCAGAGTCTAAAATCAATATTCATTCATGTCTTTGTCAGCAAGAATGTATTTCCTATGAGCGGCTAGGTAGTTAGTTTCCTTAATAAAGGTTGAATTAGATCTTTTCAGCTATCATAGTATAGCAGGCAGTATAAGTGGGCAATTTATTCAATCTCATCTGAATTACATGGGCACAGCTACAATTATAACGTTGTAAGTCTCAACACCCCTAGGTGACTTTCCAGCTCATACCTAACCTCAGAACAATTATTTTCTGCTGCTATGCGTAGAAGTTTAGTAAAACAATGGTAGTTCTTCATATTTAAGAAAGAGCATCAGGAGATTGTCGTTGATGATGAAGATATGAGGCTTTTTGCAGAGAACAATAACTGTCACAGAGCTTTTCAAAACAGATCATGGTGGAGACACACTGGAATAAGTCCTTAGTTCTGGAACTTACGTGAAGAACTTTCGTCAGGTTCCCTAAATACCCAACAAAAGGAAAGATGAGTTAGAAAACAAGCAAACAGGCATCTGAAGTAGTAGGTGGTTGCGGCCCACAGTATCTCAGGTTGAATAGTTAATCTCTGGGCTGCGACAAGCCTCATGGGGCAGAAGCCGACCCATATTTACTTGGACATAAAATTGCACAGCACTCCAACCTCGGTTATTTTGTGGCAACAGATTCACATGCCTGCCTTTCTAGAATTTGTCACTATGAAATAAGAGACTGAAATATAAAATGTAGCTGTTACCTGAGCCTCTGGCTCAAAAGTCAATAAAGGTTTATCTTATAAGCGTAGTTTCTAATATTAGAAATTGTCTAACATAACAGATTATAAAAGACATTGGTAAGAACAAAGCCATAGAAGGCAAATGGCATTTCTGATGTTTGAAGCCAAGGCGGAAAGAGGCAAGATGTTGCCTGGTGTCATGGTCTGAGTGCAGAAGGAGTCAGGAGCCAGCAAATAAGAGATGAATTGGCATTCATTTCCAAAACCACCTAAATAAAGAACTCTATGGGATTTACAAAAACCAGTACCAAACACAATACATTTTCTATTCTTTGTTAACTTTTATTTGCACAATGAAACTGACACATAAGTAGAGACAAATGTAATTTCCATCTTTGTACTTCTCCATTCAGAGTTCAAGGCAAATTTTGTCTTTTACCTGTTCCCAGTGATGTACTCAACTGAATCTTCTGTCTTAAATCCGTTCGCTGTATGCTATGAAATAGAATGAAAGGATGAAGAAAGAAGGTATCAACTACTAACTGCAAAAAAAGAAGCAAAGGGGAATAATATACCTCAGGCATGTGCTGTGCAAGATTTCTTTATAGTGAAATATTGGGCATTCCTACACAAAAGGAAGACTGACCAGGTTACTCCCCGGTAACCAGGTATAGGATTGCATCTTAATTATAGCAAAATCTTAGGCAAACTCTACACTTTCTGGGGTCAAACAGAGCATCCTCAACAAAAAGACTCCCAACCTTGTGTTTTCTGCCAAAAGGAGAAATGCCATAAGCTTTCCCTCAGCAACTCTCCCCCTGCCACTCCCCATCCCTAGCTATGGGTTCTGAGATGCTTTTGTCTTGAGGGTTTGCAAGGCAGAAAGGCAGAATGTGTGCTTTAATAAGTAAAATTAATAAAGTGGGAGCCGTGGCTGGGGACCTTGCTCCTGGCGCTGCAACCACAAACATGCCCCTTGGAATGGCATCAGCAAACATGGAGTGGAGAATCCTGGGTTTGCTTCTGCTCATGTAGCTCTGCCCAATACTCTCCCTGCTCTGCATACTTTGGCACTGCAACGTCACACGTTTTCTGCCAACAGAATTCCTATAGGATATATGGTTTGTTTGAGTATTTATACAAGTTAGTGCTTAATTGCTTTTTAATGGTTTGAAAAAAATGTTTTTAACTGTTTCTCTTTTATCTGTAAGCCACTTTGAGTCCCTTTCTGGGGAAAAGGTTGGATCAAGTACTGGTAAGTTAGTAGTAAATAGTCCTCATTCAGACATAGGAAATCACAGCCAATTTGCTCCTCCCCATTCATTCTGCTGCAGTACTGCACTGAGCTAAGTTATGGTTTGGTTTAGCATGTAATCCAGACAAAGCAACAGCTGTAAACCACAGGACAAAGTTTGTCTGGAGACAGTGAAACCCTGAGCTTGGGCTTGGACAACACATTAAGCCAAACTAGCAGAAGAAAGGCCAGGAAGAAGCAAAGGGGCCACAATCTCTTCTCTGGGAGCCTGTACGTTTGCTCGGAGCCATGCAGTGGCGTAGCGTGGGGGGTGCAGGGGGGGCCGGGCGCACCAGGCGCAACATCTGGTGGGGTGCACTCGCACTCGAGTGCTAAAATCCACGGGTTAGGGGGCGCAAATTACTTGCCTTGCCCCGGGTGCTGACAACCCACGCAACGCTACTGGAGCCATGGTTTACACATGAGCTTATTAACAGTGTGATAAAATGATGAATTAGTGCAAATTTTGATGTCAATTACTCATTGCATATTATCTCAGTATATTTACTATATATGCAGTGAACATTTGATATCTCAACATCAATTATTTGATTTCAGAATTAGTTATTTGACAGTGAACATTTGACAGTATTTGATAGTCAGCATGCAACGTTTAATTTAATGTAATTGCTGGTATGCAATGGTATTTAACATTTAACAGATATGGCATTATATGTAATGGTATTTAGTATGTGGTGCTGCTTCAGAGTGGACAGCTTATAATATTCACATCTAATAATAAAATGTCAAGAGAATCATAAGATTATCCATTTCTTTTTGTTAGTTGCTTTTCATTATACAAATAATTCTAAAGCAGATACTATATCAATAAAACACAACCAAGTCATACAACCAGTAAACAATAGAGCACAGTTAAAAGGGGAGAGCACAAACACAGTCAAACAACTATTTATAAAGTGCAGCATCACAGACATAGCCCAAAGTCTGGGTGAATAAATAGGGCTTCGGTTGGCTTATAAGACTAACTAACTGCAAAGTCCAACGTAATTGAATTTTGTTATAAAAATTCACGTTAAGGATTTGAGGATTTGAATTTGACATTTTGTTTTCAACATTTGAATTTGACATTTTGCATCCATGTTTTTAATAATCCTGATATTAATCAGAGTTCTAGAAACAGCCCTGAGAGAGGATATTTGTTTACAATCCACCTTGTCCTAGGGTCCATGACACTTCTGATGGAGCTGAGATGGAAGACACAGGGTCTCCCAGGCACTGCCCACTGCCATGCAGCCTGTCATGTGGGCTGCTGATTCTATAATAATTTATAATAATTTATTCTTTATACCCAGCCCATCTGGCTGGGTTTCCCCAGCCACTCTACAGCTAGGCAAGTGAGAAATAGAAGTGTGGACCTACGAAACCAATCCTGGTCCCACGCCTTCTTCACCAAATCGTGGTGGTACCACTCTTAACACTATGCTGCAGAATGGTGACATGGTTGCCACAGTGCAAGCGAAAGCACTGTCTCCAAATCCCACCCACCCATCCCTACCCCACAGCACCTCTCTGAGGTCGGTGTGTGGATGAGAACTGGGGCGATGCTTGGCTCAGGGTGCAAAGACAATCTTAACAAGCTCAGCAGAGAGCAGAAAGAAAGGGAAAATTGTTCCGTTACCTCTACGTTTATTACATCCACCTTAACGTTCGGAGGTATAGCGAGCTCTGGTTGAAAGTGGCCAGCAATGGCCACCAGAAGATGCAACGTGGACAGCAAGTCCTTCCTGAAGATGGCTAAAATAAGAGGACGAGGCAAACGGATGAAGTGTAAACAAATTAATATTTGGAAATCCCATATAAATAAACCGTATCTGGAAATGGATTAAATGCTAGCAGATTTCGGTACAATGGTACTCTTTCTAAAGCTGCGGGGGTATGTTGCTCCTGGTGGCGCCAGGGTGGGGTGGGGGGCTCTTCGACTGGAAGAAGCGAGGAGGGGGCTTTATAGCCCAGTGGGCCAAGATGTCCTAAACAAATGCATGCTTAGGCTGGCCCTGAGTCTCTGTTCCTCAGAATCCCTCACCAATGGAACCCTTGTTGTTTTAGTTAGCAAAATGGTCGTCCTTATGACAGAAGTGTGTATCTGGAGGACGCTTGGGGCAGTATAAAATGCACGCCTTATCAGCAAGGGCCAGGCCACAGAGAGGCAGAGATGGAAAGTCGCTTTCCACCCACACTCCATCTTGTCTCCAAGTGCTGCAGTAACTTTCCTCCACAGGAATTAATGCTCACCACTCATTTATCTGGGAGGAAATATCTGCTGCAAGGCTAAACTTGCACTTAGCACCTGGGGACTCCAGCAATTAAGAATCAATGCTGTTTTTATCTGTATAGTCCAGACCTGGGTTTGTTTCTTGGGAAGACTGGGGTGCTGGTGACTGGTTTTTATATAAAATATTACTTTTATGCTGACATATTTTTGTGGGTGGGTGCCTTTGTGTTTCTCCTGCAAATGTTATAAGAAACCTAGCCATGAGTTACAACTTTTGTTTGGGGTATTTGGTTCTTTTACTCCCAGTCTAGAGGATCTTCTGCCTCTACACCACTAGATTCCCTAGATAAGAAAAAGGAAGGAGATACATTATTATTCAGTTTGTGTTTTGCATTTGTACATACAGTCTACACTCCATTTCAATTTGCTTTCCTCTAGCTGTAAACACTGGTTCACAGATTTCAGAATAATTTCAAGTTTAAGCCTTTGTTTCTTCTCTGTCAATGCAATTTCCTCTACTTCCAGACTGAGGGATCCAAGTTGCTCTAGGAGTTGAAAAGAAGACAAGAAAGAAAGATGCAGAATATAGTCTAACTTCCGGTTCAGCAATTTATTGCAGGGTATTCTAATTCCTCCAGGAAGCCCTGGTACAAAAGTGTCTTATTTTAATTCACACAACACCAACCTCCAGCATTGTGTACTGAATCTTAAGTGGTGTGAGCCTCTTCCAGGGCTATTTTGTGCCTGAAAAGGTATAGAAACACCTAACAGCTAATAGGTGTGTGTCCTTCATTCACTTAGGCTTAGGGCATTCAGGGCAACCGTTGAAATGAAAGGGAAAGGTCATTGACAAAAGATCCCTTTGTGTATCTTATAGAACACTCAGGGGTCTGGACTGTAAATACTGTATTGTTACATTTCTATGATTCCACATTTATCCAAATACCTATTTTTATATGCATTTTTGCCAAATCTACACAATTTTTCAAGCAATTTATCCAACAATGCATTTTGCAAGTTATTTTTACTAATATATGCATGCACACTTTTGTGTACTGCAAAATTTGAAGCAGTTTGAATGTTGAAGGATAGCTGTTCTTTGGTTCAAGAAGAGCAAATTAGCCACATTTCTCTCCTGCCCTAACTCTAAACACACACAAAGAAAAGGTAACAGCAAATAAAGGACTTGTGGCAGGAACCACGAAGCCGTATGAATTATCAGTCACTGAAGGCTAGCAGTGCTTATGTTTTTTCCTTTTTTGAGGGTTAATCTTTGTCTCTGCTTTTCCCCTTCTGCATAAAATCCTGCCGTTGGCAAGGCCTTCCTCTCTTTCTTCATTCTGTATTCTTCAAAATTATTTTCTTTTGCTGCTCCCTTCCTGTCAGGCTCCCACAATATCTGCTCGTGATGGTCACACAAGAACAACATGCTACCATTATGTGTGCATGCATGCTATTTCTGCACAGGATGATCTTGATTCTGTGTGCAAGTGTTTCAAGGATACACTAAGTTGTGGCAGGAACAAATTGCAAGAAAGCCAATACATAGAAAGCTAAATTATCAGAGAGAGTGTGGGAGGAGAAACATGCCATTCAGGCTTCAGAATATTTCAGTTATCTGGTTTATCTGCATGTAAACTAAGAAAAAAAACTGGCAATAAATAATTATAGGAGGTCACTCTGTAATGAGATTTATTCCACAATACAGGTATTTCCAAATGCCCACATTTAAAACAAAAATGGCTTACCTATGAGATGATGAAGTATTAATCCATCATACATGTCTTGTTCAAGGCTTTTCACCACAATGTGTTCATGCTTCAGAGTTGTGTTAATCCAATCCATAAAGAACTGTGGGGGGAAATGTTGTCTTGAATAACAGCATTTGGGTATTTTCTCACTTTTTTTAAAAAAAAAAAGATAGAAATCAGATTTACTTCAACAAGCTGTGCCAAAGTATCCTAATGCTGTAATTGGTTGTTACTGTAATGTAAAAGTAAAATGGAAGAGCCCTAAATTTAGCATATATGTGTGTTTCTAGTTAAATTTCATGCACTTGACAAGAGTGGCATGTTTTTGTACACTGCTTGGAAATTCTGAATATTAATCAGCATATAAGTATCTGAAATGCAGAAATAAAAGATATATTTTAACATTTTAATTCATTGCAGTATATATTTTTAACAAAAAAAAAGTTCATAGAATCATAGAATTGCAGAGTTGGAAGGGACCACAAGAGCCATCTAGTCCAGCCCCCAGCAATGAAGGAATCTTTTGGTCTGACATGGGGCTCAAACCCACAAACCTGGCATTAAGAGTTTCATGCTGTACCGAGTGAGCTATCCTGCTGGCATATTATCCCCGAATTGCTGAACCGTCACACCAGCATCTTGCAGAGAGGAAGGCCCAGTCTAGTCCACACTTAGCCAAAAAACCAGTGGCAGAGGATGAAGCTCACATTATTGAATGCTCCTCTAAACAAGCAGTCTCTCTGCACGCTGAAAATGGACACGTCAGTAAAAGGGCTAAGCTAGAATCTTCTTTATTTTTGGAGGTGAAGATATTTTCTGTATGTGGGAGAGCTAAGCTACTGGCAGTCTGAAGTAGCAATAAGCAGTTTCCTCTCAGCTGGCTTTGACACCCAAGGGGGTGGGGGTGTCTCCAGCTCTTCTGCAGAATACTTTAATAATCCTCGAGTGTTTTCATGAAAGCTTAAAAAATGGTTGAAACAGCTCTGGGCTGCCAGTCCTCTCTTCCCAAGCGAAAGAAAGAAAGAAAGAAAGAAAGAAAGAAAGAAAGAAAGAAAGAAAGAAAGAAAGAACCCTTATTTTTAAGAAAGCAAAGATGGTTACATACAAGGATGTGGCTTGCTAGGGACAGGGGTGTCATTTCCTGTCAGGGAGTTTGGGATCTGTAGCGTCTTCTGCCTCCTAAATCAAATTGTGAGGCAGAGAGAACTACAACTCCCAGGACCATCCCAAGACATTTCGGTCCCTGAGATGAACTACAAAATGATGCCCCCCTCCCCACCAGAGAAGAACATCTGCATCAGGAACAAGGGGGGAATAAAGATCTACATTGGGATCTGTTGCTCCAGTGGATTCTGCTGCCTGAGACAGCTGCCTCACCTTGTCTTATGTGTGGGTCGGTTCCCATGGTTCCCAAACATCATTTTCTGCCCAGGAGCCCATAGTTTTCCTAGCAAGTGCTCCTTATCACCTGCACCCCACATTTGCTTGGGGAATGAGAGAGAGAGAGAGAGAGAGAGAGAGAGAGAGAGAGAGAGAGAGATGGGCTATTTCAGGCACGTCCAACAGGTAGATCGTGATGTACCAGTAGGCCAGTGGACGTCTGTGGTAGATCACTGGTAGATCACTGGCTCCCCCCAAAGAAGCTCAACAACTTTGGCTCTCGGAAAAAAGCTCAACAGCTTTGAACTGAACCCCACAAAATGGGGTAGATCATTGCCAGTTTTTAACTCTGTGAGTAGATCGCAGTCTCTTGGTATTTCTATACAGCTCTCTGATAAAATATCAGAGTGGCATATGAAAGCTTTATGAAGCATTGAAAGTGGTACAGAACAATCAATAAAATGACCAGCTAAGGCTGTTCGTGAACATTTTTAACAACCCCATAGGTCTGTCTTGAAGAGATGCCTGAAAGTCAAAAGAGAGGATGTCTGCCGTGTCTCTGCTGGAAGAGGGTTTCACAGGATGGGAGTGGTGACATAAAATGCTCAACTTCAGATTAAGGCCTGATGGGTCACTTCAACACTGTTGAAGTGGAGAGCCCATTCCCATTCCAGAACTGAAATTCCCAGAGTGGTAAACAGTCAATCCTTCTTCCCAGGAAACTCTGGGAATCGTAGTTCTGTGAAGGAAATGGGGCTCTCCAGCAACTCTCAGCACCCTTCACAAACTGCTGTTCCCAGGCTTCCTTGCAGGGAGCCATGGCTGTTTAGAAGGTATAGGGCAGATGGAGCCCTACTGCTACCCCCAGCCCCCACGTGAGTTCAGTTAGGAAGAAGGACTACCCGCCCAACAAAATATTCCTCAAGTATACTGTTTGTCAACTTGGAATTTTATGTTTGAAAATGCGGTTGTTAAAAAACCATAAGCTAACTAAAATAAGGAAAAAGTGCATTACTGTTTGTAGAGCTTCTAGTTTAGGGTCATTTCGAGAAGTTGGCTTTATGTATTTCCTCTTTTCTCCTAAAAGAGATACAAACAAACAGCAGTTACAATTATACAGTCTAACTCACCCAGGCCCTGAGAACAACCATCACCATTTCATCACCAAATTGCCAATTCAAGCAAAAAAAGTCTAATAATTTGGACCCGTGAAGGAAGACCAGCACAGCAGAAGGCAAATGGTCAACATTACAAATTCGAAATTATAATTAAGGGAATACAAAGTGACATCATCTTTTTTGAAGGGTGATAAAGGAGGAAAGGAAAGGAAATCATAAAAATGATGCCACATTTGTTTGACTTAACACTGTGATAGAGAATCTTCTCAGTTAGGTTAATTTATCAAGCATATTTGCATTTCCTAAACTGGAAATGGCAAGTGGTGGTGGAGGCACCAACCTATCCAACAACGGACTGGATTAAGTCTAGAAATAATATTGAATTAATGAATCTGTTTTGCACATTTGGTCACACTTTCTATGGCGCCTCTTAACAACATACCTTGCGCAATGTCCTCCTCTTCTGAGAATGGATTGACTTGAAACTCTGGGAAAGCTTTGATTAAGCTTGGCTCCATTGTGTTGGTTTCCTTCCCCTTGCAAACAAGAAGTCTGGCTTTACTTCCCCTAGAAACCATGGCAGAAAAATACAGGTGAGCAAGCTGTTCCCAGGGGAGAGCAATTCTAAAGCGGTGGCAATAATATCTATGTAAGTGAAGCAAATGTGTTGATGGGATCTTAGTTTGATGACATAAGACTCCAGACCCCAAGGTGTCTTTTGAAACATTTACCTCCAGTAAAATGGGGCTCTTCTGGGAACAACCTTTGACTATTCAGGGATTCAAATTGGGGGGGGGGCACTGCAAAACTGATGAAAGGCTGTCACACCAGGCTCACAAAGCAAAACAAGTATAAATCCTGGGGAAAGCAAGGATTTTAAAAATGGACTTGACAATCAGAAAATAATTGAGAAGAACGAGGAAATTGACCATCTGGTATAAATTGAAGCCTGAAATGCCTGATGAAAGATAATATAAATAGGACAGGGAGATGTGGGAAGGGGAGACATGATATCTACTTTTTTTTACAATTATGCTGTAACCCACACAACGACTTTCTCTTAACCTTTTGATATTAATACCAGCCACCTTTTGGAACCTCCAGTTCTGATTTAACTCAATATAAAAATGCTCATAAAAGGAAGTCCTAAGAAGAAGTATAGAGGAGAATGAGCTCATGTCTAAACTCTGAATCCAGAGCTCAAGGCTCCCAATTCAGAGCTCAGCAAACACCATGATGCACACAGACACATGCATGTCTTACACGTCCCTTCAACTGCAGTTTTCAAGGCTCCCAGAGAAATCTAGGAAGCCTTCATTCAACACTGCAGCTGGAAGGGAAGGCGCTGGCATATCCGTAGCAGGGATGGATGGAGCTTTGGTTCCCCTTGGTTCCTCATTTTTAGAAACTTTAGTCTGGATATTTCCTCATCAGTTTGCAAACATCCTTATAAAAAATTGCAAATAATTTTCTCTAATATGTTCATATGCTATTTTTGCAAATGTATGCATTTAGGCACACTTTCCTCTAATGCACACCTCTGTACATATTTTTTTTGGTTGGAGAGTGCCATCAAAAATTCAGAGAAGAATGGATTTCAATGGATAGTTCTGGTTTGGCTCATGCATTGTTTTGGGAAGTGCAAATTAGGTAGGTTTGCATTAACATGAGAACCAAACCAATCCCCGTCACCCGTGAAAATAGGAATGTGCAGAGCAGTTACTGCCTTACAACCTTGGGAGGCACCACAGTAATTGGCTTTTTGCAGACTGCCCAGATGTGTGATCTGAGCACAGGAAGCTCAGTTTGAGATGTTTCCTCTGTAAGGTTCTAAGTATTTCACACTTCCCCTAACTTAAGTGGTGGGAAGTTACAGGGCAGCATTTTTACAAGGCCACTTTTTTTTTCTTTTTCTTTTTTAGATAAGTACTGAAGACTTACTGTGAACTTTGTAAGAACCACCATTTAGAAATGCCCAGGCTGAACAGGTGAAGAGAAAACAACCCTTGCTTCTCAGCAATCTTCTGTAGCCAGTTCTCAAAACTTTCTTCCCCCTCCCACATTCGGATACAGGGGTGCCTCTGGTTAAGAATTTAATTTGTTCCGGAGGTCTGTTCTTAACCTGAAACTGTTCTTAACCTGAAGCACCATTTTAGCTAATGGGGCCTCCCGCTGCCACCGTGCGATTTCTGTTCTCATCCTGAAGCAAAGTTCTTACCCCGAGGTACTGTTTCTGGGTTAGCGGAGTCTGTAACCTAAAGCGTCTGTAACCTGAAGTGTCTGTAACCCAAGGTACCACTGTACTTTACAAACTGTTCTTTTCAGCTGTGCTGGACCTGGCAGACAGGTGTGGCTTCAGGACATTTTTAAACTACCCTGATGGTGGATCCTTAACAACTAGAGTAACAACTGGAGAGGCAGTGAAGTGCAGTGGGTAGATTTTGACTGGAGACACCTGAGTTCAAATCACCACTCGTTCTCTCTCAACCCAGCCTCACAGGGCTGTGAAGGTCAAGTGGGAGAACCACACATATGCTATCTGAGCACTCAAATTGGGAAATAAATAAAGAGATTCCTATAGTTCAGCATCAACAAAAAGGCCATGCAAGAACCTAGACAGAGAGAGCCATCCCTTTGGCACAAAACAAGAGCAAACACCATCCATAACATCACTTCTTGGGGGGGGGGGCGGATTTGCAGAATATTTTCAGTCAGTCACATTTTATTTATAGCCAATGGCATTTGCAGAATATGACACTCTGAGCTGTACTTTCATTACTGAAATCAGAAAACCGATGAACTTTATGGCAAAGGCTCAATTTCTACTCATAGTTCTAACTGTTATCATTTTCCCTAGTGTTCAATAGGAGTTTCTGAGTTAGTTCTTTATTAACTATAAACCCCAGAGAAATAGATCAAAACTACTTACTTTTGCAGATTCCACTGAGGAATGTGGACTCACTCTTTTCTTTTCTGCTAAGGATAAAGCAAAGAGAGACAAAAGACTCAGAAATTGTCCCAAAGGGGGGGGAAATGCTCCATGGACATTTTAGGGGGAAAATATTAAAAACTCCTCCAGCATCCAAATCATAGCAACTTTTTTCAGACATGATGCTTAAAAGAAGCAAATCAGCAGCCAGCTGAAAGCAACTTCCTTGTTTTATTCTGTCCTCGAGACTGAAGTTTGTAAATTTGCAGCAACATTCATTGGCAAGGAGGCTGCATTTATACGTACAGGAACACAGAAAAATACTCAAGAAAATATTTTTAAGTACCAACCTAAATTCCCAAGCAAGATCTTTGGAGAGCTGTATTGAGGCAGGCAATCTATTTTGACCCCATTGGATCAGTTTTGCTTTCAGAACGCTGCCTTTGTGTGTCGCGCAACCAGGGAGAGGAAGTGGGGTGCACATCCTTCCTATAGGTGACATTTCAAAAACAAAACCACCGTTCCTCACACATTAGCGCAACTTATGCACTCCCCTATCGTCCAAGAGTCACTATTCACACATACTGGTCTTGCTGGCATCCGTGTGTCTCAATCCCTGGAAATTGCTGTCTCTAGTTAGCTTTTGAGAACAATTGTGAAGCTGCTGCTTCTTTTTATAATAAGTGCTTATAAGTTCTAAGTACATATTCTGCAATAAGTGAAACACTTTCCGTAAATTCAACCAGAGCTAATGTGAGATTAAACAATGCTCTGCCTTTTTAAAAGAGAGCTACTGTCATTTTGCCAACACACCCCATTTCAGAAGAAAGCAAAGGGCAGACTAGAATGGAATAAATTAATGCAACAAACAGAAAACAACAGTGAGCCGTCAACAATGTGTTGTTGCAGCGGGGGGGGGGGGAGGAGAGGGGGAGGCAGGAGATGGAGAGACAAAAATATATCATTTTCAGCTATGGGAATATTGGTGGATACACATTCCTACCATTCAGAAACATTATAATTGCTTCCAATGGCCCAAACAAAAATTTGGCAGCAGTTATGGATCTGGATTAAACATGCATATTACAATGGGGTCAATAATTCTGGTGTGTGTAATTGACTTATATAAAAAAAAATATTTGGTCTCCTGTAGGCAGAGCATTGTATCTAATGCTGTATGAGCAAAATTCTGCTTGTGCAACAGGAATTCCCCTTCTCCTCTACCCTATCACACATCCCCCAAAAAAACTGCTCCTGAGGGGGGTGGCTGTAGAGGAGGGACACGTTCTGCTGTACCAACAGAAATCTCCTGCCAGTGGCACCAACTCCAGGGGGGCCTGGGGGCTTGGGCACCCACAAAAATTTTGCTGTGGGTGCCCAGTCTCCGCCCTCCTGCCACTGCATGTCCCCAGCTGCCGCTTTACCTCTGGCTTTCCAGCACCATGGGTGTGACTGGGCCGGGGTCTGCACCTCCACCACGGGGCCTCTGTTGGGGCCTGATGTGGCCCTGGACATGCTTCTGGGATGCAGCCACAGTGGGCCCCAAGAGAGGCCCTGCCATACAGGCCCCAGCCTAGTCGTCGCCAGAGTGCTCACACGCCCCATGCCGCACCGTCATAATGTCACATGACATCGTTGATGTCACATCGCACCTCGATGTCATGATGTTGCAATGTGGCGAGCATGTGCTGGGGACCCACAGTCTGGGGCCCCAGTCGGCACTTCTGTCTCCCGCGCAAGCAGAACAGCAGTGTTAGATGCATCCAAGAGTCTCCCACACTGAAGGGTTGTGCTAGCAAACACTAGCATAGCACATTGTTACTATTATTTATTGAATTTATGTACCGCCCTTAGCCGGGGGCCTAGGTCACCTGCCTCACCCCTTGGAAACTTACCTGGCAAGGCGGCAGCAGAGGAGGGCAAGCCAAGTGACTGCAGCATAGAATTACATCGGGATCCACAGGTAGCATAGATAGCAGCTGCAGCTGCTTCCCTCTGGTCCACGCTCTGGGACCTGCCTTCATTCCCCCCCCCCCCATCACAGCAGGTGCTGACGGGGGACCAGGTGGTGAGAAATGATTTTGGTGTCCTTTGGAGAAGCACAGCAAGTTGTGCGCTTCTTAGGTTGTGGGTATCTTGTTCGTTGCCTGGGATAAGAACTTATCATAATTGGTTGTTATTTTGTATGTATTGCTTAAACATTAGCTTCTGGGTTAGGGTGGGCTATTTTATTATGTATATGTGTATTGTTGTTATATGTTTGAAATAATTTAATTTTTAAAAGTGAAAAAGAAGAAAGAAATTATACCAGAGCTACTTCCACTGTACTTTCTGGTAGTGCCTCACTACATCTT
Source organism: Podarcis gaigeae (assembly GCF_964106915.1). Taxonomy (NCBI): domain Eukaryota; kingdom Metazoa; phylum Chordata; class Lepidosauria; order Squamata; family Lacertidae; genus Podarcis; species Podarcis gaigeae. The sequence goes on from NC_139681.1 coordinate 4,179,414, forward strand.
GCTAGATGTTGCCTTAAATATTTGGGACAGGCTAAATTCACCACAGGGACGCAGGTGGCGCTGTGGGTAAAAGCCTCAGCGCCTAGGGCTTGCCGATCGAAAGGTCGGCGGTTCGAATCCCTGCGGCGGGGTGCGCTCCCGCTGCTCGGTCCCAGCGCCTGCCAACCTAGCAGTTCGAAAGCACCTCCGGGTGCAAGTAGATAAATAGGGACCGCTTACCAGCGGGAAGGTAAACGGCGTTTCCGTGTGCGGCTCTGGCTCGCCAGAGAAGCGATGTCACGCTGGCCATGTGACCCGGAAGTGTCTCCGGACAGCGCTGGCCCCTGGCCTCTTGAGTGAGATGGGCGCACCAACCCCAGAGTCTGGCAAGACTGGCCCGTACGGGCAGGGGTACCTTTACCTTTACCTTTAAATTCACCACGGACGCAGGTGGTACTGTGGGTTAAACCACAGAGCCTAGGGCTTGCTGATCAGAAGGTCGGTGGTTTGAATCCCCGCAACAGGGTGAGCTCCCATTTCTCGGTCCCTGCTCCTGCCAACCTAGCAGTTTGAAAGCACGAAGTGCAAGTAGATAAACAGGTACCACTCCAGCGGGAAGGTAAACGGCATTTCCTTCACTGCTCTGGTTCGCCAGAAGCTGCTTAGTCCTGCTGGCCACATGACCCGGAAGCTGTACACCGGCTCCCTTGGCCAATAAAGCAAGATGAGCACCGCAGCCCCAGAGTCGGCCATGACTGGACCTAATGGTCAGGGGTCCCTTTACCTTTACCTTTAAATTCACCACTGCAAATACTGAAATTGTGTTTTTAACCGTTACGTGGACATCCCCATTAAGTATATAGCCCCTTAATTAGTAGACTCATATAATGCTCAGGATAGGACCAGTAGAATGCTTTTTGTCCCAGGAGAGTAGCCAAAGGACAGACAAAAAAAGGTGCTGAGGCACTGAGAGGCTTCCCTGCAAGGCCCTGGAAATGGCTCCAGGTCCCTCCAGGTCCTTCAGACACGGAAGACTCCTGAGACTGGCAGCAGCTAGACAGTATGACTGCGAAAACAAGCAACAACTTTGAAACAAATATCTGAAACAAAATGGGTAATAAATTTATAACATCCTGGTTATTTCACATATACTTCTTTTCTTAAAGAGTTCAAATGAAGGCTCTGCTGAATTTTCAGAGATTTACCCATACAAGCTGTCTAACAGGGCTGGTTTGGTGGCTGTACCTCCCTTCAACAGTTGAACACTATGAGCTTTTGGGTGAAGGCAAAATGTCATATGCATGGGACAATCGTATTGGTCACCCATGAACTTGACATTTAATTCTGCTTTCACAAGACATAAAAGGGGCCTCTGATTAGCCAAATACAAGGGGCTTCTGGCTCAGTTTCAAGACGTGACATGCATACACATACATACTTGGGTGGAAAGCAGCTTGTTTGGAAAAAGGGAATGCATATATGTATGTGTGGAGGAAGCAAGAGAGACTATTCAGAAAAAGTACAAACCTGCTTATTGACTTGGATCTCAGCTCATTGTTGAAGCCCGTCTTTGTTCAGGTTCACAATACGCATTGCACAATACACTCACTATTTCATTATGTCTTCCTGAAGTTTAGTACCTAGGCTGATGTGGCTTGAACATCCAGGAAAACTCCTGAGTTTAGTTGGGGGGGGGGGTGTTTTTTCAAAAAGAAAAATTCTTCAGGCCTCACTTTAGTACCATAGATGGTGGTGCAGAAAGCAAAGGTTATTATTTCCCTATGTTGAGATAGAGGCCTGGTCCTTTGCCCTTTAACACAGTCAGCCAGAATGAGACCCAGCATCAGAAGCTTCAGATCACTCCAAGCATTGGCTTTCCATCAGTTTCAAAATGGGCCAGGCAATGGATTCTCACACTTCTTTTCAAATATTTTAACATTCTGTGAAAAGCTTCGTTCTAAAACAGGTCAACTCGTAAAATATGTCCGAGCTGTAAGATTAAAATTGGAGCAATTTAAATAAGTAGGTTGGGTGGAAACTGGATACCTGGCAATGGCCTATTCCCCTCCCCAGGTGTTGCCTAGGGAAAAAGTTAGGGCCCGTGATGCCTCAGCCCTTCAGGAAGAGGTATTGAACGGCAGTGTGCTGCTGTGCTGCTGCAACGGCCAGAAATGTTGAATTCCCAAAGCAGCCTGAAAACGGAAAAGTATTCTTTTGGCTGGGATTTAAAGCCTTGCACAAGGACGGGCAGAGGTCCTAGGAAGCTAGCTGTGAAGGGTGCTTCCCAGCCAAAGTAATGCACACGGCAGATAAGTTACCTCTTTATTGCCAAGCTGACACAGTCGATTCTATGGTTCTGAAGACCCCCACACACCCATCTAGTGTCTGGGCAGCTGTTCCCAGGTCCACGCTCAATGCAGCGACTGCAGCAACAGGGGACCACTCTCTCTCCCTCACTTTGGTATGTACCTCCCCCTGACGGGCTGCACACACACAGCGGGAGACTACTCCCCCGTGACAACTTCCTCTGCTCATCCCATTTTGATCCCCTCCTGGTTCTGGGAGACAGTGGTGCAGGAGAGGGTGGGGAAGCCCCGGCCCCCCTTCCCTTGCCTGACCTGCCTCTTCCTCCTCTTCTTCTGTCCCATCCTGTGCTCCACCCTCCATCTCCGAAGCTTCCCCTGCCTTGACTCTTGTCTCCTGCCTGGAAGTTGTGCTGCCTCTCCCAAGTCAGACTCCAGCCCCCTTTTCTTGGCGCACTCATCAGCCTCCTGCCTGTCCTTGACATTAGTGAGGTGAAGGAAAAGAGAGCCTAAAGGCAAGGATTTGGCAGGGAAATCCTCACCATTTACATGCTTAGTAACAGCTTCAATGCAATAATCCCGTCCCCTGTTAACAGCCATGTCCCTCAAGGAGCCTTCATCCAAATTAACATGCCAGCACAATCCTCTTTGTACATTTAACTTTACTAAGCTCTCCTTAATATTGTTGGGCACTGTGATGAAACCCACCAGTTGTTCCAAGGGGGCTCCAAGCTCTGCAGAAATGTTATCTAGCTCACTTTTTAAAAAAGTGACAAAATACCAGCTGGAGAAGGAAACCGAATGGAACAAGCTTCCCACAGCGTGCGAAGGGAAGCAAAGTGCTTTTCTATCATCTAGAAAACAAGAGGGCTTGAAATTCACACCATTTGTGTATGGAGCAAGACAGAGATTGTTTGCATAATACAATTGCCATAGAATGACTCATTATCTTCAGAAACACTGTATTAGCTTAAGTATGAAGCTTTTGACAGCACCTCATTCAGCCCCACAATGCTCTGTGTGGGTCTTCACCCATCCTGGTGCCCTCCATATGTTTTGGGATTGCATCCCCCTACTTCCTTGACCAGGGGCCACAGTAGCTGGGGCCGGCAGGAACTGCAGTATATAAATATCCAGAAGGCACAAAGTTGGGGGAGACTGCTCTGTGACACCAATTTTCAAGCGGTTTACCTCAGGGAACAACTTATTTCTGAAAAAATGTACAGTCCATGTTTCAAGAGCTGAATATTTTCAAAGCAAATAAACACTTCTGAAGTGATTCCAGGGTATATTTTAGTGCAGTCAGTTTATCCAGCCTACTGAGCTTATTGAAAGTGCACCCAGAAAACACCCCAAACCGTCCTCAGATTTGAGCAGTTAAATGGTATGCAACCTGCTTTTCAGGGAATCACATCCATCACTGAAAACCCCCTCATAAGCTTCCAAAACCCTGTTTGAAAACCAGCAAAGAAGGGAGGTTTGTTTTCGATACATTCGCCCACCATATCAATGCATGACCAGCGATTCATCGGACATAACCAAAGCACAACAAAAACTCCAGGCAGCCATTCCATCTGAGATTCACAGTGTATTTAGTGGCAATAATACTGAGTGGTAGGAGGGTAAGACATAAAGGTCGACAAGGACTCCAAAAGTTACATAGAAGAGTTCCAGGGCACAATCTCAAAATAACAAAATATAATTGAACAGAGATCATATTATGAAATAAGCCGTGCAGTGGCTCAATGAATAGGGCTGGGGTATATATGTCTAAAATCAGGGTGTAAAGGAGGAAGCAGAGGAGATGCACACACCCCTCTCTGAAAGTCTGGAGGGAGGGAATGGTCCTTTCGCAAATGGATTACAGCTACTTCCTACCTCATAGCTGCACACATTTGAAAATGAATTAAATTCAATACTCCAACCAACATCGGTTTCACCCATACCTATATTATATGTGTCAATATTATACCCTGGAGACAGGAAAATACAGCAACTTACTGCTTAGCATTCCTATAGCATTGGGAGGGTTCAAGTTGCTTCCCATTCATGATCTCAGTGTATACGTACAATGACCCGGTAAGTATGACTATGATTATTTATTTATTGCATGTGTGGACCCTGAGAGTGGCCAGCCTAAAGCCTCCTAGTGGGTTCACTGGAGAGTTGAAATAGAGAGAAGGACCCAGAAGCCCATTACCTGGACAAAAAGCATCCTAGCACTCCTTCATCAACCACTACAAATCTTCTCATCACCAGAATTCACCCTAACTGCAATCTACACTAATGGAAGAAGGTGCTTGTGTGAATGCAACACATGAGAGCCTTCTAGAACAAACAAGCACACTGTGGGTAGTTCAAGGAATTAAAGCTACATTTCAAAGTGGGTTCAAAGCATAGAAGAGTTACAGGCAGATAATGCTAATAAAAGAAGAGGCACCATCGTGCACCAGGGAGCACAGCATATGGCACAGAAGGAAGAAAAAGGGAAGGTCTCTTTCCTCCTCTCCCCGCTAAAAAGATGCTGCGAAGATTAGAGTCTCAGGAGGTCTCCAAGTCATTCAACATTCTTGTATTTTGTAAACAGGTTGTACAAAACTCTTAGGGTAGATTTCAGGTCCAAGTTGACAACATCTGAGGGATTTAAAAAAGAGAGAGAGATTTTTAGGTTATGAGCTTGACTTTAAAAAAATGAAAAATAGTCTTCTGCTAAACAAGCTTTTTAATACCAAAATGCCCCCATGCAAGTCCCTTTATACAAAATTATGAGAAACCTCAACAACAATAAAAACTCCCATTAAAACAACTCTCTTAGGAATGAATTTTATTTGAACACTGGACTGAAATTTCAGAAGACTGTCTTTTCCAGAGACTCACTGGGAAGTTTAAACACATAAGCACATGTGAGAAAATAATCAATTTTTAGAAAGTTACAGAATATATTTTTCTTCTAATAAAGCGGCTAAACTGTTGGACCAACCGCCTGACAATTGAAGGCAACTTCATATTTTAAACCAGCACCTACACAAGCCTGCTCCAAACAGAAAAGTATTTACAATGCTCCTGGAAACTATTTGGGAAGAAATTTCCAAATTTGTAGGGGATGGATTATTTGGGCAATCTTGGAGGCCGATGGGCCTCTGTAGGCAAACAGGAGAAAGTGCTGGTCCATGCTTTCCCTCCTAAATGAGGGAATTTTATAAACAAGTCCCTTTGTGGGCCATAGCACAGGAACCCTTCCCAACACGGCTCATTCACTTTGCCTTCATTATACTGATTTCCTAATTCCTTTGCATGAGGGACAGAAAGTTGTCTCAGCCACCGCACGAAACTTCCGCATTGTCCACAAATCATAACTCAGCAGAAGGTGTCCATAAAGCACATTAAATGTTACGGCATCAAATGATATTTGATGCAAGATTAACAGTGCAATCCTGGACATATTTATTCAGAAGTACAGTGGTACCTTGGTTCTCAAACGCCTTGGTTCTCAAACGCCAAAAACCCAGAAGTAAGTGTCCGGTTTTCGAACGTTTTTCGGAAGCCAAATGTCCGATGCGGCTGTTGGCTATTGTTTTGTTTTATAGTACAGTACATTGTTTACTGCTTTCATTTTATGGATCAATGGTCTCATTAGAGAGTAAAATTCATGTTAAATTGCTGTTTCAGGGGTTGTTTTTAAAAGTCTGGAATGGATTAATCCGTTTTGCATTGCCTTCTATGGGAAAGCGTGCTTTGGTTTTGGAACAGACTTCTGGAACGGATTAAGTTTGAGAACCAAGGTACCACTGTAAATTCCACTGAGTTCAGGTGCCATCAATATTCCTTAGCAGGCGACTCAGCTCCCCCAATATTGAGGGGGCGGAGGAGGCCAAACTGCTGAGCCGAGCGAAGGGCCGCATCCAAGCCAGGCAAGAGGAGAGGAGACATGGCCATTGAAGCTGCACAGTGCTCGGCAAGGCCTCCTCCTGACGCAGCAGTTGGCCCCTGCAATATTTGGTCCAAGGGGGCACCTCTGAGTTCCATGGGGCTCACTCAGTGGTGGCTGGTGCCTATTTTGCCTGGTGGGTGGAAGGCAAGGAGGCCAACAATAGATGGAGGCAGAGGAGCCCACTAACTCCAGCTTTCTCGCCTTCCTCGTCCCTGCTGATTTCTACAAGAGCAACAGCGAGACTAAGGAGCAGGAAGACAATCAACTGCGTCATCCTCTAAGCTGGTTGTCAGCATGAATACAGGGAGATGAAGGATGAGATGGGTGGGACAGAGCCTCATTTGCCCTGATAGACCAGCCTCTGCTAGTGACACTGCCTGGAAAACATGGCCATGGAAATTCAGCCTTAGACCACACTTTATGGCTGTTCACCATCTTGAGAATGAAGCCTAGGAGAAAGCTACAGAAAAACAGCCCACGTGGACATGGCTAGAGATGCTGTTACACTTGGGAAAACCAACAATTTAAATCCCTCCCATGCTTGCCAGCATGCATGCCCAGTTGAGCATGTGCTTGTTTCAGTAGAACTGCGCACGATACCTTCTGGTCGAGCTTTGGGCTTCTTCAGCCCTCCATCCTGCATCAGTTCAAAAGCAAAGGAAACATTGTGAACCTGCAAAACAACAACAACAAAAAACCTCTTAAATTTTAAGTGGGATGAAAAGACCCCCTCCCTCCATTCCCCCCCTCATATTGCTTAGCTTATCCCTGGGTGCAGGCACCCCGGGATTCTTAGGTCAGTCTACGTTCTTAATGTATCATCTTCTTTCAAGAAAAATTACATTGCTTAAACCCTTTAGGACTTGTTCAGGTGACCACACAGATCAATGCAATGTGCCAGCTGGAAGCTCATTCATTTCAGCCACAGCCATTTTTGGGCCTGGAATTGAATTCCAAGCATAGAAATGTCATGAAGCAAAAACCCTGCACATGTGAACATTTGCACATCAGAGAGGAACACTCTCCCTGAAATGATAGCTTTCCAAAAACAGAGACTTTTTATATCTGTGCGGAAGTATTAAACACGTCCCTCCTCATTCCCACAACAACTGGAAGTGCTAAAATCCAGGAAATGTCACATGAAGGGTGGTGGGTTCAAGCCCCACACTGGGCAAGCAAATCCTGCACTGCAGGGGGTTGGACTAGATGACCCTCGTGGTCCCTTCAAACTCTGCAATTCTTTGATTCTGTGATTGGTACATCTAGGATCTAGGAGTCTTGGTTGACCACAAACTTGACATGAGCCAACAGTGTGACGCGGCAGCTTAAAAAGCCAATGCAATTCTGGGCTGCATCAATAGGAGTATAGCATCTAGATCAAGGGAAGTAATAGTGCCACTGTATTCTGCTCTGGTCAGACCTCACCTGGAGTACTGTGTCCAGTTCTGGGCACCACAGTTCAAGAAGGACACTGACAAACTGGAACGTGTCCAGAGGAGGGCAGCCAAAATGGTCAAAGGCCTGGAAACAATGCCTTATGAGGAACGGCTAAGGGAGCTGGGCATGTTTAGCCTGGAGAAGAGGAGATTAAGGGGTGATATGATAGCCATGTTCAAATATATAAAAGGATGGCACATAGAGGAGGGAAAAGGTTGTTTTCTGCTGCTCCAGAGAAGCGGACACGGAGCAATGGATCCAAACGACAAGAAAGAAGATTCCACCTAAACATTAGGAAGAACTTCCTGACAGTAAGAGCTGTTTGACAGTGGAATTTGCTGCCAAGGAGTGTGGTGGAGTCTCCTTCTTTGGAGGTCTTTAAGCAAAGGCTTGACAACCATATGTCAGGAGTGCTCTGATGGCGTTTCCTGCTTGGCAGGGGGTTGGACTCGATGGCCCTTGTGGTCTCTTCCAACTCTATGATTCTATGGTTCTAGGAGGAGGAGGAGGAGTTTGGATTTGATATCTCGCTTTATCACTAGTTCAGCAGTCAGAAGTGATAGGAGCCACAATAACTGTTATTGGCCATTAACTGGCCTGTGCAAGGGGTTCATATATGAACCAAGCTGTAAATGACACGTCAGCGTCATTCTGATGAAAACAGGCTTCATTCATGATATATGGATCAAAGTGCAGCAAATGGGACATGAAGAATATTCTCTTTGATTAAAGGCTGGAGTAAGTTGTCTATAAGGCAAGCTTTGGAGGAACATTTTGTTTTCGCAAATGCACCGCGGTGGGTGGGGTATCTCTTTCTGCAGTTAGATTAAAAGAGCTCACTTCCCTGCTGCCATCTACCTTGAAATGACCAATTCTTGCAATATTACACCACACGCAGGAGGAAGCGATTTAATTAAAACTACTCACAGCTCAGTGAGCTGGGCAGTAAAAACAAGGAAACACTTCCCCACCTTTGAAGTTAATTGGGTTTTTTAAAAAAGAGTTTATTCCTCCTAATTCTTGCTTACCCCTGACTCTAATAGTCAAAAGCACAATCCTATTGGTGTTCTGTTTTTAGGGATTTTATGGTTGGACATGTTACTTGACTGAGAGGCGCCTGGAACACTGTGGGCAAATCAGTGTAGAAGTCCTGTAAATAAGCCATCACAAAATAGTGCAAACTGAGGTTCTATCCTTCCTCAGATACAGATACAACTTCCCATCAGGGGCTCCAAGTATTCCTATGCAAGTCAACCTATGAATTAATACTCATTCATACATGTTGTAGTGGAATTTCAATATTTTTATAAGGCTAGGTTGGTTCAGCACACAGAATTCAGTGAGCTACAGACTTCACTATTCTTATTATACCCTATTATTAGGGTTGAGGTTATCCTATACCCTTTTAAAATGTGGGTTTTTTGGGGGGGAGGGTGTTATTGAGTTGTTGTTGTTGTTGTTGTTTTTATTTTGATTATGTATTTTGTGGTTTTATATTTTGATTTTACTCTGTTACCCGCCCTGAGACCTGCAGGTATGGGGCAGTATATAAATTTAATAATAATAATAATAATACCACCCTATACCTGTACATCTTAGGGTCATTCACAGACGAAAATCAAAATATAAAACTACAAAGTAGATAATCAAAATAAAAACAACAACCCAATAACACCTCCCTCAACATATTTTAAAAGGGCATACTATGACACACTTCTTTGCTAACAGTAACAGAATTGCAAAGCTTTCCCCGACACTGAAATGAATAGAATTCAGACAAGTGCTTTTAGATGGCCAATAAGAGCTTACCTTTGAACAGTGACTCAGTGGATCGGCCATTTTATAGTGTACACTATGTGGTATTTCTGTGACTGGACACTTTCAAATTCTGCTTTTTAGATTGCAATGTATAGATTTACTTTTACTATGCAAGTTGTTGGTGAGAATTGCTGTTCTTAGGAATTCTTAGGAACGGTTTTATAAATCCTCAAAAGAAAAATAAAATAAACGGAGCACACCAACTGTGGTTGCTCCTCTTCTTCAGTTAGGAGCTATGTCCTTGTGGAAGCAGCTGGGCAGGGGGCAGGATGGAGCAACAGGCACCGTCTATGAGATTTTTCGGCCACATCCAAGGAGAAACACGTGCAACCCTTCGAGGAGCAGCCAAGATCCCCCCCACCAGCCATTTGTGTGAGAGAGCGGATTCTGTCCCCTTCACCTGCCCTTTGTCCCTCCCAAAGGATCATCAGGATCGTGGCCATTTCAAGTGCCCTGTGCACACAGATCCAGCTGCTCTCTTGGCCCACCGTCTGTGAGATAAGGGTGACTCCACAGACTTTACTTTCTCTTCAAATTATATTTGCAGGCCATTTTATCTTTAGATTTCTCTCACACACACCCCTGCGGCTAATACATCATTGTAAAGCTGTGGGCTGCACATTAGATGCTGCATTAATTGGTTTTCCAAGTAAGATTCATGGCTAAGCTTCTCAGAACCTTTTCACAGAATTATAAAATGTTAACCGTGCAGCTTATCTGCCGCTATTATGAAAACGTGCTGTTTTCACTCTGGCTTTAGTGGCAAATAAAAGACGGAAGGCTCGTTTGAATGCAGCAAACCAGAGTTGCTTGGCTGGGATTTCTACTCACCTTCTGATCAAAACTTTCAGGCGTTAAATAGAAATTGTGGAGTGGAACAAAATAGTCCTCCAGGAGACCCATCAGTAAAACCAGGTAGACGCCATCTGCAAACTGAAGAGAAACACGAGTGACACCCCTGCTGGGACCCCAGGAGGAGACAAACAAGAGGTGCCGCAAACTACACGCTGAATCAATAATCAATTTATCCTGGGCACTTCAGCCGTGGTCGGAATTGCTGGCATCAATTCGTGTTGCAGGGATTTAATGATTTATTATTACCCCACTGAGGATCGAGGTGAAGAAAAATGCTAGTGAAACAAGGAGGAGTGTTCCCAAGTGTGCTGAGTTTGGGGGTGGGGACCAATCTATATAATAATAATAATAATTAATAATAATAATAATTAATAAATAAATAAATAAATAAATAAATAAATAAATTTGTACCTGGAGCTAACATCATGAAACTAAGACAGTATACCAAGAACATAAAAACAGGCAATTGATTAGTTAAAATACATCTTAAAATTAGTTCAGAGCAAATTAAAATCTGGACAGATGGCAGTCCACGGGTAAAATTGAGAGTGGTTAATATTCTCCAGAGCCAACTGTTACCACTGGTCTTATAAAGGACCTGTGAGGGGGCTAGGAGGCCTCTTTAATGCTTGTTCTTATACAGAAATAAAAGAATCAGACTGAACCCCAGCTTCCTTCCAAGGCAGCCAAATTTAATTCCTCATGCTGCAGCAAGAGACACAGAACACAACAGGACAAATAGGCACTTGGCTTGCCTGTTTTTAGGATAAATACATTTTGGGCAAGACTGTGATGGTTCCCATGCTTAGGTTTCAATGCCAAAGAAGTCTTTCCTTGCATTAGAGCTATTTAGCCAGGGCTGGTGTAGCAACTAAAATGGGCAAGGTGAGTTTATTTGCTGCAGTGCGAATGAAAGTTTACAGACCCCTTATCAAAACTGGTAAACCCTATAGCCAAGAAATCCTAAGACCAATAAGCCTGCACTCATTTTCAGTTTAAGGTTTTTTCTGTTTGCTGAGTCTCAACTGTGCATATCCTTTCTACCACCTGGCTGCAAATTTTGATGACCCAAAAAGAACAGGAGGAGCACCACAGGAAGGTGAGTTTCACTACTGTTGCTATTATTAAGCACTTACATTACTTCTGCCTTTGTCTAGACCTGGGTAGCTAACCTGTGTCCCTCCAGGTGCTGAGGGACTCCAACTCTCATCAGGCCCTGACAATATATCCAAATGGTCAGGTTTGATGTCAGTTGCGGTGCATCAGTCTCTGAAAGGCCACAGGTTAGTGCTTCCCCATCTGCACCCCAGGCAGTGCAAACCAGATGTGCTAAACTAGATGGAGATGGGGCTCAACAACATCTGGAGAGCTTCATATGGGCTATACTCTGTTCTTAAAAAACAACCACCAGTTTCCTCATATATGACCACCTTAGACCCTTGGAATAAAGGAGTGAGAGATGTGGAGACATCTGTGGCCCCCTTACAGGCCCTCCATATAAGTAAACGGAGCAACCTTCCCATTTGCTTCTGTGGAAAAGAGAAAGGAGTTGAAAACTCAGAAAGGAGGAGGGATCATTTCCTTTCCAGACCATGTTGCCTCAAGACCAAGGAAAGGGATATTTTATGTAACTTCAGTCCTTCCCCTTTGCTCCATTCAGCTACATATAACAGGGAAATCGGATTGAAATTGGGGGAAACTCTCCAGGGGAGAAAGACAAGGGGATGTAATATTTACCTATAGCTTAAACTGGTCCTGTATTTAGGCTCAGATATTTAAGTGAGAAAGCAGCTTAGAGAGAGGTTTTTATCAGCAAAAACAGGAGGAAAAGTTTACGTGTTTAAAACCCAGTCATCTAATAACATTTACAGCCTCCTGCAGACACTTTGATTTATTTCTTGATTTTAAAAAGGAAGATGTTTTAAAATATCTGAAGGCATGGTTTGACTGTCGACACTGGTGCTGAGTAATGCCTCTTACCTGGGTTTCTAATTCTGTCACTTCCAGATTAAGTTTATTTAGGTGCTTGTTCACAAAAGTGATCAGGGACTGAAAAGGAAAAAGGACACACAGCAGGTGAGGAAATCAATAAGCAACCGATATGCAGACTAAGGCTGCAACCCTAAGCCCATCTACTGGCATGCCTAGGACCGCACCGCTATTCATTTTACACTTCTAAGAAGGAACGTAAACACATTCACAATACAAAACCACCCATTTGTAAACCTTGTGCTCATGCAGAAGGAAACTTTGGCAGGTTTATTATATTTGGAATTCAATGGAACGGGGACTGATTCACATTAAGTGTCTTTTGCCCATGCAAGCAGCCTCTGGTGGCATTCTCCAGCATGCTGCTCCCGTGGGGAAATGTCGTGCTCTGGAAGCGTCTGATGAAAGGCAACCTGGACCTTCCGAGGAGGCTTGCTTTTAAACATTTTTAAGCACAAGAAAGTTCCTTAGTCGACAGACTCATCCACAAGCAACAGGGAGGGAGGAAGAATGTAAATCCTCAGGACTCTACAAACTGCCTAAGGCAAAACTTTATTACACGCCTCTGCAGCTCGGATCTTGAGTGTTTTTGCCTGACTGTCCTTTGATTAATGTCTCTTGCTTGTGAGGATGGAGGGGCGAGTGAGTGAGTGAGTGGGCGTAGAAACTCGCCTACTGTACAAAATGTAAAAGTTGCATTTGCTGCTCCACCCCCCTCTTCCTTTGGACACAGCCACCCTTGGCAAGTGGCTGCCCAGAAGACCAGAAGGGGAGGTGGCCCTCAGGCCAAAATAGGTTTCCCTCTTGTGGTCAGGGGTCAAAGTGCAGAAAGGACGGAGAAGTGGAGTTCAGCAAAGGAAGGGCTATCAGCTGAGCGAGAGGCACTTTTTTGCTTCATCCAGGTTGCTGGTCAGTTTTAAGTTTTTCATCCCAGGAAAAACACCCATTCTCAGAAACATGACAGAGATCTTTGTCAGAAACAGTAAATAGAGGGCAAATACAGGCTGGGATTTTTGTGCCAGCAACTTAATGTGGCAGCTGCAAACAAGTTGTAATCGTGAGGAGTAGGCATCTTGCAATAATCACCCAGCACCTAAAAAGCCTTTGCTCCTGGTTCGTGTCCTTAGACGAACCCTGGTGAAAGCAAGACCCTTGCTATCTGAAGAGAGTGGAAAAAATGCCCACTGGCCCATTAAATACAAATGGCATGTTACCTTTTTTACGACACTTAGTTTATCTGGAGCGTGGTCAAAGAGTGTGTCAAAAGCATCTCGCTCTGGTTTGAGAAAGGGAACAAGGTTTTAACAAATCAATAAACGCTTTAGTGAAAATTCACAGAAGCAAGATATGCATTATTCCATACTTATCTAAGTAATGGACTCACTGAGCAAGGGGAAAGCCAGTGTTATGCAGTGGTTAGCGGAGCAGACTAGGATGCGGCAGACCAAGGTTCAATTCACCAGTCAACCATGAAACTCACAGCCTAACTTACTTCACCAAGTTGCTGTGAGGATGAAATGAGAAGGGGGAGAACCAAGTATGCTACCTTGAGCTTCATGGAGGAAAGTTGGGATATAAATGAAATGAATGAATGAATGAAAATAAGCACAGAGTGCAAGCGTAGATAGCCTTCTGAGAAGTTAATCCCAGTTGTTGAGGAGTTGCACCGGATTTTTCAGTCCATTACTGTAAATGACGGTGTTCCATGGGAAATAGGAAGTGGAGATCAAGCTGCACTGGGACTGAGAACAAAGAGGGCAAAAGAAGGAAGAGAAGCTGCTGCAACAAGGAACAGGGGAGGCCAGCAAGATATATAAGATCATAACAGCTGTGGGATTGCCCCAAGCTCATGTGCAAGGCAGGAATGAGGGGTCCCTTCAGGACTTGCTGGAAGCACAGAGAAGGTGGGAGCTATCAACAGCAACAGAAAATAAGCTGAACACTGTAGTTTGGCTGTACATAAAAAATGTCCCGTACAGTCCTAGTTGGCAAAATGGGATGCAAGAAGACAGGCTGCTCTAAGCCCAAAAGGAGAATGAGAGAATTGTTTTAATGTGCCACCTTGGACAAAAACAGGTTTAAGGGCAACTCCTAAATTGTGGGAGACAAACTAAACAAGAGACAGCATTACTAGTTTGAAATGCAACTTTATTTTACTGCTTTTTGAAACCTGCACATGGATCATTATTATGGGTTAAAATCTTGTACTTACCAAATCTACCCATCATCATCCTGCAAATCAGAGTTTTAGAAAATGCTCAGTTAGTGCATTAATAATGGGCTCCTAAGAGCCCACAACTGAATAAGAAAACCCAGGTATCTTCCCCCCCAACACACCCCAGACCAAGATCAATCTTGCTACACAATCTTTTATGAAAGGCAAAATTATTACCCCATAATGCCAGAGAACAATTTGCTTATATACCGCTATCATTATACTAAAATCTGAGCTCCAAGGAGGGTGACATGGGAATTCCAAGGCCTTGTGCACCTCCGCGGGGGGGGGGGGGGGGGGTGTCAGTGCTGGCCCAAGATGTATCGCTGCCTGAATCAAAGCATCCAAAGCTGGATTGCATCCTTCAGGCATCAAGTTCTGCCTTCTCTGAAATTCTGATGCCTGAAGAATTCTCCTTCATTTCATGTCTTCCTGGCATTACTCAATGAATGACTATATAAGTATATAATTATGGACAAGTGCCCCCATTCCCGAGACAGGTTGCCCACCACAACAACACAACATAGATCGGCAGGAGGGCCACTAGATGTATCATAGCTTTTATTTTCCGTTCATACAAGGCAACAGTGAGGCCCAACAGGCCTGTCTGATGCCCCACCTGAACCAAGGGAACACCCTAGAATATGTCTGCAGAAACGTCTGCAGCACACAGGAGTTCCTTCAAGGCAGAGAAGCATGAAAACCACTGGTGTGCATACTACAATGGTCTACAAAGGTCCAGATACTGTTTAGGGGGCACAATGGAAGGGGCTGTCCCAGATGATCCCAGGCGAGAACTTTCTGAGCACTCCCCATGAGTTCAGGGTAGGACAGGGGTCAGCAAACTTACCACGCCTCAGGCCGGTGTCTCCAGCGCAGATCGCACGGCGGGCCAGGGGGGCGGGAGTGTGTCCCATACACATGCGCACACGCTATTTCCGGCACACTTCCGGGTCAGAGGAGCACCGGAAATAGCTAGTGCGCATTTGCACAGGCCTCCTCCAACTCAGATGTGCACCAGAAATAATGCTTGCGCATGAGAAAATAATGCTTGCGCATGTGTACAAGCTATTTCTGGTGCTCCTCTGACCCGGAAGTACGCAGCCATGCAGGGCAGCGCCGGTAAGAGCGGGCGGCAGCAGCAGGCGGCAGGGGTCACCACGGGACAGATAAACGAGTCCCTCAGGCCTTATCCAGCCCACAGGCCTTAGTTTGGGGACCCCTGGTGTAGGAGAAGGGCTTACTCTGTGGTGGTGGTGAGCTCTTCTGTGACCTGGGCTGTCTGGAGAAGACCTTCCCGCTTCTGGAAGACAGAAAGGAGAATGTTTGTGGCACAACACTAAATTCTGCTTGAACTGTGACTGAAAAGGCTGCTTGCCACCATCACAAAAGTAGGTGTCAATCATGTAAAAGCAATAACAGCATCTCAGTGCCCATTATTTTTCATTTAAAGTACAAATGAAAAATAAGCAGAGGCTTGACAACCATATGACAGGAGTGCTCTGATGGTGTTTCCTGCTTGGCAGGGGGTTGGACTTGATGGCCCTTGTGGTCTCTTCCAACTCTATGATTCTATGATTCTATGATGATTCAAATGAAAGCTATGGGTGGTCGTTGCCCATCTCTGAAAAGGCCCTCTTCTCTCACAAACAGAAGAGGCGCACCACTTGTCTACCACATCATCAGACCTGCATTATCTTAAAAATCAAAACACCCTTTTTTCTTCAAAGTGACTGATTAAATCTACATACAGCTGAAACAAACAGTTAGTTGGTTAAAACAAACAGGAGTTCCTTAAGAAGATGACAGCCTTGATTATTAGCTGATGGTTCCAAAGAAGAAAGAAAAAGATAAAAGTAGTGTTCCAAATTAAGGTAAAGTCCTTTGTAAACTCTTCTTCTCTGTCAGAATCTGTATTGGCCCATGGCGAATTACCATACATATGCATCCAAGAAGCATTCTAAAATATGTGTTCTTTTGCTCCTCTTGAGCAAGAGAAAGCATTCGTGCAGGCTCTGAAATCCCTGCTTAACCTAAAAGTTGTGCCACCTAGTGGTGCCTTTCTAAAACACTGCACTTTTAAAAGCAACAAAGGAGATTGACGCCCTGTTTGCACCATGTTGCTATGTGGATTGTTTCTCCTGTCAGAAGTATTTTATTTTTCCCTCCTCCAACAAATGGAGATAATCAAGCAAGGAGGCATCTTTGAAAATGCAAAGGCCAAAGTCAGGCGCACTCTCCTTTGCCTTCAGCAAAACAATTTCATCCCACTCCCAAGTGACCACAGCTTTAAATGAAAGACAGACCTCTGAAGACAGGGAGATGTATTAATCTCTCACATTCTGTGGAGAGTTTATAGATGCAAGGAAATTGCCCTGCACCTTTGGGGACTTTGCAAAGTTACACATCAATCTATCTACTGGTGCTGTTTATGGCAAATTGTTTTCTTCTCCCACAGTCCCTAAGAAGTAACATCAAGTCACAGAAAACAACCACCATCAGCAAATGGTTTATTTAGCATATTGCAGCTACAGCTGTTATCAATACAGAAGTAAAAAAAAAAAAAAAATCCAAACATAGCACAGACCTTCATCAATTATGAAATGTACGCAGCTCTTAACAGCCACAGGCAAGAAAAACAGGGGTGCTTCCATGCACGGAAGATAAGGGCACCCAACCCTTGCTTTTCTGCTTTTCCCTTCCTTGATTTCTGCAGAATCAGAAGAGCCACTTTGCTCCCAGATTTCTGGAATCCAAAAAGCACTCTGTATCTAAGGGATCAGGTCATTTTCCCCAGCTGGGAGTCGGGTGTGTGTACCATATTTCCACTGGGAAAACACATTTCCCAAGTCAATCTCAGGAAAGAAGGATCTCTAAAAAAGTGCAACCAACTTTCAGAAAACAGGATAATATCTGCAGGAAATACATACATAAGGTTTCAACAGCCCTTACCCTGACGACAACCACTTGCACAGAAACATGTTCAGGAAGTCGGATGGGAGCCCGGAAGTGCATCGCCAGAGCCACCAGCAGGTGGAGAATGGACACCAGGTTCTTGCCATGGATTGCTTGGAGGGAAACACAGGTATTTAGAGACACACAAATTTTAAAAGGCAATTAAGGGAAAACATTTTCTGGGTAAGTTTTGGATCGGTGATCTGGGGTTGACCCTCTGCTTCCAGGGGCCCCCAAGAACTCTGCCTCTCCGCTAAGTCTTCTGCAGAGCCTCTTCTTCAGAACGGCACATCTTTTGCACTCCAACCCCCACCCACGGCAACTGCAAGTTACCTGGGGGCATCTTTATTTCTCCCCGATTCCTTCTGCCTGCATCCCCAGGTCTCTCTCACATTCAAACCACACACCGAAAGCGCCATGGGACCACTTTAAACATTAATGGCTTCCCCCAAAGAGTTATGGGACCTGTAGTTTATCAAGGGTGCCTATTCCCCTCTCAGAGCTACAATTCCCAAGAGGGATTGACTGTTAAACCACTCAAGGAGTTGAAAAAAGCAGGTTACAAAAATATGCTGGAACATATGGGGAACAGCAGATGAAAACTGACATCAGAATGGTGTCTCAATAAGAGCAGTGAGGGGGGGGCTCAGTGTCCTGTATGGCAACTTGCTCTTCCCCATGAGTGGCAAAATGAGCTAAATCAAGTCATTTTGTATAATTTACACGAGTTGCAGAATACTGCTTTGCCTTTGCTAACCTGCCCAATGCCAGGGCGGGGGGGGGGATTTCTGTGATCACACCAGCCTGCCTTACACAGATGTGCCTCTACCTGACCAGTACTGTCTACTTTGACTGACAGCTGCTCTCCAGGGTCTCAAGCAAAGATCTTCCCCAGTCTTGCTATCTGCGTGGAGACAAAAGGGGCTGGCAGGGGAGCACTTCTGCCCTGGAGCCACGGCAAACCCAACCCAGAGGAGCTTCTTACAGTCAACGTTCCACTTGATAGCCCAGCCGTGGGGTCTCAGCAAATCGTGGACAGATTCCAGGACAGTCTGCAGCTTTTGTTTCTGGCCTATTTCCGACTGTGTCACTTCGGCCACGTTGAGCTTACGGCCAGCGAGTTTCTCTGGGTTGGGAAAACAGACAAGCAGAGACAAGATTCTTCAGGGATGGGGGACATGGACCCCCTGCAGCCAGTTCCTCACCTGGCCAAGTACAAACCCATCAGCTTTTTAAAATTAAAATGTATTTATATTTTAAGATGGTTATAAGCCACACTTATATTTTAATAAGAATAAAATCAACAAAAGTATCCAGTAAAAACATCAATAAATCCAATCTGATTGGTTAAAAAGAGAAAATTCATATTTCATAAACAAAGATGGTTTCCAAAACATGTCTGAAAGAAGGGAGGGGTGGTTTCTGCCAAATGCCCAGTGCTGGGGAGTTCCACAGGACAGGGCCTGCAGTACTAAAGGGTTGGTCCCCAGCAGAGGCCAACTAAACCCCAGGGATGTGGGGAACCGCCAGGAGTGACCCACCAGAGGATCTCCGTGATCAAGGTGGAGTGTAAGGGATCAGACAGTACTTAAGGCATTTGGGCTCCTGCATTCTGCAAACAGTTAAGCTTCCAGACCAGATACAAGGGCAGCTCCACATAAAGCATATTACAGTAATCAGTCATGGACCACTGAGGTCAAGCTGTCATAGACCAGGAACTAAGGTGGTCTCATTCACCTGGTTCACACCACTCAAATCCTGGCTTCATAAACCAGGATCTGCACCTGGAAGCCCCCTTTGCTCATCCCTTCATGAGAGTCAAGTGGCAGTAAACTATAGCTTCCCATTACCCGTGAACTGGGAATGGTGGTTAAAGGCTTTCAAACAAGCGAAGAATCATAAGCTGCGGCTTCATGCACATGCTTGATTGAAATACATTAACCAAGGAATGGTTAACTGCAACTTCCTGGCTTGGTTCCCTGCTGGTGGCCAGTCCACCGTCCCTCAGGCCTTGTGGGGGGCTGGACTATATTTTGAAAAAGAAAGAAAGAATGAATTCCTATGCCCCACAAATAACCCAGAGATGCATTTTAAATAAAAGGACACATTCTACTCATGTAAAAACATGCTGATTCCCAGATTGTCCATGGGCCAGATTTAGAAGATGATTGGGCCGGATCTGGCCCCTGGGCCTTAGGTTGCCTACCCCTGGTTTAGCATTATGAGAACCATCTGTCTCCTCACCTGGCATGGCCACAGGGAAAGTCTTTTGCTTCCACTTTTTGATTAATCAAAGCTTGCCCCATCTTGGCTCGTTTCGACAGACCATGTTTAACCTCAAACCACGGTTTGCGCAGTTGGCTTGCCTCAAAAAACATACTTAAGATTGACCAGTTGAAGCTATGGAAATACTGTAACGTCGAACTACGGTCAATCAAAAATGGAAGCAAAAGATTACGGTTACCTCCTTTTCATTAGTCTCAAGTCCAAAACACAGCCCTTTTGGTTTAGCAAAGCCTGTTTTTCCTCAGCGACCAACATGGCTGAGTGGTGATTCAAACCCAGATTCCCCTCGGTCCAGCTCCAGCCCTCAGTCCACTGCCACCTGCCTACAGCCGCCACTCACCCAAGAGCTTCTGTAGCACCTGCCCATCATAGACATCCTCCTCAAGTTGCTTGACAATGATTCTTTCTTCAACCAGGACATCATTTATCCAGTCAATTAAAACCTGGCACAATAAAGAAAAGACATTACTTGGTTACTTGGTTGGTCCTAATACAATTATTTCGTTTCTATCTTTTTAAGGGGGGGGGGGCTCAAGTCAAGCAGACTTTTCTGGGAAACTAAGAAATTTATTATGGTGCCAGATTTCCTGTATTGGAATTAAATTCTTTGGCTGCATTTCACAAAAATAGCACCTTGCAAAACACTTGCAAGCCCCATGCAGGCAAAAAAGGATCGTCTGATGTCACTGCAACATCAAGTGATTGACAGGTGGGCAGCTCCACCCACCAGTCAGAACTTAGCCCACAAAAGGTGGGGAGATAACCATCTGGCTCACCAACTAGACCTAGTTCCTCATCCCTGATCTATACCCTAGTGAACCAACTAAAAATATCAGTATCAGCGAAGCAAATGGACAAACTGGGAATTTACTAATGTCTTCTGGGTTTCTTTTTTTTTTTTTTTTCAGTGACTGACCTGCAAGAAGAGGGTAAAAATGCTATCAACACACTGATGTCCCCTGTTCTCCCTGATCTGTACCCGGAAGATACTTTACTCGGTACAGTATATAAATGCTACTTGTGGATTAAGAGGTCTAAATAAAAGACAGCTTATGGGTGGCTAAGTTATGGCTCTGTGCAAAGAGATAAGATTTTTCAGGCAAGGTGATTTGCCAGTCCTGAAGTTCTGTAAATTACTTGGGTGTGCATAATTCCAAAAAGATTTGCAAAGCCATTGTGCAATAGATTGTGCACTACAGAACTTAATTCAAGATGCATTCTATTGACTGCCACCAGTTCTTTCAAACTAGTCTAAGCTATTTAATTAAAAATGATCCTGTTATTCCATCTGAGCTACCTTCCAAGTTATGGAAAAACTTGCAAGTCAGCTATTACTGATAACCCCAGGGAGAACTTCCTTTAGCCCATTAAGAAGATATTCTCTTTCTGTTCTGCACTTGATTCTACAGTTGGTCTTGTCCAAAGCTATGACAGTTAATGTTCTAATCATCTCCAAACACACACAGTGCCGGCAGCTCTGAATCTACCGCCCACTTGCTTCCTCCGGCGACAGACAAATACAGTGGTGCCTTGGTTTGTAACCATTTTGGATTACAACCGTTTTGGAATACAACCACATCAAACCCGGAAGTGCGTGTCCCTTTTTTTGGATGACAACCCTTTTTTTTGGGGGGGAGGCCCCATTGGCAAAAGCGCACCTTGGGTTACAACCTGTTTTGGTTTACAACCGGACCTCCGGAACAGATTATGGTTGTAAACCAAGCTACCACTGTACAGACTAAGCTGCATTTTTGGGGACCTTGCTTTGGAAGGTATCACCGCCAGATATCAATAGCTTCGTTTCTCAGGACGCACTTTTATCTCCAACTTGATGGGGACTCCTTCTGTGGAACCAAAGTCACAGAGAATGATTCACAGAAATGCTGCAACTTTCCTGTCTGTGCAATTTTGTTTTTTAATGGGGGGGGTGCATTAAAAATGTGATTTTCCTGCCTGCATTGAATCTGAAATAGTACTGTCCTTTCTACCACCTCCAGGCAGGCAGCAGCTGCAAATCCAGCCAGTTTTCCACTCCAATTTGGAAAAGTGTGTGTGTTCTCGCAGCAGAGAAAGGCAAAGCTACTAATCAATGAAGCCCTTACCTTGATGAGTTCTTTAAATTTGGCTTCCTCCTTTGAGTTGGGATCAATCATGGTGCGTTCTTCATTCTCCTCTGCCGGTTTAGAAGACAAGCGCTGAGTTAGAGCCATCAGGGGACACAAACACAAGCACACTGCCTTGGAGACGGGTTCTCAAAAGCCAGATGCGGCCTGATTCATAAGCGGAAGAACCCAGTCATGGTACAAAGTTAGAAGCAATATCAAGCCATCACGGGGACGTGACATGTCGAAGGATGCAAGATCACACAGGGCTAGTTTCCTCAAAGTTAAACTGGCTGCACCCTTTTGTGAACGGGCCTTTCGATCACACGGCCTGCAACACAGTGACCTGACCCTTCTAGTCCTCAAGGCACAGCTCCTCAGAGCGGCAAGTGGGTGATCAGTTCCTTTTTCATCATCCAGCCAGAACCCTTTTCTTTATTGTCTTAAGATGGCAGAGAGTGAGGACTGCAACTCTGCTCCAATGGAAAACTTACTGTGTCAGTGGACTTGGGAGTCCTATAATAAACTCACAAAGCATGTTTTATTTTCCGTACAGTCAAACCTTGGTTCCTGAATGGTTTGGCTGCCAAACGAATCAGCTCCTGAACACTTAAAAACCTGAATGTGAGTGTTCCAGTTTGTGAATGTTTTTCAGAAGGTGAACATCCAACATGGCTTCCGCTTGAGTGCAGGAAGCTCCTGCAGCCAATTGGAAGCCATGCCTTGGTTTTCGAACTATTTCAGGAGTCGAACGGACTCCCAGGACAGATTAAGTTTGAGAACCACAGTACCACTGTATTTCGTTGTCCTCACGAAAGTCTTGTGGAGTGGGTTACTAAGATCTTTGTTTCTTTTTAAAAAGAAGAGGAGGAGGAGCAGGAGAAGAAGAAGAAGAAGGAGAAGGAGAAGAAGAAGAAGAAGAAGAAGAAGAAGAAGAAGAAGAAGAAGAAGAGAGGGTGAGAGTGAATCTGCCTGAAGGCACTTTCCAATACCATGGCTAATGAACATACCCCTGGACAGAGTGGCTCTAGTCCAGAGGCTGTCACACAATAAGCATGGTGTTGCCCCATGGCTGAGGATTCACGGCTGCAGCTGGATGCTGAAACAGGGCGCCAAGGGGCCTCCCCTTCCCCCCTCCGCAGTGCAGATGCAGAGCACAGCAGAATGCAGAAGCCAAGGTGCACATGCCGTTCCCAAACCTGGCTGGGGGTTCGCAC